>NW_026712329.1:4210000-5410000 GCF_030504385.1 Musca domestica | reverse complement strand
GGCCGAAAGTGGTAAACTGCCGAATTTGGTTTTCTCCGATGAGAAAACATTCGTTGTCCAGCAGTTTGTAAATACCAAACTTGCCAAAGAGGTCAGCTGAAAATGTGCACCTTCGGTTGGCCATCAGAACTCAAGTGCCGGTCATGGTGATGGTGTGAGTCGCCATAACAGTCGATGGTCGCTTTCCGCTCGTATTAATCGACCGTGGCATCAGAATAAATGCCGAGTATTAAAATATTCTGGAGGGTGTATTACAGCCTTGGGCACGCAAACATTTTAGCCGCAGACCTTGAACATTCCAACAGGGCTCAGCACAATCGCACTCAGCACCCGCCACCCAAGAATGATTACAAAGTGAGGTTCTTCGCTTAATTTCCAGCGCATAATAGCCACCAAAATCTCCGGATACCAATCCGTTGAACTATTGCATCTGGAGAAAATATCAAAGTGCTGGGAATGGGCCAAAATACCGCAGAACAACATTCGGGCAGCGTGTGATGGTTTCATTAGTCGTTTGAAGGTAATTATTCGTGCCAAAGGTGACCAATTCGAACAAATCTAAATTTGATGCTATTTCTGACATTTTTTGCTTTCATTCACCCTGTAGAAACGGTATAACGGTACATTCATTTCAATTGGATTTGTTTCTACACGTATGTGCATTTTACGACAGGTGTCAAAACCTTTTCCATATTCGTCCAAGGTTTGTATATAGTGGTACCCACCGACATTTGGTATTTTGCTGGTCCTATCCATACTCTTTCGTGGCGTTTTGAATTTTGTATTCACGTTTACATATTATACGTTTGAATACAGAAATTTTTATATAAAATTGTGGAACTATATATACAATATTCTGCCACCAAAGACATATGCCATTACAAATTTTAAACAAATCAATTAGAAATTGTGGCTTATATCATCGTCAAAATACCCTTGACATTTAGAACTACAGAAACCTATTAACATAAAACAATTTATAATGATTTTGGTACCGATTTCTGAAAAATCTTGCACAGATTTTTTCTCAAATGAGAACCCCTAATTCCGTTTGCCTTCAGCCATCAATTAAATGTATATATTCAATTCAATGTGAACCGCAAATTCTACATTACATAAATTTTTTTGAATGATGTGACTAAGATTTTCAAAATACTAAGCACCAATTTTACAACGTGTATTTTAATAAGAGCTCCCAAAAATAGATTGCAAATCAAAATGAAAAAAAATTAAACAAGTAAAAAAGCTGTAAGTTCGGGCGGGCCGAACTTTGAATACTCTCCACCATTTGGAACCAATTTGGCAATTCGCAAAAACAATAAAATCCGTTAAAAATTCTGTTAAAATCTTAAAAATACCGAATGTAGCTGTTATATTAGGGTCTATACGACGACATGGACCTACATAGGTAAAATTTGTCATAAGCCATTATAATATTCAAATGCAAAACTTAAAAAAAATCGTTAACGATGTAGATAAAATCAACAAAATACCGAATATCGGGTGGTACTGTTATATGGGGGATATACGAAGACCTGGACCTGCATACACAATTTTCTGTCATAGAATGTAGCATCCATTACGAACATCAAATACCAAATTTGATATAATTCCGGTGAATAATGTCGCTAAAATCATCAAAATACCAAATATCGGGAGGTACCGTTATATGGGGCCTATACGAAGACTTGGACCTGCGCAGATATTTTTCTGTCTTAGGCTGAAGTATCCATTACGAACTTCAAATACCAAATTTGAAACAATTCCGGTGAATAATGTCGCTAAAATCATCAAAATACTGAATATCGGAAGGTACCGTTATATGGGGGCTATAAGAAGACCTGGACCTGCATACACAATTTTCTGTCATAGAATGTAGCATCCATTACGAACATCAAATACCAAATTTGAAACAATTCCGGTGAATAATGTCGGTAAAATCATCAAAAACCGAATATAGGGAGGTACCGTTATATGGGGGCTATGCGAAGGCGTTGACCTGCACAGACATTCTCCTGTCATGGGATGTAGCATCCGAACATCAAATAGCTAATTTGAAACAATTCAAGTGAATAATGTCGCTAAAATCATCAAAATACAGAATATCTAGAGGTACCGTTATATGGGGGCTATACCAAATCATGAACCTACATAGCCTATTTTCAATACCAAAAGTCCTGCTGCCATAATAATAATTTTATCAATCTACTTCAATTCGTTCGGAAGCTAGAGTGATTTCCACAAACGGACGGACATCGCTAAATCGACATAGAATTGTATGCTTATCAAGAATATATATATACTTTGTGGGGGGTCTAAAATGTGTATTTCGAGGTGTTACAAACGGAATGACAAACTTGATACACCCTCCATACTATGTTGGAGGGTATAAAAATTAAATCATACTTGGTTTCTTACATAATTGTTTGTTGATGCAGTCATTTGGTTTGATCTGAATGAAACGATCGTTTTCACATCGGATTGAATCCAACATTCAGTTTGAATCGCCGAACGGAAACGGGAGCACTACTGGGAGTAGAAGAAGCAAAACGAGAAAAACTTTTGTTTTCGGTTTTGCTCAAATAAGGACGATTGTGCTGTATACGTTTTAGAGTGGGAGCAATATTCGTTTGAAAACGAGCAGATTATACACTTGCCCAGCACTTTATACACGAACATACGTGCATTTTCTCAAACCACAGCTACAAACGGACAACACAAACACGTTGACAAGCATTGTCTCTAATCTGTATCAAAAAAGCATATCAATCCCACGGCAGGCGGTTCAACAACACCGAAGATCGAAGAAACCCCCGGACATTGGTTCTACTCGGTTTGTCAGAACGACATTAAAAACATAACTGTCTCGATGCGATGTAATGAATGCAACGAATGGGTGCACTTTAGAAATATTTCAAGAATAAGTCGGTTACGAGACTACAGCAACATAATCCCTAGCCATAGTGTCACCCGGTTTGAATGCCGCACATTCCTTAACTCCTGCTGATGTTCGGGTAGCAGAAAGGATTTTCCAAGACATCATCAATTAAGATCAAATTTCACAGCACAGGTAACGGGACTATTTAGCGTCATGACCTATTGCTCTTAGAATCAGTAAATTGACAGTGGAAGTCACCCGGTTGGCACAGAAGCATAAATGGAAAATGTGGCTTGACCATCTGAAGTGTTGAAATATTGGATCCGATTTCAATAAGCTGAGTAAGATGATAGGATCCTAGCAGAGGGCTGCAATTAATATGATTGAGTAGGCTTGATCACACACAGTGGAAATACAATCAAACTCAATAAGCCGGTCATGTTCATTCGATTTGCTCAAGCCAAACGAAAAAGTTGTGATCAAACATGTATTGATCGATGTTTTATGTTCGCAATAAAACAGCTCACATGAGTTATTTGTTGAAATATTTTTATACCCTCCATCATAGTATGGAGTGTATATTAAGTTTGTCATTCCATTTGTAACATCTCGAAATATACATTTTAGACCCCACAAAGTATATAAATTCTTGATCAGCATAAAATTCTATGTCGATTTAGTGATGTCCGTCAGTCTAAATCAATGTATGTCGCTGGAATTCCACTGCAAATGAAATAAGATTAGTTTGAAGCGTCTAGGAGCACGAAATTATCAAAAAGAATTACATATACCATATTGCTGGTATATTATTCCAGGAATTGGCCATGCCTTATCAGAGATGTCCATTAGCATTATTATTATTTTTGACAATTTTTCAACATAATACTTTTGCTAAATGTGAGTCATAACAAAACAATAACCACTGGAAATTTTGTATGATAAGAATATAAAAAAGTTTCGGCAGCCAGCGTTCTATTTTATTACTGAAGCTAAAATTATACTAAAATGCATTTCCTTAGATAAGTGTGCATTGAACTTGACTAAGCCTACCAATATAAATGGATCCCTAGAACATTTCACATTTTAATATTTTATTGTGTCAAAGAAACAAGTTAAAAAGCTATAAGTTCGGCCTGGCCGAACTTTGAATACCCTCCACCAATTGGAACGAATTTGGCAATTTTCAAAAAAATAAAATCCGTTAAAAATTCTTTTAAACTCTGTTTCTTAAAAATACCGAATGTAGCCGTTATATTAGGGTATATACGACGACGTGGACCTGCATCATCAAAATACCAAATATAGGAAGAGTAAATGGGGCTATACCAAAACGTGGACCTGCACAGACAATTTTCTGTCATAGGCTGTAGTATCCATTACCAACTTCAAATACCAAATTTGAAACAATTCCAGTGAATAATGTCGCTAAAATCATCAAAATACTGAATATAGAGAGGTACCATTATATGGGGGCTATACGAAGACGTGGACCTGCACAGACAATTTTCTGTCTTATGCTGTAGTATCCATTACGAACTTCAAATACTAAATGCGAAACAATTCCGGTAAATAATGTCGCTAAAATCCAGAAAATACCGAATATCGGGAGGTACCGTTATATAAGGCTATACGAAGACGTGGACCTGCACAGACAATTTTCTGTCATAGGCTGTAGTATCCATTACCAACTTCAAATACCAAATTTGAAACAATTCCGGTGAATAATGTCGCTAAAATCATCATAATACCATATATCGGGAGGTGCCGTTATATGGGGGCTATACGAAGGCGTGGACCTGCACGGGTAATTTTCTGTCATAAGCTGTAGTAACCATTACGAACGTCAAATACCAAATTTGAAACAACAACGGCAGCGCGCATAATGACGCTTAAATCAATAAAATACCGAAAATAACGTACTACAACCTACAACAACCTACAACAACCTACTTCGTTCGGAAGCTAGAGTGATTTCCACAGATGGACAGACGGACGGACATCGCTAAATCCACATAGAATTTTATTCTGATCAAGAATATTTCGAAGTGTAACAAACGAAATGACAAACTTAATATACCCTCCATACTATAGCGGAGGGTATAAAAATCGATTATCGTAGCAAAAACAATTATATTCTTGTAGTTCAGGAGCACAGCAATAGAAATATTTACACATAATAAAGTGAGTGAAATAACTGACTGACTGACTGAGAATCAACGGCCAGACTAATCTTGAAATTTTGCACAAGGGTCAGTTTTGGCGCTTGGTACTAGAACGGTACGAAAAGTACTCAAACGTATTAAACAATTGATAAAAGGAATGAGTTAGAATTCTGAAATTCGTACTCCACTTATCGAGTACGGGATAGATTTACCAAAGGGTTTTAAAAATACGAACTTTTAATTTACGAAAAGTTCTAAAATGGTACCATTTGGTATTTTGCGAACGGATAGAGCTAAGAGCTTAAAATTTGGTAGAAGAATCAAAGTTGGAAAGAAAGTTTGAAGTTGGTTTTGGGAATGTGTAAATTTGGAATAGTTTGGTTTAGGGTGAATGGATGAATTTGGAATTTTGAAATGTTGTATGTTGGGGTCCCTGCTTGTGGTAGGTTTGCGGTAAAGGGGTGGTTTTGGAAATGTGTTCAAACTGCACGAAGAGTACTCAATAGTACTACATTTGAAATTTGGTATTAGGATCGATGTTCATGTGTAGCCTGGACACATGGATATGGTTTCGGAAACGTATACTTAATTATACGAAAAGTACTGAATGGTACTAAATTTGGTATTGGATGAAGGGACAGATACAATTCTGAAATTTAATTTGGTGTTTAGATTCTTGATTGTATATGTGTTCGAGATTTGACAGTGGTATTGAAAATTTGTACCATTATTGTCCAAGAAGTGTTGAAATTGTACTGAGTGGTACTAAATTTAATATTGGGTGAAACTCTTAAATTTGAGGTGAGATCACTGTTGGTGTCCGTTAGAGATGGTATTGGAAATGTGTACCATAAATGTTCAAATAGTACTAAATGATACTTAACTTGCTATTGGATTAAGGGATAGGACTGCATTCTTTAAATTTGTTATTGGGCATCTGTATCTGGAATTTAGATATGGAGATGGGTTTGGTTTGCAATTATATTAAAAGTACTAAATAGTAATGAATTTGGTATTGGAAGAAGGAATAGATCTGAAATTCTGAAATTGTATATGGATGCACTGTTGGTGTCTGCGGTTGAAAAAAGGAGCTGGATTTTCATATAAGTACCAAAAATGTGCTAAATGGTACTTAATATGGTAGTGGAGGAAATTAAAGAACTGAAATCCTTAAACTTGGTATTAAGATCACTGTTGGTATCTGAGTTTGGGATATGGGGATTGTTTTGAAAATGGGCATTTTAACTATACGAAAAGAACTGAATTCTACTAAATTTGGCATTTGGGTGAAGGGAGCTGAAATACGGAAATTTGATATGGACCCACAAAGGGTCAACATTTTGAATGAACAAAATGTTCATAAAATGCAAAAAAATCATCCTATTCTATTCAAACACCACACATCCAAAAGTTGGTGTAGATAATTTTATTACACTCAATGTGAAGTCGTACGAAGGAGGGTTTGCTTTTATAGGGATTCAATGTAGTTCGAATGATTAAGAGATATATAATTGTTTGGTAACTAAAGGGTCTGCAAATTTATTGCACCATCGCTTAATAAATCGTAAAGTATAATATTCCTTGTCCGTTGTAAGGGATATGTGCTTTCTAAAATCTAACATATAATACAGATGGATTCCCAAATCATCAATGGAATCAACTACTCTATCATTAAGCTAATAAATTGTGTATATCCTTTTTGACCTAAAGAACGACATATGCTTACATTTCCGTATATTCAATTCTAATAACAGAGTTTCACAGCATTCGTAAAATTCATTTTGATATGATTGTAGAACAAGTTGGTCTGCAGCAATATTATGTGAGTAAAATATTTGTAAATCATCTCAATACATGTGAATGATTTTTTGAACGCTTGGTAAATCATTTAAAAGTTATGTGAATAAGGCTGGACCAATATGGCTCTCTTTCGGAACTCCAAATTTAAGATAAAACAAGTAAAAAAGCTGGAAATTCGGTCGGGCCGAACTCTGAACACCCTTCACCATTTGGAACCAATATGGCGACTTTCAAAAAAATAAAATCTGTTAAAAATTCTGTTAAATTCTTAAGAATACCTAATGTAGCCGTATGTATACGACGACGCACAGTGTCGTATTTTCATATAAACGGCGGCCAAAAGTAGAAGGAGTTATCGTAGAAGAATGAAAATTTGTACACATAACTAATACAAGTGGGAAAGGAAAAAAAAAGTTTTGCAAAAATCGACCGAAGGACTCGCTCACCTACCATATATCCTGGAATGAAAAAAACTTATATTTTACAAAATTGTTGTTGGAATTGAACCTAATTTGGGTCGATTTGTCTCTGATATATTATAGATAACTGTGGTGAGTTATATGAAATTATCTCAAAGGACACATCCACCTCCCATATATCCTGAAACGATAAAAATTATATTTTCACAAATTGTTGTTAGAATTGATCGAAAATAAAGTTTGATTTGTCCCTGATGTAGTTTGATTAGTATTTAATTTCATTTAATTATATTATACAACATATTTCCTTGACACCAAATAAGACAATCATTTCTATATATATTAAAAATATATATTTTTTAAGTTCTGGCTTTCTGATACCCTACACAACTTAGCTAAGTAAGTAGAGCTCCACATAAGAATTAAACGTTTTTAGGGGAGAATTCAATCATACAATATATATATATATATATATATATATATATATATATATATATATATATATATATTTATTTATTTATATAAATATATATTCAAAGATATATTCAAATCCGAACCGACCTCGATAAAATTTAGCAAAGGTATTTCTGAGCTGTATTTGCTTTATTTCCCAAAAAATTGTTGTTACAGAGTGCATATTACGGCTGCGGATGACAAAAATAACAAATCGGATGAACAATATATATGGGAGCTATAGATATATCTGAACCGATTTCAATCAAATTTGGCATACTTATTTTCAGATCTAATTTCGTTGCATATGCAAAATTCCATACTATTCGGGCTGATATTACACGTTTGGTGCACAATAAAAAGCAAATTGGACGAAGATATATATGGGAGCTATATCTAAATTTTTACCGATTATCTCCAATTTCAATAGGGTTCGTCCTTGGGCCAAAGAAATGTTGTTTGGAAAATTTTATCTCAATCAGATAATAAATGCGACCTTCATTTTGTTCACAAAAATACATGGACAGACGGACGGACAGACGGATAGACGGACTGACATGCATAAATCAAATCAGAAAGTGATTCTATGCAGATCATCAAAAGGAACTATGGGTCTATCTCGTTTCCTTTTGCTTGTTACAAACAAATGCACAAAGACACAATACCCTGACCACCTTGTGGTGTAGGGTATAAAAAGTACCAAAGCTTTATCTACCGGTATAGATGTTTGAGACGCTGGGTCGGAAATTCTCTTTACAGCCTTTTGGAGTAAGTTTGTATTTTTATTTGAAACAAATTTACCCACTTTTCGCCACTTTGGTGCGATCAACGCAATTATGAAAGTCTGTCGAAGGTCTTCCTCTACGGCTGGTGCAAGATTCCTAAAACGACAAAATAATTTAGAATCAAAAATTATGTTCCACATAATGTATTTACAAAAAAATAAACACTCATCACTTATAACAAAAGGTGAATTTAGCCACGATCCGAACTTTTCTTTAAACCTCTCTTTTTTTTGGTGTCGAGCCAAAAAAAAGCGAGTACCATATCATTATATTGTAATAGGTTTATCTAAACCTAGATCGTGCTGTTTTACCGACTGTTTTCATTTCAACTTACCGAATTTAATTTGCGTAATTTTAATCATTTTTATGTATTGATATTTTATTTACTACAACTATTATCTTTAAATACTCATAACTTTTTGAAAATATATACATATATTTTTTTTTAACATAAATGTAGTGTTGTTTTTACTATGCCATCAACCTTTTTTAAAAACTAGTGTACTGATATTTTTCATTTTTGACCGTCCTAACTACACTGTGTGACGTGAACCTGCATAGGCAACTTTTGTCAAAAGCCATTACAATATTCAAATGCGAATCTTGAAAAAAAAAAATCGGCAAATAATGTAGCTAAAATCATCAAAATACTGAACATAGAGAGGTACCATTATATGGGGGCTATACGAAGAAGTGGACCTGCACAGACAATTTTCTGTCATAGGCTGTAGTATCCATTATGAACTTCAAATACCAAATTTGAAACAATTCCGGTGAATAATGTCGCTAAAATCATCAAAATACCGAATATCAGGAGGTGCCGTTGTATGGGTGCTATACGAAGGCGTGGACCTGCACGGACAATTTTCTGGCGTAGGCTGTAGAATCGATTACGAACTTCAAATCCCAAATTTGAAACAATTCCGGTGAACAATGTCGCTAAAATCAACAAAATACCCAGTATCGGGAGGTACCGTTATATAGGGGCTATACGAAGACGTGGACCTGCACAGACAATTTTCTACCATAGGTTGGAATTTCAAATTTACATATATGTAACGAGCATTATTAAATTTATTTTTTCACGATTTGCTTTCCATGCCATTGCTGCCTGGGCATAGCATGAAACTTCTCGATAACATGCAACATGTTTAGCAACATATTTTTCTAAACTGGGACAATGGCTTCGTTGCTGGTCATACATCGAACAAACGAATACACACAGCTGACTATGAAAGTCCGAACCTTTGCCAACAATCAGCTGTCTGTTGTAAATATTGCGAACTCTTGCATCATCCAATTCATGTATTGACCCCCTCACAAAATGACGAAGTACAAAAACAAACTCTCTGAAATGTCTGAGTGAAACGGACGAAGAAGATTTGGCCCAGCAACAGCAGCTACTGCTGCTGCTGCGTGCAAAGAGGAATCAGCGACAAAAATATTCAGCACACAACGCCTTCGATGATATAAAACAACAAATCAGGTTGCTGTTGGTTATGCGTTGCTTGTGAAGAAATCTAATACGGTACGGTTTCTACACAATAACAACAACAGTATATGGGGCTTGTTTGAAATGTCTTTTGGGGGCCAGACTCGGCATCTACGCCAACAATATGAATGTACTTTATATACCTATGTCTGTAGATATGAGCGTACATACGAAGAGCCTAATAAATTTGCCGTGTGTCGCTATCTACAATTGAATGTTTGGACCCCCAGTGATTCATTTTCCAGAGATAATGGCCATTGATTATCACCCTTGAGTTAAGACTTTTGTGCCACGCTTTATATTTAACCTCACAATAATCTGTGTGTTGTTGTTGTTTTTGATTTCATGGCGAAAACACCATGATTTAGCACAAAATGAACATTGCTTATATATGTGAGCACACGTACAAACATGTGTAATTATATACATTGGGGTGTAACCATAGACAAATAAAGGTATAGAATAAAAAGTTTTAAAATTTACCCCTTCCGGCAGATGTCACTATGGTTGATCTTGGGCCAGTTAAGTCACTCAGGGCTAGTGAAGTCACTCGACTTCGAAAACAATTTATTCATTTTTCTGCTATTTAAATTCTATATTTTTATATTTCACGACATATTTAGATAATGTAAAAGTAAACAAAGTCGATGTTTCGTTTTTAATTGATAAAAAATAAAGAATCATAAAAATATTTAATATTTTGTATTTTGAGAGAATTGAGTGAGTCTACTGAACCTCTCTCACAGCATGAACGACATCTATTGAAGCACTTTTTTCGAAGATAACAGATGAGACAACTTTTTAGTCTATACCTAATTTGTCTATGGTGTAACGTAAAAGTGTTACTATAGACGTAGATTTCTAACAACATTTATGAAATAGCACACTCCATTTGAAGCATACACAGTGTCCCCAGTTTAACATTCGTTTCAACCCATTACACAATTTGACAAAATTCCACACACACTATCTATGTATATCTACGCTCCCTTAAAATGAAACAAGTTCAAGAATAACGTACGCTCGACAGACATAGTACAACAACAAATCAATATTTGATTTTTCAACAACACTTTATTTTACAAAACATAAATGGGAATGTTCGGAGTCGTTGTATACCTAATGCGCAGCAACGTCTCTCACCGATTCTCTGGCATTTCGTCTTGCGCTCCCTACTTTTTTACTTTGGAACAAAGTACCCTGTGGTAAAAAGAATTGCAGTGTTGTTCCATATATTTGATTATCAATAATGGCTTGGGACGGATAAATAACAGGAAATCGATTTGTATCGCCTTCAGCATAAAATTAGTGGTGTATTAAATTTGTTATTCTGTTAGCAATACCTTTAAATAATTGTCGGATGCCCCATTAGGTTCATGACCAGCGTAAAATGCTATCGAAGTTGCGTGTAAAAACTATGATAGCGCTTACACCATTTAAGATAGAGCTTTGCAATTTTACACACACATTCATATTATTCCGAAAATGTTTAATGTTGAAATATGCAGGGTGAGATAAAAAAACTGCATCAAAGTCAAACGCCATCATTTTTACATTTTTTTTTAATTTTATTGAATGAAAGCAAAAATGTCGGAAATATCATTAAATTTAAGAATAAGTTTAGAATTGTTCGAATTGATCACCTTTGGCACGAATTATGGCCTTCAAACGGCCAATGAAACCGTCACACGCTGCCCGAATGTTGCTCTGCGGTATTTTGGCCCATTCCCGGCGAAGCGCTTGAGGTGATCGACCACTGTCGATTAATACGAGCGGAGAACGACCATTGGCTGTTATGGCGGCTCACACCATCACCATGGCCGGCGCTTAAGTTTTGATGGCCAACCGAAGGCATAGACAAATGAAGAAATAGACAACGAAAAGTTAGTTTTGTCTTTTTTTCCAGGTGGCTCTCATCATGTTTTGCATAGTCAACATGCTGATTTACGCGTTCAAGCCACTCGACTTCGAAAACACATTTTATCGTTTTTCAAGAATTTCACTGGAATATTCCCATATTTTTCGATGTCATCACGTACTTTTCATATTTCTTTTATTATGAAATAATTTTCAACTGACAAATATCCTACAGTTTTTGTTATTTTTAACATTTTTGAATTGAGTGACTACAAAATTCCCACTCAAACCCCTGAAACGATATGGACGACATCTGCTGATCCGATTTTTTTCGAAGATAAACGGTGAGAGCATTTCGTTGTCTATATTTTCATTTGTCTATGCCGAAGGTGCCCCTTTTTATGCTGACCTCTTTGGCAAGTAAACACGATTATTTTGTTTTTTACAAACTGTTGCACAAAGAATGCTTTCTCATGGGAGAAAACCAAATTCGGCAGTTCACCACTTTCGGCCAAGCGAAGCAACTCTTTAACTCTTTTGAGTCAATTTTCTTGCGCTTTTTGCGGTGTAAGTTCTTGCACTTTTTGGAAGTTTAATAACTTTACCCCGAGCTCATTTTTCAATATTTGCCGAATGGAATATTGAGATATGTTCAGCTCACAAGCCATTTTTCGGCCACTGCGAAGCGGGTTTCGATCAAGTCGCTTCTTTACTTTTCGAACCATTTCTGCAGATGTTGCTGTTTTCTTCCATCCACTTCCTTGACGTATGGCTACGCTACCAGTATCACAGTAACGAGCGATGGTACCGGACACAAAAGATTTATTCACATTTAAATGCTGGAGTGCCCTAACTATAGCCACTTGCGGTTTTCCAGCCAAATATGAAGAAATCACACTATCACGCTTAAATTCCATCACGAATAACTTTTTTTCTGGAAAATTCTCACCAAAATGCTTTTGTACGCTTATAAAAATATAATGAGCTGTCACTGGAATAATTTTAACAACTGTCAGACGAGTGGCTTAAAAATTACAGCAGTCTGAAGTTGGTTGCAGTTTTTTCATCTCGCCCTGTATATTGAATATATCGAACCACATTTAGGTCAATCAATGATTGCCAGTATGGGAAGATTAAAAATTTTTGTGGCTGCTCAGTCATTGGTTTTTGCGTTTATTTGAACGACAATGTGGACACAAAGCCGACATTCAATCAATAAATTGTGTAGCGAAAATGTGAATTCCAAGTCATATTATTGGACGTGGCATGTCCAAAAGATGTATTGTGTAATTAAATACTACTTTTGTTAAAATAATTGTTTAAGCTGATATCAAACGAAATGTTTTTATACTGTCAAATTATATCCATATGTAGAAGTTGCACATATCGTGTGATACATGTACGATATTTGAGTTGCGAAATACATGAGTAAAATACATACGCACTTTTTCGATCACAGCGAGCCCTATTTTCATTGGAAAAATATATATTTTTTGTTTGTTGTGTGTAAATGTATAATTTAAGTTTTGCGGTAAAAATTCATAAATAAAATATTAAATTTTTTATAACTCACAATATAATCACAATGTAATTAAAGGAAACAAAAGAAAACATATCCAAGTGTGTGATAACAAACATTTTGAGTATTATGTAAAATGGAAATTTGAGAAAAAAAACACGGAAATACACATAAATAATAAAATGAACAGCACATTTACAAAACCCTTATAGTCTGATAGCAGCTTAATATAAAGGCTAGGATATTTGGTTGTTAGGTGATGTTGTAGTGTTCTTATGCAGTGTATTATTTAATGTGAACCACCAATATCATTTAGTGTGAACTTCCTGACAACAATTTTGTACTATTCCATGCCAACTTGATCTTCAAATCCTTACAATGTCACGAAAAAATAAATAAAAAAATTCTTTACTTTACCAATGGAAAATCAAATTTGAATTGAATAAGTTAAGTATAAATAAAAGATATTGACTTTCTTTTAATTTTAGTTTGATTTTTGTGTCAAAAAATTAAGAATCTCAAGATAGAAAAGTTATTGAATATTATTCATTAGATAGTACCAGTAATTTACGTGTTTTTACATTAGACAGAGTTCTTCTTTAATAAGTGAATTCCTACATCTAAAGCGTTTACATCTTGCAGTTCTGGAACAGAAATTTATACTAAGTTAACATTGAACCCCTCCCGACTCGTTGTTCAAAGAAGTTTTGTTAAAGGTAGACAAGCAATTGCTACCCAGACAATCAAGTTTTTATTTCAGTCCATTTACTTTTTTTCGCCTGGGAGTAAAAAATTACTTTACCTAGCCCTACTATCAAAAATTTGTTATTGTTTCCAAAAAGAAAATTTGTTTTTTTTTTTCTTAAAAATGATTGCGTCCGTTGGTTTTGTAGTTACCGTGTCGGTGCCCGGACATTATCCACATTGCAGTTATATGGATTATGCCCAGTTTATTTTTGGTCACAACCTCTATAATAATATGGGGATTATGTCCACATCCAAAATGGACACAATCCCGATGGGGAGTATGACCGTTTGCTGTGTGGACTACTACAAAAATAATTAGTTTTAGAAATCTTTGATTCGCGGTAGCCTGTGCGAAACATACACAGAGGAGAAAATCTCAAGCACCTATCTCGACGAGCTGGGTCGATTTAGTTATGTGTGTTCGTCTGTTCATTTTTATTTGTAATCACGCTACTGGTCACAATTATGACACAAAACTTATGAAATTTTGCGTTGAGTCAGGGTTAGTGTCAGTATAAAAAACTTCAGGGCTTGAAATGGACCGACAAGAGATTTTTCTGATTATAATTATATACTAATTTTGGCTTATTTTGTTTAGAACAGCGAAGAAATGCACCTGTTGAGATCAAAAGAGCACAGCGGATAAAATGGACCATACCTTTTGTGTGAAATACCAATTTTCAAACACAATGTTTTACTTTGTTAAAATTCTATGAATGAACGATTGATATTTTTGATTGTCTACTTTGACATTTCGTTTTGTTATTGTTGTAGCTAGTTGAACCTAAATTTGCCTAGAGAAGCTAGTTGAACCTAAATTTGCCTTGTAATTAGAAGAAAAATAAGTTTGCTTTACAGGCTATTAATTCTAGAGATTCCTTAAGAAACTGCAGAGTTATTTTAAACAGACCGGTTTTATTTTTTAATGCAAGTAAAAGAGGACTTTAAGTTCGCCCGGGCTGAACTTTTTATCCCCTACACCATTTGGAACGAATTTCGAAATTTTCAACAAAAAAATAAAAAAACCGTTAAACTTTTTTTTTAAATTCTAAAAAACGAACATAGGGATTTACCGTTATATTTGAGTCTATACGTAGACGTGGACCTGCATACGCAATTTTGAAACAATTCCGGTGAATAATGTATTTTCAAGATTCCGTGTAGGCTACTATTTCCGTTTTCTTTCCGAGTATTTTCGAATTTATCACTCTTTAACTTTTCTACAGATTATTGTCCAAACTACTTATTTTTACCACAGGGTAAACCAATTTTGAGATACTTTAGTTTATATCTCTCTTTCTCTTTTTTACTGGACTCTCTAGTTTGCAAATGAGCAAATAAATTACGTCAATATACAACGCAAACAACAACAATGTTCAAAGTGAATGACTACCTCAGGCATGCTAAATTAACAAAGATACGAAAATTTGCAAGCACACACACACACACACACACCTAACGCCAATACTACAGACGGAAATTTGTGTACTCTCCCAACATACCAAATTGACTTGAGAATAATATTTTAACAAGCTTACAAACATAAGCCTTAAGCTTGAGAAAATCTTGAGAATATATTGAGAAATGCTTGTTTAACAATTATAGAATAATCGAAACGGAACCCTTATTTATAAGCTTATTCTTGTAATTGCAGAATAAGCTTACGAAAGTAATATTATATTAAGCTTGCTAGTGCAATTTTAGAATAAGCTTACAAAACTAATATTTTCGTAAGCTTATGTATTTATAAAAAAGTGTACATATTTTTCAAAACTATTTACTCCATTTTTATTAATTCAGTTGTGTTTTACATTAAGATAATTAGTTCATCTATTATTAGTGAAAGTTATAATATTATTATGTTTTTTTTTTTTAATTTACATTTTATTTTTTGTTTTTGTAATCGTTTCGCAGCTTTATGCGATTTTTAGCGAATTGAAAGAAAGTGCGCGTGTCCTTAATGAATGCGTCCTCCGTGTAGCCCAATGATAAAGTTGCATCTATGAAATATAGAAATTAAGCGTTTTTTTCAGATACTATTGTTAAATAGAAATACTTCGTATTGCTTTTGTTGTACTAAAATTGCGAACACTTCTCTTTGTATCCGTCCCTTTCCAGCAGAGTCGTTCTCCCAATTCATCTGTTATTATTTTTTTCCAGCAATTCCTTACGAAATTTGGTGCCTTGGCAACAAGTTTCAGTTCGCTTTCCTGAAATTAGGGAAAGCATAGTGATATTATTATTTTTGTTTTAGTTAGTATTTTTGAACTAAATCATTTCCTGAACAAATTATAGAATGAAACTTACAAGAGAAATAAATGCTTCGTTTATTTCTTGGAGACCTTTTTCAAATTCCAGAAACGACTCAATATCCTTGAATGGAACGGAAGGCATTACTAAAGTTTTGGTTTTCTTTCTTTCTGGTTTGAGCTCCTGCAACTCCTTACGCAAGATTTGCACTTCGCTTATTAGCCTTATGAACATAGGCTGAATTGCACTTATTACTTGGTTAGCTATATCTAAAACTAAAATAAGATTTTATCATATTTATGGAGAAATGTTTAAAAAATATTATTTTTACCTTCAGAATTTGTTATAAGTTTATGGTAATTTTCATTTATTGGCGGAGCTCCCATGTTAACATTTTTCTGACTAAAGAATAGTTTTGTGAAGTCTTCAGGCATTGTGAATTAGCGGAAGAAATACAGTTTTGCTGTTTTGAGAGAAAGAAACCATTTTAACTATCTCATGTAAAAAGTGTGTCTCTATTGTTTCTGAGAAAGATAAATCCGTTGTCTCCCATATATTCAAGAGAGAGGAATAAGTGGATAGAAAAATAATGGTTCCAAAAACAATACTTTTGATCCAAACACTTTCTGCGTTCCTGTTGTTCCAATTGATGAAACTTTGAAAACATGTTGTCCAACACTATAATAGTTGTTAGGCGCAAAAATTGACAAGTATATGTTTTCATTCTGAATAAAAGTATTTGAACTTCTTTCCACTTTTACATGTTCTTCAGAAAGTGAACTGTTTATACTTTGTTCAACCAATCGATTATATAACTGCACGGATACGTGGTTTTTCTTTTTAAGAAGTCGTTTTAATTTTCCTAATTTGTTTTCAAACTTAAAGGCGCTTATATTTTCTAGCGATCCATATAATAAAGCATCACTTGCTAGATGCTTCATAATAATTCACTGGGACATTCATTACAAAATTGGTTAGCAACGCTTGTGCGCACTCATTGTATGTTTTACATTTGCTTTCATCTAATAATATGCGCAAAGCCAAGCTTAGTTGCATATAATGAGTATAACGATTTTCATCCAATATACTTTTTAATATAAAAGGTCCAGTATATAGAAGGAATTGCCGAAATTCTGTTGCCTTGTCTCGCTCAAATTCCTTTAAACTTCGTGGTGCTCTACAAAATTCCCTCGGAGTTTGACTTTTAAGCGTCTGCAGTTGATCATCAAACACTTCGATTTGTGCTGGAGATAGCGAAAACGAACAATTTTTTTTTCCGGATCCAAGACTTCATTAATGACTTTACAACTCCAAGACAAACTACGTGCATGTAATCTAATGGAAAGGATTGAACTATGTGTATTGGTAACTTTTCTATTGCCATTTGGGTGTTTGTTATATGATGATTTGCACAGTGACGTATTCTGAAATTTTCATCTGTTCGAGAATCATTATTTTCTTGTGTGAAAACCATGCGCTTCTGAACGTATTTCCCAGTTTGTGTGCACTTGTGGCAGGAATTATAACCTGTATGGCTTTTTATACCCAAAACTAGGGATCTTGCTGGTGAATCGCATATAAATGACCGGCAGCTAACTTTATAACTAGGGTTTTTTTAATGATCTAGCATCTTTTGGTAGGCTTGGTATCATCCTCCTCATTATTGTTAAAAGTTCATTCACTGCAGAGTTCGAAATTAAACGTTTCACACTCCACTTAGCCAACTCATCTTGAATATTAAGTTTTTCAATTGGAGACATAGTTGGAGCTTCGTCGCTTTCATTTTCACTCTCACTTTCATTTTCACATTGCACAGGAACTGGGTCGCTATTTATTTCACTAGTTTCCGACCGTTCTTATGATAAAATTTTTTTGTGTTGATTATCACTAAAAAGAAGTTCAACTACCTCTTTTGCTTCTCTTCTAACACTTTTTTTATATTTATAAGGCATTTTTAAAATATTACCAATTAATTTTTGCAAAACACAGCGAATTACCTTTTTTACATTGAAATGAATCAATAAATGCAAAACAAATTGTTTTCACCAAATAAATTTATGTACAAATGCAATGCCTACTCACTACGAAATGGTTGTGTGTTCAAAAAATTTTCAGACACACTTGCGAAACCTTTGTACAAATAAGCATTTCTAAAGTATTGTTAAAAATTTGTTGTGAAATTTCTTTTTAATAATATTATTCTCAAGTTGTGTTGTAGTTTTATTTTTATTTGGTATGTTGGGCTATATGAATGAATGAAAAAAAAGAAACGAACGAACGAACAATTCCCAACCGAGAAACCGAATTGGCTCATTTCGTCGGCGATTTATTTGAACATTTTCTGTTCAACATTTGCTCTCAGTTTCAACGTAAACTTCTATTGAAAACCACACGCATTCAAGAGATAATTCATCTGTTAATCTAGCTATTTGTGAATCCTCAAAAAGATAAGGGAGATAAAATAGAAAAGAAATCCAAGCAAATAAAAATATTAAAATTTCATTCAAACAAAATTAAAGAAAAATTAAATAAATTAATTTTTATGAAATCAACCCTGCGCGAGAGTATTTGTGAAAAATTCAGTTACGAATAAAAAAAATTGTGTGACCAGCTGCTGATGAAATTGAATCACTTGATGAAATTTCGTGTTTTTGTTGTAATATCACAAATATCCTAAATGGCTTTCAGTGCTCGTGAAGAACCCTACAAAGATTTTCTGTTCGTTGAACGTTTGTAATTAGTTTTCTTTGTTCTTGGTCGGTTGTCAAGTCCTGAAAATAAAATAAAAATTCCAGAAGAATTCAGAAGCCAAGTGGAGTGAAGTGAAGATTAATTAACAATTACTAATTAACAATTGTCTCTTTTTTGAATACTGCACTCGGTATTGTTTTTGGTGAAGCATACTTTGAGGCACCCCATTAAATTTCCTTATCAAAGAAAATACAATCACGTGCATTTGTTTTGTGTGAGTGTGTGTAACGCGACGTAAACAGGAGAGTTTCGCTTTAAGCGTCACACGTGCCACTTCTTGTATTATGTTGGCTGACAGCACATTTTATTGTATGCCAGTATCAGCCACAACTGTAACCGTTTCTACCTCAGCAACAGCAGTGTCTCAACACGTTCGACGACATTTGTTGCCAAACAACTCAACCGCGAACATTTACCGGTGTGGTGCTGCTATGCATCAACATTCAATGCATCAAACTATCCAAAACGCAAACCATTTGCATCGCCAGAGCAACGTTGCCGCGATTCGTTGGCATTCTCATTTGAATAACTGTACAAACATTAATAAAAAGTTTATGTTGGGCGATCGCCGTAACTGCAACACGATCGCGGTATTGTCCAAAATTATTTTGTGTAAAAATATTATTTGTTTTAAACGTATCGAGCAACGAAAAGTTATTGGCGGTTTTAAGGGTAGCGGCGGTCGCCATCTAACCAACAAAGGTGTACCAATGAAATTGTACATGACGATGTCATCAATGTTCGACAACATGATGCTCGGTAAGTTATCATGCTTTTTTGCTCGCAAATTTGTATTTATTTAAAACTTAAGAAAATAACAAGTAAAAAATCATTAAGTTCAGGTAAGCCGGGCCGAACTTTTAATACCCTCCACCTTAGAGTAAAGGAAACATTAGAACCTATTTTAATCCACAAATACCAATTTTTAGACATATTCATGGGAAAATGTGGCAAAAATCACTCAAATACCGAATATCGGGAGGTACCATTATAGGGGGGCTATACCAAAGCCTGGACCTATACACAAAAAAATGTGGCAAAATACCGAATATCGGAAGGTACCGTTATATGGGGACTATACGAAATCGTGGACCTTTTCAAGCAATGTCTCGCCACCGGAGCTAGAACCCATTGCGAACTACAAATACCAATTTTCAGACAAATCCGTGAACAAATGTGGCAAAAATCATCAAAATACCGAATATTGGAAGGTACCGTTATATGGGGATTATACCAAAACGTGGACCGACATATCTCATTTTCAAAACCAACCATCCTAAACACAATACAAATTGTTCTGTATCGTGATTTCCACAGACAGACGGACGGCCAGAAGTAGGGATAGGTAGGTCGACTTTTGCCTAGATTCACCGAAAAGTCAAAATAAGTCTCAACAACGTATTCAGCGAACGAAAAAAAAACGTACCACTCTTGCACCGCGGCCTTAAAATGACAACTAACACGGTAGAAATAAGCATCAAACCCAAAGACTTCAAGATCATGTCAACAGAGAAACATCGAAACTGTTACATATACCAATATTCCTGAGAAGACTTCGGTGATATAAGCCGAATTTACCCGACTTAATCGAACCTAAAATTACATTGATACTGAATTGCATTTGACTTAAAGTTTATTGTTTTACAGATCTATTGTCCCCATGGTTCCATAAAAGAACCTATTTGTTTTCATTTTTTCTTGTAAGACCAATTGAGGGAAAAGCAATTGGTCTTGTACAAGAAGACCTACGACTTCTGTAAAATGGCCTGTTGTTCTTCTGCAAGATGACTATACTATACTATTAGTCTACCTATAAATCTTTCGACTTTTATGAGTAGGTATTATTTATTTTATTCTTTATAAGAAGACCGGCCGGCCTTTTAGAAGATGGCATATATTCTCCCTATAAATCTTCAATAGACCTACAGGCGTTCTATAAAATCATTTCTATTAATATATATATATATATATATATATATATATATATATATATATAAGAAGACCGGCCGGCCTTTTAGAAGATGGCATATATTCTCCCTATAAATCTTCAATAGACCTACAGGCGTTCTATAAAATCATTTCTATTAATATATATATATATATATATATATATATATATATATATATATAGTCATATAATAAAATGTAGACCTTCTTCTACAAAACCAATAGGATTTCTTCTAGAGAAGTAATAGGTTTTCTTATAGAAAACCATAGACATTTTTAAATGGACCAAAAATACTACTTTAACAAGACCTTGGGGTGTTTCCACAGAAGAAAGTAAGTATTCTCATAGCCCCTCTGACCACATGCTTTTGCTGCCTAAAACGTAAAAGCTTAAAGAAAGTTTATTTCAGGCATACCATAAACCCACAAAGGCGAGAAACTAAAATTAATTCCTTAAAACCTATATATATAGTTTGAATATGGTGGGTTCGACTTCACTTCTATCAGTTCAGATCTTATAGAGCGAAGGTGACAGGTGACAAATTGAGAACGCCCAGATCTGGACATGTTGGTTTTGTCCAGATCTGGGCGGCGCCAAAGTGATATTTTAACCGACTGATTTTTGTGAAACACGTTTCATGA
Source organism: Musca domestica (assembly GCF_030504385.1). Lineage (NCBI taxonomy): Eukaryota > Metazoa > Arthropoda > Insecta > Diptera > Muscidae > Musca > Musca domestica. The sequence goes on along the minus strand of NW_026712329.1, from coordinate 5,388,298 downwards.
TGTTTTTGTGCGGTAAGTTATTTGTGTGCGTTGTAATTGTGCGTTTTTAAGAGAACAGCTAATCAAAAACCCTAGTATAGACAGGGATTTTCCATTTACAGAAATGCTGAAAAATATGTCAATGTGAAAACTTTTTAAAGATGTTCCATGTATGGAAAAACTGCGCTCGGCCTTAGAAGGGGATAACTTATCCTCGCGGGAAATTATTACATACCCTTTTCAAAAATATGAATTATAACCATTTTTGATATATTTCGAATTAAACCCTTGTCAAACGATAAACGTTCAAGCTGGATAATAATCCTTTGTATAACAAAACAAATTATAAATCTTAAAGAAAATCCTAAATGAATGATTATTGTCTTAATTGGTTAACGCTTTTAAGGTTCGTTCCGAAACAGAGAGAACAACAACAACAAATTAGCCGCTTCATTTTATTGATCTTTTTTCCTCGCCAGTTTTACAGGAATGAATTTGAATATTACATTGTTATTTCTTATGGTTAAGTGAGTGATTAATAAAAGTAAGTAAGAGTTTGAGATTAAACGAAAACTCATTTGAGTAAAAAAGCTGTAAGATCGGCGGGGCCGATTTGGCAATTTTCAAAAAAAAAAATAAAAATCGATTAAAAATTTTCTTAAAATCTTAAAAACGCCAAATGTAGCCGTCTAAACGACGACGTGGACCTGCCCTATGCACTTTTTGTCATACGCCATTAAAATATTCAAAGGCGAAACTTGAAAAATAATTCGGTGAATAATGTAGCTAAAATCATCAATATATACCAAAATGTGGACCTGCACAATTTTCTGCCTTAGGCTGCAGTATCCATTACGAACTTCAAATACCAAATTTGAAACAAATTTGATCATCAAAATACCGAATATCGGGAAGTACAGTTATATGGGGGCTATACCAAAACGTGGACCTATATGACCCATTTTCAATACCAAAAGCCCTGCAGACATTATATACATTTGAGTAAAATTGTATCTCTCTAATTCATTTCGTTCGGAAGTTAGAGTGATTTCCACAGACGGGCTGACGAAGGACATCGCTAAATCGACATAGAATTTTATGCTGATCAATATTAATATATATACTTTGTGGGGTCTAAAATGTATATTTCGAGGTGTTACAAACGCAATGACAAACTTAAACTCCATACTATGGTGGAAGGCATAATAATTTTAACAGAATTCTGACAGTGTCAAAAACGAATGAGTAACTATTTAATACAGTGAGCGTCAATAATAACAATAAAATAAATGCTTTTACATGCGGCTGCTACACTCTGAATATAGGAAACTCACGTTAGCCTTCGTTGAATGTCTTCTATCACTGGGAGAACTTTAAAATTGTGTCTCAACAGTCGGCGAACAGTTAGACGAAGTCTCACAAAAAATCCTCTAAATAAAAAAAGATTATTTAGTTTCGATTAATGTTGCATCACTCTCACCGACTACCAATTTCAAATTATCAAATTGTTTGAAACGACACCTTGTGTGATGTGTGTCCGACAATGATTGGTCCACGTATGTTGTTGGCAGATTCTTGCAAGTGCCAGCCAGTTGTATGAAGCACATGTTTGTTGAATGCTCGTGACCAAATAAAAATAAAACTATGCCACACACTGTGTTACGCAAAAGTGCAAGAAGGGCTTTTAGTTTTAAATATGAGTCACAATGCAAAATTGTTGTTGTAAAATATGAAATTAATTTATACATTAATACATGTGTTTATATATAATCACACCATCACGACCACATACTATTGCTCGTCAATGTGTCATATGCAGTTCATATTGAACAACAAACAGGTCAGTCAATGTAACAGACATTGCTTTGTAACCAAAACTCGATGTAACTCATCTTCAGTTAAATATCTCATCTCATAAGATAAAGAACAGTGAAAAAAATTTGTTGGAATTAATTGAAAAACTTTTTTTAAATGAAAAAATAACGGTATGTTGTAGTTGAATTAATTTCCAAAACGAGCTCATTGACCTCGATTAAAAATACCATAACTAAGCGAATTTATTCTACATAACCAAGGAACTTTAAACAATCATTTCAAGGGGTAAAGAATTGTTTATACCCTCCACCATAGTATGGAGGGTTAAGTTTGTCATTCCCTTTGTAACACCTCGAAATATACATTTTAGACACCCCCATATACAGTTATATAGGGGTGTCTAAAATATATATTCCCTCCCTAAATTCGGAATTTATTCACCGGAATCGCTCCAAATTTCGTAATTTTATTTCGTAATGGGTAATACAGTGTGTGACGGAAAAATGGCTACGCGGGTCCACATCTTTGTGTAGCTCCCATTTAAAGATACCTCCCTATATTCGGTATATCCGGAATTGTTTCAAATTTCGTATTTGAAATCCCTAATGGGTACTACAGTCTATGACAGAATGTTGCATATGCAAGTCCAAGTCATCGTATAGCCCCATGTGTCGGTACCTCCCTATATTCGGCATTTTTATGAAGTTCACCATAGCTTGTGACTATTTCAAATTTCGTATTTGAAGTTCCCAAACAGGTCCATAACATCGTATAGCCCCTAACTATAGGTACATCCCCATATTCGGCATTTAGACGAGATTAGCTACATTATCCTCCTAGATTATTTCAAATTTCGTATTTGTACTTCGTAATGGGTAATACAGCCTGTGAACCAAAATAACAGCAACTCCATATATTCGGTATTTTTAAGATTTTAACAGAGTCTTTAAAGGGTTCAATTTTTTATTTCATAATTTATTTATTTACTTTTTTTGAGAATTTCCAAATGGTGGAGGGTATTCAGAGGTCGACCCATATTTACTCGAAAACATTATGGGATAATATAAAAACATAACAATTAATTGATTTGACGTGACGGAGGTCCGATATTTGATTCGCTGAGCGGTAAACGTTTTGATAGCTCAGAGAACCAAGTTCGGTCCGAAATTCCGCTAAAAAAGGACAGCCTAAAATAATAGAATTTTAAACAAAAGCCAAATAAAATTCTCTCATTTTAAAACAAGTTGAAAAGCGCGAATTGTTTTTTCATATTTTTAGATCGCAAAATATGTTACTGAACTGCAAGAATGTAAACGTTTTTACTACGATTTCCTCTATGATATAAAAAAAAAAAAAAATAATACAAAACTAGTAGATAATTAAAGGTTCTGGAACAGAGCATGTGTTTCTTGTGCAGACAGATAGAACATTAACAACCAAATTAAAAAAAAACGAACAAATTTCCGATACAGAAATGCCCAAAGTGTATAAGGAGGTAGAAGAGCTTCGTAAAACTACAGAAATACATCCCTGAGGCTATGCCCGCTTCCTGTCAGACTCATTCAAAATTATACTTTTCTCATTTTTAAAACAAGTAAGCAAAGGCTACAGTCGAGCGGGGCCGACCGTTGAATACCCTACAACACTATAATAAACGATATAGTTTATATGGGCGAGATACTCAAAAGGATTCCAGAAGATATTGTGACAAATAATAAAAGAAAACCATAATGTTTCGTTCTATAATTTTCGAATAATAACAACTTAAACGAATTTGCTCATTTCCAATTTATTGGTAGATGTTGCACGTAAATGGTCTTCCTAGATCTGGAACCAATATTTCCCAAAGACCTATAATCTCTCAGAAGTGGCAAAAGATTAACATTTATTATTGGTTTTTGACTGAAACGCATCTATATGAGATACAGACATTTGACTATATTCTTCCACGAAATCAGCGTTAACGAAATAGTCAGAAGTGCGTCTTTCCTGTATTTGTGAATTCTCCAAAGAGTCACTGGAATAAACATTTTCGTATTTTGTCTACAAAAGTTGGCAAACTATTTCGCACATTGAATATTTTTGGATGGCCATCCAAAACTGCTTGGCTTTTGCAATGTCCGGTAACCCCCATTCAAATGTGCGTGAGGATCGGGCGATAATTACGACCTGCTGACAATTTTGCAGTTTTTTTGGACCATTTCAACCCCTAAACATATTGCGATCATCTCCAAAAAGAGTAGGCTTCTATTCTGACCCTCATCTTATACCCATGCAAAATTTCCTAAAGATCGGTCCATAAATGCGATCTGTATATGATATCCTTATATCCTAACTACTTAGTTTTGTTAGCTGTAGAAATATTACCAAATGTTTAATTCAAAATGAAAATATGCCAAAAATATGACAAAATTGAAAAAATATGAGAAAATGTTACAAAATCAATATTTTCATCTTTAAAGAGATATTTTCATGCGATTTTTTAGACGTTTTTTGTTTCCTGCCAAGAGGCCATTCTGAATTAATGAGAACTGTCGAACATATAAGAGATCTTTCGAGCATATCTTCTTTGATAGACATATATATCGCACATATTTTGCTATATATCCGATTTGTTGGATGTTAACATCAATGTATAGGTCAGAAGTAACCTTGTCATGGCTTCGTGATTTCGCCGGGATTTAAAATATTCGCGGTTTAATGAAAAATTTTGAATTTTTCAACACAAAAGAAATGGTCTCTTTTACCTACCGCTAAATATTATCCGATGACCACCCAAATTGTGTAATGTACACAACCGTTTTAGTTGCAGATGCAATTTTTTATTATATTCAGAGACATCTTGGAAACTGAGAGGAGTAAGGACTACGGGAGCCATGTATATACTAGCTGCAGTCGGATAATGGGGGGTTCGGTCCTTCTCAACTCAGTCCATGTCTGCATTACAAAAATATTATTTTAGACTCCCTATTTATTTTTACTAAAATCTAGAAAAAAATGGTCAAAGAAAAATGGTTATAAACAAAATACCCCTTATAGTATATATATGAAATTTAATGTTGTTGTTCGACATATTCAGCAAATATATATGGTCCCTTCGATCTTGTGGGGAACCTCGGCGTCATTACCCTCTCCAACCTATTGTCCTATCTGCCTTCATGTTTTATTTTAGGACCCCTTAATACCATCACAAATTATGGCCCTACCGCACTACAAGAAACGTCAAAAATATGTTTACCAACTCATTCTGAGTGCAATTCAAAATTTGTTTTTAGATCATTATTGTTTATTATAATTATGATCAATGATAAAATATGGAAATTCATTTGATGATATGCACTAACATAATTATTAAATTGTATAGACTTATCTAATCAAAAATATTAACAAGCATTTCTTAGGAAATATAAACTATAAGAAATTAATTTCTTTGCCCAATAACTAAATATACATACTATTACTCAATTTCAATATATGCATATAGAAGGTAAAAATTCAGTAAACAACAATAAAAAAATTATATTACCCTCATGGGTTAATGTTTCTGGGATTTGAGGAAAGAACAATTTATGGAATCTTTACCATTGAGATACTACGGATAAGCAAAAAAATAAGAAAAAGAGATCATACAAAAACAACAACATTTCTCCGTGTGATCTTTGTATAACAGTTTTAAATTATTGATCTCTCTTTTTTCATTACAACCACGTCTGTTCAATGTAAGTATTTATGAATGGGTATGCTAGACAATAGAAAAAAAAACAAAACAAAAAACAACTAAAAGAAACTTACCCCCGAACTCCGCTGTCGATGAAGGCCTCCAGTCGATGCATCGTTGATGGTGGGTGCTTAATGGAATTTATGAATGATTTAAATTCTTGCATTTGAACATACCGTAGGTGTAAAAAGTGGGTATGAGTATGATGTCGTATAGTAGGGTGGTATATATTGTTTTAGGCGCTATATATATTATAAAATTTTTTAACTAGTATTTTTTTTTTGAGATTATTGCAATAAATATATAAGTTATATAGATTTCAATATATAGGTTTTGAATTATAATATATAGAGCGCACTACAACGTATATATCTTTAAATATATGTATACTTAATTATAAGATTGATTTTTAATTTATTCTTCGGAAAGGCGAAATGTTTGCACGGGTTGCTGGTTCAATTTTTGTGGGTATTGATGAGGTCAGATTTAGAGATGTGGTTCAAGGTGACACTTTGAATGCTCTAGGTTATAAATCACTTGTAATGAATGTTGGTTATTGTAAATTGTTTGGTTTGGAATCTCAACCAATGTGATTGTTTCGACGTTATGCATGGCCGATATTTTCGGGCAGGTGATTGCAGGGTTTCTTCAATTTCAATACGGTAGATTGAAGGTATGTTTCAAGGATGGTAGGGGAGTAATTTTTCATTGGATTTTAATGAATTGAATGAATGAATCCGGTGTTGTGGAGAGTTATTCTTCCCAAGATGTTTGTGGTGGAAATCGTGTAGACTGCATTCTAACCTCTAATGCATGGGTAGAAAACTGTAAGGTCTGACACTTTTTTTGTTGCTTTTGAAAAAATCCTTTAGAATAATTTGTTGAGCAGGATATATACAGCCTTTTCCAGGTTCTTGGTAAGAAAAAACACAACGGCATGGGCCAATTCACTATGGAGTAGTGTACTATTATTTAAGGCACTTTACCTATTTTAAAAAAAATGCTTACCTTCCCAATATGACATTAAATGTAATATTTTGAATATAATTGTTTAGTATTTCTTTAAAAAAACTCGCTATATTTTAAGATTGAACTGATTTTTTAAGAATTAGGATCTCAATTTTTTTTAGAATGTTACCTCTTTGAGGTTTGCACAAAAAAAGGAAGATCTTTATAGTTTTGCTTCACAGCATACCTAAGGTGGAAGAAGAAATTTGCGGATAGTCAAATTGTCAAATAACATGGAGGCGTTTAACTAATCGATAACTAGCACAGCGTAAGACGTAGAATTTGTAATGATTTTTATGAATATACTTTATATACATAGAATTATATATAATAAGTAGATGAATAAATATATTAAGTACATTTTCAGAAAAAAATCATTTTTTTAGTTAATAGAAAATATTAAAGTTTGTTTTATTAATTTGGGTCTTGCGATCTCCACACTCTGTGTGTACAGTACAACCACAAAACGCAAATGCAACACGGGCGAGCCAATAAGTTTTTCAAGTTCCGTCTTTTTGCCCTGGGAGAATGTGTAATCAAAACAAACCCCAAAAAATTAAACAAGTGACTTGATAATCAACATTTCAAATCTCCTTAATAAGAGTTATATATAGAAAATAAATTACGACAGAAAATAATTCTGCCCATATATATCTTCATGCCAACTTTAATGTTCGAGTTATTGTGTGATTTTAATTAGCTTACTCTAATGTGGAAGCCAATGGAGAATGTTGAATGGGATACCCTCAGATGTACCATAAAGTATGGGAGTTGAAGGAGCGATTTGTTGATTGAGACCACTGTGGACATTTAACCGGATTCTAAAGATTTAAATTATTTGGTCTCCTGTAAAAAGCCTATTTTAAATATATACTAGCAAATGGTTGTAATGAAATTTTGGTTGGTGCTTTGTGTATTCTTATGACAGTGGCCAATACAAACCGGATAATTCTAAGAGCGTTGCTATGTAGAATTAGATGGAAACAGGACACTAATATCGGATGTCTTTTCCATGGTAAGTGCCAATTTGCTTGCCATTTAAATCTTCCAAGAGGTAATAATTGTTTCCTAGCCTCTCCTTTACTTTTGCTTTCAAAAACAAGGGGGATAACTTGGCATTGAAAGATTTTGAGGCACTACTTTGAGCAAAGTTTCTATAGAAAACTTCTTGGCCAATATTAAATGATTTTACCCTGGTCCTGAGATTATAGGCGTGTTGATTTCGTTCGTAGGCTGTTTTAATATGTTGCCTTATATCTGTTCTCATAACATGAAGACTGTCTTCTTTGGACAATCTCGCGCTAGGTTCGTCTAGAAGGTTTAGTTTTCGCAATAAGTTATAGGCAGAACCATGCGTAATCATATCGAAGCCAAAGAGAGCACGGTATGGGGAGCAATTTATGGTTTGGTGAACTGCATTGCGAAGGGCGCAACTTATTGAAGACAGGTGTTGGTCCCAGTGTTTATGATCGCTCTTTAGGTAAGCGCGAATCCCAGCGAGGAGGGAGCGATTCACCCTTTCGGACGCATTGGATTGGGGACTATACAGAGCCGTATAAACGTGTTTTATACCTAGTTCTGTGAGGAAGGCATTGAGTTCATTTGATCGGAATTGACTTCCGTTGTCACTCACCAAAACTTCAGGAACTCCATAGACATGGAAAACATGTTCAAGTAGAAATGCCTTAATTGGAGAGGCGGTGAATTTACGTAATGGACAGAGCCAGTGGAACTTGGACAGATGATCGAGGACTATAAGTAGGCCAATATGTCCATTTTTACTTCTCGGATATGGTCCAAGGATATCCACGTAAAGTCTTTGAAACGGTCGTACTGATTCTGCCATATTTCCCATAGGTGGTTTCAAGATGACGTTTGGCGCCTTTGTGGTCTTACAGACCTCACAATTTCGCACGTAATCACGCACATCCTTTACCATACCTGGCCAGAAAAATGTTCTTCTCAACAAATCTAACGTTTTGGCCATTCCTCCATGGGCAGCAACAGGGTTGTCATGGGCCTTAGCAATGGTATCACTTCTTAGCCTAGAAGGAATCCACAATTTCCAACAATTCTGCTCTTGTTCCTCTGAACCATTGTAGTGGTCAGTGCGATAATAAACATATCTATCTACAATTTTAATGTCGGGAAATTTATTGGGATCCTTTAAAATTTGTATCTTCAACTTACTATAATCGTCATCACTATCAAAAAATTGTGATTCCAAATCTACTCCGGGCTCCGCTATTTCAAGAGATGATATGTCATAACTTGGAATTCTTGAGAGGGCATCAGGGACAATGTGATCTTTGCCCTTTCTGTGGCTTATAGTAAAGCGGTATGGTTGCAACTTGAAGACCCATCTAGCGAGTCGTCCATTCAGGTTGGGTTGTCGCATGAGCCACAATAAGCTGGAATGGTCGGTTACCACTTCAAACTCTTGAAGCTCCAAATAGCATCTAAATTTTTGTATTGCCTCTAGAGCAGCTAGACACTCTCGTTCTGTAACGCTATAGTTACGTTGCGAGGTGTTAAGTTTCTTGCTCATAAATGCTATGGGCTTCTCGTGTCCCTCATTATCGAGTTGTACCAGCACAGCACCTATACCATAATCGCTCGCGTCACAGTGTAAATAAAATTTTCTGGAAAAATCTGGATTGTTTAACACTGGAGCGGATGTTAAGAGCGATTTTACCCGTTCAAATGCGTGCTGTGCTTCTTCCGTCCATTTGAATTTTCGTTTGGTGGATACAACCTCGGTGATTGGGAACGTCTCGTCTGCAAAATTGTGGATAAACCGACGGTACCATCCACAGATACCTAAAAAACCGCGTACCTGCTTCAAATTTTTGGGTACAGGCCAGTTTTTTATTGCCGACACCTTTTCGGGGTCTGTTGAAATTCCACCATTACCAATAATATACCCGAGGTAGTTGGTTCTGGTTACACAAAACTTACTCTTGGATATATTAAGGGTAAGGTTCGCATTTCGAAATTGTGTGGCAATTCTCATTAGGACACCAATATGTGTGTTGAAGTCTTCCGAGACTATAACCATGTCGTCCAAATATCCAAAGACCGTATGCCGTAGATCTGGCGGTATGAGCTCATCCATCAATCGACACATTGTCTGTGGTGCATTGCACAGTCCGAAAGGCATAACCACAAATTGATAGAGTGGTCTACCCGGGACTGTGAATGCCGTCAATTGTTTGGATGACTCATCCAGACCTATTTGCCAGAAAGCATCTTTAAGGTCCAATTTGGAAATGACATTTGCTTTAGGAAGTCTCGAGAAGATTCCCTCTATGTTTGGCAACGGGTAAGCATCCTTCTTTGTGACAGAATTCAGTTTCCGTGCGTCCAAACATAACCTAACTTTGTTAGGTTTCACCACGAGCCTCATTGGGGAACTCCATGGTGAAGAAGAGAGCTCTATAACTCCAAGTTCGAGCATGCGGTCTATTTCCGAAAACATCAATTTTTCCACCGCAGGCGAAACCGGGTAAAATCTCTGTTTTATTGGCTTGGCATCGCCGACATCAATAGTATGAGTTATTAAAGTGGTTCTGCCAAGACCTTGCTTTTCAAAACTAGGGAAAAGAGATATAATTGCATCTAACTGTCTCAATTGGTCACAGGACAGTTTTATTTGAAGGGTTTCGTCTTTGTCTATGTCAGAAGGACTAATTTCGGAAATATCGGGTTTACAGGGAATATTATTTTTAAAGGAGATAATATCCTGCGGACCGTTTATATGTCCTAAAAGGTCAAAACTTTTCCAAAAGTCAATCCCAAGGATTAACCTGTGTGATATTGACGGTATTATGAACAATTTCATATCCTTTCTTTTGCCATTAAATGATATAGAGACATTTATCCAGCCTAAAACATTTTGAGATTTTCCATCTGCGGTCTTAACAAAGGATTTAATAGGCTGAAAATTTGGGAGTTTCGAGAATTGAAACTGAGCAAGTTCGCTACCAATGCAGCTGATATTTGCTCCAGTATCCAAAAGTCCAAATTCTTCGAAATCTAAAAAGGATACTTTTGCATAAAATCGCTTGTCCTGCGGGTTAGATACAATCGTGGAAATTTGAATTTTTCCACAGATTTTTCTTAAACGGAAATATCTTCGCAATCGGGTTGTGGATCTTTTGGGAGATTTAATTTGCGAAATTACATTCATGTTAAAAATTTCATCACGTTTTTGTTTATATATTTCCCAGCGCTTATGATAAGGCATTTTGGGATAAATTATATGGGATACGTTTTCATTGGGTATTTCAATAGAAGAAATTGGTCTCTTAAGAACAGTTATGTTATTTAGTGGATTGGACAAGTCAGGGTTAACGGGTAAGTCCGGGCTTAAATTACAATGTTCGGAAATCAGTTGTTCCTTTAAATTTGATCCCTGGGAGGACCCATTTGCTTGAAGTTTTTTGGCAAGGTTTGATTTTGACTACGGGCTAGACATTTCGTACATTGGGGCTTATAAATATTTTTAGCGCCACACCCATAGCAAAAAATCGTCCTTTCTTCTAGACAGTCCTGCCAAGTGTGACCTGATTTATCACAATTCCAACACATAAGTTTAATCTCGGGTTTATGTAAGGCGTTAACCTCATTTTCGCATTCGATTTCTTCAGGAAGTTGATCTTTCAGCTCAGCTACTTGCTTTCGTGGTGGGAAATTTAAATTTTGAGTACGATGAGATAGCGTTCTACGTACATACTCATCACTAAAAAAGTTTTCGCGCATTTGCACGAGCTTTCGCAAATGAGCTAAGGAACGAATAGGGACATAAAGGAGGTCCTGTCGTATTTCGGGTCTCAAATTTCGGGCTACTATTGATATAAATTCTTCCTCAGCCATGGGAAGAGAGAGCTTATCAGCAATTGTTTGCAAAGCATCAAGGAAAACGTCATAGCTCTCGCCAGGCTTCTGTTTCCGGCTTCGCATTTCTTCGCGAAGGTCATATGATGACTTCTTATCCTTATACTGGCTTTGGATAGCTATACAGAAATCCTCCCATACAATGGTTTCCACTTGCTTATGGTACCGCCAGTACCATTCGCGAGCCTTGCCGGTTAACAGGGTATTCAAATTTTTACATATTACAGTAAAATCATTGTTGAATGTTTCTTTTGTCAGAGTTTTAACTCTATAAAGAAACTCATCAATATTGAGACCGTTCGACGAACCATCGAACTTCAGGTTCCAATTATTGATAATTGAGGTAATCTTTTCTGCATGTCTTTCAAACGGAATAATGTTGACTATACCATTTGGACTCGAATAAATAGGTTGTGGATATGAATTATACGGTCCATTATGGTTAAAATTATTTGAGCTCAAATTAGGGATATTGTTCTGATGGTTATGTTGAGGATTAGCTTGCGTATTAAATGCATTACTGGGATGAGTTCTCGAATCATTATGATGGGGTATAGTTGGATTCATGAGGTATTGAGTTTGGTTACCCAAATTTTGGGGAATTTGGTTCAAATTTGGTGCGGCATTTGAAGTAGGAATTTGAGGTAGATTTAGATTTTGTAGAAGCCTTGTCAATTGGTTTTCAATCATTCGACCTATTTCCTGGTAATCAACAACGGCACTAGAAGTCTGTTGGTTACCAATATTAGCGGGAGATGTGTTAGAAAAATCAATAGAAAGATTGTTCTGGTGAGGCGTTTGTATAGCTTCAGTTCGAACATCTTGGGTTTCTTGAAATAAGTTCTTGCTAACACTGCGTGTTTGGTAATGTTTGCTCATAGCACCTCTGCCTTTACCTCTGGTATTAACGGCTTTAGGAGCTGGAGGAGGCTTTGAAGCAACATTGAAGGTTCTTAACTCAGTAAGGTCACACACACGCTGACATACAGGACATTCAGAACTATTTGAAAGATGCGTCTCAATGCATGTCCTGTGAAAAGGATGTGAGCATTCACTAATGATAAGGCAATCCTGTCCATCAGTTAGGGCGTGTTTACACACGTGACATTGTGTTTGAAGGTTGGTCGATGTTGAAGAAGTTTGAGCAGGTAGCTCTGAAGGTATCGTTTGCTCAGATGCCATATCAAAAATTTATGTCAAATAGAGCTTAATGATAAAAATTTTAAAAAGCAAAACGATATTCTCAAGCAATGGTAGTTTAAAAATCCTTTAAAGAAGAAAGAATTCGAAATTTTATTAGATATCAATATTACAGCTAGACGTTTCTTGTAGGGAAAGGGTACATAAATTGGAGTGATAAATAACATTTCGAACAACTAAGGAAACAAATTGGTCTATGGCATGTTCATACTCCACTGATTCAACATTTTTAAAATCAAACTATAAAAATAATACTTCAATCAATTTTTCTTTCTGTTTTCAGAGAGGTCATTAATATGCTTACGCAAAATTAACGATATCCATCTCCGAAACCATACTGATACCTAAGTCTTAAAGAATGGTTAAAAAAATAAAATATGAACATGTTAAGGAAAGATAATAAGATCATTTTATTAAGAAATTTGAAGAGATAAAACATTTGCAGTTATTTCCGGTCAGTTAATCGAGGTTAACCTCAGACTACCGAATATCCAAGGAGACCACTAACAAAGTATTTATACATCCTAAATTCTATCAAAAAGAGATCTTAAAATTTCAAATTTTATGAAAGCTACAAAAAAAAAATCTGTAAAGAGCCGAAAGGACAAGGTCGTTATCCTTCGGCCCCACGTTGGGCGCCATTTTCTGTAATGTACACAACCGTTTTAGTTGCAGATGCAATTTTTTATTATATTCAGAGACATCTTGGAAACTGAGAGGAGTAAGGACTACGGGAGCCATGTATATACTAGCTGCAGTCGGATAATGGGGGGTTCGGTCCTTCTCAACTCAGTCCATGTCTGCATTACAAAAATATTATTTTAGACTCCCTATTTATTTTTACTAAAATCTAGAAAAAAATGGTCAAAGAAAAATGGTTATAAACAAAATACCCCTTATAGTATATATATGAAATTTAATGTTGTTGTTCGACATATTCAGCAAATATATATGGTCCCTTCGATCTTGTGGGGAACCTCGGCGTCATTACCCTCTCCAACCTATTGTCCTATCTGCCTTCATGTTTTATTTTAGGACCCCTTAATACCATCACAAATTATGGCCCTACCGCACTACAAGAAACGTCAAAAATATGTTTACCAACTCATTCTGAGTGCAATTCAAAATTTGTTTTTAGATCATTATTGTTTATTATAATTATGATCAATGATAAAATATGGAAATTCATTTGATGATATGCACTAACATAATTATTAAATTGTATAGACTTATCTAATCAAAAATATTAACAAGCATTTCTTAGGAAATATAAACTATAAGAAATTAATTTCTTTGCCCAATAACTAAATATACATACTATTACTCAATTTCAATATATGCATATAGAAGGTAAAAATTCAGTAAACAACAATAAAAAAATTATATTACCCTCATGGGTTAATGTTTCTGGGATTTGAGGAAAGAACAATTTATGGAATCTTTACCATTGAGATACTACGGATAAGCAAAAAAATAAGAAAAAGAGATCATACAAAAACAACAACATTTCTCCGTGTGATCTTTGTATAACAGTTTTAAATTATTGATCTCTCTTTTTTCATTACAACCACGTCTGTTCAATGTAAGTATTTATGAATGGGTATGCTAGACAATAGAAAAAAAAACAAAACAAAAAACAACTAAAAGAAACTTACCCCCGAACTCCGCTGTCGATGAAGGCCTCCAGTCGATGCATCGTTGATGGTGGGTGCTTAATGGAATTTATGAATGATTTAAATTCTTGCATTTGAACATACCGTAGGTGTAAAAAGTGGGTATGAGTATGATGTCGTATAGTAGGGTGGTATATATTGTTTTAGGCGCTATATATATTATAAAATTTTTTAACTAGTATTTTTTTTTGAGATTATTGCAATAAATATATAAGTTATATAGATTTCAATATATAGGTTTTGAATTATAATATATAGAGCGCACTACAACGTATATATCTTTAAATATATGTATACTTAATTATAAGATTGATTTTTAATTTATTCTTCGGAAAGGCGAAATGTTTGCACGGGTTGCTGGTTCAATTTTTGTGGGTATTGATGAGGTCAGATTTAGAGATGTGGTTCAAGGTGACACTTTGAATGCTCTAGGTTATAAATCACTTGTAATGAATGTTGGTTATTGTAAATTGTTTGGTTTGGAATCTCAACCAATGTGATTGTTTCGACGTTATGCATGGCCGATATTTTCGGGCAGGTGATTGCAGGGTTTCTTCAATTTCAATACGGTAGATTGAAGGTATGTTTCAAGGATGGTAGGGGAGTAATTTTTCATTGGATTTTAATGAATTGAATGAATGAATCCGGTGTTGTGGAGAGTTATTCTTCCCAAGATGTTTGTGGTGGAAATCGTGTAGACTGCATTCTAACCTCTAATGCATGGGTAGAAAACTGTAAGGTCTGACACTTTTTTTGTTGCTTTTGAAAAAATCCTTTAGAATAATTTGTTGAGCAGGATATATACAGCCTTTTCCAGGTTCTTGGTAAGAAAAAACACAACGGCATGGGCCAATTCACTATGGAGTAGTGTACTATTATTTAAGGCACTTTACCTATTTTAAAAAAAATGCTTACCTTCCCAATATGACATTAAATGTAATATTTTGAATATAATTGTTTAGTATTTCTTAAAAAAAACTCGCTATATTTTAAGATTGAACTGATTTTTTAAGAATTAGGATCACAATTTTTTTTAGAATGTTACCTCTTTGAGGTTTGCACAAAAAAAGGAAGATCTTTATAGTTTTGCTTCACAGCATACCTAAGGTGGAAGAAGAAATTTGCGGATAGTCAAATTGTCAAATAACATGGAGGCGTTTAACTAATCGATAACTAGCACAGCGTAAGACGTAGAATTTGTAATGATTTTTATGAATATACTTTATATACATAGAATTATATATAATAAGTAGATGAATAAATATATTAAGTACATTTTCAGAAAAAAATCATTTTTTTAGTTAATAGAAAATATTAAAGTTTGTTTTATTAATTTGGGTCTTGCGATCTCCACACTCTGTGTGTACAGTACAACCACAAAACGCAAATGCAACACGGGCGAGCCAATAAGTTTTTCAAGTTCCGTCTTTTTGCCCTGGGAGAATGTGTAATCAAAACAAACCCCAAAAAATTAAACAAGTGACTTGATAATCAACATTTCAAATCTCCTTAATAAGAGTTATATATAGAAAATAAATTACGACAGAAAATAATTCTGCCCATATATATCTTCATGCCAACTTTAATGTTCGAGTTATTGTGTGATTTTAATTAGCTTACTCTAATGTGGAAGCCAATGGAGAATGTTGAATGGGATACCCTCAGATGTACCATAAAGTATGGGAGTTGAAGGAGCGATTTGTTGATTGAGACCACTGTGGACATTTAACCGGATTCTAAAGATTTAAATTATTTGGTCTCCTGTAAAAAGCCTATTTTAAATATATACTAGCAAATGGTTGTAATGAAATTTTGGTTGGTGCTTTGTGTATTCTTATGACAGTGGCCAATACAATTGGTAGGCTTCTTCCCCGCTCTAAACTCTAGCTACATGCGAAGTTCCGCGTCGATTGGTCTATAATTGCGACCTGTATAGCTACTGCAAAATCCGACATTTTTTCAGTTTTTGGTCCATTTCGACCCCTAAATATTATGCGATCATCTCCAAAAGAAATAGTGTTCTATTCTGACCCTAGCCCCACCTCCATTTTAAATTTCGTGAAGATCGGACCATAATTGCGACCTGTAGAGTGATTACAAATTAACATGGACAGACGGACAGATGGACGGACGGACATACATAGCTAGATCGACTCAGCTCGGCGAGCTAGGAAGATCCATATATACTTTCCTATATGGGAAACCAATATTTCGAGGTGTTACATAAATTCTGGCCCAATCAAACTTATAATACCCCCGACACATAGTGTTGTAGGGTATAATGAGTTAAATAGAAGGAAAAATTAATGAAATGCTAGGATTTTCTCTCAAAAATATGATACAAACTGTTCAATCTTTCAATATCATGACAATGTACGTGTCTTCCAATCATTGGTTTTTAAAATATTTTGTTATCATTTTTCAAAACAATAAATACATACACAAAATTGGCAGAAGTCGGGCGCACTTACAAAAAAATTGTATCAGCTGGTAACTCTACCCTACCTTTTTATTGTACCATGGATATATGTTATGCAATAAAATACAATTGATTTAAAGGATTTTAGAAAACTGTTGTCTACTTTGTTCAATAAAAGCCAATACGAAGCTAAAATGATACTGGTAAACAGAAATTACTGTATGTGATATTTCCCCTTGAATGAATGGCTCCAAATCTGTAAAAATATTTAAAGAAAAAGGAATCTCTTCGATGGTGGACTTTTAATTTAATTAGTTTTACAGCTTTGCCATACATTATATATTTTTCAAAACTGTTGTAATATTTGTATCATTTGTTGAATAATTGCATCATGTACTAGAGAACCTAAAGGTTCATAGAAGACTCACAGCGGGTTTTCTTTGTTTAAAAATGGTCTAACGCGTCATCTGACTTATCTATATCTTCACTCCCGTCTAAACTATGTCTGAGTTTTTCCTTCCATTATTGTTTTATCATTCCCACCCATTGCAGTTGCGACCACATTTGTGGTTCAAGTGAATAGTAGACACTTTGAGGAAAAAAGAATAGAATAAACAAATCAATTATAAATAACAATTTTTTTTTTTATAGAAATAATTTAACGCAAATTTTAATCTCATAAATATAATTATATCCTGATACTTTGTTAGCAATGTGGTAACGTAGATGAAACACTCATATATCGACTGTAAGGGCACCCTATTCAAAGGCGCTCAAACTATCCACATAAGTTTTGACAAATGTATGGCAGATCCAACAAGATTAAGGAAAATCGTTACCGATTAGAATTATAATTAATATCGTTATTAAAATGCCAAAATACATATAAAGGGGTTTTCAACTGGAATACAATTTTTAAATTTGGCACCATTCAAAGTGTCATTCTTTGATATTTGAATAATTATTATTGTTCGCAAGTAGAAGGTACGGTACCATCTATGTCTGTTTAACATTTTTTTTTTTGTTTTCGACTTTCGAAAAGTTGTAGAAATGCTATAAATGTAGAAAAGCTATAAAAGGTCATAAACTTTTGAAATATTATAATACCCCACACAATACATCCCATGTTGGGTAATCAACGTTAGGGTCGTATTGTTGAAAACTCGCTGGTCATAAAGATGATAGTTTCCTTGTGTACATTTTCCAAATCTAACTAAGTTTTTTATAATTTTTTCAATTAATGAGAACATTACCGATTTTCATTGAACGAAAATTGAGCCCTTGTGTTTTTTGAAATGAAAGCTGCATTAATTGTTTTTCGTTGTAGCTGTTTTGAACTCTGCAACCAAACGAATGTGGCTCTGCCCTTTTAGTGCTAGAAGGTTGCTGTTTACGAAATGTGTGGAACGATTTCTCAGATGACAGACATGCGGTCATTAAAAATTGTAACAAGCTTTACAAATATGCAATCACCGTGTTCCTGTCTAAAACTCTTACTATTTAAATATGTTTAAGGTTTTTTTCGATTTATGTACGATACGTAGGAAAAGTATGTAACATACTTATACAGCGAAGGTAATTCGGAGAGAGAAGGGAGTTTGGAGAGACAACATGATTTTGTCGATAAAATCATTTTCAGTGACAAGGCCCATTTCCATCTTGATGGCTTCGTCAATAGGCAGAATTGTCGCATTTGGGTTAAGGAAAATCCCCAAGCGAAGCAAATGCATCCTCAAAGTGTCACTGAGTGGTGTGTTTTTTAGCTGGAGGAATCATTAGACCTTTTTTTTTGTATTCAAATGAGGCAGATAAGGAGCAAACAGTCAATGTGGTTCGGTATCGTAAAATGTTAACTAGTTTTTTCTTACCTAGAATTTAAGAAATTAAGAAATTTAAGAAATATGAGCATAACTGTCATTGAGATATTATTCATAGAATACTTATTGGTCCCCTTTTGGGATAATTTCTTGCTTTTCATAAAATGTGCTTTGGTTTCCATAAGAAGACAAATTGGTATTCCGTAAGACAATATACTTCGATAAGAAGATCTTTTGGTATTCCCATGTTCTCCTATAAGAAGACTTATAAGTCTTCCACAAGGGGACCTATTTTTTCCTATAACAAAGCCTATAATTTTGCGTTAGAAGAACAACTGGTCTTCTATCTACAACTAGTCTTCCTCTGTGGCGTTGGGCCGCAACCACATGATTTTGGCTAAACACATAAGCTTAAGGAATATTTATTTCAGGCGGACCAAAAACCCACAACGATGGGAAAATAAAAAAAATTCCCAAAACCCAACATATATGGCCTGAATTCGTTGGTTCAACTTCATTTCCTCGGGGAACTATATCCAAATCTGAACCAATCTCGATAAAATTTGGCAAAGATATTTCTGAGCTGTATTTCATATAATTCCCTGAATATCGTTGTTACGGAGTGCATATTACGGCTGTGGGTAACAAATACAATAAATCGGATGAACAATATATATGGGAGCTATAACTATATCTGAACCGATCTTCACCACGACTAAATTCGTCGTATGTGCCAAATTCCATCCCATTTGGACAAATATTAGACGTTTGGTGCACAATAAATGGTAAATCGGACGAAGTTATATATGGGAGCTGTATCCAAATCTGAACCGATCTCGATAAAATTTAGCAAAGGTATTTCTGAGCTGCATTTGATATATTTCCCCAAATATTGTTGTTACAGAGTGCTATAGCTATAGCTATATCTGAACCGATTTCGATCAAATTTGTCATACTTATTTTCAGGCCTAATTTGGTTGTATGTGCAAAATTCCATACTATTCGGGTTGATATTACACGTTTGGTGCACAATAAAAGGCAAATCGGACGAAGATATATATGGGAGCTATATCTAAATTTTTACCGATTATCTCCAGTTTCAATAGCGTTCGTCCTTCATCTCAATCGGATAATAAATGCGACCTGCATTTTGTTCACAAGAATACATGGACGGACGGACAGACGGACTGACATGCATAAATCAACTCAGAAAGTGATTCTATGCAGATCATCAAAAGGAACTATGGGTCTATCTCGTTTCCTTTTGCCTGTTACAAACAAATGCACAAAGACATAATACCCTGACCACCTTGTGGTGTAGGGTATAAAAAAGTTCAAAAAGACACCTTCGTTAAGTCGCTTGAGGTTTAATTTTTTTGACCAAAATATCAGTAATATTGCAGAAGACACTATATACCTCAAATGTAAGAAAAAACAAGTAAGCAAAGGCTACAGTCGAGCGGGGCCGACCGTTGAATACCCTACAACACTATAATAAACGATACTGTTTATATAGGCGAGATACTCGAAAGAATTCCACAAGATATTGTGACAAATTATAAAAGAAAACCATCAAGTTTCGTTCTCTAATTTTCGAATAATAGCAACTTAAACTAATTTGGCCATTTTCAATTTATTGGTAGATGTTCCACTTAAATGGTCTTCCTAGATCTGGAACCAATATTTCCCAAAGACCTATAATCTCTCAGAAGTGGCAAAAGATTAACATTTATTATTGGTTTTTGACTGAAACGCATCTATATGAGATACAGACATTTGACTATGTTCTTCAACGAAATTAGCGTTAACGAAATAGTCAGAAGTGCGTCTTTCCAGTATTTGTGATTTCTCCAAAAAAGTCTCTTTGTCTACAAAAGTTGGCAAACTATTTCACACATTGAATATTTTTGGATGGCCATCCGAAACTGCTTGGCTTTTGCGATGTGCGGTAACCCCCATTCAAATGTGCGTGAGGATCGGGCGATAATTACGACCTGGTGAAAATTTTGCAGTTTTTTGGTCCATTTCAACCCCTAAATATATGGCGATCATTTCCAAAAAGAGTAGGCATCTATTCTGATCCTCATCTTATCTTCATGCAAAATTTCGTAAGGATCGGACCATAAATGCGATCTGTATATGATATCCTGATATCCTAACTACTTAGTTTTGTTAGCTGTAGAAATATTACCAAATATTTAATTCAAAATGAAAATATGCCAAAAATATGACAAAATTGAAAAAAATATGAGAAAATTTTACAAAATGAATATTTTCATCTTCAGAGATATTTTTATGCGATTTTTTAGACGTTTTATGTTTCCTGCCAAGAGGCCATTCTGAATTAATGAGAACTGTCGAAATCAGTTCAGCCGTTCTCGACATATAAGAGATCTTTCAAACATATCTTCTTTGATAGACAAATATATCGCACATATTTTGCTATATATCCGATTTGTTGGATGTTAACATCAATGTAAAGATCAGAAGTAACCTTGCCATGGCTTTGTGATTTCGCCAGGATTTAAAATATTCGCGGTTTAATGAAAAATTTTGAATTTTTTCAACACAAAATATATGATCTATTTTACCCGCTAAATATTATCCGATGACCACCCAAATTAGTAGGCTTTTTCCCCGCCCTAAACTCTAGCTACATGCGAAATTCTGCGTCGATTGGTCTACAATTGCGACCTGTATAGGTACTGCAAAATCCGAAATTTTTTCAGTATTTGGTCCATTTCAACCCCTAAATATTATGCGATCATCTCCAAAAGCAATAGGGTTCTATTCTGGCCCTACCCGCATCTCCATTCTAAATTTTGTGAAGATCGGGCCATAATTGCGACCTGTAGAATGATTACAAATTAACATGGACAGACGGACAGACGGACAGACGGACGGACGGACATACATAGCTAGATCGACTCAGCTCGGCGAGATAGGAAGATCCATATATACTTTCCTATGTGGGAAACGCATATTTCGAGGTGTTACATAATTTTTGGCCCAATCAAACTTATAATACCCCCAACACATAGTGTTGTAGGGTATAAATATGGAAGAGGTGAATGTGACTCCTCTATTTAGATTACTTTGCTATTGAAAACTTACTCTCCTCTACTTTTATGAGCGTAATTAAATCGTATGTAGACTCTAGTTTTGTAAGGTGCATGTATGCGAAGTAAGCTCCATGCCAATTTCATTATTTTACAAGTCACTCAAATATGAGCGAGCATATTTTCCTCGTTTTTAAATGGGAGCAAAATTCGATGAAAATCGAGCAGATTCTACGCTTACCAAGCACTCTTTTAGTTTTTGTTATACCGTAGTCATATTTCTACCTATGTGTATTCTGCTATACAAGATCACGTCCTAACTTTTGAAAACTTCTGCTCTATTTTCGAGAGACTTGGCATTGCTCAAAAGCGTAAAGGCTCCGTAAAAAAACTCCCACTCTTTGAAAATAATCTCTGTGCTCAGTTTACGACTTAAATTTCCTTTGGTGTCCTAGCGGGAGTTTTCAAAATAATACCCAGTCTCACTGTCCAAATTGCTCACCACCCACCCACCTTGATGTGATTACCTCCACACTTAAACCTACAGTTAACAAAGGAAACCTTGACCCATTGTATTTGTGTGCAATATTTTCATGAGTTTTCTTTGGATCAGCAAAACAGACATCACCCCATTTGCTGGGGTAAAAACCCAAAACAAATAAAATAAAATTTTTTATTTTGCTCAATTAAAAATTAGCTTCAGAAGATCAGCGTTGGCATGAACAGTGCTTCGATTTTCTGCAAAGTCATTGTCGTGTGCAAAGCAAACGCAAACAAATAGAGAGACAAAACAAAGGCAAATGACCAGCCAACCAATCAAACACCGCCCCTTCTTCTTCACCGAATGCCAATAAAACACTTGTCGTCATTCGCAAATTGTTGGCAAAAACAACAACGCCATGTTGTTTTTGCTTGTGGATCGCGATGTTTTATTATTTATTTTTAGTTATAGACTAATAGTTTGTTATTTGTTGTTGTTGTTGCTGCTGTATTCTGGGAATTTCACAAAAGAGAAAATTATTGTTAGAAAAAAATTCATGTTAAGAATTCAAAACAAATTATTTTGCATGGGTGGGTGCCTTTGTATGGTTGTGTGCGTGCGTGTGTCAAAAATGTAGGTTTAAAGTGTGAACGCTGCTGGTACCTGGTAGTACCACTTTCGGCCACTGATTGTATAAATTATTATCTCACGCTTACTAAGCCAACAGCTAAATTCATACAACTCTTTAATTACAAATAGACGTATGTATGTATGCACATAAATAGGTATATACATATGCATGTGTGTATAATTGTATCTGTGTTTATTTAACGATTTACTTCAAATTATCTACAAAATAAGACAGATAATAAAAGAAGACATTGACTTGATAACCACAAGCTTAGTATGTAATTACCAACATGTGCAAAACAAAACATGATCACTTCAAAATAACACATGGTTGCCATTTTGTAGTCCCGGGTTGTCAATTCGGCAAAACATCTAGAACTTCTCATTGCAATTCGAATCACGTTGTTGCAAATTGCGTACACGAATTAAGGCATTCATAGAGCACGATTCGTAATTCGTACTAATATAATTATTTTTCCATACTTTTTGTTTTATGATTTTATGGGTATTTGAAATACGCACTGATACGAATAGCAGAAATTAGTTTCTGTTTTAACTGACTGAGAATCAACGCCCAGAGAAAATGTCCAAAGCTAGAATATTGAAATTTTGCACAAGGGTCAGTCTTGGTGCGTATGCGTGTGATAAGCGTACGAATGATACTAAAATGTGCTAAAAATTGAATACTTTGTATTGGATTGTAAACGCAATGAGCTAGAATTCTGATATTTGGAATGACGGCTACCGACGGAGTGCAGAATAGACATAACAAATAGTTTTTGGAAATTCGAACTTTAAGATTACGAAAGTTTTTCAAAAATGTTACTAAATTATAATATGGTACCATTTGATATTATGTAAGCGGATAGGGCTAAAAACTTAAAATTTGGTATGAGAATCAAGGTTGGAAAATAAGTTTGATATATAAAAGGTGGTTTTGGAAATGTATACTACAAGTGCACGAAAAATATTAAATAGTACTATATATGGTACATGTTGGTAATTAGTGAACATATTGTGGTTGAAGTATGAAATTTGGTATTGGGGTCGCTGTTCATGTGTAGCCAGGACATACAGAGTGAGATAAAAAAAAACTGCAATAAAGCCAAGCACCATAATTTTTACATTTTTTTTTTTAAATTTTATTGATTGACGGCAAAAAATGTCGGAAATAGCATCAAATTTTACAATAAGTTTATATTTGTTCGAATTGGTCACATTTGGCACGAATTATGGACTTCAAACGGCCAATGAAACCGTCACATGCTGTCCGAATGTTGCTCTGCGCTATTTTGGCCCATTCCCGTCGAATCGCTCGCTTGAGGTAATCGACACTTTGGTATTTTTTAGTGCCAACCTTGCTTTCCAAAATATTGCAGATACAATAGTCCAACGGATTGGTATCCGATTTTGTCCAAGGTCTGCGGCCAAAATATTTGCGTGCTCAAGACTTTAATAAACCCTCCAGAATATGTTCGCGATAATATTCGGCATTTATTATGATGCCACGGTCGATCAATACGAGGGGGGAGCGACCATCAGCTGCTATGGCGGCCCACACCATCACCATGGCCTGCGCTTGAGTTCTGGTAGCCAACCGAAGGTGCATATTTTCAGCTGACCTCTTTGGCAAGTAAACACGATAATTTTGTTTGTTTACAAACTGCTGGACAACGAATGTTTTCTCATCGGAGAAAACCAAATTCGGCAGTTCACCACTTTCGGCCAAGCGAAGCAACTCTTTAGCTCTTTTGAGTCTATTTTCTTTCTATTGCGGTGTAAGTTCTTGCACGTTTTGAAATTTCAATGGCTTTACCCGAGCTCTTTTGTCATATTTGCCGAATGGAATATTGCGATATGTTCAGCTCACGAGCCATTTTGCGGCCACTGCGACTTTTCGAACCATTTCTGCTGATGTTGCTGTTTTCTTCCGTCCACTTCCTTGACGTGGGGCTACGCTACCAGTATCACGGTAACGAGCGATGATACGAGACACAAAAGATTTATTCACATTTAAATTCTGGAGTACTCTAACGATAGCCACTTGTAGTTTTATAGCCAAATATAAATAAATCACACTATCACGATTGAATTCCATGACGAATAATTTTTTTTTCTGGAAAATTCTCACCAAAATGCTTTTGTACGCTTGAAAACAATATATTGAGTCACTGGAATAATTTTAACAGCTGTCGCACGAGTGGCTTAGAAATGACAGTAGTCTGAAGTTGGTTGCAGTTTTTCATCTCACCCTGTACTGCTTGAAATCTGAAATTTGGTGTTGAGGTCGCTGTTCATGTGGAGGTGGTTTCAGGAATGTGTTCTATAAGTGCACGAAAAGTACTATATTTGGTACCATTTGGTATTGGGGGAACAGATAGTGCTTAAAACTCAATTTTTTTTTTTTTCATTCATGTGTAGCCTGGACATGTGGAAACGGGAACTATAATTGTAGGAAAATTACTAAATGGTACTAAATTTGGTATTGGGTGAATGGATAGAGATAAAATCTTACAATTATAGCACACTTTTCCGAAACCGTCTCTATCATCCAGGCTACAGCGGCCCTAACACGAAATTTCAGATTTCAAACAATATCTGTTCATCGAATTCCAAATTGTACCAAATGTAATAATATTGTGGTAAGCTTTCCAAAACCATCTCTTAACCACAAACCAATCACCAACAGAGACACTCTAAACCAAACCCTTCCAAATATAATTCCATTTAGTACAGGTCGCACACTTAGTACACATTTCCGAGACCACATTCAATGTCAAAACTATTTTTAATTCTCATACCCAATTTTAAGTTTTTAGTCTATGCGTTCTCATAATACCGGACAGAAGTTTAGTACCATTTTAGAACTTTTCGTAACCTTATTTATATTCTAATTTTCAAAACCCATTTGGTTCCATCAGTGATAATCATTTCAAATTTCTAGCTCGTTCCGTTTGTCCAGTACAAAGTATTCAATCTTTAGTACTTTTCGTACCCTTTTAGTACAAATTTTCAAAATTCCAACCTTATCACAAGCCTACGCGGGCCCTCATGCAAAATTTCAAAATTCTAGCCCGTGGGACAGTCAGTTATTTCACTACTCTCCCTATATAAATAATTAAATAAATGTTCAGGACATTTAACAGGAATCGATGTTGGCAACTCTGTGTGCACTTACTGGCAATGGCAATCTGTATCACACGTTTCACCCTTTGCTAAGATTTTCAACGTTTTATATCCCCTTTGTATCTTGTTCATTTCTTCTACATCTGCTTCAGAAACCGGCAATATTTTCCATTAAGCATGCTCAATCATGCCTTATCCACAACAAAATACATACACATAAGTTTCATTCGTTGCTTTGTTTTTGATTCACTACGTGGCCGGCAGCCATACGAAAGAATAAACATTCCTTCATACAAGTTACAATTCACTTGTCATATGATGTTCGACTGAATGTTGTTTTGGTTTCTTTTCGTTGTGGATGTAGGTTGTGCGTCGAGTATGAATGCAAACACACACACATGCACACGTGCAAATTACCTAAAACTTGTTGATGACTCATTGGGGTCCGTTGTGGTGGTGCTTTTTTTTTTTGCAAAATCAAAATAAACACAGCATTAACCACACAATACCGGTCTATGTTAATGCCAAGTGGTGGTATTAGGGAGAGACGATGAAAGGGAGAGCGTGAGGCGGCTGAAACAATTTGAAGTGTTGTTTTTTCATGCTATCTATGGAAAAAGAAGAAGCATCACAACAAACAAATGCCAGCCATTAAAAACAACTACAAAAACAATCGGCCAACCAACCAACCATCAGACAAGTGAAAGCTTTGCTGGCAATTCCAAGAATTATACAAAACTTTTTTCGTTTTGTAATCGCACTGTGTACTTAAGTCTTGTGCTTGTGTATGAACGTGTGCTTGCGTGCTTACCTCATAGATACAATTTTTGCTTGAGTAGTTGTTTTTGTTTATCTGTGTAGCAGTTGTATTCAATTGTTTAGCTTTTTGAAGAAAAAACCCCCTAACGAGAAAAAGCTTTTTTGGATTGTGTTGATTTGTTTTCGTGTTTGTTGTCAGATAGATTGAACTTTGTAACTTCTTCTTTTTAAGATATATGTGCATACATAGTTAGGTCTGATTGTTCTCTTTTGTCAAAAGGGCTTCTTATAGATGGCGCTCATGTAATTGATTGACCACAAATGCCTGGTTTCAAGAATCTACAAGTTTTGCAATTTATTACGATATCATAAAAGAAAATTCCGTCTAGCTGGTATCAGACGATAAGGGTTTTACATATGTGCTGCCACATTCTGTCCGAGCTTCGGCACAAGTTTCCGATTCTGATTTCGAATTAGGTTACAAAGCCGGTACAAAAATTGTATGGTCGTGTCCGCCGATGTTGGATAGATTTTCCCAAAACAAATTCCAATATTTCAATTACAACGAAGTTAAGTTGTTTTGTTGTTGTTGTTGTTTTTCGTTAGTTTTCTATATTATAAACAAAGTTTTAATCATTTATTTATTAAATTTGTAAATTTTCCTATTTTATTAAAATCGAGTTTTTTTGCCAGCAATCCTAGTGTCGGCATGGCACTTTATTTTTTTAAATTGTTTAAAAGTACTAAAATGCATTAAATTTTTAATACTTTGTCCAAAAAAAAAAAAAAGGATTGAGCATTAATTCTTAAATTTGGAATGAGAGAGATAAAAAAACTGCAACAAAGTCAAACGCCATAATTTTTCCTTTTTTTAAATTTTATTGAATAAAAGCAAAAAATGTCGGAAATAGCATAAAATTTTAGAATAAGTTTCGAATAGAATAAGTGCCCGAATGTTGCTCTGCAGTATTTTGGTCCACTCCCGGAGAAGCGCTTGCTTGAGGTGATCGACCTTTGGTATTCTTCAGTTCCGACTTTGCTTTCCAAAATACTCCAGTCACAATAGTCCAACGGTGGTCATTGTGCGCTGGAAACGAAACTATATTCTTGGGTGGCGCGTTCTGAGTGCGATGGTGCTGAATCCTGTTGGAATGTCGAACGTCTGCGCCCAAAATGTTTGCGTGCCCAAGGCTTTAATACACCATCCAGAATATATTTGCGATAACATTCGGCATTTATTCTGAAGCCACAGTCAATTAAAAAGAACCGAGAGCAACCATCGGTTGTTATGGCGACCCACACTATCACAATGGCCGGCGTTTGAGGTCTGGTGGCCAACCGAAGGTGCACATTTTCACCTAACCGCTTTGGCAAGTAAACACGATAATTTTCTTTGTTTACAAACTGCTGGACAACGTATGTTTTTCATCGGATAAAACCAAATTCGGCAGTTCATCACTTTCGGCCAAGCGATGCAACTCTTTGCCTCTTTTGAGTCTAATTTCTTTCTGTTGCGGTGTAAGTTCTTGCACTTTTTGGAATTTCAATGGCTTTACCCCAAGCTCAATTTTCAATATTTGCCGAATGGAATATTGCGATATGTTCAGCTCACGATCCATTTTTCGGCCAAGTCGATTCTTTTGGTTGGGAATACATAAAGCGAATATTTAGCTGGCTTAAGTCATCGGCTGGCTTTTCGTAGATGAACAAAGGAGTTTTAGGTTGACTTAGTTCGATTTTGGCCCTAGGCTCCTTTGTTCATTTCCGAAGAAGCCAGCCGATGACTTAAGCCAGCCAGATAAGCGCTTTATGAATTCCCACCTTTACTTTTCGAACCATTTCTGCTGATGTTGCTGTTTTCTTCCGTCCACTCCTTGACGCCGGGCTACGCTACCAGTATCACGGTAACGACGATGGTACGAGACACAAAAGATTTATTCGAATTTAAATGCTGCAGTGTTGTAACGATAGTCACTTGTGGTTTTCCAGCCAAATATAAAGAAATCACGCTTGAATTCCATCACGAATAACTTTTTTTTCTGGAAAATTCTCAACAAAATGCTTTAGTACGCTTGTAAACAATATAATGGGCTGTCATTGGAATAATTTTAACAGCGGTCGGACGAGTGGCTTATTTGGTCTGAATTTGGTTGCAGTTTTTTCATCTCACCATGCACGTGAAACCTTGAAAGTCTGAAAATTTAATATGATGATTTTAAGAATTCCAAACGTGAATGACGAAAACAGAGAGTGTTTATTAAAACAGAGTCTATGAAGTTGAAAGCTGAAACCATGGTACAATAAGGTGGAACAGCTTCGTAAAACTACTGAAATACAGCCCAGAGACGAATACCGTTTTCCGTCAAATTTATATAAAAAAAAGATGCAACAAGTTGTTCTCATTTATTTGGTATATTTTCTCATTTCTGAAATGTGTTAAAAAGGCAAATAATTAATAAAAGGAGTGAATTTTCTTTCAAAAATATAATCATAACAATTCAATATTTTAATTCCATGCCACAACTGATAGATATTCCTATTTACCCATTTACATTTCTTCTAATCATTGATTTTGATTTTTTTGTATTTAAAATAAATAAACACATAAAAATTACAGAAGACGGGCACACTAAGTACTAAAAAGGTAAAGTCATGTGATCATATGTTTACAATTTTTTCAAATCAATACATTTGACAACATCTCATTGTCAAATTCTATATTCATAAATCCATTGCATACACACAAAACCTGAGATGGGGACTGTTTTTTATGCATTCAAATTTGACAAGGTAAATAACAGAAAATGCAGAGCTGGGAATCCTAATTTGAAGTGGAGTTACCTTAATTTCATTATACCATGCTGGTATCTTTATCTTACCTTTTTATTGTACCATGGCTAAAACTATTGTGTACTCTTAAATCTGAATGAGTGTTCAATAAAAATTTAGGTATGTATATTTCGAATTTCAGGCTTGAAGATTAAACAAACTCCCAGCTTCCACCGAAATTAAATCCTGTCTACGTCACTGATACCATTTATACATATTCAACTGTCATTACAGAAAAATAGCTAACTGTTGTTGCTACTTGTTTTTGTCATTACTTCATGCGAACTTTAAAACCGTTAAAAAGTCGAAAAAAAAACGATGTTACGATATTACTTCCGAGTTCGGTCCGAAAATGTTATTTTCCCTTCCAGATTTCCCATGGATATCCATGCGAATTCGGTTCGAAAGTCGGCTAAAACTTCAGACTTTCACTCGACCTTTTACTAGACAAGTCAATCACTCCACACAACTTTCGGTCACAAGTTGTACCGAATTCGCATGCGAAATCGGAAGTTTCTCCAGACTTTCGGTTCGAAGTCGGACCGAAAATGGACAGTTTGGTTCGCAGGGTATTTTTTTTTGTTTAATTTTTTGTACCTATGTACACATTTTGTAGAAAATTGAATCGGTAGAATATCAATTCAACAAAACCGGTTGGCTAAATATAACCGGTCGTGTATTTTGGCAAGCAAGCAAACAAACAGTACACTTCAGACCAAAATATGATGTAAACACCAGCAAAGAGCAATACACTTTGCACATGCCATCTCTGGTGGTAATCTTCTCTCACTCTCTCTCTCCCTCTCTTTCTCTTACTACTTTTAAAAAATAACAGATAAAATCCACAATGTCTTCCTCGTACACTTGTAGTGGTTGAAAAAAGCTTTTCCCAACACACAGATACTATCGCACACACTCAAGTAAAACGCCTGAATGATTCGGCATTTCAGAAAGCGTTTGAAAATGAATTTCACAACGAAACTAAATTCGAAGCAAATTGAACGTGTTTTACGTTTGGTCGTCTGAAAACCGCGTAAGAGATAACAACTCTTTCTTTTTAATAATAATAATACTCGCGTGAAATATTCAAGTCAAACAAATCTGAAAGTGGAAATATCCTAGAAAAGAGTGTAAATATTGTGTGAAAAACAATAATTTACTTCCTCAGTTTTTTGCGGGTGAGGAAGTCAGAGCAATTAAAATTCTAAAGAGAAAAATCAATTGCAGATTCTGCTGATAGAAAAAAGTTAAGACGCAAAAGAAGAGTTTTTTTTTTAACAAAAAACCACTCAAGTGAATCGCACCGAACTGGCAGAAAATTAAAGACTTCGTCTTTTTTGCGAGGAGATTTATTTACAAATAAATTTCCTCAACCTCAAAAAAACAGCGGCTAAGCGATCGCTGTTACCAGCGTTTTTTGTGTGTGTGTGACGGGTCAAAACCCCCTCACCCCCGAGCATAAGCAGTTTCATAACTAATAATTGTAAGTAATGAGATCGTTTTTGTTTTAAATTAAAAATAATTTTAACTTATTGAAGTGAATACCATAATATCGACATTTTGCAAGAGGCTCTCCCAAAGTACTTCTTATTTCCCAGAATTCCCATATGGAAAAGATGGAGTTGACAATTTGTATTTTTTTTTATTTTTATATACCTGACTTATTTATTATTTTGTTATTTTTGTTGTATTATTATGGTGTCACCACCTTTTTTGATGAGCAAGTGCGTCATGTTGTCAATCCAATGTCGTCAAGTAGAGATAATAAAACGTATCGTAACATCAACACACACAGAACATTAGGGGGCAACATAATACTTTGTTAATAATAAACAAGATAAATATTTGCCAATGTGGCAACCGAGAGCCAACTTGTAAAATTGAAATTATGAAAAGCTATTTTTTTAATTTAATTGATCTTTACTTTTTATAGTTTTTCATAAGATACATTTCTCTCACTACTTATAAAATTTTCTCTACTCAATCGCCACTCTTGAACTATTTTTAATTATTTGCTACATTTAAAATACTTAAGAATAGGTATTCTTAATTTTTGGGAATTCAGGTGCTATAATCGTGGATCATTAAGTAACTTACAATAAGTTGTGGAATTTTATTAAAATCCCCCAATAATATTACTTTTTGAAAAAAAAAAAAATAATTTTGAATTGTGTTTTTCTTTCATACTGGCATACGTATAAAGATCCTCCAAAAATAATTTATCCCAAATTTCCATTTTGGAAAAATAAAAAAAGGATCATAAAAAAATCTTCTTTTCGTTGAACTAAAAGTGTGAGCCAAAGTAGCGATTATAATTTGATGTTATTGAATGAAAGCAAAAAATGTTGGAAATGTCATGAAATTTAAGAATAAGTTTAGATTTGTTCGAATCGGTCACCTTTGGCACGAATTATGGCCTATAAAAGGCCAATGAAACTGTCACACGCTGCCCAAATGTTGCTCTGAGCTTTTTTTGGCCCATTCCCTCGAAGCGCTTGCTTGAGGTGATCGAAATTTGGTATTTTTTAGTGCCAACCTTGCTTTTCAAAATACTCCAGACACAATAGTACAACGGATTTTTATCCGGAGATTTTGGTGGGCATTGTGCGCAGGAAATGAACCATTCTTGGGTGGCGTGTGCTGAGTGCGATTGTGCTGAGTCCCGTTGAAATGTCCATGGTCTGCGGCTAAAATGTTTGCGTGGCCGAGGCTTTTATACACCCTCCAGAATATTTTCGCGATAAAATTCAGCATTTATTCTCATGCCACGGAAGATTAATACGAGCGGGAAATGACCATCGGCTATTATGGCGGCCCACGCCATCACCATTACAAACTGCTGAAGAACGAATGTTTTCTCTTCGGAGCGGTGAAAGTTCTTGTATGTTTTGGAATTTCAATGGCTTTACCCCGAGCTCATTTTTCAATATTTACCGAATGGAATTTTGCGGTTTTGATAAAGTCGCTTCTTTACTTTTCGAACCATTTCTGCTGATGTTGCAGTTTTCTTCCGTCCACTTCCTTGACGTCGGGCTACGCTATGTGTATTTCTAAAGTTTTTCATTTGATATTCGAATAATTTCATGTGTAATTCAATTTTCTTAATTTTAATTTTATTTTTAATTTATGAATTCCACATTAAGATCGAATTGTTTCATTTGTAATTTATAATTCTATTTGAAGTTTGAAAAAAAAAACAAACAAACAAACAAAAAAAATTACAATTTTGTAAAATTACAATTTTATTTTTAGTTGATCTATTTCAGAACCTGCAAGAATCTCTTAGTTTTGTAAAAATTTTAGATATCATATTTCACAGCCCCTCAAAACCTACCAACTCATCTAATGTTTATTTTTCTTAACATTTTGTCTTGTTATATTTATGTATTTTAAATAAAAACTCCCCACACCCTAATACACCAACAAAGAATCGAAGACAAATACTTAAATCTCTTAAATCTACGTAAAAAATCTAAATCTAAGCAAAAATATCCCCGAACAACAAATGCCGTATGACTTACTTTTATGTGTTCACAAGAGAAACAAGAAAAATAAACAACAACAATACAATCGTTATGCATGTTATTTTTTGCATTATAAACTCATGAAAACAACGACGCCCACTGATATTGTTACGTGCACAAACACCACCTTTTCTCTTTCGACCAGGCATCTAACTTCCCACTCCCATACACAGATGACCTTCTCTTTAGGGGGTGGTTGAGATTCTTGGAATTGCATCAACGACGAAGAGAGTCGCTTTACGTCGGGGACATTGCATTGTTGGCATTTTTCGTTTCTTTCTCCTTCTCATTGCCAACTTCTCTGCTAACTTCAGGAGAGATGGTGAGAGGCAAAGAGTGTATGTCGTGGAATCTGAATTACTAAAAGGAAATGGCGCCTTTGTTGGCATTCAAAGGTCCACGGTGGCCATTTTATATTCATTAGTTGATGTTTTTTGTGCTTTTCAACATTTAATGATTGCGTGCTTGCAGTTTTTTTTTATTATATTTTTTGTTTTGACGACAATATAAATGCACTTTGTAATTATAAAGATATTTAACTACTGATAACTATTTTTTGTTCAATTGCAAAAAAATAAAAACACAACATTTTTTGCCCTGTAGCCGTGTTGTTGTAATGTAATTGAGCGGGGAATTTTCCATTGAAAAAGAATCGAAGCTTTTTTTATCTATGATTAAATATGATTGTTGTATTAGTTACAAAGAAAAGCTTTCTTTGTCAATAGTATATTTTTAGTTTTTGTTTTTCTTGTCATTTGCGAGGAAAATTCTTTGATAAATAAAATGGCCAGTCATACGGCCATTTTGCTTTTGCTGTGTTATCGTTTCATGTTGAGTTTTATTCCTAGTAAATAGTGGGTAGGTATAATGAATTTTAGCTGTTACCAACTTAATTAGCTGATGTTATCGTCTGTTGTAGATTAAATAAATAAAACATTATATTTTGATATTTAATTACACTGATTTACAGTGTTATTTTTTTAATATTGCGTCTTAATTAAAAACCAACAATTGTTTTATCAAAAAATCTTGGGTAACTAGAAGAAAATTGAAATATTTTTGTTTGGGAAGATCTCCGCAAAGGTAGTCTATGACAAGACCAAGCTTTAACATTCTATAAATGACATAGGTATGTGTACTCTCTTCCTCTTTACTTTTGAACTGTATGTGTTAGTCTGTAGGGCTTTTGGTATTGAAAAAGAACTATATAGGTCCATGTTTTGTTATAGCCCCCATATTACTATACCGACAGATTTAAGGGTTTTTGGATTCGACATTACTCACCGGAATTGTTTCAAATTTCGTAGTGGTCTATAATTCCTGCAATTACTTGCAACTTGTCTTCTTCCCCTTTCGGTGATTTATACTTGGGCAAGCAATTTTAAAACACCTTTTTGTGTTGGAAATCGAAAGCCTGACTGTTTTGTTTTTAGTCCATTTTTAATTAATTTCTTTGTATGATGGACAATTTTTTTTTTGTTTTGGCATTCTAGTTGATTGATTGCAAGTTTTTGCAGGGATTTCGTCTGTTTACTTTGCACAGGGAATAAAACTACTCTTCTCTCTCAGAAAGAAGCTGCTGGAAAATTCCTGCAGGAAAAGTAACCAGACAAACCTAGTGTCCAGATTTGAATAACGCCAAAAACCACAATAAATTTTATGTCATAAATTGTAAAATCTTAAAAAAAAAAACAACATGATATCAATATATCATGTATAGAGAGCCTTTTTTAAGTTTATTTTTGAATTTGAATTAGTTTTAAATACTACAAGAATCATTTCTAATAATTGTTCTCTTATTTTTCATTTTCTTTACAGTTTGAGGGAAAGCTGTGTCTAAGACTCTTTAAAGAGCAAGTTTAGAGGTTCCCTTACAATTTCATTGTTTCTTTCCAACGGTGAATTAAAAGTAAGTAAAAATTTCATTTACCTATAAACCTTTAGCAATATTTGTTAAACAAAACCAAAAAAAAAAACAATAGAATATAAATTCATCATTTAGCTCATCTTGCACATTTAGATGAAAATTTACAGGTTAAAAATAATGAAAAAGGAAAATGAAAACAAAAAAAAGGAAACGAAAAAAAAAATAAAAAAGAAAACGAAAAAATAAAAAAGGAAACGAAAAAAAAATAAAAAGGAAACGAAAAAAAATAAAAAAGAAAACGAAATAAAAATAAAAAAGAAAACGAAAAAATGAAAAAAAACGAAAAAAAAAATAAAAAAAGAAACAAAAAAAGTAAAAAGGAAACGAAAAAAAATGAAAAAAAAGAAAAAACCAAAATATGAAAAAATAAAAAATAAAGAAGCAAAAAAAAATCTATGAAAAAAATAAAAAAACGAAAAAATAATAAAAGTATTGGTGGCCAATAACAGTGATATCAAGCGTAGCCAACAACTACAGCAGCAATACATTCGATGGCTTGCCATTCGAGTGATATGGATTCGGATTTTTTTCGAATATATCACTTTTTTAAATGGCACGCATTGCACTTGATATCACTACCCGGCCCCAAAAAAAAAAAAAAAAAAAAAAAAACGAAAACGAAAACAAACAAAAAAAGAAAACACGAAAAAATAACCAACACATCCACTCCACCATGAAAAAAAAACATAACCCGAAAATTTCATAGCCAAACTGTTTTGTAATTTAGATTTGTTTCACAAATATTTGTCTGTAAATTTGACTACAAATCAAAAAAAACCCAATGCTTGGTCGCAAGGACATTTTAATAATATCATGTTTTTGTTTACTTTTTTTTTCTTCCACATCGTTATTGCTCCACTCTTTATATCAACTGTAACTTTCTTTGACCCCCCTACTCTTTCTACTTTCTGCGTTCTGAAAAAAACATAATAATTCACACGTTTGTGAATTATAACAATACCTGTCAACAATTGCCACCACTGAAAACTTGACGCTATAAAAACTGAAAACTGTATTGTATTGCTGCTGTTGCTTAAACGAATTCTTTTTTACAAAAAAAAAATTACTAAATATTTTTTTGGGGGTAACATAATATAAAAACAATTCTTGGATCTATATTTGTCCGCTGTCCGTTGTTATTGTGTTCTGGAATAAAATGTATCGCCCAATAGCCAAGATCAAAATGGCATTCAGCGTCGAAGTCCAATCTAGCCTATCACGGCCACAAGCCCACAACAACACCACCACCAACACAAACCAATCAAATCAATCACGTTACAACAACAAGGTCGTACTCCCCATCTACTATTATACTGAAGCGGGAGTCCAATCCGTTGTCCAAGTGCAAGACAGTGCAAACGATTACGATAACCACAAGCTCCGAAAGTCCAGAAAGTATAATCTTGATGATACAGGAACCACCTTACCACCCCCAACGACAACAAACGGGCATAAGCGAGAAATCAATCCCAACAACATTATTGAGTCAGGATCAATCCCCATTGATGACAACGAAAACAAATTTGGTGAAGAGACCTTGTATGATTTCGAATACACCAGAGAAAACTGCAACAACAGCAACCACAACCGTTCTGAAAATTCCCAAACAATCTTCGAAACCAAGAATATTTTTGCTTACCAGGCCTGCGAATTTACCATTGGTTCGGAAGATTATACCCCAAACAGTGGAAGCCCACCAGAAAGAGTTGAATCCGGAGTCACCCCACCTCCTAGAAACGACGAAGGTGAAACAGAAACGAGATATAACGAAAATCATAAAAATCAAACAGGCGAATCAACGCCACCCCCTGAAACTAGAAAGTATTCGGAAAATACCCGTGAACCAGGTTGCGACCCACCAATACCAGGTTCAGCAGTTTATGCGCAGATCATACGAAAGCAAGTCACCAGATTCTTTGCAAACTCAAAGCAAGTCTTTGAATCCAACACTACTACCACGCCAGAGCGTCAAGTCCAATATAACAACCACAACAGCAACAATACAAACAACAAACAATACAGTACCAGCTGCGACCAGCTATTCGAACAAGTCGAACCTAAAACAAGTGGTAATCGGCAAGAAGCCATCGTCGACTTTGGCATCGATGGCCGGCATAGAGTTGACAGGTGCCGATATGTTGTCCCCTACAGCAGCGGATATGAGTGGAGCAATGCCGCCTACTGCTACAGTTGAAGAGATAAATGTTCCGGTATTCATAGATGGTGAGTACTGTGTATGTACATGGCTGAACTCGCAACTCAAATGTCACAAGTTCTGGAGTAAAAGGGAGGACCTATCGGTACCTTCGCCCAGTCAGCACGTATGGAATCCTGATGACAACGAGTTCAATGTTCTGGCCATGGTTATGTGTACAAATTAAAAGTGTTTTCTAAATGAAGCACAACTTTGAAACTCATACGTCAAACTCATAGCCTAAACCTGATGGACGGATGGACAGACGCACGACCTGACCAAATGACTCCATACTAGTTGACTGTCGAAACCAATACGCCTACGTCACTACCAAACAACCACATATAGCCTTTTTCTCTCTCTCTCTCTCGGGAAAAGAAAAGGTCACAATCACATAAAAAATCACAGTGCAATGACCCATTACGAAAAGTGAAAACCCACGGAACAGGCCATGGTTCAGGCCCACCATTTGCTGCAACTGCAAATGGTGTCCTAACGATGCCAGAAGAAGTGGTTGAAGTGCCTTGAAATGATGTTGATGAGAAGTTGATGGTACCGGAGGTAACAAATGGTACAACCACACCACGAACTGCAGTAGTGTGATGAAGTCTGTCCCCGGCCATGTAGTGCGTCCGGGGGCCAGGACCTCAAATCACAGAAATAAGGCAATGTGTATTAAAACTTGTTATTCCGCAGACTTTTTTTTATCATTTATTTATCATTATATATTTACATATTTCATTCTAGCATTACACATAAACATATATAAATACATACATAT
Organism: Musca domestica; assembly: GCF_030504385.1. NCBI lineage: Eukaryota > Metazoa > Arthropoda > Insecta > Diptera > Muscidae > Musca > Musca domestica. The sequence continues at coordinate 5,350,463 of NW_026712329.1, read as the reverse complement.
ATCATTTCTCATTTCAGCTCATTATTGTTATATTTGTATAAAGTTGTGCTTATTTTTAAAATTACTGAATATTTTGAAACTCATCTGCTAAGATTTTTTTGTACAAATATCTGGCATCTAAGTCCAGATTTTCATTTGGGAATCAGTGTTGACGCAATCGTCAGTTTGTTCGTAGGGGTTATGAAGTGTCTCAATTCATTATTTATTATTATTATTGAGAATTGATGGGTCTCCAATTGCGCCAAAACCCTGTGCGACACACACAAACTATTGCAAGGAAAACTGAGCAGATTATGAGACATGTGTGTATCGTGGTTTTGAACCAAACTTAACAGGGCGGTCCTGGCCATTTTTGAAAATATTTCTTGGAATCCATGCAGTTTAGTTATATTGTGTCTTTGGAAATATTACTGGCAAACATCCGGAGAATGTTTTTGTAAAGCAGTCTAACCCTTAGTAGGGTCATATAAGGGATCGTTTAGAGACTTTTTTCAAAAAGACCATTAAGATGTGATGATAGTTTATGGTGGATAAAAATATTCCACAAAATTATTCGCCAACAAAAAAAAGCGTTTAAGGTTTATGGGCATACTCCATCTAAATTAGAATTAGATGCAATGCCAAAAAAAATTATAAAAAATCTAACTGACTCGGCAAACGCTGTCATGTCTTATGATTTTTTCATAGATCTACCTGTGATAAGTTAACGATTTTTTTTACTTTTTAATAAAGTAAATTTTGGAATTCATACTTTCACTCAGGAAAGCATTCATCCCTTCTAATTACTTGGATTTATTAGTTGTCATCGCAAAAGCCAGTCGAATTGGGAGCTAAATTCGCTTGAATTGAAATGAAAAATCTTCTGAAATAATCTAAAGTCATAGGATAAGGAATGTCTCTCTTTTGAATTTGTTCTTGAATTACATTATTCATCAGTTTTTCGAGAGACAACCGGGTACCGGTGCACGATTTCGAATGATTTAGATTCCCCACTTTCACCTAAATTATGTGGCAGAGTTCCAGGCACATCAAGTAAGTTCAAAAGTTCTGTCGGGCAGTTGGTCGCTTCATTCTCGTCCGTGACGCTATTAACGGATTTGTATGAACTTATTTTTCCAGGTATTTAACTTTATATAATGAAATTTAATATGGAGACATCCTTATTTTTTCGCTGCTAGTACTACCCGTTCACTAATTCAAACTAGATCCTTTTTTTTGCAATACCCAGAAACGTTTTAGTGATGTGGTCCTCCTTCAACATTGTGAACTCACAAACATTTTGTGGTAAGGATATTAATCCTTTGTAAGATCTATAGGAATTTGCCTTTACCCAGTGCTAGCAGTTGTCTTGAGAATTCAGCAGCCAATTGGTCGTTCTGCAACGATAAGTTTTCTGATCGTTTGTTAGAATACTCAGGCAGTAATGTCATGCCGATCGCTGCATGTTTGTCTTGCCTACATGTCATTCCGGTTGCTGCATGGTTGTCTTGTCTACATCAGATTCGTAATTCCCGTCAATTTCGGTTTGCCAGTAAAGATGACGAATAACTCCAGGCGATTGTCAGCTGGCATCAGGCAGGTAGATGCACTCGTCTGGTCGTAACTTCGACTGGCTGAGACGTTTAAAATTGAGACGCTCCGTTACGATCTTGATATACATGTCGACGCAGTACTGTTATTGAAACAAACGGCGATATTTCAATATATGATTGCCGACATCTTGCCGCATAAAAATGCATTGAACTAAACATTTGGTTTCTCAGGGCGTAGAATAAAATAAAACAAATAATCAAAGGCTACGGTCGTGCGGGCCCGACACTGTGATACCCTACAATACTACAATATGTTGGAAGGCCCCTCATGTCCATAAAGCCCTACCCTTAGCTTTCTTTTCCAGAATATTTAAGCACTTCGTCGTGTTGTTAGGTATGCAAAACAATTTCACACGAAGGTTTTGGTCGATTTTAAAGATAAATATAATCCAATGGTCATCCAAAATGCTATACTTCTTCCCTGTACTTAACTCTCTTCTCATTCAAAATTCCTTGTCGATTGGTGTTTAATTGCGACTTGTAGAGCGACTGCAAAATGATGAAAATTTTAATTTGTTGGTCCAGTTGAACCGTTAAATGTACATCTGCAAACACAATAGGCTTTAATTCTGACCCTAACCCCATGCAAAATTTCGTGAGCATCGCACGATAATTGCGACCTGTTTAATACCCTCAACACATACTGGTGCAGGTTGCAGAATAGCTTTAGAAAATTTACAATTCAAAATTGTAAGTCAAATTGAAAAAATTGCATGTGATAAAAAATACGACATAAATTGAAAAAAAAAACAACATATTTTTCCGCAATTTTCTTAAATGTTATCCTTTTATGGCAAGAGACCATTCCGAATTGATGAGAATTGTGAAAATCTGTGCAGCGGTTCTTGACTTATAGGGGGAATAACTAAGATCTATTTCTTTTACATATATTTTGTACCAATGTTGCTACATATCCGATATCTTGGCTATTAGCATCACTGTAATGGTCAGAAGTGACCTTTTAATGTATTTGTGATTTGGCCGCGATCAAAAATATTCGCGGTTTAGTAGACATTTTCGTATTTTTGACATAAAAGTTATGGTTTATTTTACCCGCTATATATTGTCCGATTACAATCCAAATTGGTTAGCTTCTGCCCAGTGCTGAACTCTAACTCCATGCAAATTTCCGTGTCGATTGGTTCATAATTGTGGCCTATAGAGCAACTGCAAAAGCAGGATTTTTTTCTGTTTTTGGTCCATTTCAACCCCTAAATTTTGTGCGATCATCTCCATAGACAATAGGGTTCTATTCTAACCTTAACCCCACCTCCATTTTCAATTTCGTGAGAATCGGTCCACAATTGCGGCCTGCAGCGTGACTACAAATTTACATGGACAGACGGACATACATAGCTAGATCGACTCAACTCGGCGAGATAGAAATATCCATATATAGTTTCCTATGTCGGAAACCATTATTTCAAGGTGTTACATAATTTTTGGCCCAATCAAGCTTATAATACCCCCAACACATAGTGTTGTAGGGTATAAAAATAGCCTGCCTTGAAACACTTTGGGAAACTTGTTTTTTTTTTTCAAATGCTTCAACATGAGATTCTGGTATTATTTTTTTCATATATCCTTGATACCACATCATTTCTAAAAAGAAAAAAAAACTGAATAAAGGAACAGTAAACTCAGATGCAATTGAATAACTTGCTCTACATGAATGAGTCAGTTTTTTGCTATTATCTCAAATTATTTTGTTAATAGAAAACAGTAATAAAAATGTATAAATTATTGCTTTTGACTACAAATTTGGAAAGTTTTTTGTGATTATTTGCAATATTTGTTGTCACTTGACAGCTGAAAATAACGCTGTACAACACAAAAAAATTATATTATGGAAAAATATTCGGCATTTGAATTTCACTATAAGCCTTTGAGGGTATAGATTTTATATCTATAATATATATTTACAAAAAAAAGTAATAAGTTTTAGCAAAATACTGAAAATCATTTGCACATTTTGCTGTTCAATTTTTGCAACGCGTTATGTAATTAACATAGAACTTAGTTTTAGGTAAATAGTGTCGAAGGAAATAATATTTAGCATTTAGCATGGTGCCTTTTACGAACTGCAAATATGAAGTAAAAAACAATTCTGTTCAAAAATATAGCTAAAATTCTTAAAACAGCGAATATCTGGAGGTACACTCATATGGGGATTATACCAAACATTGGACCTGTATAGACAATTCTATGCCAGGATGTTGCTTACGTGCTGGGAAAAACTACCAGATTACCGCAAATTCGGCTTACAAGTGTGACTAAAGCAAGCCAAACACAATAAATCTGGCGGTATATAGTTATATTATGACCTATATTGCCCATTTTCAATACTAAAAGTCCTGCAAACACTTGATCAACCTACTTCATTTCGTTCGGAAGCTAGTATTTTCCACAGACGGACAGACATCGATAAATCGCCATAAAATGTTATGCTGATCAAGTGTTACAAACGGTTATAGAATATCTGTAGGTTATAGAATATCGTTACCATTTCATTTTTTCTGATTTGTTTGGAAAATTTTGACTTGAAGCAATGTACCCATAGATCGACTTCCCGAAGAATATAATATCCCATGCCCGTCCGTTTTTGACAGAATCCAAACGACTAGTGATAGGAAACTAAATTTTTACACAGACCAGTCTTTTGTCTGCACTCATGTCAAGATGGCGGTACCGCCAAACATCCAGCATATTGATGCGGAATTGTTTCAAATTTAGTACTTGAAGTTGTAAATGTGCAGAAAATCGTATATATAGGTTCATGTTTTCGTATATTCCCTACATAACCGAACCTCTCAATATTATTATATGTCACACCTATATAACAGTGGCCTTCGATATTCGACATTTGTATACCCTACGCCACACTGTGACCACACCGTGGTATTAAGTCTTTGGGCATTTGTTTTTAACATGCATGATCTGCATTCTGAGGCGATTTGTGCGTGTCCGTCCGTCTATCGAAGTATAGGTCGCATCGTCATTTCCGATTTAAATAACAGTTACGATTTAAATAACATAACGAACTCTATTGGATTTTGCGAGAATCGGTGCAAATTTAGATTTCAATTCAATTTGCACAACGTGTGTAATATTCGTCCAAATATGATGTATATACATCCGTCCGAATCCAGCCTTGAAGTAAGTATTTCAAATTAGGTGAAAATCGTTACAGATATAGCAATTTCTCCCATGTATAGGCTTTATCGCATTTGCTCAAGTCCCTCACATTCGTAATATGCACTCCACAACAATGATATTTGATACCAGATATGAGACACAGTCCAAAAATACCTCTCTGAAATTTTATCGATATCGTTTCAGATTTGGATATAGCTTCCATATATATCATTCAACGGATTTGAAGGTTGTTGTGCACCAAATATGTAATATCAGGGCAAATTAGATGGTATTTTGGGTATTCAAAAACTTACCTCAAAACTCGCACTTTAGACACTTTTATCATTATTTCTGCTTTAGCCGATGTATTTCAAAAAGAAACTAATAATCAATCTTTTTTTATTTATTAAATTATTATTGGCGTATAATATGCCATTAATCGCCACAAGAGAGGTGGCACAATTTTAACGTCACATCTTAGTTGTGAAATTCTTTAACAGAGGCACACACACTTAGTTAGTTCGTCATACGCACACACACGCACACTTTTTCGTTTTGGCACATTCAATTTCCCCCCAAACAAAGAAAACGAAAATGTTGAAACCACTTTGTCTGTGTTAACAGAACAGAACATCATCTCCCCAAAGTAATTGACGTCCCGACACTTCTTCGATATGTAAAACAAATAAATTTTTCAATGTCTGTGTAATGCAGCCAACAACAGCTGTTTTTGTCTCTCTTGACAAATACGTCTATTGTGCTCTCTCTCTTTATGAGATATGGTTTGATTTGCCGGTGTTGTTCTGTTCATCCCTTTCCACAATGTTGTCTAACTGTTTAAATAACAACAGAGAATGATTTTCTTCCTCTTTGCGAGCGCTTAACAGTATCTTGTTAGAGGCTGTTTCTTATCTCCCTGGCGCTCTTTCTCTGTTAATTGTTGTGGAGAGAACAGTAAACGGGAATTTACCCGCCAAACAACATCAAAATATCAACACACAACCCACTCGCTTTCAATTATGTTTGTGGTTCATCTCTTTATTATGGTTTTTACTGCGTTTTGTGCAATAACACTTTGTCTCATTTCACTTTTTTTAGTATTGCTGGTGGGGTTGATTGTTTGCACATCGACATGTAACTTTCAATCATTGTTTGTCTAAAAATGCAGCAAATATGTTCTTTGGTTAAGAAAGCTCATTTTCGATCATACATGAAAGGGAGGGCAAATTAAAGATTTGTATCAATTATTGTATTCAATGAGGCGACAGCCACGAGCTTCTCCGTCATAGGCATGCAGACAAAATTATTAATGAATCATAATTTTTGCACTTGTATTAGTTCTACTTGTATTAGTTCTAACAAAGGTGAGAACAGTAGCAGAACAATGACTAGAATGTTCTAAAAACGATTGAAACTTCAAAGCGAGATGGGAAACCGCGAAACAGCCTGTTTTTGTAACAGTGTTTTTTCTTTTCGTTTTGACTTTTGGCTAAAGAAAATATATTTTGGGTTTTTGTAGTGCATGTTTTTTTTCTGTTAGTGACAAACACAATAAACTTTTTTCCTTGCATTGTTGGTTTTTGTAACGAAAAAACGAACGAAAATGTCAAAAAAACGATAGGAGGAGGAGACCTATCGTTTCGAACAGAAATGGGCTATTAGTTACAGAATCTCGCCAAAATTGTATGTGTATGATGGGGAATTTATATATGAACAATTTTGTCATATCAACTATATGTTTGCGGATCTTGCAGGACCATGATTTCTTGACATTTTTCAATGTAATTTTACAAATGTGATAAATTTTGAATTAATTGGGGTTGCCACAATCAGCACAACTCCTAATGAAATAAAATAAAAAAAATAATGGTTATGGAAACCCTGACATATCAAAGCTTTTCGTAAATGGACCAGAGTTTTAAATTTTTTTTTATTAAAACACATACTAAAATGAATACGTTTGAATACGAACGATTCGATTGAAAGTAAATTTTTTACAAAAAACGGGTTATTAGTTTCAAATGCAAAATGTTACACTGCCTGAGTCCTATTTTACATTTAAGACAATTTCCGGATTTAGTAGACCCTGTGAATTTAAATTGCCAATTTCATGGCATAAGTGTTAAAAAATCCACAGAAAGAGGTCAACCACATTATTTTCGCATAAATTAACTTTTTCTATATATCCTTCACCATAGTATGGAAGGTATATTAAGTTTGTCATTTCGTTTGTAACATCTCGAAGCATACATTTTAGACCCTATAAAGTGTATACAATCTTGATTTGCATAAAATTCTTGGTAAAATGTAAATATCAATAGAGTAAGTCATCCTTTCTCAAGGAAATTTTACACAAAGATAGCTGACATTTCGTATTCAATTCAAAAGAAATTGATTTTGAGTTTCAATAAGTGCATGACTAGAATCGACATTTCGAAAGAAAATGGACACATTTTCATACAAATGTGGCTTCTATCTTTCACTTTACTGGAATTTGAATGTCAAATGCTGTAACTTGCTTGAAACTCAAAACATCATTCCAAATAGTCACTTATATTCTATAGAGTATGTACACATATATTCTTCATCAGCATTAAATTCTAAGTCCTGCTTCCCACGACGAAGACATTGGAAAACTTTCCAATATTTTAAACGGCTTTAAGTCTTATTTTCAAATTCAAATTCTTCTCAAAAGTTTACTTTTCAGCAAATCTAATTTTTTGGTTGTATGTTGCCAGAAAGGCAGGGATGGATATTTGTTTATTATATGTAAAACCTGAATCGTTCAATCAAAATTACTATAACAAAGAATTTTTTAACCCAGTACTTTTTTAACATTCATAATATAAGCAAAAAAATTTTATTGTAAATTGGCAAAATTTCTCTTATCTTTGACTGCCTCTAGCAATTTGCGAAACTACCTATGATGAAATTGTTCTTCTTAATCTGTAGTTAATAGACTATTTAAAATTGGAAATAGGTTCCCACACTTTGTAATAATGAAAATACTTCTCATGCCAGCAAAACAGTCCAAATTTTAAAAGAATTTGCATTGTGTTGTTCGTCATCTATAAAAACGTCATTCAGATATCAATGTCCAATTTTCTTTAGTAATATGCTACTTAAATCATTCGAAACACAAACACACATTAACCCTCTTATTCGTGTCATAAAAAAAAACATTTACAAAATTAATTTCATACATTTCCTATATTCGCTTCGTCCACCACACACAATTTGATAAGAGCATAACAAAGATGATCTCTTTCTCCCCCACACCGCTTTTGAGCAAAACAAATCAATTTTTTGAGATATCAATTTATTTGTATATCTAACTCTTTTCAAAAATGCACACCTACAGCAAAAAAAAAACAACAACATGAACTCTCTTGTTTATTATAAACGACATACCGTTTACATTTCCTTTAAATTAATACTGTTATTAATACGAAGGCACGAGCCTATACGAATATGAATACCTTCGCACACATCACACACACACTTATATACACGTGCGAAAAAGAAGGGGTCATGGTTTTTGGACACTTGTCATCTTCTAACCACACCAATTATAACTACATCTCTTTTGCACATTTCCCCTTTCGCTCTGTCAATGCAAAGCAAGGCACACTTGCTGCATTTTTTTTTGTTTGCTCACAGAAAGAGATCACCTATATTTGTTTTTGTTGTGCCTTAATTTACAAAATTCATTGATCTCCACAAGCATAACAGAAATCATATGTTTATTTGCCCTACCACACGTCTCAGTTTGCACGGCTAGGCCTTCTCATTTTCTGTCTGTTTTCTCTCTCTCTCTTATTCTGTAAACGTTTTATATTTTTCTCCCTCTACTCTGTTTTGCGCGAGAGTAGCTATCTGTTGTCAGTGTTTTTATATTGTTGCGGACTGTTACCATTATCAGTAGTGTTTTAGCCGTCATCCGGTTAAGTACGTTCCGTCAAACTGAAGTCTTAAGGTAAAAGAAAACGTTTTACATAGTTTTTCTTGTAAACCAACGACAATAACAAAAAACATGATCAAATATTGTAAAATTTTGAAAAAATTTATGGTTTTTTGTTAGCATTTATTTGGTGTTACCAAAATAACAAAATTCAAAACAACATATCAATTTTAATATTTTTTTTTTGACGATGTTGTTTATTTAAAAGTTTCTAAGATCTATCATAAAAAAGTTTTCTTTTATATTCTAATTTATTCCAGTTTAGTTTTGTTGAATTTTCTTAGTTTCCCATATCGTCCGTCCGTTAGTTTGGCCAAAATCATGCTCGTGCATGCCTGCCTTTTCAAACAAATATTTTAGAGATACAATGCAAACACACACACGCCATTAATGGACAGCCGGCAATGTTGTGTTTTTCTCAGTTCTAAAAAAGTATCTCTCTCTCTATGTCTCCCATTGCTTGGGTTTTCATGTTAGCAATTCATGAATCATCTTTTTAACTACAACTGCAGCAGCAAGTACCTATCATATGGCCGGTAGAATAAACTGCAATTCCAAAAGGAAATGTTGTTATTATTTAGGAGTGGGATAATTTTTTTCTTTATGAGAAATAACAATAAAAAATCAAAAAAAAATATAATTTAATAATTCAAAGAAAAAATTAAGTAATTCACAAGGAATAATTTGTTTTGGTAAAAATATGTTATCTTTACTGGTTTCATTTTAAAATAATTTGTATGTTTTAATGAAAATTTAAAATATAATTTAATAAATACCTACAATACCTAATAAATACCGAACAACAACAACCTCAACAAATATATTTCAGTAGAAGAAATGTTAAAGTAATTATTTTTTATATTAAATAAAAAATATAAATACTTACCTGCTTTGTCATTATTAATGTTATTTTCCTTTTTCCAATTAAGTTTTCAATTAAATGAATTATTTCATTTAACCTGTTGATGTTCCTACGAAGTGAATTTCACAACAATTTTAAGTTTTGTTGTTTCGCTTTTGTTTTTCATCTCTTTTTTTTGTAAGAGATTTGAGGCTTCCTCAGTAGTTGTCTCGCTCTTTTAATTTGGCGCCCCAACATATGCTTTGATTTTCTCACATATTCTTTTACAAAACTATTGTTAACGCGGGCAAAATGAAAAACCTAAAAAGGGCAAAATGAAAAAAAAACTAGAAAGCTGAAACACAGAAAAGAAAAAAATTTGAAAACTTCTACAACTTTCTGGACATGATCATATGGGGTCATGCAAACTCAAGTAACTGTTTAATGTTTTTGGAAAAAAAAATGTGTACAATTTTGCACAATCAAGCCAGCATTTAAAAATTTGTTTTCTACAAATTTTTACCAAAAACAACAAGTTCCTTCTATTTTGGGGGATTATGACGCAATGTTTTGGATACTTAGTTTGTTAGAGCCGATACACTTTCTCAGCTTTGCAAAAAAAAAATAATTTCTGTCTGGATGTTTAACAGATGTATTTGGTCCCGGATAATGTGGACTATTTTTGGTACAATGTGATAGGGTTTTGAAAATTATTTTATTTAATAAAACTTTATCAAATAGTTTAATTTACAACAAATAGTCATTGCACATTACTGGACATTTTTTAAACAACGAAAATACTCCCAAATGAAATAACACACAAACCATCATACACTTACGAAACAATGCACTTATATTAATATTAATTATAAATATCTTAATAATAATTTGAAACAAATTTTACTAACGTGTATATGTTCGATCTTCCTTTCCCCTCTTTCTCTTGGATTATGGCGTCGTTCGTGTAGAATACCTACAAGAAGCCGCAATATCGACTTTGTCTGCAACATCAGGAACATCAGTTACAACGCAAAATATTAATATCAACAACAACAATAATAACCATCACAACAACAACGGAAATAATTGTAACAACAGCAAGGAGGCGGTTAGCATCGATGAAATAAATCAGCAAACCGGCTTCGGTGTTGAGACCTTTGATGAAAATTTTGAATTCGATATTGAATTGTTGACGGAAACTACTAGCAAGGATCAGGACAAAGAGAAGTTATTAGAGCAGGCTTATCAACAGCCAACACAACAGCAGCAGCAGCAACAACAAACACCATTAAATCTCTTACTTACAACAAGTGGCGGAGTGAACCACATAAATAATTTTGAAAAGAATCAAGAAGGAGTCGACGTAGAAGAACAACAAAAGCAACAGTTACAATCTATACTGGATGAAATATTATTTGGCAACAGTCCAAGTTGCAGTAACAACAACAACATTACTATTACTAACAACAACAACAATTCCAACACTATTCCAATGGCGGTCAATAATCTAGCTGACATTTGCAACAACCACAACAACATGTACGATGAAAATGGCATCTTCGATTTGGCCCCAAATAGCCAAAATTTAAACAATGATGACTTAGATTTGGACATTTTGAATCCATCTTTTGAAAATGCTGTTGATATTCATGACATCAAGAATGAAGACTTTCCCTATATAATGGATTGTAATGGAGCTGAAAACAGTGAATCAATTTGCAATTTTGACGATCCAATGTTTTGCGGCTCGTTGGTAATGTCATCACAATCATCGCAGTTGACAAGAACCCATTCGAGTGTGGCCGAATTGTCTCAAGAGATCATGAACGCAGAACCACATATATCGCCAAATCTTATACACTATTCAAATGAATATTTACTATTAGATACACCAGCAACCTCCACAGCAATGTCAGCAGCCGCTGAGGCCAATGACGGCTCGAATTCCCAACAGATTGTGTGTATGGACTCCTTCGTGGACGATTCAACTTCATTCTACAATGATGATTTGGCCATAATGACCGAGGAAAATCCTCTAAAGCGTTCTCAGAGTCCCCAAACTCTAAAACACATGCAAAAGAAACGGGCCAAGTTGCGCTTAGATACGAAGCGTCGAGCTGTCGAAGAGGGTGTGCTTGATACTCCAGGCGTTGTTAGGTTGATTGATGAACAGGTGGGTATTGTTGTGTAAATTCAAAAGTTGTCTTTGACTTCTTTTCAAATTATCTTAAACATTTTTATCAGGTTGATTTCTCATTCCAAAATGATAACTAATATTTTCTTCTCTTTATACAAATTTCAGTTATCCTTGCCACTTAAACCGGCCCCGGAGGAAACTACCGAAGATATCTTCAATAGCCTTATCGCATGCTCTCCACATGAATCCTCCGATAGCATTCTAACATTTAAATCGGAAGCGATTGATATGGATTATAATTCAAATGACATTACACCACCTTATACACCATACAGCGTCAATTCCTCCAATTCAAATCAAACCAATTTTTCTGGCATTATCAACCAGCAACCTTACTCACCTGCCCCCTCCGTAGCCACAACGTGTGCGACCACAAAACGTGGCCGAGGACGTCCAGCCAAGATACACAGTGATGTGCCCGATCCTTCACAGTTGGCTCATTTGCCCGAGAGTGAACAGAAAAAGGTATTGGAGCGGGCCAAAAATAATGAGGCCAGCCGTAAATCTCGTCTAAAGAACAAGGAACGTGAGGAGGCTATCGAAAGGGAAGAGCGTGATCTAATACAACACAACATCTATTTGAATACAGAATGGCAGAAACTGTTGCGTCTAGAAAAGAAATTGAGACGTGCTTGTAAACGGGCAAGCAGATCAGCTCCTTATTAGGGAAAACTCGGCAGTAAAACCCAAAAGCAGAAACACTCAGCAGTACCTAATTTCAAATCACCATAAAATAGACACAAAAGCTGCACAATATCAAATATATACTGCAGTAGCCATTTGGAAATCGTTGTTAGTTGGTCATTTTATAAGTTTTAGAAATATATAAGCATAGCTTTTATTTGGTTTATAAACAAATATATATGTTTCCAAGAAAATTATATTTTTAAATCACATGTAATACTTTTAAGAAAAACTAAAATGTTTTACTTTTATTTTTTTTTTTAACAATTCCTCTTTATTTTTATTTGTTGAGGATTGAAATACACAAAAATATAAATCTATTATGTGTCAATATTTTTTTAAAATTAAAAAAAAAATATCTAAATATATATTTTTGTTAACAATTATTTTTATTTTTTAAATCCAATTACACATTTTTTTATGTCCTTATTATAATATAACTGTTTAATTTTTTATGCATACAGAAAAAAATACAAAAAAAAATAATATTTAATAAAAACTCCATATATTATTATTGTACATCGTATTAAGTATGTCAAAAAGAAAATATTAAAAATACTAAAACAAAACAATAAGAAAAAAAAACAAAAAACTATTAAAATAAAATATATATCTACACATACTATTGATGCATGTTATAAAAACATGGCATACAAACAATTTCGTTGTATTTTTTATTGCCGGCATGGAATTTCTTTATTGGGACAACACAAACAAAATATTATAGAAATTTATTTTGCTTAACAACACATTTATTTTGAAACAACACATTTTTACGTCATGTCTTCGTGGTGGAGATAAATTTATAAACTGTTTCATTTTAAATAAATTTGAGAGACAGAATTTTTTCCACTAATTGTGATTGTAATGAGTGACCTGTAGTGTTATTCCCTATATGCCTTGAAATGTATATTTATTTGCTATCAGCCCAATTATGGATAACAATCTAGTGCGGAATTTCTTTCTTTCCACTTTTGCTATTACAAACAAAAATGTTCACGGAAAGCAATTAGAGAGAAAAAATAGGTATCAACAAAATTGTATTTAAAAAGGAGTCTGCATAAAAATACAAACACAATATATACAGACAATTTTAATTGGAAATTTTACTAAAAATTACACATAATTTATTGATTAAAGTGGTTATTAATTCGGCCACGGAGAAATATTTGAAACACAACAATTGGGGAAAACCATGGCTCAATCAGAAAGGTTGCTCAACTTCAAAGAAACTAGAAAAATGCAACTATGTGCTCGACTTTTAAATATGCAACAGTTAGTTTTGTTAATTTTTCATTTTTTAACAAAATTCTTATATTGGGGAAAACCCGCGAAACAATAATGAAAAAAGATTTTATTTAGGGGATAGCTTTGTTCTACCTTCTATTGTTGCCATAGGTAAAACTATAGTTTTGTAGTTGGAGTTCTATTGAATTTTTTTCCAGAGGTACATATTTGTACACTGATTCCCGAACCCTGATATTTGTCACAAAAATCCTGGTCCAAGACCCAGATTAGATTCCGATCTATTTAAATGATATTGTCAATAACCTACCTAACCAACAAATGGACACACCATTCGAGAGTTATATATAAATTATTAATTTTTGAACCCAATTTTTTATAAAACCCCCAAAAAGTCGAAAACGTTTCATTATGGGATTCCATAAAGTATATACTAAATTATGGCTTACAATCTAAACTTTCCAAAATACTACAATTTTGACCTTTCCTGGGGCCAGAGATATGGGTCTTTGAAACCGGAATGAAACAAAATAAAATTGTTGAAAACTTTCGTTTTTATTTTAGTATAAAAAAGGTGTTAACAATGTTAAGTTTTGTTAAGTTTATTTAACAAACAAACTTAGTAACGAATGGTAAGAATTAAAAAAATGCATTACTATATAAAAAAAAAATGGAAAAGAATTTGGCACTCAGTATTGCGTTGGATTATTTGCTATTATTGCTTATTGCCTTTTGCGGAACCCTCCTCGCTTTTACGATATTCCACATAGTCAACATAGCCATCCTTGTTCAGATCCATGGAACTTAAAACATAGTCAATAATGTCGGCTAAATTATCATCAGTATAGGATGTGCCTTGCTTTTCACCAGTTCCGCCAGTCTTTTCTTTTTGTTTTTCTTCGTCGTCTATAAAAGTGTGGTAAGAGTAGGCGTGGAAATATGAAAAAATGATAATAATATAAGGAAATGGGTAGGAAAAAACAAGCTATAGCTGACCACAACCGAACAAATGAAATGTAAAAATGCTATGTTTAAAATCCAAATTTGGTTTGTGTTGTTTTTTTTTTCTTTTTCATAAAAATGTCATTTATTTTTTTATTCCAATTGTTTTGTTTTTTTATTCATGTTCACCATAATTTTGTTCGCTTTGCAATGTTGTTGCATATTTTTTCTGTTTCTTCGGTTTCTTTGTTCTTATAAACTGAGCTTTGTTTTATAATCAGTCATTTTTGTTTCAACAGTTTTTTAGGAAGTTGGAAAAATGTACCATAACTTATTTAAAATTGTAAAGTAAAAGATTTTTACAAAAAAAACAATAATTTTTTATAAATGGAGATGCCAATTTGGAATTGTTTTGTCAACATACATAAAATAGAGAGAGATACATTGGGAGGAGTGTTTCTTTTTTTTTGGAGATTCTTAAGAGGAAAAGAACAAATACAAATAATATTATATAGTACATGGGAAAACAATAATTAAAGAAGAGTGCTAATTATAAAAAAATAAAAAAAATATATTAATAAAAATTATAAAAACAACACTAATGGCCACCAGATTGTGCTTGTTGCTGCTGCTGTTGTTGTTGCTGTTGCGATTTCTGTTGGGCCCTCATAAACTCTGGGTAATCTATGTAACCATCTTTCGATGAATCATCCATTTGCAAGATGGGATCAATTAAAGCTACCAGTTCTTCATCTGTGAAAATTTTTTCCTCCACATGAGGCTGTTGACCATCATGTCCTTCCTTGCTTCCTTGTTCTATGTGTGATGGCATGTGAGTCAGTTGTTAATGATGAGTTGTAGTAGTAATTTAAAATCACCGTAAACCATTTTTTGTATGATTGCCCAAAAACCATTTTAAAGATGCATTACAAGTCGAGGTGGGCCCAAAGACATATGAGTAGACGCATACGCACAGACACACACATAAGCATTTATTTGCGAATATGCGTGAAAATATTGAAATGAGAGAAAACGTGATGATGGTAAAATAATGCGTAGTGGAATTATATGAAAGTAAAAAAGAAGAAGACCACAACAATTACGAATTACAAAATGTTTTAAATTCAAAACTAAATAAAGCTAATTGCTCGTTTGCTTTAAATGGGAATTCGAACAAATAAGTGTGCAAACATTTATTTCAAATATATTGTGATTTCTTAAATACCACTGTCGACGAAGGGTTTGTAAATAATGACAAACAAGTTTTGTTTCAATTTCGATCGGATAAAGCATGGTACAATAATTTTACCATGGGATAGAGCAAATTATAGAAAAAACTACAGCAGGATTCTAGTGCGGCTCTGGAATCCCTTTATAATATGTCACAAAATAAGCCATGTGAAGACTTCAAGCTGCTTATGTACACACACATTAATAATTAATTGTTAATGGTGGTTTTAAATTATTAATTAATTAATTAATATATAACCTATTTGGCTTTACTAAACTTTTTTATGAATATGGTGATGGCCTAAAATCGGCTTTTTTCGTGGCTACTGGGCTTTTTTTATTAAATAACTAAGAAGGAATAAGTTGAATTATGACATATCTAATTTAAGGCAAATCGAGTGAGAAGCTTTTATCCTCGTTTGCGTAGAACCTTAGTTTGGTTAAAAAAACAACAACACTAAAATATTCAAGCATTTTAACGAAATTCCATTTGAAAAAAATGGACAAACGGTATTTTCAAGATGTTGTTGAAACATGATTAACATATTCAACACACCTTTCTCATGAATGAGTTATAGTAACATCGGCAAACAAATGTTAATAAAACTTCTTGGAACTAAAAAAAAATTTCTCCAAATTTACGTTTTATTTCGAAATTGAATGCCAAGTGTCATTTAATTTAACCTCGTCTTTCGCAAGTACTCAGTTGATGTTTTTTTGTAATTATTTTTAGTTCTTCAATATTAAAATATAATTCTGCTTGTATCTTTAAAGAACAGGTAACTTTATAATTTGAACCTTGAGACCTTTCTTGCTCCTTTGTTTAGTTTATACATTGCCGAGTTTGAAACTACAATTCATAGTTATGCCACGAATGAGTGTTAACTGTTTAAACCTGCACTAAAGACTTCCAATACTCTTTAATTTTGTCTACATAGGACCGATTTTGTAACTACCTCCAATGACCCGATTTACCCTTAATCCTTTTGTTTTGTAAATAAAATAAAAAGTTCATACAAACCCCTCTTTGGTAGTTAATTTAAAAAATCACAAGTCTAAAAATCAAAATCACATCACACCACAAAATTGTATCTTACCATGCCAATGAATAAGGGATTTAATCAATTCACAACCATCCAATTTATTATTATTATCGGAATCGTGCATTTTGAAGTAGTGAAATTGTAATTCAGCTTCGGACATTTTGCTTGTATCAATAGGTACGTGCAAATGTTCTTGAATGTGACTGAAAATAAAAAAAATATTATTAAGAAGTTATTAATCTATAAATGATTTCGGCACAAAATTATTTTATTGTAAGGATAGAAAACCTCGCACCCAAGGTATATTCAATAAATGTGTAATCGTCTATCATATGTTTTTACCTTTTTTGTAAATTAATGTTGTGTTCCCGTACTTTTTTAAGTGCAAAACTGAGAGAACCGCTTTATGCAGAAAGTACGGGAACGGAAAACAAGCTAAGGGTGAAAATACATAAATCCTTTTTTGGCTGGCTTAAGTCATCGACTGGCTTCTTCTTAGAGGAACAAAGGAATTTTAGGTCGTCTTAGTTCTATTTTGGCTCTATGCTCTTTTGTTTATTTCCGAAGAAGCCATCCGATGATTTAAGCCAGCCAAATAAGCGCTTTATGTATTCCCACCCTAAAAATATCAAAATTATCTTCTTGGCCTACCTTATGTAGGCCTTGTGTGGGCCACATGGTAGAATAATACAGGTAACAGCAAGTGTTGTTGTACAACAAACGTAAAAACAAACACATACAATTTTATTTTTGTACGTAATACTAGTGTCAGAGTTATATGTCCAAAAATGTAAACAAAACAATTTTAAATAAATTATTTTTATTTAAAAAAAATAAATTTTTGGAATTTGGATTATTAAATTTTAAAAGCAGAGGAATAGGTCTTAATACGTTTACTTTTAATACTTTCATATCATTCCCCTGAATGTAAAGTCAATATCTCTCAACACTTGAAGCCATCGCTAGTAAATCGTGAAAAAAGCAACATCCCTTTCAAATTGAAACCAATCTGCATATATATAAAGTATTCTACATTTTGCAATTTTAGAAAATATGAAAAATACGAGTTTCCGCACCATTGCCGTTGGCGTTTTGTTAAGTATACCAGCAAATTTTTCTATAATGAGGAAAAAAATATGTTCACATTGTCCTGCAGTTAAATTTTATATCAAAAAGTGTATACCTATTGTACATCAAAAAATGGAATTAAATCACAAAAGGTCAAATCGAATTTGACACTAGTGTTACTATAGCTGGTGTCTTCTGCTGTCTGTAAAAAATATACCATGGGTCGGCCAATTAGAACATCTGAAAACTAGTTTGCTATCTAAAGATATATTGTGATTTGAAATTCAAAGACAGCCAATTCACAATTGTGCAAAAACTAACTACTAAGTTTACTGACAAATTGTTGTCAAAAGTAGTCTTCTTGGCCGACCTTTTATAGGTATTTACTTTGAAATTTAAATCACATTTATGTCTTTTGACAGAAAACATAGTTGTCAGGTGGGCTTATTGGCCAACCTTATACAGGCCTTACTATAAAGATGGAACAAAATGCATATTGTTCAATTAATTTTTTTAGCAATAGATTGATGCCTCTAAAAACGTAATTTGGGGCAGAAAATTACAAAAATACTCATCAGGAATAAAAACAAGTAAAATAGTATCAGTCGGTTTTGCCGACAGATGTATACCCCCAGCCTTAAGTTATGAATGTAACAGATTTGGACTATATCGACTATTTCTTGTACTTTATATGAGATATTTTTGGAAAATGGAAAAAATAGATATAGCGGACCGAAGAATTTCATTCATCTAATACAGAAAAAATATATTGGTATGTGCAAAATTTGAAGGAAATAGAACAATCGTATCCAATTTTATGCGAAATCACAAATTCCGACAAATAACATATTCATATCAGAATACTGGTTAAGAGAAATATTTAGATATAGCAAAGAATCTCCGACTTGTTTCGCAAGTTATGACAATTATAAGTTGGCAGATGTATATCTTCTTTACAACAGATCTTGTGTTAGAAATAATGTCTGTATGTGGGAAATTTAAGGAAGTGGATGGATGCATTTGGATGTTTTTTTTTTTTTTCAAATTCCTTGAGCGTTTTGTTTTTAAAAATCTTGAGCCCTTTGTGGGGAGGTACCAGAAAAATTGGTCCGATCTCTACCATCTTTATAACAGATCTTGTGTCGATGAAAATATTGAGAAACTCCAAGTCTGAATAGAATCGGATGTTAATTTTGCGTTTTACGGGCTTCATGGATACTTAAAATTTTGATCCTTTGTGGGGTAGGTACCAGAAGGAGTGGACCGATATATCCCATCTTCACACCAGATTTTGAGTTAGTAGAAATAATGGGACGTGTGTAATATGAAGAGAACGGGATGTTTATTTCGGATTCTTTGCTCGTTTTTATTATTCAAAACTCAGGTCCTTTGTGTGGGAAGTACCAGAACGAATGGTCCGATCTCTACCATCTTTATAAAAGATCTTGCGTTTATGAAAATATTGGGATGTGCCAAGTCTGAATGGAAACGGATGTTAATTTAGTGTTTTAACATCTTGATGGATATTCAAAATTTCGACCTTTTGTGGGGGAGGTACTTGATGGAGGGGACCTATATTATCAATTTTTGAACCTGACCTAGAACTAACGTAAATGTCAGGATTTGCAAAGTTGGAACAAAATCGGATTATCGATTCTCTTTCTGTGCAGAAAATACACATTTTTTTTTTTTGAAAATCTCGATCATTTGTGTGGGAGGTACCAGAAGGACTGGTACGATATATTCCTTCTTAACACCAGACCTTGGGTTAATATAAATATTGGGATGTGTGAAATTTGAAGATAATCGGACTCTTACATCACATTTTATGAGAGTTGTAATTATTTAAAATTTTGAACCTTTGTGGGGGAGGTACCAGAAGGAATGGACCGATATTGCCCATTTTCACACTTGACCTAGTACTGATGCAAATGTTAAGACTTGCAAAGTTTGAGCAAAATCGGATTATCGTTTCTCTCTCTTTGCAAAAAATATATATATATATTTTTTTTTAATTTCGACCATTTGTGTGGGTGAGTTACCAGAAGGAATGGACCGATATATTCCATCTTAACATCAGACCTTGGATTAACATAAATATTGGCAGGTGTGAAATTTGAAGACAATCGGACTCTTATATCACATTTTATAAGAGTTGTAATTATTCAAAATTTTGACCATTTGTGGGGGAGGTACTTGATGGAGTGGACCGATATTGTCCATTTTCACACTTGACCTTGCACTGACGCAAATATTAAGATTTGCAAAGTTGGAGCAAAATCGGATTATCGTTTCTCTTTCTGTGCAAAAAATAATTTTGTTTGAAAATTTCGACATTTTGTAGGGGATGTACCAGAAGGAGTGGACCGATATTGCCCATCTCCGAACTCGATCTAAGTTTGACAAAAATATTACGATGTACCAAGTTTGGACCAAATCGGATACTCCCTTCGAGAGTTATCGTGCGCACCAGCCAGCCAGACAGACAGACAGACGGACGGACGGACATCGCTAGATCGATTCCAAATGTTCTGAAACGGATTTGGTCCAAAGAGACCTAGGGTCTAAAACCGTTATTTCGACTAGGCACGTTTTGACCGTATCAAATGATATATACCCTCTGTAGCCATATGGCTGAGGGTATAAATATGGGCTTAAAATTTATTCCAGAGTCAAAACCCTATAAGGCGTCACCTCAGTGAGAGCATCAAATGATGCTATGTCATGATGCGGTTTCATAATATCTAATTTTGCACGAGTGTAGCAAGTAAAATATCCAAATCATTATTGGATCATAAGCATAAAAAAATATTACTGGCCTTTGACCAAATACCATAAACCATAATCTGTCATCACCAAAAATTGTTAACTTTGATTTTAAAGCGTATTTGGATGTTTTGAATGGGTTGATTTTGGCATAGTCCATAGCACTGCTTATATTGGCCTTAAAAGTGATGTGTTATTGTCATGGGTATAGCTTATCTTTTAAATGATAAGAAAGAAT
This sequence comes from Musca domestica, assembly GCF_030504385.1. NCBI lineage: Eukaryota > Metazoa > Arthropoda > Insecta > Diptera > Muscidae > Musca > Musca domestica. Next base: position 5,329,521 of record NW_026712329.1, on the reverse strand, counting down.
ATTTTTTTATTAAAAATATGTTATTCATAAACGTATGGCGTTGTAGTTGAACAATACTTATCTATGTGAAAAATTACGTCTTTTTCAATGTTGTAAAAAGTTCCAAATTGAACTTGAAATATGTTTTACAATGTTAATCATTTCTCACTTTTTAATGATAACTGAGCAAAAATGTTTTAAAATATCACTTAGCCTTTTGCCACTAAAATGATCACCCTTGATTTGATAGTTGATGGTTTTTAATAAAATATAAAGAAATCACAAACAGGGAAATTTGTAGTCACAGCTACTTGGTGTTAAAAATTGAACCCAGTTGTGGTTTATAAAACCAGACCGATACAAAATAAATTAAATTCAAATGAATTAATCCTGATAAAAACGGACGCTACTTCATTGGATCGAAGATACTTCCACCACAAGTGTGGTTTACGTGTCACAAAATTCCGCCTGTACTCGGCAGTTCGACCTGCTCTGCAACAACTGTGTAATTCCTCTAATATAGATATATAAACCCCTCAACTCCAATTTCATTAAAGAAAATACTGAATTCGCCCAGACAAGTTTAAGTTTAAATCTGTCTATTCATGGTATGGTGGGAACTCGACCTAACAGCAGTGACACCTAGACATCTCAACAACAATTTCAATGAATACGAAACCTAGTTTGCCAAGTATTTTTTGGTAACTTACTCTTTTTCATGTTGAATATTAGCAGCATTCAAAACTTGACCGTGATTGGCATGATGACCACCATGGCCTTGAGGAACTTGTTGTTGTACAGGCACTTGTTGTTGTTGCACTGGAACTTGTTGAACTGGTACTTGCTGAACGGGTACTTGTTGAACTGGTTGTTGCATGTGAACTTGTTGTTGTTGCTGTACCGGTACCTGTTGGTATTGGACCTGCTGCTGGTGTTGCTAAAGAAAACATTAATAAATCATTAATATGGCACAGTTCTCATATCTGAAACAAAACTCACATATTGTTGTGGATTGACGCCTGGTGGCAATTGATTGGGATGTACTTGCTGTTGTTGATATTGTGGTGGATGCTGTGGGTGTTGTTGATGTTGTACGGGTTGTTGTTGCTAAAACAAGAAAAATTAATAGGTCAATTAAGTTTTAACACATGTTTTAAAAACATTTATTTATTTCTCTTAGGATTGTCAGCTTTGCTTACATAGTGTTGTGGATTAACACCGGGAACTACCCGCTGGGCATTTACACAGGCCCCGACAAGCACGATTAGGGCTATAATATGCTTTAACATAATTACAATGTGAATCGTAGAGATTATATTAAAAATATTCAAAAACTCCAAAAACTCAGCGGACTTCCCTGGCACAATCTGCTATTCTATAAAAAATACACTACTGACGGACACGACGACTGACACGTCAACGAATTGAACCAAAATAATCACAACACGGCACCTCTGGAACGAGAAGGGACGAATGATGTGGCATCTCTAGACGAAAAATACGGAATGAGAAAAATAAGAATAATTGTGTAGAATCAAAACAAAAATACCGACACCGACAGAGTTTCATAGATCGAAATCTAATACCGACTGGAATTAGAGGTCTATAGTTTCAAAAAATCTTCGGCAAGCGACATGGCATCTTTGGATTAAACCAAGTTGTATGGGAGAAATTAAAAGACAAATGTGTACTCAAAACGAAAGAACAAGCACATCAACAGAGCAGAGAGTGTGTTTAATTTGATATGCACAAAGTGTATTACAGCATTATTTCATAACATGTGTCACCGATTAAACAAACACAAGTAGAGGTTCTGAGTCTTTTCCCTGTCCCTAATCTTGTTATTTCGAAAATAGCACGTTACACCCAATAAGATATAGTACGTTCATTCTGCTATGAATTTATTAAATTAATATTGCTATAAACTAAAAATTGCTATGTATAATAGTGGTACAACCATAGTACAATAAAAACGTAAGGTAGAGCTACCAGCTGATTACTATTTTTTTTCTAAGTTTGCCCGACTTCTGCCGATTTTGGGTATGTATTTATTGTTTTGAAAAGGTAAAACAACCGATTTTAAAAACCAATGATTGGAAGACACGTACATTGCGGCTCGCGCATTAAACCTATCAACCAGTTTATCCATTAAATTTAAAGATTGTTTGGAACATATTTTAAGAGAAAATCATTCATTTTTCATTCTCATTTTTAAAATTAGAAAAAACATGAAAAAAATGAAAATAACTTGTATATAAATTTGAATGAGTCTGACAGGAAGCGGGCATAGCCTTAGGGTGCAAGTACATAAAAGGCTTGAAGTCAAGGCTAGGCATATTAATGTCAAGTTATAATGGATAATGACGGCAGGATTTTAGTGCGGCTCTGTACTCCCTTTATGAAATGTTACAAAATATGCCTAGCCATGTCTTCAAGCTTCTTATGTACTTGCAGCTTTAGGCTATATTAACTGTAGTTTTACGAAGCTGTTCTACCTCCTTATTGAACGATGGGTACAACTAAGAAGGTTAAGTCATGCCATCACATGTTTACATTTTTTTTTAATTTATACCATTTCTATGTCAAAATTTATATTTACAAATCTATTGTATACACACAAATCAGAAATGGAACCTGTTTTCTTTGCAGTGAAATTTGACAAAGTTAAGTACAGAAAATGTAGAGCTGGGAATGTTTATTTAAAATAAGGTGATTTACCATAGGCATATTAATATCAAATTGGCCATGATGCCAAACTACTTATGTATAGGGTGTTATGTTAAGAGTGTCATCGGCAAACGATTTTATTTTATTTTTTTAATGGATAGCTTCACTTATGGGCAATAACTAAGCCTGGGTAAGACTCCAATTAATTTTCGGTATTTCGGCATCAATATTTCACATTGATTTTCTTTAATAACCCGATTGTTATATTTTTACGTTTAACATCCCAAAGTGCTGGCAAATACCGGCAAACTTCCAGCAACTGAAACAATTTTTTTTCTTAGTATCTATACACCCATTCACGTAAAAAAAGAATCACAAATGAGAATATGGATGACCATGGAATATGGATGAACACCCCAAAGTGCTGGCAACGACCGCTAAACTTCCAACAACTCAAAAAAAATTTTCTCATTATCTGGCATTATCTATACACCCATTCGCTTTAAAAAAAAAGATCTCACAAGTGAGAATATGGATGATCACTTAACCGCACACATGTCAAAATCGAACGTCATGCACGAGAAAAATTAAAAAAATCTGATTTTGCTTCATGCATCGTAGGTGTGACGCATACATAAAATTTTTCACAAACACCACAAAACTGAATTTTGACCGTGTACGCGGCACTTTACTTTAATTCAATAAAGTGACATAATTCTTCCATTGTGTCACATGTAATTAGGGAATTTTTAAACATAATCCCCAATTTAGGTGGAACTAACATATGGCATCTTATGTTGTTAAAAAAAGAGACACTGGGTAGATGAAAAAAGTATTAAATGTGAAATTTCGATGTTCCAAGTCACCCTGTAGTTTTGGTGAAATTCGATGTTATCGATGCTAGCAACGTTGCTAACTTCACGCAGGTACAAGAAGATAGATCAAGTGAATAGGATTGGACACATTTGGTTGGAAACCTATATCGACTATATTTAATTTTATTTTCTTTCATTTTTTAAAAAAATATAAGTTGGTCTTCATTCATTTTACTTCTTTTTTAACCCATTTTATTTATTACAATAAGATAATGGTAAGAAAACAAACGGCTATTTATACATATTAGATTCGTATCAATTTTGTTGATGAAATCATTGCTAAATGTTCCTACAGATAAATGTTATCGTAAAAAAATTGTTTTTTTATTTTGTTTTAGGCTCGCTACTTCAAGGAACAAGATATTGATGGTGAGTTTTAGAGAACATAAATAGATTTTTTATCGCAGTGATAGCATGCATACCAAATATGAACAATTGGTGCGTGGAGAAAGTTAACATGTCATTGCTCAACCACCTGTTTAGTTTTTGTATTGCACTTGTATACATTTCACAGTTGAACTAATCTGTCTGATTTTCTTTTAGAGTTCCGTGAATGTTTTTATTTGTTTGCTCGTTCCGGTCAGATTACGACCTTAGATGAGTTGACCGTTATTATGAGATCATTGGGCCTATCCCCGACCATACAAGAGTTGGTGGGTTATTTGAAGAAGAAAAATGGTAAAATGAGTTTTGCCGATTTCTTGGAAATTATGCACCAACACACAAAAGTTGAGAATCTGCCCGATGAAGTAATAGCTGCCTTCAAAGCTTCAGATACACACAATACTGGTTTAATTCCAGCTCGTCAATTGCGTAATTTGTTACAAACATGGGGCGAAGGGTTGTCGGTTAGAGAGGTAAGTGATAAGTTACATCGCTAAGGATACTAATTAATTTTTATTTTTCTAGGTTGATAACATTTTCCGTGAAGCCAATGTTGGTAACAACAGCATGGTACGTTATACGGATTTTGTTAAAATAGCTTGTGCTCCTGTTCCCGATTATTACTGATTGCACAAATATATGTATTATGATGTTTAATGTACACATTCCAATGCAAATATTTTGTTAAAATATCGAGGTTTATATAGTTTACATTTTACCCGTATATAAAAGTATTTCTACTTATTTTGATAGTTTTTTCTATTTATTCAATGGTTTTTTATTTATGTATATTCATATAATTAAATAATATCAATTATAATTCAATTTCAATTTTGGTCATTTTTTGTTTTCGGGTAATCGTAAAATCAACGTAAGATAAACATTACAACGGTTATCCATACTAAAAAATCAGGTATGCCATAAAAATACTTCAATTCGTTTTGGCATAAATCGGTCTAATATATATTTATATCAAATTTGATAAATCTTTTTGTATGTAGTTTTGGAAATTCGTACTTATATGTACCAAATTGTACTTAAACTGGTACAATTTAAATTTTTGGAGAACCAATAGAGTTGAGATCCTGAAACTTGAAAATAAGATTTCTATTACATTGTAGGATTGAGGAATTCAGGTACATAGTTTTGGAAATTCGTACTTTTGTGCACGAAAGACACCGAATGGTACTAAATTTGGTATTGCTCGAATGGATACCGCTAGAAATCTTAAATTTGGCATTAGGATCACTGTTTGTGTGTATGGTTGAAATTTGGATATTGTTTTGGTAATACATACTAAAAAGTACTGAATGGTTCTAAATTTGTTTTTCGGGTAAGGGATTGAGTTTGAAGTCTAAAATTTCGCATTATAATGAACTTTTGTGCGGGTTGGTTGATACGAATCCCCTGGAAATACGTACTAAAAAGCACGAAAAATACAAAAAAGTACTAACTTTAGTATTTGGAGAAGGAATAACGCAGGAAATCTTAAATTTTGAGTGAGAGTTTTTAATGTTATGTATGCTGGACAAAGTAAAAAGTTTTTCGAAATTCAAACAAAACATATTCATAAATACTAAAATGCATATTTGGTACTATTTAAAATTATGTGACATGAAATTTAGTGTGAGAATCAATTCGTGTAAATAGGGTTGACATGAGTAGATGGTTTTGGAAAGTTTAAGAGCTCTACTAAGTAATTTATAGATTGTAGGAAAACATATATAGAGTAGGAAAAGAATTATGAATTTCGTTAATCACTGCGAAAGATGTATAATTTAGTCATATTTTACAAATGATGAAAAATAAAGCTACAAAATCTATGCAAACATTTTTAGAAATTTATTAGACAGAAAAGTACCATTTTGTATATACGTATGAATTTATCATATGCACAGCAACTATTTTCGATGTGTATTTAAATTAGTGATTTAACTTGTGAGTTGAAAGGGTGGTCTTTTATTTAATACTTTTCACATTCCAAATCCTCTACATACGATGTATCGGGCATTTTCTTGTATTAGAATAAAGTGAAACATGTACTCATTGTTTTCAGTTATTTTTTACACAAATGGAGAACATTGTCTTCGAACTTGACCAACCGACATCTCTGAAGATCTAAAGAACTTTAACTCTAAGCTAATTATGAATGTATAAATACATTGATTCTAAAATTACCATTGATTATGACCCTTACCCTTATTACATCTAGGAATTTTCTAGTAAATGAATGCTCGTTATATCGGCTAACAATATAGCCTTTGTTAATGAAACCAATTTTTACAGTTTAGTCATCTTTTATTAAAAAGAATTATCTTGTATCATATACATCTATACCGATGTAAAGTGTATTTAGTTGGCAATTGTGACCTCAACTTCTACGCCAGGTTCAATGTTAATGGAGGTGATCTTCTTAACGATCTCAGAGGGAGAATGCAAATCGATGATGCGCTTGTGGATTCTCATCTAAAAATAAACGAGAATTTATATTTACAATCATCACTCTTCAAATACAATTTTAAAATGATTTATTTTATTTTTTTGTAAAACTCGGAGAGCCATAAGGAAGTTGATAATCTACCAAAGGGACTATGAGAGTTCGTTTGATCTAAGCAAATCGCATAGATACTGGCCGAAGATAATCAGAAAATTCTAAGAACTTCCACACTAAAGCCGATATCAGATTTGCCAAATGCAAGTATTAAGCATGCATTTGATATGTAAGATGATAACCTACCTGGAAACGATCCCAAGTCTTGGAACCTTCACCACAAGGAGTCTTACGCGTGGTGATGCGCAAAGTTTTGGTTGGCATGCGTACGGGACCCTAAAAATAAAAACATTTTAATATATTACCAACAATACCTTTTGATGAAAAAATGAAGAATTTGTAGTTATAACTTGAATCATAAAATACTCCCAATTCGTGAAAGATAAGTTGGAATTAATGTCCAATTCAAGTAAAAATTACTATAGCATTTAATATGACTAGATTAAGTTTTTCAAAGAAACAAAACCTCCAGGTAAATGCATGTTCTACCCAATAAACTACTAACTACAATGGACGCAACATACCTTGACACGCAAGTTTTGGTTCTTGGCGCCATTGATCAAATCACGGCACACATTTTCCAAGGAACGTACATTCCTGGAGGTCAAAGTGATACGGATGCGGTGAACCGAGGAGGAATCAGCACCTTGGGGTTTCTCAATATCTTTGCCAGCAGCAGCCTACAGAATAGAAAGTGAGGTTAGGTTATCTTTTAGGGGACACGTGTATCAATAAACAGAAAATAATCATATTTACTCACAAATATGTTTCATGTTTAATTTAATTTGGTTTTTTTGAGATTGATAATTACCATTTTATGTAGAAATCTGGTCGAGGTATTCAAATCTTTGTTTATTTTGAGCAGCGCTGAACCAGAGTTCTTCTAGCCAGTGATACAGTTAAAGACGAAATGGACGAGTTTTTGACTTTCGTGAAGTTAGCAACGTTTCTAATTATCGATAACATCGATTTTCCCCGAGACTACAGGTTGATTCAGAACATCGAAATTTCACATTTAATACTTTTTTTCAATTGTGTGACAGAAAGAAAAACGGAACGAATTTAACAACAAAATTATTTATAAAATTATGAATGAAAATGCTCATATCTGTGATCCACTGGTGGCCATGACGAAAACCTGGCTCCAAAAATGCAGTTTATTTGTAATGGATCCTACAAATATAAATTAAATACAGAAGAGGTTAGAGCGTATTGTTCTATGATCGTATTAAGGGTTCTTACAGTACGTTTACATATAAATGGGTTAACCCACTGGATATGGATTAAAATTGTCATATCCATTACTTATACTTCAAATAAATCCTCTTGAAGTAGGTTAACCCTGCAAAAAGTTTTAACGTAAACATGGCATTAATATGTATCAAATGTAGAAAAAGAAATTTAAATTTCCATAACAATGAAGTAAAGGTAGAAGTACATAAAAAGCTTTCTTTGACTGGCTTAAGTCATCGCTGGCGAATTGATTATTAATAGCGAATTGTTATAGTATTACTATAGAATCAGAGCAGCTGGGAATCGCTTCTACCTGAAATAATTATACCATGGTCCATATATACGTTGTACTACGAATTTTTATCAAAACTGAATTTCAATATTTTCTCAACAATTTTCATATAGTTAAAATAAACGCATATATGCATGGTACAGTACATGATAGAAAAATACAGGTAACAGCAAGTGTTGTTGTACAACAATCGTAACAACAACCACATACAAATTTGTTTTTGTACGTAATACAAGTGTCAGAGTTATGTGTCCAAAAATGTAAACAAAATAATTAATTTTCAATAAATTATTTTAATTTCAACAATTAAAATTTGGATTATTAAATTGAAAATGCAGAAAAATAGTTCTTAAAATATTTAATTTTAATGTTTTCACATCATTCCTTTAAATGTATAAATGTTAGCTGTTGGTCCTATTCTATAAACATTTCAAGCAATCACTGGAAAATCCTGGAAAAGGCAACATCCCTCTCAAGTTGAAACCAAACAGCATACATACATAAAGTAATATCTAATGCGGTGTCGTTATTTCTTTACTGCAAAAAAAGTTTTCGAACCATCGCCTTTGGCGTTTTGTTAAGTACAAGGGCGATTTTTTTCTATTATTTGAGCAAAAAATATGTTCACTTTGCCCTGCAGAGAAATTTTATATCAAAAAAGGGTATACCCATGGTACAACTTTTAAAAAATTGCAAGTATAGAGGTCTAACTGTTTGGCTTGTAATGTCAGAATTAGTATCAAAACAATAAAAAAGCAAACAACTTGTTGCATTTATTTTGAATAAATAATTGAAAACGCGATAACTGAATTAAAGGTCAACACTTTTTTCAAAATATATACTATATATATACTATATATCTCTTAAGGATTATTTCGCTACAAAAACTCTAGATTTTGTCGATGCATACGTTGAAATAAACATTTTGAAAACACCCGAATTTGAATATTTTCTGAACAATTTTTTTGTTATTTAAAAGAAAACACATACATAAACAAATAAAGATGACATATTAAGGCAAGAAAATAAAAAAATTAAAATCATATGGTATCAATGCCCTACCTTGATATCATTGTACCATGGGTATAGTTCTTAAAAAATAGTTCTTAAAATATTTAATTTTAATGTTTTCACATCATTCCTTTAAATGTATAAATGTTAGCTGTTGGTCCTATTCTATAAACATTTCAAGCAATCACTGGAAAATCCTGGAAAATGCAACATCCCTCTCAAGTTGAAACCAAACAGCATACATACATAAAGTAATATCTAATGCGGTGTCGTTATTTCTTTACTGCAAAAAAAGTTTTCGAACCATCGCCTTTGGCGTTTTGTTAAGTACAAGGGCGATTTTTTTCTATTATTAGGCAAAAAATATGTTCACTTTGCCCTGCAGAGAAATTTTATATCAAAAAAGGGTATACCCATGGTACAATGATATCAAGGTAGGGCTATGAAACCATATGATTTAAATTTTTTTATTTTCTTGGCTTAATATGTCATTTTTATTTGTTTATGTATGTATTTTCTTTTCAATAACAATAAAATTGTTCAGAAAACATTCAAATTCGGGTGTTTTCAAAATGTTTATTTCAACGTATGCATCGACAAAAGGTCAACACTTCTTTTCAAAATCAGGTTCTATATATCTCATAAAGATTATTTCACTACAAAAACTCTAGATTTTGTCGATGCATACGCTGAAATAAACATTTTGAAAACACCCGAATTTGATTATTTTCTGAAGAATTTTTTGTTATTGAAAAGAAAACACATACATAAACAAATAAAGATGACATATTTAGCCAAGAAAATAAAAAAATTAAAATCATATGGTATCATAGCCCTACCATGGCAGAAGAATACAGGTAGATGCATCAACGCTTGGGAGCCATGGTAGAAGAATATAGGTAGATGCGTCGACACAGCTGCTTGGACAATGAACTGTCAAACCAATTTTAGAATTGAAAATGTTAAATGAAAAATTATTTAAATTTGTAAAAATTGTTGAAAAACACGACTTATAATAGCCTCCGAATGACGTAGTATATGAAAGTATATGAAAATCTACTTATATTTGAAAAAACATTTAATTTTTTTTGACATATCAATGCTCCCAAGCGTTGATGCATCTACCTATATTCTTCTGCCATGCTTGGGAGCATTGATATGTCAAAAAAATTTAAATGTTTTTTCAAATAAAAGCGGATTTTTATATGTTTTCTTATACTAAAGATTGAATTGAAAGATTGAATAGTTTGGGTCATGTTAATGAGAGAAAATACAGGCATTTCATTCATTTTTCGAGCTATATAGACCATTTTAAAATGAGGAAAATGTGAAAACAAACTTGTTGCATATTTATATACATATAAATTTCTTCAATGTAAACGTATCTTTAAGCACAAGAACTATTTCATTACGCCGTTTCGATTGCAGTGAAGCTACGATATTATATTTTTGACTCAACCAGTTCCACGTTTACTTATGTTTCCAGCTGATTGTATTTTCCTCATATCTCATTCGTAAACAAAAGAGGTACTTCGGTGATTTTGCTTTCTCTTTATTTTCTTATCGGCTTTCCTTTTTGCCTTTCTTATTTGATTCGTTCGGGACGTCTTTCATTTTGGTTTCCCACGCTCTCATTCGCAGATCCACAAGAAAATCCATGGGTTTTCCCGCTTTGATTTGATTTGTATGGTTTATTTCTGATGTATTAAATATGTACAGAAACCGGAAATTTGGAAAATCCACTAGGACCAAGAGTACAGATTCGAATGATGGCAAACGAGCCCTTAATACAATTGACGAGAACTCCACAATTAAAATACCAGTAAGTCTTCCTGTGAATGTAGGCGCGAAATTGTGAAATATTTTATGAATTGTTTGTTTACTTTCAAGCGCATACAAAATGAAAATGATAAAACCAATGATTGTGAAGTTCAAAATGTCGAAGAAGTGTACAGCAGCGAAGAGAATATTCCCGCATCACAAGAGCCCACTCAAAGATATTTGTCACAAAGGAGCACTATTGCAGCTACATTGGGAAGGACACAGTCTCGCTTGAACAGTTCACAGAGACCACCAAATACATATTTCGAACTGGTCCTTATGAAAGCCGGCGTACAATTGGATGAGGGAGAGAATTTTGTTTTGTGTAAGTTGAAACTTTTGATCATGCTCTCCATTTTTTAATAAATTCCTTTATTACAGCTTGTGATCATGTAGCCTTTGTCAGTAGATTACGCGATTTACTGGATAGAAATCAGAATTTTAAAGACAACTATGAAATGTTTAGAAATGGTCTTCGTGATTCATGGCCAAAATTTGGATTGAAGTTGTTGACAGGATGTACTATAAGTATACCGGGGGAGGATAGTGTTTATCAATCCCAGCACAGTATGATAGTAAATTTTTTTATGATTGAATCTCTACGCGATCGTGTACTGGATTTACTATTGGACAAAATCGAGAAAACTGCGATTGAAAAACCTACTTTTACTTCGACCATAAATGTTCCATTGTTACCACTCATGTTGGCTCAACTGCAACATGTTGCGTGCACTCATAGCGACATAATTTACAATCGCATTAAGAAAATATTTGAAAAGGCCTTGGACCAATCAAAATGGGATATTGTTTCAAATGCAGAAATAATATTAGCACCCACTAAACACGACGAGTTTGCCCTGTTATTGATGTGAGTATTTGGAAGCCTTCCTTATAAGAAACAGTTATTTTTTGGTTATACCATTGCGAAATATCTTTTACATGTATTTTAGTGATAATATGGCAAATAGTTTGGAACTGTTTAAAACTGTTAATATTCAGACTTTGATCAATTTAAATCTATCCTCAAATGTACAAGGAATATTAAGGGCAAAGATTTTGGAGTTTATAAAAAATGGGCATTGTCCAAAAAAGGTAAGTAATAAAACTAGTTTTTTCTAAAACGAACTCTCACATTTATCTTTCTTAAATTGAACTATTTTGCATGCAAGGCAATGTAGATTAGGATTAATCGGTAATATGCCACTTTAATTTTTGCTTATTAGAGATAATAAAACATTTACAAGCAAAAATTCCTATTTTTTTTATCATATAGACACTTCCACTTCTTGTGAAATTTCTATTGAAAATACTTGCAGAAGACAATGAGGATAATATGAAAGAGGTAAGCTACAAATTGAAAATACAAGAAAAAAGCTTGTGATTATTTTTTAAATATCTACAGCTGGTCAGTACATTACGTGAAATTCTCAATTGGAATGAGAACGATTCAACAACATTGGCCAAAGATAAACAATTGCAATTGGAATTGTTCAGTTATATAGAACAGGGATTTACGCGTTCCAAAAAATTCTATTCAATATGGCAAAAAACTATAGCTTCCACAAAATCATCAAATTTCAAGCAAGTATAAAATTGGTATATCTGAGTAGAGATATTATACCCTACACCACAAGGTGGTCAGGGTATTATGTCTTTGTGCATTTGTTTGTAACAGGCAAAAGGAAACGAGATAGACAAATAGTTCCTTTTGATGATCTGCATAGAATCACTTTCTGAGTTGATTTATACGTGTCAGTCCGTCCGTCTGTCCATGTATTCTTGTGAACAAAATGCAGGTCGCATTTATTATCCGATTGAGATGAAATTTTCCAAACAACATTTGTTTGCCCAAGGACGAACCCTATTGGAATTGGAGATAATCCGTAAAAATTTAGATATAGCTCCCATATATATTTATTGTGCACCAAACGTGTATTATCAGCCCGAATAGTGTGGAATTTTGCACATACAACCAAATTAGGCCTGAAAATAAATATGACAAATTTGATCGAAATCGGTTCAGATATAGCTATAGCTCCCATATATATTGTTCATCCGATTTGTTATTTTTGTCCTTCGCAGCCGTAATATGCCCTCTGTAACAACAATATTTGGGTAAATATATCAAATGCAGCTCAGAAAAACATTTGCTTAATTTTATCGAGATCGGTTCAGACTTGGATATAGCTCCCATATTCGTCCTTCGTAACTTCGTCCGATTTACCTTTTAATGTGCACCAAACATCTAATATTTGCCCAAATGGGATGGGATTTGGCACATACGACCGAATTGAGTATAGAAGGTGGTATGCCAAATTTTGTGAAGATCGGTTCAGATATAGCTATAGCTCCCATATATATGGTTCATCCGATTTGTTGTATTTGTTACCCACAGCCGTAATATGCACTCTGTAACATCGTTATTCAGGGAAAATATATCAAATACAGCTCAGAAATACCTTTGCTAAATTTTATCGAGATCGGTGCAGATTTGGATATAGCTCCCATATATAACTTCGTCCGATTTACCTTTTATTGTGCACCAAACGTTTAATATTTGGCCAAATGGGATGGAATTTGGCACATACGATTGAATTAAGTCTAGAAGGTAGTATGCCAAATTTGGTGAAGATCGGTTCAGATATAGCTATAGCTCCCATATATATTATTCATCCGATTTGTTGTATTTGTTACCCACAGCCGTAATATGCACTCCGTAACTACGATATTCATGGAAATATATCAAATACAGCTCAGAAATATCTTTGCCAAATTGTATCGGGTCGGTTCAGATTTGGATATAGCTCCCATATATATCTTTATCCGATTTCAACTTAATTTTGCACCAAATGGGCAATACAAGTCCGAATTTAAAAGATACAAATGCTTCGGCATATTTAGTCCTTTGAATTTTAAATTATAATTATAAAAAAAACGTTTTATTGTTTTATGGAGCTCAACTAAATTAGCAAAGTGGTGTAGGGTATCATAAAATCGGCCCCGCCCGACTTTAGGACTTTCTTTACATTTACATTCTTGCAGGGCAATCGATTTTGTTATTATTTTGTTATTGATACACATAAGAGAAGACAACTCATTATATATTGAAAATATTGTAAGTATCTCAGGAGTTCGCGTTGAAAATATTTTCTTTCTCCACAAAACAACAAATTATAATAATTTTCCCTCTAAGTTACGTCGCCATGTCCGTCATTTATCTACATCTGTGGTTCAAGATATACGTAATAGGTATGCTCCAGTATTGGAATATCACTGGCATATTTTGATGCAAATAATAAATGGTTTTCTCCGAGATAAACATAAATCTGTTGTTGATTTTGCCAGGATATCTTGTGGGTAAGTTGAAAACAGAATTAAAATCAAAAGGATTTATAGTACATATCATAACTTAAACTTGTTCCTAGGTCATTTTTTGATATTTCAGAATCAGTTCAAAAACTAATATTGAAAAAGTTATTGGAATTAACATGTGAAAAATCAAATCAAAATACTACCAACTTCGCCCTTAGAATGTTACGCGATCTATGGCAATTATATCCTAGAATTATACATAATTGGGGCATGTTATTATTGGTAAGCAATTCCATTATTATTGCACGAGCTATATTCAAGTTTCATTTTCTCAATATGCAGCCATTTTTAGATCACATCCATGAAATGTCTTTGTCCCAAACTCGCATTGTTATGGAATTATTATCGTCTATAGCCTTTCCAGCACCTACATTGGATGAATGTACGACTTTGCAAGACCAAATTGATATGTTAATAAAAAAACAAATAATTAATCGTAATAATTCGTAAGTAGATTTTGTAAGAATTATTTTTTATTTTACTTAAAAAAATGTTTAATTTTAGAGTTAAAAAGCAAGGTATTATAAGTGCTGTACAATTAATCGACTGCATTGCACGTGTTGAAGAATCTGCCATACAGGCTGAAGATTTTGAAACAACATTTAATACTGTTAGTGATCTACCGGATGGTAGAGGAAAAATTGCCGCAAATTATATGGGTAGATAGATAGATATATTTCAAATTAAAAAAAAAAAAAAAACTTTTTCAAATGTTTTGTTTTGTAATATTCTCTTATATAGTTCGAATTCAATCGTCAACCATGAATTCACCAGAATGTTTGGCTTTATTCTATGATGAATTGGCAAATGTATGCTCCGCAGGCGGAGATGATCGTGCAAATGGTTTACTTTTAGACATACCATTTGTCATATGGCTGTGTGAACTAATGACGTATTATTTTCAAAATAGTTTTGTAGCTGAACACAATCCTGAAACCATACAGTAAGAACATAAATAAAAATTTTTGCAGTCAATTTTTAATTTAATTTCATTTAAAAGTGGCATCAGTTTGGTTTATATGAAATGTATAAACACGCCATTAGATGCGAATACGGAAGAGAGTGAATTGCCACAAATTGCCATAAATATTGCCGAATTAGTTTTGAAGCCCAGCAACGAGTAAGTTATACATATAATTACTTTTAACTATAATCTATACCCCAGTTTTTAGAGCAATTTCGTCCATCCTTGTACTGTCACCACTTTTCAATTTGGTACGTGTTTTACATATGCAACGCTATGAGGGAAGTTTAGAGATTATAAATGCCCTGTTAGGTTGTGCCATTATATTACCCAGTTTCTTTGATGACTCCAATTTGGATGCAATTTTCTATGATTACGATGAAACAATGCAAAAAAAGATTCTTGATATATATTTCCACTGTGTCAACTGGATACGTGAAACTGTTAGCTCATTTGCAACGCAACGTGAAGAAATGATACGAAAAAAGGTTCTACAACGATTGGCTGATCTTATTAGTATTGAAGATAAAATAAGACAATTATTGGCAAAAGCTCCTCGAGGCTATATACCTCCACAATGCCAATTTATAAGTGATAGTTTAAATTGTAGCAATAAACTAGTGAGTGGTGCCCCAGGCAGAGGTCGCCCTGCGGCAACAGGTTCTGGCAATAAAAAGGCTACGAATAAAACTAAAATTGTGGATAATGAAACAATGAATTTGGATGAAACAAATATTAATGACACAACATCTCGACCAGCTGATATAACCAGCAAACTGGCGGGGTCCAGTAAAAATAAGACATCCTTCAAGAATAATTTTGAAAATCTATATGGTCCCAAGGAAATGTACAGGTATTTGAAAATTTTCCTATGCATTTTTTTCTTGATGTTTATAATTTTTCTTTGCAGACAAATGGATACAAACATAATATTGGTATTGAAAGAAAAATTTAATATTAAATATCCTTTGCCAGTGGAATGTTTAGGAACGGAGATGGGTCTGTTAGAGTTAAGATTTATTCTCACAGACATTGTTAGCAAATTAGAATCGGTAGTTGGTATCCAAAAATTCCAATCTGAACAATCCCTACAGTATATAGCCAAACCCGGTCATTTTATGTGCGATCTTTCGGAATTTATCTATATTGTTAACAATGACATGAAAGTTGTAAGTTATGATGACACATTTTACTTCAAACGGTTTTTGAGAAGTATGTTTTCAATTATAAAACTAATGTATGTTTTACAGCTATCCGATGCCATAAATTTAAAGTTGGAAGATGTCCAGCGAGTGTATAGTCATGCTGATTTATTCACAGAAGAGTTTAATTTATTAAAAGTTTGCTTTGGTTTGTGTTTACGATTGCTGGTGGCATATTTCTCGTGGTCCGAGTGGTTTGTTAGTGAACAAAGGATAAACAAATTAAAAGGTATAATTATATTACATTCCTAATTGATTGTTTCTGATTCCTCTTCTTTCACTTAGAATCTCTTTTGGTATGTTTGGAACGCAAAAAGGCCCAAAGTTTAAAAACCAAATCGGTTGGCATTATAACTGCGGAAGTTTTTTCAATTTTCATTAGCTATGAAACTTCAGTGGTAGATTTAAAATCGGCTGTTTATCTATATCAATTGATGATAAATCTAAATTTTCTCTCCAACAAGGAGGCCAAAGAGAGACAATTGCATGAAATACGTAAGGAAATATATTTTATTTTTTTGTATTAAAATATATAACTTCGGTCAATTTTAAATATATTTGTTTTTAGGTTCATTATGTCGCACTTTATTGTGTCGCAAGTGGTTTAACTATGAAGGTCTTTTGGAAAAGGGTGCGCAGTGTAATGTATATTTAGATGAGTTGGTCAAAGGTTTCCTACGTGATTCCGATTTTAAGAGGCAACGTGAAATATTACGTGCTGTCAGTGATGAATCAAAACACTTGAGCGGCAAGGATACATCCCTAAAATCTTTTCCAAATTTTAAGAAGTATTTAGTTAGTGTATTCAAAGAAATATTAATATTGACAGTAATTTCCTTCATTCCAGGGCTAATTTTCCTTTGTTTTTTCGTGGTTTATGTGAAATTCTTATTACCGCAATAAATGACAAGATTACCAGCAATGCCTTGAAATCAAATGACAAACTTGAGTTATGGGAATCTAGTTGCAAGTTACTCAATATGCTATTGGAAATAGTACAAGGTTTGGATATACCTAGAAATTTTCAGATATTCGTAAAGGTATTTTCTTGTTTTTTTTTTTTTTTTTTTTTTTTTTAATAATAATTTGTGTAAGACTATTAATTTTTTATTTTTCAGTATTCCCATTTATACTTAAAACTTGTTCTTCAACATGGCCTGCCTGTGTTTGAGAAGTATTTAAGACAAAATCCCGATCGTGTATGTGAATTGATAAAAACAATGCAGACAACTACCAGATATTTACACCATTTATGTTGCCACTCTAAAGTAAGGTTTTATTTATTTATTTCCAGCAAAATAATCTTTACTCAATATTTCTTCTTGATTAGGCCATTAAAAATACGGCAATTGTCAGTCAAATACCATTTTTACGAGAGACTGTGGAAAATTATGTTTTTCGTGTTAAAGCCCTATTAACGGCCAATAAGTGTGCCTCAGTATTTACAATGGGCAATCTGAAAAATAAAGACATACATGGCGATGATTTAGTAACACCGGTATGTAGCTCAAATACATCGATTATGTATTATTATATTGTTTAAATGTCGTATTGTATTTTTTGAACATTATTGTAGTCTGTTTCGATGAGTACGGGCACCAGTCATGACAGTGATGAGGAAATACCAGACGATGATGTTAGTGTTGATGAAACTGTAATGGGATGCGATGAAAGTGATAATACACGAAATGATCGAAGTAAATCCTCGTCAAGAAGCAAATGTTTCTAAATATATGATTTTTATTTATTATTATATATTTTTATACTTTTGTAACGTGTACTTCTAAACGTCAAAGCTTTGGAAAATATTAAACGCTCTGCAACTGCACTGTTTTTAATTTAATTGGGGTGAGATTAAAAGTACTAAAAAACACAACACTTCGTACCTTTTGGTATTTTGTGAACGGATACAGCTAAAATCTTGACATTTGGTATACAAATAAAGTTTGGGAAGTAGTGTTGTTATAAGTAGGTGGTTTAGCTTCACGGATAGATCTGGAAATTTTAAATGTTGGTTTTGGAAATGCGTTCAGCAAGCTTACAAAAGTAACTAAATGGTACTAAATTGGATATTGCGTAAACGGATACTGCTTGAAATCTGAAATTTTGCATATGGAACACTTTTCGTGTGTAGGATTGAGATTTGGGGGTGGTTTTGAAAACAGTACTAAATTTGTTATCTGTGTAAGGGATTGACTTGGAAATCCAAAATTTGGCGTCAGGATCATCTTTGTGCGGTTTGGTTGATCCATAGCGGGGGATTTGGAAATATGTAATAAAAAGTACTAAATGGTGTTAACTTTGGTATTTTGGAAAGGAAATGTACTAAAATTGGTACCATTTCAAATTGTGTGAACGTATAGTGGAAAGCCATTAAATTTAGTATGAGTATCAATTCTTGGAAATGGAGTTTATGGAAGTGTATACTAAGTGTATGAACTGTACTAAATGGTACTGAGTTTGGTGCATTTCCGTTTTGGATGCACCGAATTTGAAAAGTTGATATTGGGATCACTGCTGGTGGGTAGGGTTGAGATACAAAATTTGGTATTGGGTGAAGGGATAGAGCTAAAATTTTGAAATTTGATATTGAAGTCAATGTTAGTTTCTAGGATTTTCATATGGAGGCGTGGTGGACAGAAAAACCGTATCCGCTGTGCAATGGTTTTACAAATATCCTCCCCAGTAAACATTAATAGTATGTAAAATCTTCAAAGTCTGAAAATTTAGTGCGATATATGAAGTTTTGCGTGGTAGAATAATACAGGTAACAGCAAGTGTTGTTGCGAACAAACGTAACAACAACCACATACAATTTTGGTTTTGTACCATGGTAGAAGAATATAGGTAGATGCATCAACGCTTGCGAACATTGATATGTCAATATTTTAAAATTGTTTTGTCAAAAATAAGTACATTTTTATATATTTTCTTATACGATGCAAATCGGAGGTTGTAACAATATGCATTTCTCAACAATTTTTACAAATTTTAATAATTTTTCATTCAACATTTTCAATTCCAAAATCGGTTTGACAGTTCATTGTCCCAGCAGCTATGTCGAAGCGACTACCTGTATTCTTCTACCATGTTTTGTACGTAATGCAAGTGTCAGAGTTAACTGTATAAAAATGTAAACAAAACAATTAATTTTTCAATAAAATATTTTAATTTCAAAAATGGTCATATCGAATTTGACACTAGTATTAGCATGGAATTTTTGATTAAAATTTTCTGTCGAACTGTGCATTTTGAGAACGAGATAGGCTTAGCACGAATCTGTTGTAACGAATCTAAGGTGGAATTTCCGCTGACGAAGTAGCTGGCACTTCCTAGTTAAATATATGTAGGTCAAGTCAACGACGGAAATTCTTCAAAAGTGGATTTTGGTATGTGTTTTATGTGCTGACATTGATTTCATTTCGATGTTTGACTACAGTAATAGGGGCACATAAGTAAGATCATGGTACAATGAATTCAAGGTAGGGCAGAACTACCATATGATTTAAATTTTTTTTATTTTTCTGGCTTAATATGTCAACTTCATTTGTTTATGTGTGTGTATTATTTTCAATAATAAAATAATTTGTTCAGAAAACATTTAAATTCGGGTGTTTTCAAAATGCTTATTGCGACGTATCGACAAAATCTCCACTTTTTGTCGCGAAATAAACCATAAGAGATGTATAGAACATGATTTTGAAAAGAAAATTTGACCTTTCATTCAGTTTTCGCGGTTTTAAATTATTTATTCAAAATCAATGCAACAAGTTGTTAGCTTTTTTATTGTTTTGATAGTAATTCTGACATTACAAGCCAAACAGGTAGACCTCTATACTTGCAATTTTTTCAAAGTTAGTCTACCTTGTATTCATTGTACCATGAGTAAGATTAACTGTCTGGTCCAGTCAGAATCTACTAGTTTTGCCATTTTTCGCTATATCATGAAGGAAAATCGGTTATCGTAATGAAAACTTTTACGTTCTTGCAATTCTTGAGCAGACCAATAGTATCATATTTTATTGTCTATTTACACATATTAAATTAAAAATTAAATTCAATTAAAAATAAAGCACAATATGTGAAAATATTAAATCTCAACAATAAATTTGATATGATTGTTCTTACAATGTGAAAGTTGCTTCCATTCATACCCTCGCATGATAGAGAATAAAGGGTCAGCATTTTTTTCGATAATGCGCATGACATGCCGGTAAACTTAGCAATAAACTCAATGCATTCTTATTAAGCTATGGGGTTGGTCCCTCATGCTCGCTCTCTGCCGAGTGCTGCTGCTATTCTAACCAAACGAGCATAGAATATATTCAGCATTCATTTTTTGTCAACCATAAACAGACGGTTGGTCTAGCCAAACGCGGAAAAATTTTGCTAAGAATGAAATAAAAAGTATTGGTATTCTTGGTCAAATCGAAAACAGCAACAACATCATTATCAACCAAAAAAGGACGACAATCAAAGTGAAGTGAAACTTAACCCAAATATAATTTATAACAGCGAAAATATTTTTTATCTATAACAACAAAATATTGCAACAACAAAGCTAATAAAAAATAACCAGAAAAATAAATATAACAACAACGAAGAATTCTATTAATGACCCAAGTGTGGGGCTCCAACAAACAAACACATACAAACGTACATATTTCTATTATTATTATTTATTCTCAGTGATTTATATGTTGGCCCATATTTTTTAAGTCATATCCCTTAGCTCGACTACCTGAATGTCTATGTGTCTGCACGTCTGTCTCTTTGATGTGGAGTGTGATAAAAACAAACATCAAATCGCGTGTATTTCGGAATAAGTACACATTTTTAATCGCTTTATGTCGTTTTGTGACAACAACATGAAAACAAAAGTCAATCAACAAAGTTTGCCAACCAATACAATGAAAACAGCCATATATTAGCCGAGTTTGTAACTTCAATAGAGTAGAAAAAATTTAAACAAAAACACCTACACTACCGTTATTCCCGAAATCAGAACACAGGAAACCGGAAGTTTAACAAAAAGAAGTATTTGCAGGCTTTATTGTGTCACCATAGAGTGGTTCGGAGCACTGGGCTGAGCTGTGCGGAAAGTGAAGTCACGTAGGTCATGTTAAATTTAAGTTTTCATTCTCTGCTGGCTTCTTCCTAAAAAAAACAAAGGAGTTTTAGGTTGACTTAGTCTTAGTCTCCACCATAGCATAGAGGATTTATTAAGTTCGTCGTTTCGTTTGTAACGCCTTGAAATATAAATTTTAGACCCCACAAAGTATATATATTCTTGATCAGCATAAACTTCTATGTCTATTTAGCCATGTCCGTCCGTCTTTGGAAGTCACTCTAGGTGTCGAATGAAATGTAGTAGGTTAAAAAAATGGCCTATATAGCCCCATATAACTGTACCGACAGATTTTTTTGGGTGTCTTAGTCACAATTTTAACACGAATATGCTGTAAATTGGCAGAATGTTTTCCAATAGAATGTTTGTCAATATAGATCTATGTTTTGGTATGATCCGCATATGACGGTACCTCCCTTTATTCAGGAATTGTTTCAAACTTTGTATTTGAAGTTTCTAATGGATGCTACAGCCCATGACTGAAAATTGCATATGCAGAACCAGGTCTTTTATAGCCCCATATAACGGTTCCTCCTTATATTGCGTATTTTGATGATTTTAGCGAAAATTTTGATTTAAATTGTGTAAATTGTGTTTTAGCGAAATTGTCTTAAGTTTGACAAAAATTGCACATATATGTCCACGTCTGCCTACATATTCTAATATAACCTTAAATCCTTATATTCGGTATTTTTATGATTTTAGCAGTATTTTTCAACGGTCTTTTTTAACATTTGCAAATTCCACCATTTGGAAGGTGGATAGTATTCAAATATTGACCTGGCCGAACTTACTGCTTTTAATACCCTATGCCACATAGTGGTAAGAGTATCATGTTTTTTTGCATTTATTGTTGAAACATGGAGAAAGAAGCGATATAGACCCATAGTTACTTTTGAGGATCTTCATAGAATCATTTTCTGAATCGATTTAGGCGTGTCAGCCCGTCGGTCTATTAATTGTGCACCGAATGGTCAATATCAGTCCAAATGATATTGTACTTCAAATTTGGTGAAAATAGGTTCAGGTAAGCTATAGCTCCCATATATATGTTTTATCCGTTCCTCAGTTCCTCACAACAATGATTTTTGGTACCAGATATCAGATACAGCTCAGAAATAAGAGCTTAACATTTGGTTAAGATCGGTTCAGATTTTGATATAGCACACACACATATCTTTAACCGATTTCAGTTTTTTTTGTGAACCAAATCGCCAATATTAGCCCAAAAGGACTGAGTTTTGGCACTTCCGACGGAATTCCGCCTAAAAGCAAGTGCTTCAAATTTTTCAGAAATTCGATTCAAATATAGCTATAGCTCACATATATATGTTTCACCTGATTTGGTGTAAGATTCTTACACGCGTAATATACAGTCCACAACATTATCAGATACTACTCGAAAATACATCAGCCAAATTTTATTGAGATAGGTTCAGATTTTTATATAGCTTCGATATACATCTTCATCCGATGCTACGGTTATCATATATGTAATATCATCATGTATATAATATCAGCCCAAATTGAATAGATTTCTTCATATTCAACTGAATTTTATCATTTGGTGAAACTTGGTCCGGTATATCTATGCTCCAATAAATATTTTTTAATATAATAATTATTGAAGTCATATCATGCACTATACAGCAATGCTATTTTGTACCGCTTGCCAAAGGAATAGAAGTATAAAAATTGCTCTGTTCTCAAATCTGTTCTCAATCTACTAGTTTAGCAATTTGTTCGATATCATAAAGAGAAAAATCGGTTTTCCTAGTAAAAACTTTTAGATTCAAGAGCAATCTAAATGTGAACAAGTTAAAAAGCTGTACGTTTGGTCGGCCCGAACTATGAATACCCTCCACCATTTGGAAAGAATTTGGAAATTTTCAAAAAATAAAATCCGTTAAAAATTCTGTTAAAATCTTAAAAATAGCGTATATAGCCGTTATATTGGGGTATATACGACCTAAGCCGACCTAAACCTACATAGGCAAACTTGAAATAAACGTTGAATAATGTAGCTAAAATCATCAAAATACCCTATATAGGGAGGTACCGTTATATCGGATCTGTGTGACGACCTGGACCTGCATAGACAATTTTCGGTCACAGGCTGTAGCATACATTACGAACTTCAAATACGACATCTGAAACAATTTCGGTAAGTATTGTACCTAAAATCGTTAAAATACCGAATATAGGGAGGTACTGATATATGGGTCCTATACAAAGACCTGGACCTGCATAGACAATTTTCTGTCACAGTCTGTAGTTCCCATTACGAACTCTAAATACGTAATTTGAAACTTCTTCGGTGAATAATGTCGCTAAAATCATCAAAATACCGAATATAGGGAGGTACCGTTATATAGGAGCTATACGAAGACGTGGACATGCACAGACAATTTTCTTTCTTAGACTGTAGTATCCATTTCAAACTTTAAGTATTCAATTTGAAACAATTCCGGTGAATAATGTCGATAAAATTATTAAAATACCGAATATCGGGAGGTGCCGTTAAATGAGGGCTATATGAAAACGTGGACCTGTATGGTCCATGCCTACTGGCAAAATTTTAGCCTTCTATCTCAATTCGTTCGAAAGATAGCGTGATTACAACAGGCAGACAGAAGGACATCGCTAAATCGACTTAGAATTTGACGCTGATCAAGAATATATATACTTTGTTGGGTCTGATATGAGTATTTCGAGAAGTTACAAACGGAATGACAAAGTTAATATACCCTCCATAGTATGGGGATCGGTATAAACAACGATGAACCGTTCCATTCGTTGATTGTATGGAACGATTCCTCGTTCGTCTAAAGGCTTAATTTTTTAATTTTATAAAAATATGCCACTAGTTTTACATAAATAGTTATGAAATAACATTATAAATTATTTGAAATCAGTTCCGTCATTACCGATATGGCAAATGAGATTACTTCTTTAATGTTAGCCATGAATTGCACATTACATTAGCCTAATTTTTATTGCAATTATTAAATGTATCTCAAAATCGTTCTTGCATTTTCATTTCAATCCTAATATCTCTCAAAATTTTATTTCTTTACCTTTTTCCTTGTCCCATAGTACAGCAGAGGTTAACAGTTTTTCACACAGATTCTACTTGTGAACTGTAGCAGTATTTGACCCAAATAAGGCCCAAATCACTTACTCGAGAACGAGAGAAAACAGCAACCACAACAGAAAGACATTGGGAAGCACACAACCAACCAGCATTAAGTGCCAATGTAATACCTATAGTATCTTCATCATCGTCGTCAAATAGTAGAGGAGAAAAAGAAGAGTCAAGGAACCTTTGTAGTTATTTACTGAAAGCATTAACGAACGAATGGTCGCGTTTATTCATTTGCAATTGTTTCAGTAAAAAGTGATACCCGACGTTTTTAGCTGAAGCCAAAAACTATTTAGACGCCACTGCTGTCGTCACCACCGCCAACTAAAGATCAACAACCTACAACCTTCTTCTGTTACATTTTAACACCGACCTCCCGTTCGAACAAAAACCGCCAAAACGCCTTACCACACAAAAATGGAGCGTAAACTGCTATACGCCTTTCGAGGCTGGATAGCATTTGTCGCCTTTATGGACTTGGGAACAGCATTTCGTAGCTATATTGAGCGTCGAAGTTTTCTCGACCATGCCGATACACAGTTCATAGAAGGTAAGAATGATATATTTGTGTTGTTGTTGTTGCTTTTTCAGCATCATTGATGACTCAAAATACTGATGTGCAGGATTTGTGGTTTGATTTTTGTTTTCTGTATTTCAGGAGATTATACGGTATCGCGCATTATTGGAATGTATTGCTTGCTTAAGGCTTTAGCTTTGGTGCACTGTACTTTATACATACACTATAGGCCGTAAGTATGCCACAATGCTGTAGTTTTTTTTTTTACGTGAAGTCGTGCTCATTACCATGACAGTCTTTTCTGCTGTCCCAAATGCAATATTAGTGAGATTATTGTTATTGTTTAAACGAGTGGGCATGGTAAAATTAAGAAGGCAAAGTCATTTCAAATAAACATACCCATCTCTGCATGTTTTGTAATTTACCTTGTCAAATTTAAATGCATAGAAATAAGGTTCCCATCTATGATTTGTGTATGTACAATGGAAGTATAAATATACATTTTGACAATGAGAAATATTTTGAAAAAAAAAAATTGTGAACATATGATTGTGTGACTTTACCTTCTTAAATCTACCGTGCGAGTGGGGACTAAAAATAACTGAAGTTGTAGGTGGCCGTTTTCATTAGGCTTACAACAAAAGAAAAAAAGCAGTTAAGATCTAAACCTCCACCATTTAAAAGGAACTTATAAATTTTCAAAAAAAATATCGGAAAACTACGACTTAAATGAAAACCGTTATATGGGGAAGGAAGGAAGATGTGGACCTGCATACGAAATTTTTTTTTCATAAGCTGTAGTACCAATTACGATCTTTAAATACGAAATTTGTTACAATTACGGTGAATAATGTCGCAAAAATCGTGAAAATACCGAATATTATGGGGGCTATACGAAGACGTGGACCTGCATACGAAATGTTTTGCCATATATTGTAATACCCATTAAGATCTTCCGATACAAAATTGGAAACGATTCCGGTGAATAATGTTGCTGAAATCATCAAAATACCGACTATCGGGAGGTACCGTTTTACGGGGGCTATACGAAGACGGGGACATGCATACAAAAATGTTTGTCATAGGCTGTAGTACCCATTACGGACTTTAAATATGAAATTTAAACTAATTCCGATAAATAATGTCGCAAAAATCATGAAAATGAAGAATAACGGGAGGTACCGTTAAATGGGGTTATACGAAAACGTGGACCGACATGGCCCATTTACGAACTTAACTTCCTACTGGTAAACTATACATGTATACAAAATTTTAGCCATCTATCTCAATTCGTTCGAAAGATAGCGTGATTACAACAGACAGCCAGACGGACATGGCTAGGTTCTATTATGAATATTTCGAGGAGTTACAAACGGAATGACAGAGCTAGTATACCCTTCATAAAATGGTGGATGGTGTAAAAAGTTTTTTTTAAAGACATCGGTAGCACGTGGAGAATTTTTGCTGATTCGATGAAAATGTCCCCACCAACTCAGCTTAATTAGATAATCAACGCTTGGGAATACTTTGATTTTAATAAGTTTTCTTATACGACACCATTCAAAGGTTGTAATGATATGCAATTTTCAACAATTTTTACAAATTTCAATAATTTTTCATAAAAATGTTTCAATTTTAAAATTGGTTTGACAGTTCATTGCCCCAGCAGCTGTGTCGATGCGACTACCTGTATTCTTCTACCATGGGTGCTTCTAAGGGTTTGTTTGTTGTTTTTTTTTTTTTTTGATTTTTACAATACGTTTACATATATATGGCTTAACCCACTGGATGTAAATTAATATTTTCATATCCATTAGTTATATAAATGATCAAAGAAACATATCATTAAAATGTCGCGTTTTGGAGAAGATCATGCATTAGGTCTATGTAAAACGGTCCAATATTGATGATTATATTAATTTTTAATAGAAAATATCTGCTTTGAAAATGCAAGTGGCAATATTCAAAATCCCGGCGAAATCACAAAAAGGTTAATTCTGACCATCACTTAGATGCCAAAAATAGATATATATAGAGAAATATATACAATGTGTATATACAAAAGGAGGGAATGTTAGCTAGAATGCTTATATCTCAAGAATGGCTGGACAGATTTTGACACATTTTGTCAATTCAGAATGCCCTCTCGTATAAAAAGATGCCAATAATGAAGCTAATATAGATTTTGTTGTATTTTGTGACATATTTTCATACTTTTTATCGCATGCGATTTTTTCAATATGACTTATAATATTGAAGTGTATATTTTGTAATATTTTCACCTTTCAACAAAGGTTGAGTTGGGGGTTATTATATACAGATTGCAATAATCGTCCGATCCTCACGAAAATTTTCACGAGGGTAGGGTTAGGCTCAGAAGAGGTTGAAATGGACCAGCAACTAAAATGTTCCTGATTTTGCAGCCGTTATAAAGGTCATAAATAGGACACAAAATCTCGCATGAAGTTAAAGTTTAGGACATCGGGTAGAATGGACTATGATTTTTGTGTGAAAAAATACCAACATAACTTACAGGCGATATCCGAAATACACAAAAGGTGAACTTCTAGCTTTTTTATGCTGATTTTGTTGACGAATATAGCGAAATATCGTAGACAAGCAAATTTGGATATACAGCCCCTCTGCTTCCTCCTTGCTTTTGGAGATGATCGCAAAATACTGAGGGGTTCAAATGAACCAAAAACAGAAAAACAGCATGTCGAAAAACAATTGAAGCCGTTCGACATGCATGAGAAGAGCGTCAAGGACAGGGAAGAATTCTAGCATTTTTGATTACCATTGGATTATATTTATCTGTAAAATGGACCACAACAACTAACAGCACGACAGAGTGCGTAAATATTGGGCAAATATCACTGGTCAAAATGCTGAGGGTAATATCTGGGCAGTGCACCGTGACATAATTTCAAAAGCGAAATCTTCCAAAATGGATTTGGACATAAGAGGGCATAAGTGTTGTAGAGTATCACATGGTCGGCCCGCACGACTATAGCCTTTGCTTACTTGTTTTTTTGTCATTGGTTGTAATACCGATTCCGAACTTCAAATGCGAAATTTTAAACAATTCCGTCACGAGCCTTAGACACGAAATTTAAAAGTACCGAATATTGTGGCTATACGAAGACGTGCGCCTGTATAAGTAATTTTCTGTTATGGGGTGTCGTTCCCAATTACACTTTGAAATACAAAATGGAAAAGAAACGAGACAATTCCGGTCTATAATATCGCTTTTGCAAGCCACATAATATACAACTGGTTGTAAAACTTGGAGAGTTCTCAATTTCTGTGTTTTTGTCACAAACGATACAACTTAGTGTACAATTTCTTTGTACAACTTCACTTTTCGTAGAGCTTATTTGAGTTAAGATGCCACTGGAAAAAAATTCATGCCCTATAATTGACTCAATAGCTTTTATTTATAATTAATTTTTGAAATTCCATTTTATAAATTGAAATTCCTTTTTATATATGCACTAGCTGGCCCGTTCCGCGTTGCCGGCCCGTACTTTTAGTCTTTAATGATTATTTTTTTAAGCATAATAGATCACAGATCTGACTCATCTAATAAAAAGTAATGACTGAATAGTAATTTCTAAATAGAAACAAATATTCATGGCAAAAATTATTATAAATGTTCACCTACCGTCGGTGTTACATATTTTAAATAGCCTGATCTTATTTGTCAGCCATAGGCTTTAATTTGAATGTTAAAAACTTTTATGATAAAGAATGTCGATAATAGCCCCATGTGAAAACTCAGCTCAATTTTCTGTGTTTTAAAGAGATTAGCAATATTTTAAATTAAAATGAGCTGTAATTTGGAATTTGTATTTCCAACGTTTAGAATACCGTGCTGCGTAGTATTTATTTTTGTCCACCTCATAATTGAGGGCAGAATGATTTCAGAATAGTCAAAGATAATTACTCTTTTACACCCATTACCGAAAGATGGGAATTCATTTTTTTGATGATGATGGTTTCTTCTCAAATTACCAACATTTGCCGAAATTTGTATGGAAAATATGGTTAAAATGTAAACTATACTTGAAATCGGGTTGTACTCTTATCTGGGGGCTATGACCCAAATCATGACCTGAAAAAGCAATCTAAGGTATCTTGAAAGTTTAGGAAGAAATTCTTTTCTTACTAAATGTCCAATTCGCTTTATATTCGGTATATCACTGATTGCAGTCCCAATGAATTTGGCATTTTGAGTTCTCTTTGGACGGATTATTGTCATGTGAAAGAAGTAAGTTCACGTTTTGAAATGAGCCCCATAACGCTTTGTCGATCATTTTTGTTTGTTTAAATGTGTTCGCATTTACCAGCGTAAGCACGATTTAGGTCCTGGAGTTGAAAGCTATATGCCAATTTTAGGCATGAAAGATTGCCATTTAATATCGTATTGCATACCATCCGAAATTGTGTGAATTCTTAAAATCCGTCAAACCGTTCTTGAGTTATAAGCGTAGTAACTGACATGATTTTCTTATATATGTTGAAAATAATTCTTTATTTTTTTCACAGAAAAAAAAAAAAAAAACGATCGAATTCAACATCTTAAGCTAAATTGAAAAAAAACCGTACATTATATAAAATTGACAAAAAAAGAAAAACAAACTGAAAAAAATAAAAAAAATCTTCAACTGGTTCGCTGATATTTTACAGCAAATGTTTAAAGGTCGTTACGAAGTTTGTCAATAGAATGTACTATTATTTTGAAATTCGGTTCCATTAAACAATTTTTCATTTTTCTTTCCCGATTTTAGAATTTTTGCAAAGAAATGGCCTTTTTTGTGATTATTTTTATCGATTTTAAAAAAGTAATTAAAATATTTTTGTTCATAGCTTATATCTATAAATAACAGTTTTGTCCGTTGTCGCTTTATACTCCCCGAAAAGACTACACATAATATTAGAATTAAAAAAAAAACACTACAAATATACATTCGAAAATTGTAAGACAAAATGGAAAAAAAAAATATGCAAAATAAAACACTACTATTGTACATTTTAAAAGTCAAAATAAAAATGCTCAAATTTCACATTTTTACGCGATTTTTTGGATTTTATTCTTTCTCGCCAAGAGACAATTCCGAATTTGTCAAAATCGTTAAAATCAGATCGGCGGTTCTTCAATTATAAGCGGTGTTACTAACACAACTTTCTTATATATGCATATATAGATATATTTAGATTAAAAAGTAGGCGTGGTTAGTTCTTCAGCCCCAAAATATATGCTTAGGTGTGGATGGGAAGTCAACAGTATCTCGTGTAATAATTTTCAAACCGATATCTTCATTATTTTGGCAAATATAAGGATTTTAGATAAACTTAAAAGTAGGCGTGGTCAATATTTTTTTCTTTAAAATCCTAATTCAGGGTATGACGAACGTTTGTACAAAAAATTTTGCAAATCGGTCCAGCCGTTCTCAACTGATTCCATTATCAACGAACAACAATTGATTTTTATATATATAGATTAAAATCACACATTTGATTGGATTTTGTATTGTTTTGATGTGCGAAACAATGGTGTTGCCCCTTCAAAAATAAAAACAAAACGAAATTGTAGGCGACATGCCCACAAACGTTACAATCGGTTGATGCCATACAACCGAGACACAACTTCGTACAACCGGGCCACAAACGATACAATCTTAAATACAACCTCTCCCAGTTGTACAACCAGTTGTAACGTGTGTGGCTTGCATTAAATCATAAAAATACCGAATTTTGGGAGCTACCGCTGTATGGGGGCTATACGAAAACATGGACCGACATCGCTACATCAATTTAGAATTTTACGCTGATCAACAATATATGTACTCTGACATGAGTATTTCCAGGGTATAAAAAATTATTTTAATTCAAGCTGCGGTCAACAAATGTTGCTTAACGATATATAGTCTGCGAATGTCTGGCAGAGTTTAGGAGCTTGTGTTTAGGATTTTCGCTTCTTCAATCATTCACCATTCTGAGTGGAGTATTTCAATTATAACAACGTTAAATTTTTTAGACTCGATATTTTGTTTTGTTTCCTAAATAATAATAAAAGTTTGAATCACTTGTTTTTATAAAATTGTAATGTTTGCAATTTTATTAAAGTAGGACTTGTCGGTACCAGTTGGCAGTAGTCGACACCACTTTCTTATTGCCAGCATAAAATCGACAGTCGCAAATCGATTTTTTTGTAAGCAAAAAATAATAATATATTTAAAAAAAATTAATATCTACTTAATGAAACTGATTCGGCATTGTTATTGTACATTTTAATCTATATAAGATAGACAATTTAAATAATTAAATTTATCGCATTTTTAGAAGATGTCAACGCACTGCCGATCTTAGGAAAGCTATAATCCAGTAGTGAGCAGGTCTTCCATACTCATTTTGAAGGTTGAGGAGATTTCAGTTTACAAATGGTCCTATTTGTCAATAAATACACCAAAATCATTTTATTTGTTATTTTTAAGTTTTTTTAAGTATTTATTTCAACATTTTTAAATTTTTGTTTGCTTATAATATCCAAAATTCATGTTTCCAGCTACATTCCAACTTATATTTTTGTGTTCCCGAGGTCGGCATCATATTTTACAATAATATTCTTGTTTAAACAATTCATTTGAATGTTATTTAATTGGTTAATTTTAACAAAGTTACGAGTCTTTTAAGTTTCACAACTTCACCAATTATACCGTCCACCCTTTAAATAAGGGCATATTAAATTCCGTGTATAACACCCCTTCGCCCCGTAAAGTATATGTATTCATGATCAGCATAAAATTCGATGTCGATTCCTGCAAGAATCCACTAGTTTTGGAATTTTTTTTCGATATCATAAAGGGAAATCCATTATCTTCGCTTTTTTTCCCAAACAAAAAAATATCCCGGAAATTACTTAGAAGTCACAACTAAGCAATATAAATAATCGCGTTTGATATCGCTTTCTTACCGTTTTTGTTTCAAGTGTTCAGAGCGCAAAGCTGACACGCTACCACAGCGTCACAGTGTTTCATACTACCCAAATAGAATAAAGTCTTATTTCTGTTCAATTCGTAAGTAATTGTAAACTACTTCATCCGATGGAAGTCATAAAATAGTGTCCGCAGATGCGTCAGCTTATTTTATCATCCTTTGCGCCACTACGTAATAACTCCGTGACGATTGAAAGCAGACAGCAGAAGTTTTGACATTGTTAATGTACATACTAACGCATTTATTAGGATTAGAAGCATCGTAGAAGTGACATCTTAACAAGTCAAAAACATTAAGATCGGCGGGCCGAACTTTTAATACCCTCCACCTTAGAGTAATGGAAAAACTAGTACCAATTATGACCTACAAATACTAATTTTTAGACAAATCCATAAAAAATGTGGCAAAAATCATCAAAATTCCGAATATCGGGAGGTAGCGCTATATAGGGCTATACAAAAGCGTGGACCTTTACATACATTATTTCGCCAACGGAGCTAGAACTCATTATGACCAACAAATTCTAATTTTTAGACAAATCCGCGATAAAATGTGACAAAAACCATCAAAATACCGAATATCGGGATGTACCGTTATATGGGGACTATATCAAAACGTGGACCTATACATACAAAAGTTTCGGTGCACGAACCAATTTTCAGAGAAATCCGTAAAAAAATATGGTAAAAATCATCAAAATACCGAATATCGGGAGGTACCGTTATATGGGGGCTATACCAAAGCGTGGACCTATACATGCAATGTATCACCACCGCAGCTAGAACCCACAATGACCAACAAATACCAATTTTTAGACAAATCCATGAAAAAATGCGGCAAAAATTATCAAAATACCGAATATAGGGATGTACCGTTATATGGGGACTATACCAAAACGTCGACCGATATATCTCATTTTTAATACCAACCATCCTAGACACAATAAATAATAGTGTGGGCTGTATCGTGATTTCAACAGACAGACAGACGGTCATCGTTAAATCGTCTTAGAATTTTATGCTAATTATGAATATATATACATTATGGGGTCTACGACGAATATTTAGGGATGTTGCAAATGGAATGACAAAGTTAATATAACCTCCTTTCCAAGGTGGAGGGAGTGAGTAACATACTTCCAAATGTTTGCAGAGTTAAAATGAAAGAACGATATACGAACGCTGTTGCCAATTCAGGTACAGGCAACAACAGTTGCATTTTTAGGAGCAAAATGCAGTGTTGTATTCCTAAATATTTCGATTTAATATTGGATTTAAAACAATCCTAGTTTTGAATTGATTTCAGTCTGAATGATAAATCATCTTAAAATTGGGATGATTAAGCACTTAAATCGTCATAAATTAAGCACCTTAATCATGGTAAAAGGGTATAATCTAAGTAGGAGGTTGTGTTGTTTTGTAAGATTTAAAATATAATTAGCTTTATCCTTCCGCTAAACGAAAAAAATTGTGTATTGTACATACATATTATTTCGAATTCCGTTGTAACAATATCCATTCTTCCGGTGTTAATGGGAATTAAATTTTGTAATTGGTATAGATAATACAATATGTTCATCCTATTTAATTTTGTGACAGAAAACCAATATGGTTCGGAAACTTTTTTGCGGTTAAGGAACAGCGACACCACGTTAGATAATATGTACGTATATTTCATATTTCCTAAAAATGCAAAATGTAGAATACTTTATGTATGTATGCTGTTTGGTTTCAACTTGAAAGTGATGTTGCCTTTCCCGCGATTTCTAGCGATTACTTGACGTGTTGAGAGATTAGGACCAACAGCTAACAACTATACATTAAGGGGAATGATGTGTAAGCATTAAAATTAAATATTTTAAGATATATATTTTTGAAATTAAAATAATTTATTGAAAATTAATTATTTTGTTTACATTTTTGGACACATAACTCTGACACTTGTATTAATTACAAAACAAATTTGTATGTGGCTGTTGTTACGATTCTTGTACAACAACAATTGCTGTAACCTGCATTACTTTACCATGATCTTAAGGGCTAAAGCTGGGAATACATAAAGCGCTTATTTGGCTGGCTTAAGTCATCGGCTGGCTTCTTCGGAAATGAACAAAGGAGCCTAGGGCCAAAATCGAACTAGGTCAACCTAGAACTCCTTTGTTCATCTACAAAGAAGCCAGCCGATGACTAAAGCCAGCCAAATATGCGCTTTATGTATTTCCAGCCTAAGTACATAAGAAGCTTGAAGTCATGGCTAGGCATATTTTGTGACATTTCACAAAGGGATTACAGAGCCGCACTAAAATCCAGCCGTTGTTTTCCATTATAATTTGACATTAATATGCCTAGCCATGACTTCAAAAGTTGCTCAACTTCAAAGAAACTAGAACAATGCAACTCTGTGCTGGAGTCTTATAGTTTCAAATAGACTTTAAAATATGCAACAGTAGGCTTTGTTTACTTTTTAATTTTTTTTAACAAAATTCTTATATTGGGAAAACCCGCGAAACAAGAATGGAATTTCGGGGTTATTCCACCAGATGGAATCTAAAATAGTAAGACAATACAGTGTTATCGCAAAATTGTAAAATTTGTTACCCACTTACGTCGAAAATTTGCATTTATTTTGCAACCAAATTTGAAATAATTTCAAATTATTGTATTTTTTATTCAAAATAATAAACACACATGCACAAAATGTGTATATGTTTTGACATAATAAGGGCACCAAAAGAAAAAAATTGTATTTGGGGGGTAGCTTTGTTCTACCTTCTGTAATTGTGCCATGCTTGCACCCGTAGCCATATAAGAAATTTTTGAAATAAACAAAAAAAAAAAAAAAAAAACAAGTAAAAAAGCTGTAAGTTCGTCCGGGCCGAACTTTGAATACCCTCCACCATTTGGAACGAATTTGGCAATATTCAAAAATAAAATCCGTTAAAATCTTAAAAATACCAAATGTAACCGTCATATTAGGGTCTAAACGACGACGTGGACCGGCATATGAATATGAAATTTTGTCATTACAATATTAAAATGCGAAACTTGAAAAAAAAAACAGGTGAATAGTGTAGCTAAAATCATATAATAGGGAGGTACTATTAAATGCGGCTATACCAAAATGTGGGACTGCACAGACAATTTTCTGCTTAGGCTGCAGTATTCATTACGAACTTCAAATACCAAATTTGAAACAATTCCGGTGAATAATGTCGCTAAAATCATCAAAATACCGAATATCGGGAGGTACCGTTATATTGGGGCTATATGAAAACGTAGTCCAACATGGCCCATTTACGAACTTAACGTGCCTACTGGCAAAATAAACATGTGTGCAAAATTTTAGGCTTCTATCTCAATTCGTTCGAAAGATAGCGTGGTTACAACAGACATACGGACATCGCTAAATCGACTTAGAATTTTACGCTGATCAAGAATATATATACTTTGTTGGGTCTGAAATGAGTATTTTGAGTAGTTACAAACGGAATGACAAAGTTAATATACCCTCTTTGAGCTTTCATCTAAATCCACCGGAATCTAAAAAAAAAGGGGGGGGGGGAAAACGGATAAATAAATATGTCGATTTATTTTAAAGAACAATGTCTTTGGTGTAAAGTCCCTTTAAAAAGCTTACGCTGATGAGTTAAAGTATGGTAAGAAGAGGGGACATCAGTTGGTAAAGGATGTAATGGTGAGAGACATTATCAGAGAATTGGGAATTTGTAGCTAGATAGCAGCTAGGAAATAAACTGTTTCTAAGAATAAGATATATTTTACATACATGGGATGACAGTGAGTTCTTTTCTTTCTTCTTTTCGTTCATCAGGACTACACGACTTTTGACATTGAAAATGGACAATATAGGTCCATTTTTGGTATAGCCCCCATATAACTATACCTACAGATTTAAGATATTTTAGCGACATTATTCACCTGGATTGTTTCTAATTTTGTATGTGAAGTTCCTAATGGATACTACAGTCTATGACAGAAAGTTGCATATGCAGGGCCTCAATTCTTATTCCATGAAAATGTGAAATGAAAACTTTTATAATGGAAAGAAATGTCAACTGAAACAAGTTAAAAAGCAGTAAGTTCGGCCGGGCCAAACTTTGAATACCCTCCACCATTTGGAACGAATTTGGAAATTTAAAAAAAATAAAATCCTTAAAAAATGCTGGTTAATTTTAAAAATAACGAATATTGCCGTTATATTTGGGTCTATACGAAGTGGACCTACATAGGCATTGTTTGCCATTAGCCATTACCATATTCAAATTCGAAACTTGAAATAAACGGTGAATAATGTAGCTAAAATCATCAAAATATCGTATATAGGGAGGTACCATTATATCGGAGCTGTGCGAAGAACTGGACCAGCATACAGGCTATAGCATCCATTACTACATCAAATACGATATCTCAAACAATTTCGGTGGGTATTGTACCTAAACTCGTCAAAATACCGAATATAGGGAGGTACTGATATATGGGGCCTATACGAAGACCTGGACATGCATAGACATTTTTCTGTCACAGACTGTAGTTCCCATTACGAACTCTAAATACGTAATTTGAAACAATTCCGGTGAATAATGGCGCTAAAATCATCAAAATACCGAATTTTGGGAGATACCGTTATATGGGGGCTATACAAAGACGTGGACCTGCCTGATTACAACAGACGTACAGACAAACAGACGGACAAATCTAAATCGACTTAGAAGTTTACTCTGATCAAGAATATATATACTTTGTTGGGTCTGACATGAGTATTTCGAGGAGTTACAAACGGAATGACAAAGTTAATATACCCTCTATAGTATGGTGAAGGGTATAAAAAATTGTATTGTATATGTATAGACACAATAAGACTCTGCTGAATTTTGAATTTTTCCTATGTCTTTCGAAGCTAACCTTTCTGGTTATACCTTGATTGCCTCATACCCTTCATCAATTTCCTCGATTTAAGACACATTTTCTTATTGAATTGTTACTAGTATGGTATTTATAGCTTCATATACAAGCCCTCCCAATATTAGATTTTAACCACATTTTCTTTCGGATATATTTAATATTCACAACAATAATACAATGTCTATTTAAAAATACTGTTACGAATATAACTTTAGATTTAAGTTAATTTAGATGAATTCCGTTAATTTAAGAATTTGAATTGTAACGTAAATTTCTACTACGCAGTTTATTTGAATAACTTCACAACAACAACTACTGTATAGATTTTTCTACATCCTTTCATTTCCTCTTTCATTTTCTATTTTGTTGCTGACGCTCAATTCTTGTTAAACGTCATCATTGATGATCGCTTAATTCCTCTTTCTTTGTTACCCCCTCGCCTGTGTATGTGTTGTTGTTATTGTTCACTCAATGTAAGTTTGTATGTGTTGTTGCTATTGTTCACTCAATGTAAGTTTGTATGTGTTCGTTGCATTGGTAGATTGTTCGTAATCTAGGCGTTACCAGATCGTCTAGAAACTTCTGTAGCGACAGGCGAGGCTCATATAAATAGGGGAAATGGAAAGGCAGTTAGTCAGTTGTGAATCAGATCGCGAATTGAAACCGTCGAGTAAAGTAAAGTGCAAAGTAAAGTTGTGTGAATAAAATCATTGTAATAATCGTAATCCGAAAGAACCCGCGTTTTATTTGGTACGAGCTGTATTGGGAAATAAAACAACGTCTACACGGGATTAAGTAAAATCCAAGAACGTAACAATACGTTTAGATTTACGAAATCCTTTCGATCTGGAATGTCAATCCATAGCGTATACGTCATATAATATCCACTGGATTTATGAATACGATTGACATTTGATATCGAGTGAACACAGTGGTCTAAACCTGTTCTAAGTCCACGTTTTAATTAACTTTACTCTACAGGGTGAGATGAAAAAACTGCAACCAACTTCAGACTGCTGTCATTTCTAAGCCACTCGTTCGACATCTGTTAAAATTATTCCAGTGACAGCTACTTATATTGTTTACAAGCGTACAAAAGCTTTTTGTTGAGAATTTTCCAGAAAAACAGATATTCGTGATGGAATTCAAGCGTGAAAGTGCGTTTTCTTTATATTTGACTGGAAAAACAGTGGCTATCGTTAGAGCACTCCAACTATTTTGTGTCTCGTACCATCGCTCGTTACCGTGATACTGGTAGCGAAACCCGGAGTCAAGGAAGTGGATGGGAGAAAACAGCTACATTAGTAGAAATGCTTCGAAAAGTAAAGACGCGTCTTGATCGAAACCCGCTTCGCAGTGGCCGAAAAATGGTTCGTAAGTTGAACATATCGCAATATTCCATTCGGCAAATATTGAAATATTAGCTCGGGGTTAAGCCATTGAAATTCCAAAAAGTGCAAGAACTTACACCGCAACAGAAAGAAAATAGACCCAAAAGAGCTTGACCGAAAGTGGTGAACTGCCGAATTTGGTTTTCTCCGATGATAAAACATTTGTTGTCCAGCTGTTTGTAAACAAACAAAATGATCGTTTTTACTTGTCAAAGAAGTCAGCTGAAAATGTGCACCTTCGGTTGGCTACCAGAGCTCAAGCGCCGGCCATGGTGATGGTGCGGCCGCAATAACAGCCGACTTAATACTTAAGTGTCGATCACCTCAAGCAAGCGCTTCGCCGGGAATGGGCCAAAATACCGCAGAGCAACATTCGGGCATTGACGGTTTCATTGGCAGTTTGAAGGCCATAATTCGTGCCAGAGGTGACCAATTCAAACAAATCTAAACTTATTCTAAAATTTGAGGCTATTTCCGACATTTTTTGCTTTCATTCAATAAAATTTAAAAAACAATGTAAAAATTATGGAGTTTGATTTTATTGCAGTTTTTTATCTCAACCTGTACAGGTATTTTTCCTGTTTTTTTTTTGTGTTGTATTGTGTTTGTTTTTTTTTTTTAATACAATACCACTTAAAATTAAAATAATTTTTTTATTTGATTTCAGAGTTGTTAGCATGGGAGGTTGTTCACTGGCTCTAACTTTGGTTTTATATCTAACGGAAACTTTGTACTTTCAATCGTGTACTTTAAATTTCTATGTCATATTTCCATGTGTCTTGAATTGTAAGTATTTTCCTACAGAATTTGCCAACTCAAAATGACTTTCTTCTTTCATTTAGCTATAACCTTATTGGCACTCATGTATATACCAAAACGTTTACGTTTGTGGGAGCCAAGTCTGGATTTAGATGATGAGAATACTCAACTGCTTAAACAGATGACTGGATTCAAGAGGAGGCGTGCTAAGAAAAATCAATAGAACCATCTGACTTAAAAAGAAAAGTTTCTTTTTACAGATTAATTTTAGAGTGAACAGCCTTTGCGAGGAACAGGCATTGCAAGGCTGTTGTTGCATATACTAAGGCAAATACGAATATATTATTGTCATCATTAACATTAAATGAATTGGAATTCAACAACGCCAGATTTGAAAAACATTTCCATTTGGAACTCCGGATATACATCTATAATTTCAGTAACTTAATTGGAGATATATAGTTTGAATCTCAATTATTATATACTTTCTATATTCCTATTCTTTGAAA
This sequence comes from Musca domestica, assembly GCF_030504385.1. NCBI lineage: Eukaryota > Metazoa > Arthropoda > Insecta > Diptera > Muscidae > Musca > Musca domestica. The sequence continues at coordinate 5,289,806 of NW_026712329.1, read as the reverse complement.
GGTATCTGGAGTTACGCAGAAAGAAAAAGAAAAGATCTTCACTTTTCGCCTTTTTCAAAATAAAAGAACCGTTTTTTGTAAAGGAAATTTAGCATGTTCAGCATCGTTGTTAGTTTATAAGTCGTATATCGATGCTATAAAATGCGTTTGGTTTGGCCTTTCTACCCAAGCGATTACTGGACCACGTTAATAAATGAATGTTCGTATTTCATTTAAAATGTTGCATTGCTTTTTTGCTTTTTATAGATAAATAGAAACGGATATAACGAGAATCACTTGTTGCATAACATCGCTCACAATGAGCTGTGAATGAATATTTTTTTTATTAAGAAAATGCAATATAACCGTCATCGACTGATCATATTCATATAAAAATTTGCTAAATAATATTTTTGAAACAAATAATTATTTCTATTTTTATTAAAAAACAGGAAACAAAAAACACAAGAATAGAAAAATGCCAGCACATGTAAAACAAAACATTGGATCAATTATTTTTAATAGCAATTTTACTTCCAAGTATTGAAACCAAAAAAAAAACGTAACCTTTCCACATCAATTAGTATTAAAAAGCTCTACATCTTCTCAGCCCGTTAGCTTTTAAACAAACAGAAAATATTATATAAACGATTGCGACAGTTAATTATATAAAACATTAACGATAATAAATACTTGCTTTAAAACTTGAATTGTAAGTAGGCATTATTAGCATTTTTATAAATTAAATTTTTGATATACAATACATACATATAAGATACACAATTATTTAAAAAAGTATGCAATTTTTTTATAAGCAATAATAGTTACAATAACACATTTATCAATAAAATTGAATAAATCAACTTGCTATCAATTTGTTTTATTTTTAATATAATTAACAGCAACAAGTATTAAAATTTATTCTGAAAAAAATTGCGATTGTGGGTCAAAATATGTCCTTAAAAATCTAAGACAATATTCTGAAAAAATCTTAAAAATCCACACATTGATTCAAAAAGTTTTCTTAAAAATATAAAAATCCAAGATTATCAGGCATGTCACAAAATCGTAATGAAGTGTTTTGAATTTCATAATTCAAAATCGTTCGTTTCTGTTTCAGCTTCAGATTAAACAGCATTCCACAATACATATTTCACATATTATAAGATAATTACATTTTTCTACAAAATTCTTTTTTGAGTGTTCTTCTTGTTTTTTTTCTCTTTGCTTTAGTTTATTTAGTTTCATAATAACACGCTTGGTTTTCACAGATGAATAATTTTTAACAATTGGCTTCGGCAATTGAGAAACCATTAAATTTTGCGAATTATTTTAAATAAAAGTATAAAAAATGTAAATTTAATTGTGTATTTGTGTTGGTATATGAAAATCTGGCAACTCGTTAATGCACTTTTAAGCATCTCTTAACAAGCTTTTTGTGCATCTAATACATGGTAGAAGAATACAGGTGGTCGCTTCGACACAGCTGCTGGGACAATGAACTGTCAAACCGATTTTGAAATTGAAAATGTTGAATGAAAAATTATTAAAATTTGTGGAAATTGTTGAGAAATGCATATTGTAACAACCTCCGATTTGTATCGTATAAGAAAATATATAAAAATGTACTTATTTTTGACAAAACAATTTTAAAATTTTGACATATCAATGTTCGCAAGCGTTGATGCATCTACCTATATTCTTCTACCATGATCTAATATGTCAAATTTTACACCTCAGCAGATATGGACTGGTGTTAAACCTGATATAAGTTATTTTAAAGTTTTTGGCTGTCGTGCTATTTCGTATATTCCCAAAGAAAAACGTAGGCGGAAGAATTAATTTTTAATGGCTATTGTGAAGATACCAAAGGTTACCAACTGCTGAATCCTGATGGTTGGCGTGTTGTTAATAACAGAGAAGTGCAATTTTTTGAAAATGATTTTTTTGAACAACAACTGCAACAAAAAAAATGTTTTGAAGATTTTTGTTTTGTGAAATTGAACGATGTCGATGATACTGATCAAGTGGAGGCAAGTGCAAAAGACGATGAAGACGAAGAATCACAGACTACAGAACCGTTTAGTGGGTTCGGTATTTAATGTCAGTAGCAGCTCATTTTGACTTAGATATCGAACAAATGGATGCTGTTACCGAATTTTTGCTGGGTTATTTATCTGAAGAAATATATATGGAACACCCTGAGAGAATAGGAGACCAAGCCATCGATAATGTTTGTAAATTGAATAAAGCGATTTATGGTCTAAAACAGGCGAGTCGTTAGTGGAATAAAAAATTGAGCCAGGCACTTAAAGGTATGGAGCTTAAGCAGTCAAAACTTTATCCATGTATTTTTTTTTTGTGTGGATGGATCAAAGATTTTTTATGTGGATGATTTACAATTTTTTTTTCAAACAACAGTAAGCTGAAAGACGGCTCGAAGAAGAATTTTTTGATGAAGGATTTGGAGGAGGCAATGAGCTGTGTTGGCCTTCGCATCACCAGATAGAACAAGTAAAAAAGCTGTAAGTTCGGCCGGGCCGAACTTTTAATACCCTCCACCATTTGGTACAAGTTTGGCAATTTGTAAAAAATAAAATCCGTTAAAAATTATGTTAAAATTTTTAAAATACCGAATGCTTATACGACGACGTGGGCCTGCATAGGCAACTTTTGTCATAAGTTATTACAAAACTTGAAGAAAAATCTGTTTATAATGTAGCTAAAATCATCAAAATACCGAATATGGGGGGTCCCCTTATATTTGGGCTACACGAAGACGTGGACCTGGACAGACATTACGAACTTCACATGCGAAATTTGAAACAATCCCGGTAAATAATGTCGCTAAAATCATCAAAATACCGAATATCGGGGGTACGGTATATGGGGGCTATACGAAGACGTGGACCTATATGGCCCATTTTCTGTTTTATGCTGCAGTATCCATTACGAACTTCAAATACCAAATTTGAAACAATTCCGGTGAATAATGTCGCTAAAATCATCAAAATACCGAATATCGGGAGGTACCGTTATATGGGGGCTATATGATAACTTGGACCTACATGGCCCATTTACGAACTTAACCTGCCTACTGGAAAAATATACATGTGTGCAAAATTTTAGCCTTCTATCTCAATTTGTTCGATAGATAGCGTGATTACAACAGACAGACGGACAGACAGACAGACGGACATGGCTAAATCGTCTTAGAATTTTACGCTGATCAAGAATATATATACTTTGTTGGGTCTGACATGAGTATTTCGAGGAGTTACAAACGGAATGACAAAATTAATATACCCTCTATAGTATGGTGGAGGGTATAAAAAGAGATGAGATACATATTGAGCAGAGTGTATATGTTGCAAATATTTTGAAGCGTTTCAACATGAGTGATTGTAAGCTAGTTTGCACACCTTTTGATATTAACAATAAGCTAACCAATCCTACATCAAATACTTATCAATTTAGTAACATCCCATACCAAAAAACTATAGGCAGTTTACTTCACTAGTACAAGGTACACGCCCGGATATTGCTTACGCTGTAATTTTTTTGAGCAAGTTCAACAACGATTTTGATAATTCACACTGGGCATCAGTGAAGCGAATATTTAGACACCTTAAAGGTACAATGCAAGCAAAACTTACATATTCAAAGAATGGAGATATTAATTGATATGGATTTTGTTATGCGGATTATGCTAATGATGTTACGGGCAGGCGGTCTTGCACAGGTTATGTCTGCATGCAGAAAGGTGCAATAAGTTGGTGTAGTAAGCGTCAAGGAACAGTAGCACTGTCAAAAACGGAGTCCGAATACATGGCTATGTCCACATCTGCCCAAGAAGCTGAGTGGCTCCGTCAACTTGATAATAATTTATGGAATAGTACTGAAAGTAAGGTAAAACTTTTCTGCGACAACAAAAGTGCCTTGAATCTTGCGAGGCCCGATGCGTATCATTGTCGATCTAAACAAATAGACGTACGTCATCATTTCCTGCGCGATAAAGTAAATAATGGTCATGTTGAGTTGGAATATAAAGGAACTGAAGATATGGCAGCAGATTTTCTGACGAATCCGGTGACAAGAGAGAAGCACCTGAAATGTTCCGAGAAGTTGGGTCTTACAAACCTCGTGCCAGGTTTTAGTAGAGGTGTTGGTATATGAAAAGCTGGCAATTCGTTAATGCACTTTTAAGCATCTCTTACTAAGCTTTTTGTGCATCTAATATGTCAAGTTATGTTTCCTTCCTTCTTTACTATACGTTCCAGGCAACAAGACGTGTTTAATAAAACTCTGTATATACTTCCTAATAGAAAACAATCTGTCTTTTATTATACGATCCCATCAATTTGTCATTAAGACAACATTGTTATTACTTAAAAGTGTTTGAGAATGTTTTTAAGTCACAAGTTTCTATAAAAATTGCATTGCACTAGCAAAAACAAAAATGGTTTCAAAACCAGGAAAATTTTGCGTTTTAAGATTTCGGAAGATGCTAAATACGAAATTAAAATCACTTTCGTGCCGAATTCGTTCCTGAGACATACCTGTATAGTTCAAAAAATATCGTACCATTACCATCGTTCTCCACTAATAAACAAACGTTGTTTTTATAAAAACAACGATAAAGGGATTAAGCCTGACCATTTTGCAACAACAAAATAATATGTTATCCCGAACTAACAAGCCAACACTGTTCTATTAATAGACAAGGCTCCTTTTATATACTTCCTAATAGAAAACAATCTGTCTTTTATTATACGATCCCATCAATTTGTCATTAAGACAACATTATTATTACTTAAAAGTGTTTGAGAATGTTTTAAAGTCACAAGTTTCTATAAAAATTACATTGCACTAGCAAAAACAAAATGGTTTCAAACCAGGAAAATTTTGCGTTTTAAGATTTCGGAAGAAGCTAAATACGAAATTAAAATCACTTTCGTGCCGAATTCGTTTCTGTGACATACCTGAATAGTTCAAAAAATATCGTACCATTACCATCGTTCTCCACTAATAAACAAACGTTGTTTTTATAAAAACAACGATAAAGGGTTTAAGCCTGACCATTTTGCAACAACAAAATACTATGGTATCCCGAAACAAAGCACGGTCGACGAAGGGGTTTTTGTTGCAACAGACAAAAAACCAACTTACATGGTTATGCTACTTCGTTAAGGTAGAATGAAAGCATAACAAGTGGAGAAGCATGTGAATGTTTATAAGTGCGGTTGTAAGATTTAGAAGATTTTCCAAAAGAATTTTAGTTTTATTAAATTCTTTGGTTCCTCTTCTATTGAGCTTACGATCTCGTCACTTGGTTACCCGAGTAGAGATTTTGTATGTAAACGCGGTATTAACCCGGATATCATGGTGTAATAACGAGATCTTACACCAGATGAAATGTCAATGTTGGCACGTGAGTTCTGCTAATCGAAAATTTATAAAGCACCTTGAAAAGGGGGGTATATTAACTTTGTCATTCCGTTTGTAACATTCCTAGAGCTTCAAAATTAGCCACAACAACTTTTGTTGTGTCTAGGATGGTTAGTATTGAAAAAGTGATATATCGGTCCACGTTTTGGTATAGTCGGCATGTAACGGATCCTCCCGATATTCGGTATTTTGATGTTTTTTGCTACATTTTTCCAGGAATTTGTCAAAAAAATGGTATTTGTACTTCGTAATTGATTTTAGCTCCGGTTGCAGATCATTGGTAGAATAACTAGGTTCACGTTTTCCTATAGCGATGACTTAAGCCAGTCAGAAAGGGGTTTTATGTATTCTCACCTTTAAATATTAACCTCATACGTTATGTGGATTGATCTTGGAATGCTTGAATTTTCTTTCAATGTATCATTTTGCTGCAGCTTGGATAAGAATGAAGATCGACAATGTCGGGGCTTGTTTTGCTATAATACTGGTAGAAGATTGTCGTCCCGAATTTTCAGTTGAATTGGCCTTAATTTCATTGCAGAAAATTGTAAGCGTAGGATGTCTTTTTTATACAGAATCCATAGCAGTTGTTTTGAAGAATTTGCCCACTTTTTTCAATCCGTTATTATGGGTTTTTGATCCGCAAAGACTGACTTAAAATATAACGTCATTCGATGACTACACAAGAACTAACAGGATCTATAAAGTTTCCTTAAAAGGGAGGGTTTAAAATCTTGATTATTATATGTTTAAGATAAGAACAAGATAAATACAATTCGTCTTTTTAAGATATGGAACATATAACTGTTTTTACGTGACTAGGAACACCGAAAATAATCGAATATTTATTATATTTATAAATCACGTAAATATTTTAGAAAACGGTTGACATATTCGATTTAGCAAGATAGTCTACTTCTATTGTTTTGCCACATGTTAGTTAATTCCATATTATAAAATATAAATTTTTTTATACCCTCCACCATACTATGGTGGGCCATTCCGTTTGTAACTCCTCTAAATACTCATGTCAGACCCAACAAAGTATATATATTCTTGATCAGCGTAAAATTCTAAGTCGATTTAGCGATGTCTGTCTATCTGTCTGTCCGTCTGCCTGTCTGTTGTAATCTTTCGAACGAATTGAGACAGAAGGCTAAAATTTGGCACACATGTTTATTTTTCCAGTAGGCAGGTTAAGTTCGTAAATGGGCCATGTTGGTCCACGTCTTCATACAGCCCCCATATAACGGTATCACCCGCTTTTCGGTATTTTGATGATTTTAGCGACATTATTCACCAGAATTGTTTTAAATTTAATATTTGAAGTTCCAAAGGGATGTTACAGCCTAAGACAGAAAATTGTCTATGCAGGTCCATGTCTTCGTATAGCCCCCATATAACGGTACCTCCCAATATTCGGTATTTTGATGATTTTATCGTCATTGTTCACCGGAATTGTTTCAAATTACGTATTTAGAATTCGTAATGGGATCTGCAGTCTGTGACAGAAAATTGTCTGTGCAGGTCCAGGTTTTCGTATAGGCCCCATATATCAGTACCTCCCTACATTCGGTATTTTGACGAGTTTAGCTACAATACCCACCGAAATTAATTGAGATGTCGTATTTGAACTTCGCAATGGACAGAAAAATATCTACGCTTGTCCAGGTCTTCGCACAGCTCCGATATAACGGTACCTCCCTATACACGATATTTTGATGATTTTAGCTACATTATTCACCGTTTATTTCAAGTTTTCGAATTTGAATATAGCTTATGACAAACAATGCCTATGTAGGTCCACGTCGTATAGACCCCAATAAAACATCTATATTCGGTATTTTTAAAATTTAAACAGAATTTTTTAAGGATTTTGTTTTTTAAAAATTTCCAAATTCGTTCCAAATGGTGGAGGGTATTAAAAGTTCGGCCCGGCCGAACTTACTGCTTTTTAACTTGTTTAGTTTGCAAAAGTTTGTAAAAATTGCAACATTAGAAATGAAATGAAACCAATTCAGACTTTCCAAGTAAATTTTTATACCCTCCACCTTGGAACTTAACTTTGTCATTCCCTTTGTAACATGTCTAAATATTCGTCGTAGACCCTATAATGTATATATATTCATAATCAGCATAAAATTCTAAGTCGATTTAACGGCGTCCGTCTGTCTGTCTGTTGAAATCACGATACAGGCCACATAGTTTGACATAGAGCGTCAAAATTTAACAGAATAATTTGTATTGTGTCTAGGATGGTTGGTATTGAAAATCGGCCCACGTTTGGTATAGTCCCCATATAACGGTACCTCCCGATATTCGGTATTTTGATGATTTTTGCCGCATTTTTTCAAGGATTTGTCTAAAAATTGGTATTTGTTGGTCATTGTGGGTTCTAGCTGCGGTGGTGATACATTGCATGTATAGGTCCACGTTTTGGTATAGCCCCCACATAACGGTCCGCCCGATATGTGACAAAAACCAGCCATCCTAGATACAATACAAATTATTCTGCAAAATTTTGACGCTCTACGTCAAATTGTGGGCTGTATCGTGACGACAGGCGGACAAACAGACGGACATCGTTAAATCGACTCAGAATTTTATGCTGATTATGAATATATATACTTTATGGGGTCTACGACGAATATTTAGGGATGTTACAAACGGAATGACAAAGTTAATATACCCTTCTTTCCAAGGTGGTGGTTATAAAAAAACATATAGAGCAGAAGCGTATGATCCGCGGAATCAAACGCCTTAGACAAATCTAGACTAACAAGCAAACCAACATCAGAACCATTGAACACACCACGAATGAGATCTGTGAGGACTAAAAGGTGGTGCTAGAACCACGTCGAAACCCAAATTGAGAACTACTCAAACTCCATCCGTGGCCAAAATCAGTCCCGCTCTATTCCATTGCGTCGGAAATTCGGTTAAATTCTTTTTTCGATCTCCGCAGACGCTTATCCAACCCACCACATTTTTATTTAAAACATTTCATTTTTTTCATTAAACATGTTTCATCTTTATTATTATTGATTGCATAGCCACATACGTTATTTGTATTTGTTAAAATTTAAGTACATTTAATGAATTTTGGTATTATTACTACATGTGTTTCGTCTTGTTGTAGTTTTTTTTTATATTTAATTTGTAATTAAGTAAATGTAAGCTTACATAAAACGTTGTACAAATAAAAATGATATTAAGGAAGCAATTATTTTTAATAGTAAATTTATGGTCAAAGGGTTTCTTAAGAAATACAAAATATATTTATTTTATGTAGCCATTTATGTTGAAACAAAAAATTATAAAGAAACCAAAAGACGGTAAAATAAAAGAAGAGATATATGTATATATGCTCTAAAATAATCTGCGTTAAACTAAAAGTGCTAAGTGCTAATGTACATTAATAATAGACTCGCGACCCTTGCCGACACCGACCCATCGTATGGGTACACCAAGTTCACTTTCCATGAAGCGTACATATTTTTGTGCATTTTCGGGCAATTCCTTGAAGTCACGTATATTTTCCGTACACGTTTTCCAGCCGGGTAGGACGGCATATTCCACTTCAATGGTGGCCAATTCGGCAACGGTGCCGGGGAAATGATCCAGTTTGTCACCATTGGCACGCTTGTACCTGTATAGAGAGGCCGATTTGTTTACAATGTATTTTCAAAAATATCTTTTGAACTTACGCTACAGCAACTTTAATTTCTTCTAAAGTATCTAGGATATCGAGTTTTGTAAGGCAGATGCAGGTATAGCCATTAACTAATGAGGTATATTTCAGTAAAGGCAAATCCAACCAACCGCAACGACGTTTTCTCTTGGTGGTAACACCTACTTCAAAGCCACGAGTTTGAAGAAGATCACCAACTTCCTGTAACAATAAACATACGCGCAATTAGCAATGATATATAAAATGTTTTTCTCAAGTTTATCTCACATTCAATTGTTCGGTGGGGAAGGGACCGTCACCAACACGAGTCGTATATGCCTTGACAACACCAATAACTTCACCAATGGTTTGTGGTGGCAGGCCAAGACCAGTCAACACACCACCAATACTACAATTACTGCTGGTCACATAGGGATATGTGCCAAAATCAATATCCAACATTGCAGCATTGGCGCCTTCAACCAAAATGGTTTTGCCCTGACGCAGAGCGGTGTGCAAAAAGCAAATTGTGTCCTTGACATAGGGGCGAATCTTTTCAGCATATTCCTTATAACGTGCCAGCTCAGCATCAACATCTACATTGATGGAGGGGAACAAACGCACATGAGTGGCCACAATAGATTTGAATCTAAAAGAAATCCGAAATCAATAATCAATGACAACCATTGCAAAAAGCATGGACATACTTTTCGCTGAAGAGATTAAAATCGCCCAGCAATTCACCAACACGAATGCCATTGCGTGTGGCCTTGCTGGAGTAGGCTGGACCAATACCCTTTTTGGTGGTACCCAACGATTTGCCACCCTTTTCAGCTTCTTGCATACCATCAACAGCCTGATGGAAATCGAAAACCAAATGTGCACGATCGGATATAATTAAGCGATGTTCGATCTTTTGCAAACCTTTAGCTTCATTTTTGCTCAATTCATCGAATAGAGATGGCAAGTGTATGACAACGCCGTTACCTGTAATTAAAAATTATAGAAATCTGGGTAAGTTTTTTTTAACAATGAAAAGTGTTTCTATTTTATGTGTATTATTAATACGGATTAATAGTGTAGGTACAAAGCCGGATGCGAACCAATTGAAAAAGTCTTACAAATATTATATAAATTATTATGGACGATCCAATACGGGTAGTCCTTACAACACCAGCAGCAGCTATAATCATGGATTTGAGGGGGGAGTCATATAAAGCAATTTAATTCACTGGGAGGGGAGTAATTTAAATCAACTTTATTCCTTACACGAACTGTTGGAACAAATCTAAAATTGTAAGGTGAATTTTTCGCTGACGAAAAAGCAGACACTTGCTAGTACTCTTTAATTTCAGTGTTCAGTTTTATATCAGTGTTCCATGTTTAGAATAAAGATAAAGCGACGTACACCATCTTTACGGTTGACTAATGAAAATTTCGATGTCTAGTCCCTTTTCCTCTCCACGTACATACAATTTCATCTATCCAATGATATTAAGCTATTTATCGCAAACTTGTTTAAATCGTTTATAGGATGAATGCAAAAAAATCCTTATCCTTAGTATTTTCAAATCTTGAAAAAGAAAAAAGCATTTCTGAATTGTTTTTAGAAAATTGAAGAAAGTGACATTTAGTCTCAAGTTTTTCTTGCCGTCATTCATGATTTGTTGCTCATCGTTTATATTATCCAATAAATTTATTTTGATGGGAGATAAAATATCAAGATATGTTTGCAGCAAGGAACCAAATTATTGTTACTTCATGATTATTATTCGTTTCAGTATAGTTATTGGTATTGTGTTCATCAGATTTGTGCTTGCCAAAAAATAGTAAAAGAGCGAAGAAAATCTCAAAACGAAAGCCTTTCACTCTTTCCTTGACATTCACCGAATGCAAAATAAAAATAAATTATAAATATATAAACACACATACACGTATATGTATATATAACAAATGTATATTCTCATTAAGAACATTAGACAATGTTTCAGCAGATCAATTTTTCCTTGGATTTGTTGGTCGTTTTCCCTCCCCTCGATGCCGACAATGCTACTGTTTTCACTTTTTCATATGTAGATTTTTGTTTTTCTTTTAAAATTTGAATCTAATTTTCATTTTATTTACCTATATACTAATGTTTTTTTGTTTTGTGTGTACCTCCCCCACGTCGGTGCCTAGTATACAAATGATAATAATAACAACAAAACGTTTTTGTGTAATCACATGACTACGAAATGACGAACACAAAAAATAAAAAGAACAAGCATTGAAAAGAACATTTCATTGAACGTGCTAAATTTTTTGTTTTCTACAGGGAGGCACAGTCATTGTTGTTGCTGTGATTGTCCGGCAAATGTGATGCCTAAACAATTAATATTATATGTAATTATTTTTGTATAAAAAATTCAATGTTGATGACGTTAAACTATCTTAAATAAAATAACAGTTTTCCAGTAGATGTTAATAATTTAGGTATTATCAGAATTTTGGTGATGAACACATATCTCACATGTATGTGTACAATAGTTGATCCCATACATCATATTTCGAAACTGCCAGTTAGATCTATGATGATTTAAAGATAACAGTTTATTGAATTAGTGCTTCTAATGCTATATTCTTCTAACGGAATCAACAAAAACCCTTATGATTTCCAGAAGAACAGACTAAAATAAATTGAAATCTTAAATGACATCTAAACTCAGATTATTAGGCTCGTCTCGAAAGAGATATAAACACATAAATCATAAACATATGATCTTCGCCTTAACAAGGCAAAACTCAAAAATTACAAATTCAGCCGAGCCTGGCTGTGGGATTTGAACTGCGGACCTCGATGTGCAGCCAACTAGAAGTTGCTGGCTCAACATTCAGAGCCACTAACACGTCGTCCTAAAGCAGCACTATAACAAGTGTACGCAATGTAGTTGTTGTTGACAGAAAAATAATCACTAGAAAAAATTGTTAAAAAATCTTCTAATACAACTTGAGTCGAACTTGGAAGGTTTCTGGTGTGCACTTCGCATATGCTCAATCGCAATAATTTCGAAATAAATACTACTTTCCAGAAAGCCATCATCAACAACAAATATGCCTGATGAACCGGTTAACCAACGGCGAATCGCGTCGCATAGTAGGAGTGTGTGATAGTGTCTACCTGGCTTTCCTTTTTACTGCAAACTTCAGATCATTAAGCTCGTCTCGAAAGAGAAATAAACACAAAAATATTAATGTTTTTCCAGCAGTTGATGTTGTTGACAGATATTTTTCCAATATTCTAGTTCCAAGCTGTGATGTTTCTTCAAAGATGGGATCTACGTTACTTATGTAAGGTTTTCTTAAGAAAAATGGAGAAACTTTCTTATATGATGAAAATTTATTTATAGAAAATATCGCTGTGACATTAAAAACCTTGAACAAAGTCGGACTTAGAAGCAAAACAATTATTTAGCATTTCATCGCATATTCTGATATTTCATTCTTTATAGTTATATGTCTATAGTATACAGTAATTTTTTGTTATATGCCTAAATTTATAGTTATTGGTCGGTTACTAAGATAACCGATTTTCCATTTATGATATCGAAGAAAATTGCAAAAGTGGTAGACTCTTGCAGGTTCAGGAACATACCATATATGTCTAAATTTGACTTCCTGAATTAAAAATATTATCACACTAAAAGTAATATAGCTAAAGGGTGTTTTTCAAAGAGCTTGTTGATTGGAAATTTAAATAAATCAAATGCCAAATTATGAAATTGCAAAAATATTCCTTGTAATTTAACATTTAAATATATTTTCGGACATATGTCCACCACGACTATTTTGCACAAAGAGCATTCTGAATGTCCAATTTTCGACCACCTTTCCAGGCATTTGAGGACGTATTTCAAGCAATGTCACTTTGAATATCGGTTTCCAAAACTTGGCATGCAAAATATTGAATGTAGACCTATATTTGTTCTTTGTGGTGGTCTCAGACGGACAATTTTGTGCACCAGAGCAGTGACCAAAATAATTTGACAATTTTAAAAATCTTAATGACCCTCGGTAGGAGATTTTCTAGAATAGTTGACATATTTTTGATCAACATATTATGACACACAACAAATCGAGAGCTAGCCTAGATTGACTTAAATTATGCTGAAACTCATTTATTCTAAAAGGATGTTTGGCCAACATGCTATCCAGTCTAAAGGTTGAATACAAAACAGTACAATGAAAAAAAAAATATTATTCACAAAATGACAATTAACGAAACTCGAATCTGCCGATATGCGTGCCAACCAACATTCAACAATTTAAATAAAATACACCAAATAATTTTAAGAACTTTTGTACCATTCCGTGAATGATTGCCTAATTTGTTAACGGCCATGTCATGATGACGGTTACCGCCTGTCATTAAATACTTTAATATAAATTACTTTAGAATTGTTTGATAACGCAATAATGACAACAACAACAAAAGGGCTAAATGACACACGTAATAGAGCGAGTGCCAAACTTCACAAAAATACAACTGAAAATTATGTTTGTTTGGAATATAAAATATAATCAGTCTTGTGACATTTTTCGCTGAGGAAATGATGATAACAAAACATTAATTTGCAAAATACCTACAACAAATCTTTCTACTGAGGGGGGGAAATAGAACATCTACTAAAAGAACAAAACCGAATATGCGTACTGTGAAATAACAAGAAGCAAATAGCTCAAGAAAATATACAACAAAGTTATCAAATCGATTAAACAACCAAACAACAGGCAAACCTTCAGACAGACGATTGGCTTTTGTTTATATTTAATTAAAAGTTATTACAGAACAGTGATTGTTCTACGTTTGGTTGTTTGTTGATGGTTGTGGGTGGTTCCGCTACCTATTTGTTGTATAAATGGTATAAATTATAATAATAATCACATGGAAATTGCATACACCATTGGAGGATATTTGCACATACATTTTAATCAGGGGGAAAACAAAATAAATATATTGGGAATAATTTATTTTGCTTGCGGAAGACGTTGTATTTTTTTCAGTTGATGATAACCTTAAAAGGTTATAGTATTCTTTATAAAATCACCATAATATAAGTAATAATGACTAATAATATTCTCTACAGCCGCTACTAACTACTGGCAGATAACATTGCCTGTCGCCATACTCTAATTGAAAATGCACACATTTTTGTAATGCGTCACCGTAGATAATACCATATATTGTGTAGGCCTTGTAGTATTTATCGAATATTATGTAAAGAGTATAAATAAAAAACAATTATTTGTGAAATAGGGAAATGTTATTTTTTTAATTTTAGAAAAGACAGCGAGAAGTAAAATTCAAGGAGTTTTCTAGACCTTTTCACAAAATCATGCTAATATGTTTTGCTGACACTTTACTTATCTTATTCACTGGCCGTTACACACATTTATGGATGGCTTCCAAAATTAGTGGAACAATATTGGTCTAATTTGAGTGAAATATTAACATGTGAAAACCACGTAACTAGAATAACTTATTCAAATGCAATCTAAAAATGAAACTATCCCTGCAATACTAAGTAAGTTGAAAAATAAAGTCGAACTTTATGGCACAGAGAGCTTTTAGGTCATTTTGCAGCATGAAGGAACATGGATCTGTTAATAAATCCGATCAAGAGCAGATCAATTGTCGTATGGTAAATCAGTTTGAATAAATCTAGATTAAGTCAATGGATGCTGACAAAGAGGGTTAAACGCGCTCTAAACGCACTTTTTCTTCTTCTTTTTATGATTCTTTATGGCCAAGGGCAGTAGTTGCCAAACCAGGCATTCTTTAATTTAAACGATCGAAAACAAGAGAGAGGACGAATGACCCTTTACTAACAGTACTTTTTATAAATTAACTATTAAATTCTATTAAAATTTTCAAAATTGACAAAATCAAGAGAACGATGATCCCACTGTAAAATTAATTTATCAAATTGCCACAACTTCTTTTCAAAATGAGATAAGAAATTTCAAAATAATCCAATCGAAAGGTAAATATATGACTGTTATAATCAATCAAGTGTGATAAGACCTACTTTTAGAGTAGAAACGTGTTCGCCTTTTTCAATTCGTGTGCATATTAAAATGTGCAATACAAAGACATCTTAGTAAATGATAAATAAATGTAGTTTCTTTCAACTCCTTGCAAACAATTACTCTTTTTGGTTCGTCTGATAAAAGGCTTCATTTTTCAGTAAATAAGAACTTGAAGTTGAGTGTAAATGTTTACAATATGTAATTTGAAACCAAACAAATCTGTTTTCATTCATACCAGTCGGTTATTAATTTCTAAACTTACAAATTAGCTGAGGGGTAGTCAATTATTTGTCCAATTTAAAGAATACTTAATATTTCCTTTGCAAAAATATATACATTAAATGTCCGCTAACACTTTTTTACGATCTGTGTATATAATTTGAAAACAGTTCAACTACGTGATGATATAAAATGAATTCTGTTTTCTGTTATCTAATCTAAAAAATCTTGATGAAATAAAAATGATACAGATAGAAAGAACGGAGTCCAGTTACCTTGAAATAGTTAACAAAAAAAGAACACAACATATTCAATACATATAGCGAAATAAACTTACCAATTACTGAAATACATTTCTCATTGACAATACCACTGGGCAAAAGATGGAAATCAAATTCAGTGCCATTGGCTACGACAGTGTGACCGGCATTATTGCCACCCTGAAAAGTTGAATAAAAAAGAAATAATGGGGGATTAACATTTAAAAAATTTAACATATATTTTGAATGCGAATTAAAATCAACCAAGGTTAATAGGAAATAGTAATGCAACAGAGTTTGTAATGCCAGTTATTGATATTTATCCACAAAAGTGTTGTAAATGTAAGTTTTTCTTAGACATATGGAAATGTTATGGATGTTAACACGTACATATGTACCATGGTGAAAAGATCAACAAAGGGGCTGGCATGTGTATACATATATATTTATGGATTCTGGCAAATATTCAAAACAAAATATAATACAAATATAAATAAACGTTTGTATACATTTAGTACTTGTTTCATATTTCTTAACAAAACCAAAATATACTCATATATACATATGTATATATGTATGTATAGAACCATTTTCCAATGTCTTAAAAGTAATGATAATAAAATATTAGATAAATTATTATTCTATATAAAAAAATGTCAGATAAATTAGCAATATTTTGGCAAAGTTTTTAGTGTGAAAATTTAATATTAATGTTATACTCTTAATTGCGTATAATATTCATATAAGTACAACTTTTTTATTTGTATTACCGCAACGACAAGAGTTTAGGAGTATTCAACTCCTTTTCTACTCCTAAACTTATTCTAAAATTATTCTATTTTTATGATCCTAGCCAGATTTTCCATGGAAACTGCAACAAAGTCAAACGCCATAATTTTTACATTTTTTTTTTTAATTTTATTGAATGAAAGCAAAAAATGATTTCCTACATTTCCTAAAAATACCCAATATAAGTTGGAAACCGGGGATCAATATGGACAATGTACTCTCCATTATGACCTACAATTCCAAATTTAAACAAACATTTATATTCGAAACTTCATTTAGAATTCCACTTGAAATTCGAATTTCTTTGAGAATTTAATTTATTTAAAATTCGAGTTTATTAAATTATAGTTTGGGATATATTTACCAAATTAGTTTTGCCCTAAATCAATACGCTATAATCAAAAGTCGGACTTTTAAGGGGCAATAACACTTGTTCTTATAGAAATTCATGACATTGCAAATATATGTTTTCTAAAAAGAGTTGTTATTTTTAATTATCCGGTTGTAGCAGGGTTTGGTGTGTAGATTTCCGGTTCCAATTCCAAATAAAATACACCAAGGTTTTCTACATAAAATCGTTATAAAAATTCTTTATTGAAAATAAATCTTACATTTTTGACAATTGGTCCATATGCCTCAAACATGAATACAAGGGACTGCCATCGCTTTCACCAAGTATTCTATGTAATTAGCTTCGGAAGAATAAGCCAACCGGCCACACAATCGTGTTTCCAAGAAGACTTAGTTCTTACCTTATGGATTGTCTATAAGAGAATCAAGGTCCGGCGCATTAAACCTTCGCTCTTTTATAGCCATCCAAACAAAGCTTTTTTCCAAACATATCGATCGTTTACAATTTAAACGACTCTATTGTTAAATAAACAAGTGAAAGCTCTTTACGTTAACTTAGCAAAGCACAAAAGAGACAACAAAGAAAAACTCAATCAGTGATCGAACGCATCTCAATAACTGTTACATTGTAACCCTTCGTTCGTTCGATCACTCAATGTGTTTGGAATATACGTTACAACTTTAACAAAGTCCACTGAAGCAGGTAGAAAAACTAATCATAACAATGTTGCACAGTGAATCAAAACGCTTTAGTAAGGATTGACGAAAGCATTACAATTGCAAAATAGGTATAAAGATAAATAAATATGATTATAAATGTTAACGATAAATTAATAAAAATAAACAAAATAAATATATAATGTAAGATCGCTCTACATTCTCCCCCTTTGGAGTGCGGCTTCGGCCCGAAAGCACGACAAAACATCTAGAACTTCTTGGGTCTTCCTCTCTTGCGAATGGGATGAACTGGCTTTGGCATAATATTGGTATTGTCATCAGCATACAGTGTTAAGGCAGATGCGTGATATGTACCTAAGGGAATGTTGATGTTTTCAGGGGACGCTACTTCGTACGATGTCGAACCAATTTTCCTGATTATAACATACGGGCCGTCTCTCTTGGGAACAAACTTGGAAGTAACTCCTTTTGACGCTTGGCTCAGAACATGAGTATTAATCATTACAGTGGCTCCAATACCAAAATTTGGTTGCGACCTTCTGTGGATGTCGTACGAGTTCTTGTTTGCATCTTGTCTTCCTTCTTCACACTCTTTTGAATCTTGGATAATACTCGATAGTTTCCGTAGGTAAGACGTGATTTGTGGAAGAAAGTTTTCCCTCTCTATTACAGATTTCAAATCGTTCTGAACGTCGTCCAATGATCTTAATTCTCTTCCAAAAGTTAGAAATGCGGCCGAAAACCCTGTTGATTGACATTTCACCGTATTCATGGCAAACCTGATGGCACTTATGTGGGTAGACCAGGTGTTATGATGACCCTGGACAAGAATAGCCAGTTGCGCTTTCATGTCGCGATTTTTACGTTCAACTGGGTTTGCTTGGGGGTGATAGACAGGCGTAAATTGTTGCTGTATATTGAAACAGAAGGCAACTTGTTGCATTATGGCAGAAATAAACTGGACTCCATTGTCAGTTTTAAGTCGTCTTGGGATTCCATAACGAAGAAAAACCTCTTCAATGAGGGTTTTAGTGCATACCTCGGCTGTGGCTTCCTTTAGGGCAAACAATTCAACCCAGCGTGTAGCAACATCTTCGGCGATTAATATCCATTGATAACCATCAGCTGTAGTGGGCAGCGGACCAAAAAGATCGACAGCTAAAACTTCAAATCGTTGGTTAGTACTTGTTGTCTTCATGAGTCCAATGGGTTTCATGTTCGTTGCTTTAAATCGTTGACATTCTATACATGACTTGACATGTTTTGAAATTTCTGCTCGCATACCTGGCCAGAAAAACCTTTTTGAGATCCGTTGTATAGTTCTGTCCACCCCATAGTGCCCAGCGGTGCTATCATCATGATATACTTTTAAAATTTGAGCTCGCTCATGCTCTGGAACAACAAACTGCGCTTCATCGGTTTCATCATCATTGTATCGATAGAGAACTCCTTCATTCATAATGTATCCGCGATTAGTCCAATGACTCAAATCTTCGTTCTCAGATTCTAAGGAATTTATGATTCGTTTCAAAGATTCATCCTTCATTTGCTCTTCACGTACCACTGCCGGTGTTCTTGTAGGGAAATCAATTTGAAACGACAGAATAGGAGCAGTATTTGATTCATCAGCAAAACCATTTGGACGAGATAACATATCCGCCACGGAGTTAGATTTTCCTGGTGTATATTCAACTTGCAGGTTATATTGTTGTATCTGCAGAGCCCATCTGGCTAAACGACCCACGGGACATTTCATGCTCAATAACCATTTCAAAGGTTGATGATCCGTCATGAGGATTATTTCTGCTCCTTCTATATATCCTCTGAATTTGGAACAGGCCCAGACAATTGCAAGAGCTTCTCTTTCAGTTGTAGAGTAATTTCTTTCAGCATTAGAAAGCAATCTACTGATGTATTCTATCGGGTGTTCATCACTGCCCTCCCCCTGAATCAAAACTGCTCCTAATGCGAATGAACTTGCATCCGTTTTTATTATAAATGGCAAGTCATATTGAGCTTGTTTTAGTATTGGTGGCGATATAAGCTTTTGCTTCAATTCATTGAATGCTACTTTTTGTGGCTCTCCCCAAACCCAAGTAGCAGTTTTTTTTGTCAGATCCGTAAGAGGTCTTGCTATTTGTGCGTATTTGTCAATAAATTTTCGATACCACGAACAAGTTTGAATAAAAGATATTAATTCTTTCACATTTCGAGGTTCTCTTTTGCCTGATATTGCCTCTGTTTTTTCTGGATCGACGGCTATGCCATCGGAAGTTAAAACATGTCCCAGAAATTTAACTTCACTACAACAAAATCGACATTTCGAGTTGTTAACACGTAACTTGTAATGACCCAGGCGAGTAAACACCGAGTTTAAATCTCTCAAATGGTCTTCAAAGCTTCCTGAACATATAATTAGGTCGTCCAAATAGGCAAAAATTAACATTCCATTCAAGCCGGCTTTAAAATGGTCTATGAGACGTTGAAATGTAGCAGGGGCGTTTCTTAGTCCGAAGGGCATTCTAGTAAAACGGTATAAACCAAATGGAGTTATAAAACATGTTTTATCACGGTCTTTATCAGCCACCGCGATTTGGTAATAACCACTTTGAAGATCTAGTGTGGTCATAAACTTCGTACTTTTAGCCGAATGCAATATATCATCCATTCTAGGCAGTGGATAGCGATCAGGTTCTGTAAACCTATTCAACTTCCGATAGTCAACACAGACGCGAATACCTCCATCTCGTTTCGGAACCATAACAACAGGTGATGCCCAAGCAGATTCGCACTCTTCAACAATACCCAGTTCCAACATACTATCAACTTCTGCCTTCAATTCCTTAGTCTTCACGAAGGATAGACGATATGCAGGTGAAAATATTGGGGATTTATCGCCAGTGTTGATAGTATGCTCCATAAATGGTGTGGGTTCACTAATTGCTCCGAAAATCTCCCAATGGGTTTCCAAAAGCTGATCCAACAGTGACTTTTTATCCAAGTCCAGACAGTGGCCGTCAGAAGGCTTCAACATTTTGTAGTCCACCATAAATAAAGGAGTAAGAATGGAGTCCAAATACTCATCATTTTGTGATTTAACACTGACAAAATTGGACTTATTGTTACGTTCTGGAGTATCTTGTTCATGCAAAGGCAAACTATCTTTAAAAATGGCTTGAATTGAGTGTGGGGAGTAATCATTTCCTGTCATTTCCGGACCAAAACTCTCAAATTCAGACATGTAGACTTCACGGTTGTATTTTCCTCTTTCTTGTACGTCGACTTCGTGTTTTCTTTTCAAAGCTTCTGTTGCCGGTGCAGGAGTAACATTTTGAATGGGCTTAGGGTTTCGATTGACCACTTTTATGGTCTCCAGTAAGTTTAAATCTAATGGTAAGCACTCAGGAAATTCAAAATGGCTTTTCGGATCGTCTTCAAAACACCAGTAGCCTTGACCCATATTCAAAACAATGGCTGCCTGTTCCAGAAAATCTGCTCCCAACAGCGTACGATTATTTGGGGCGTTTGGCAAAATGACGAACTGTATGTTTAAGGATCTGCCTCCAATAAAAATTTTGCAAATAGTGGACAAACAATCTTGCACCGATCTACTTCCATCTGCCAAAGATATTTCCATTCTTACTTTGCTGTAAATACACCCATGAAAATCCATTACTTTTTTAAGATTGGAACTAGCAATACTGGTACGAGCTCCCGTGTCCATATATGCTTGTCCTGGAATGCCAAATATTAGAATATTTGCCATTGGAATTTCTCGTCCCACTAATCTAACTGCCATGCTATTAAAGCCAACATGTGCTTTATTTTTGTTTGCACTGCAATAGGGACAATTTGCACGAACAAATCCTGGTGCATTGCAACCATAACATGCCAATTTCGGTTTTTCCGTATTGGTTTGAGCGATATAATTGGCTTGCTGTCTGGCCTCGGATTCGATTTTCTCCTTCTTAAAACAGTTGTCCTTCGTATGACCCTTTTTGCGACAATACGTGCATCGAACTGGACCACCAGATGCTAGATTCTCGGTGTTCACAATCTTGCCACGCTCGTTTAGGGAATCTTCAGCTTCTCGTGCATCCTTGAGCAATTCGTCGAAATTTGCCACCTTATGACGAATAACTCGTTCACGAATCTGGACATGAAGCATTCCAAACAGGATGTCGATTTGGTCATTTTCCGACGGAACTTTTGGAAGTTTAGCGAATAACGCCCTCTTCTTCCTAATGAACACATCTGTGGCTTCATTCTTCTGCTGCTTTCCTTCACAAATTTCCGCATATATGCGCCATGCCGGCTTTGCTGGGCAAAAGGAATCACGCAGCATATTCACCACATCATCAAATTTCTTAGCTTTCGACTTCACGCCACTCCACCACTCGGAAGCATCACCCAACAACAGCATTGGCATACTATTAATGGCTTCCATATCTCCAATATTTTCCACAGTTTTGAAAGTTGTGATAGCCGAGATGAACTCCTCAAGCTTGGTCGAATCTTTTTCACCATTATAGCGAGCTGAACAATGGCTAAAAGTTCCAACTTTTACATTAGCTGCAGCTACAGCTTTTACTAACGTCTCAAATTGCTCAGTTGTTAAAGATGCACTGGTCATGATTTTTAGGCGTGGACTTCTTCGTGGGGTTTCAGGAATTTCCATAAAAATTTTATATATAAAATAAAAGTTGGGCGCCAATTATGTAGCAGGGTTTGGTGTGTAGATTTCCGGTTCCAATTCCAAATAAAATACACCAAGGTTTTCTACATAAAATCGTTATAAAAATTCTTTATTGAAAATAAATCTTACATTTTTGACAATTGGTCCATATGCCTCAAACATGAATACAAGGGACTGCCATCGCTTTCACCAAGTATTCTATGTAATTAGCTTCGGAAGAATAAGCCAACCGGCCACACAATCGTGTTTCCAAGAAGACTTAGTTCTTACCTTATGGATTGTCTATAAGAGAATCAAGGTCCGGCGCATTAAACCTTCGCTCTTTTATAGCCATCCAAACAAAGCTTTTTTCCAAACATATCGATCGTTTACAATTTAAACGACTCTATTGTTAAATAAACAAGTGAAAGCTCTTTACGTTAACTTAGCAAAGCACAAAAGAGACAACAAAGAAAAACTCAATCAGTGATCGAACGCATCTCAATAACTGTTACATTGTAACCCTTCGTTCGTTCGATCACTCAATGTGTTTGGAATATACGTTACAACTTTAACAAAGTCCACTGAAGCAGGTAGAAAAACTAATCATAACAATGTTGCACAGTGAATCAAAACGCTTTAGTAAGGATTGACGAAAGCATTACAATTGCAAAATAGGTATAAAGATAAATAAATATGATTATAAATGTTAACGATAAATTAATAAAAATAAACAAAATAAATATATAATGTAAGATCGCTCTACACGGTACATTTGACAAGTACGATACTCGCATCAAAAACGTATATACATTTTTAAAAATCGCTACAAAAATCGTGAAATCTTTAGTCACAATTCCAATTGTCTTAAAATAAATTCTGTATAATTGTCGGTTATTGTATTGGTAATATCAGCACTATCTCATTATATTTAAAATTAAAAAAAAAAAAAATTATTACCCAAAAGGGTAAGATTGAGAGACTAGGGAAATTTTAAATTCATTCCATGTCTGTCAGTTCGCCCCTGGGTTATATAGCTTGCAATATTTAAGATCAAGCTTCAAAAGGCAGAGACATTGAAATTACTCCTACATTCTGGATTATGAAAACGATGCAAACACGATCAAATTTTGTATAGCTCCATATAACGTTTCCTACCGATTTTCGGTATTAAGAGTATATCATCCACATTCTAAAAACTACTGAACTGTAATTTGACATTTCTGCAAAAAATCGCAAACAATGAGGTCAGTATGTCAACGAATCATGATTGCGTATTTCTACAACGGTTTACAAAAATATGTCAACACATAAGTATAGAGTGTCTTAACCATATATGGGGTTTGTTATTTATAAAGCTGGTGCATTGTTTAAATGCAACGTGTAGTTATAATTCGAAAGCATGGGTACCAAAAACGATATGAAAAATAATAAAGAAGTGAAAACTATAGCTAATCCGTAACAAATCAAGAGACAAAAAAATAAGATATTCCTATAACAATTTTAGCAGAAATCAATAAGCCATTTCCAACATGTTTAAAAAAAACATATCAGTTATTAAAATCTTACGTATACATCAAGCAAATACTAATTTTGTAAAATAATATAGAAGAATTGAGCTTTTATCAGAATTTATTGGATGTGATGCAACGATTTCACTGGTTTATTTTTTAACTTTATTTTTTCAGCTTTGAACCGTTTCACAATGAATTTAACAAAATATTCTCTTCTTGATTCTCCTTTAGGTGGGAAAAATCATATACCTACAGATATCCAATTGTTGCAACGCTTTCCGTAAGTATACTATATAATAACGGGCCAAAAAAAACATTAAACATTGTATATTTACTTCTGTCATTTTCAGACTGGAACTGTTGAGTTTCTAATTAGAAAAAGTGCTAAATATCACCTCAACAAAACAAATATATAACCTCATCATCTACGCTATCTGGTTGATTGTCAATAATTTCCGATAATTGACCGATTTACAAAAACAGCATTGAAAATGACATAATATTTACAAATTAGAAGAATTAGATTTCATTCTAAAACGCAACAACAATTTAAATTGAATTCAAATAAAAAAATTCTAAACAGAAACGTGATGAAATAGGAAGTGAGCAATCAAGATGATGTGGATGATGATGGTGGTGGTGATCAGCAGCAACAAAACAAAACGCAAAAAAAAAACAAACATATACGACAATATCTTAGTGTAGAAGACAAGGGAAAGGAAACGTGCCAGACCTTTGCACTGTAGAAAAAGAAATAATGTTACAAATAAATATATTTGTACTGGAGTATGTTGGTTATGTAAACCCCTTTTCTAGTAGCAGGCACACAGAAACTAGAAACATATCAAATGTAGAAGTATATACACATTTTAGCGCTTTTGTTTGTATATGAAAATTATGGCAAAACACACAGAAAACGTACTTGTGTATGTATATTTGTTCTTCCCCTTTTTGGCCAATGGAGAAAGAAACAAACGGCAAAACAATATGATACCATAAACACATGTGACTAACCAATAAACAATAAAGGAGTTAAAATAACCAAACATGGACTGGCAATTCTGATGCAATATCATTATGTCTGTCATGATGTCTTATATCAGCTGCTTTGCTTTTGGGAATCCTTAACCTGTTTTGGAGGTAGGATTATGAAAAAGCATTTAAAGGTGTTCTTTTTCCATTCTTAAGACAACACATGCAACATACACATGATTTTGTTCTCTAGGTATACTATTTCCAAACGTTATTGTGTGTTCTGTTTGACAGCCAAACAGGCAGGCAAAATGTCCTTGACCATAGAAAAGCAAACCAAAGGAAAGACATCAAACATACGAGTGGGAGGAATTTAATACACAAAACTATGAGACGCCCTTTAAATATGTAATTCTTCGTTATAAATTTATGACTATATAGAAACACATGTTAATCATACCTGACATCTGCAGACAATATCAACCTCGGAGGCCAACATATCCACAACTTTGCCTTTGCCCTCATCGCCCCATTGGGCTCCGAGCACAACATCTACCTTAGATTTGTACATATTAAGGCGTCTTTCGTGCAAATTTTCGTAGTGATTGCCGTTCATTACACTATTATTTACAGGTGTCGTTGTTTCCATAGTTTGATGGAGTCACACTTGTTGTAGTCCTTTAATTCCACGTCCGAAAATTTAGAAATATTTGCAAAAATTATAACACACACAAAATTTTATAACAAAATGCGCGTTTGCTTGAGCGGCTCGTTTTTGATCTAACCGACCGCCGCCAGACCAGACCGTCTCCAACACAATCGTCAACTGTAAAGAATTGAAATTCGGTCAGTCAAACGAATGACATTAATTTTGACATTTTATGTGGTATGAACAAACGGCATGGCATGGCGTATGAACAAGGTGCTCCTGCAAATTTTAAAAACAATATGAAATGTCAAAATTTATTTACGTTTTGTTGGCTTTGTTTATCTTTTGTTCTGTGATTTCAATCACAATAGTGCATTTTGACATTAAATTTGGTAGGCTGCTGGCATGGCAGGGCGACCTTATGCTTAGGCTGCACCATATGTATAAACATGGCCGCCACAACACAAAACAAAATTCAAGTAAATGATTAAACTACTAATAAACAATAAAATGTTCTCAGCAAGTAACAAAATGGCGCAAATCCATTTGGTGTAGAATTCATTCATGAGAGGCAGTCACTCACTTCCGAAAAAGTATTATTTTACAAATTTATTATTTAAAAAATGTTATAGGTGACAATCCTTGAAGTATAAAATTGTCTATAGAGGTTCCCGTTTTGGTAGGGACCCCATATAACGGCCTCAGACACTTTATGGTTTTTGAAAAGTTTTACATATCATTCAAACGGTCTTACTGGTATTTGTAGTTTAAAGTGGAACACGTTTGAATTCAGATACTTTTATATAAAAATATTTTTTTTTTTTTTTTACCAAGGCATGGTAGAATCAAGGAGGTAAAGTTATGCAATCACATGTTTACATTTTTTAAAATTTTTTTCATCTGACAACATCTTAATGTCAAAATTTGTATTATGGTAGAAGAATATATGTAGGTAGACGCGTCGACACAGCTGCTGGGACAATGAACTGTCAAACCAATTTTGGAATTGAAAATGTTGAATGAAAAATTATTTAAATTTGTAAAAATTGTTGAAAAACGCGAATTATAATAGCCTCCGTAGTAAAAGAAAACATATAAAAATCCACTTATATTTGAAAAAACATTTATTTTTTTTTGACATATCAATGCTCCCAAGCGTTGATGCATCTACCTGTATTCTTCTGCCATGATTTGTATTTATAAATTCATTGTATATACACAAATCAGAGATGGGAACTTGCTTTTATGTAGTGAAATGTGACAAGGTAAATTACAGAAAATGCAGAGATGGTAATGCTTATTTTAAATGACTACCTTCTTAATTTTACCATGATTTAAAGTCTTTGGCCGGTTATTACATCTTTCCGATAGATAAAAAAGTGATGTTGTCGGACACATAAATCATTTTCATTTAAGGATGAACTGTCTGATAAGCAAATGTTCAGACCATCTTCCCTTTATCTTTTAACGTAAAGTTTACTGATAATATATCAACAACAGCAAAATTTATTTAAATAAAAATGGATAACGCAAATCGTTTATTTTATATTGAAGAACTGATTTATAAATTTATTTCACGAAATCAATTACAAATTCGTATTTCGTTTATTATTTTGAAACTAAAATGAAGATGCCATTGTGAAAAAATGCAGTGAATACCAGTTACTTTAAAAAAACTTGCCATATCTCTGTAAAAAATGCATATATTTTAAAGGAAAGATGTAATAATGAGAACTCGATAATGTGAACTTTATACTTCACTGTTCCTAAAGTAAGGGATAACAAAAGTGGACTATAAAGGAAAGATGTAAATGCGGGTTTTTAAGTCATATAGGCTTTATTTTTGTATCTATGATTTTCTGTGGATACTGAATCACTCTTCTATTCTTGGTTTTCTGTGGTATTTGATGAGAGTATACAAAAAATGAAACAAATAGCAATACTTACCGTGAAACAAATAAAATAAAAATTACTAAAAGCACGATTGCACTATTTTTTATAAATAAAAATAATTAAATATTTTAAATTTTAGGGAAAAAACTCACATTTTGTGATTTTTTTGAATTCTGAGAAAAAGGAAGGGCTTTAAAGTTAACTTAACAAAAAGCCCACATTGCAAACTATTGTCAATAAACTCAATCAAATTATTGACAATATGTTGGGTTTTATTATTATGTAAGCTTAATAATAATAATAAGCTTACGAAAGTAATACAAGTACATAAAAAGCTTGAAAGCATGTCATATTTCAATTTTTAATGAAAAACGACGACACGATTTTAGTGGGGATTGTATTCCCTTTAAGAAATGTCACAAAATATTCCTAGCAATGACTTTAAGCTTCTTATGTACTTTCATCCATGGTACAATGAATACAAGGTAGGCTAACTTTGAAAAAATTGCAAGTATAGAGGTCTACCTGATCATGTTCTATATATCTCTTATGGTTTATTTCGCGACAAAAACTGTAGACTTTGTCGATGCATATGTTGCAATAAGTATTTTGAAAGACCCGAATTTGAATATTTTCTGAACAATTTTTTTATTATTGAAAAGAATACGCACACATTAACAAATGAAGTTGACATATTAAGCCAGAAAAATAAAAAAAAAAATTAATCATATGGTAGTTCTGCCCTACCTTGAATTTATTTACATCTAAGTGCACCAGTTGTCGGCACTTTCTAAGTGTACCAGTAGTCGGCACTTTTAGGATTTTCAGGTTTTCAGTCGTTCACCATTTTGAGTGGAACTTTTCAATCATTACAAAGTTAATTTATTCAGATTTGAAATTTTGTATAGTTTTACAATAATAAATAAAGTTTTAATAACTTTTTATTAAATTTCATAAAAATTGGAGTTTTATTAATATAATGCTTTTTGGCCAGTAGTCGTCATCACTTGCCAATTGTCGGTATGACATGTTCCAACATACCGCCATACCGATTTTTTTGAAAGGATAATTAATAATAATAGGGTATAATGTGAGTTACTATTTATACTCTGTTTTGTGAGTAATAAAATAGTTCTCTCTTATTTTTAGCTCGTTTCTGCTACACTTTTTCACTGCTCTACTAGACTATTGTTTAGTTGGTGATGGTGAATCGAGGTGTAGGGTTCGAGCTTCTCGTGAATTATTAAGATAAATTATTAGGTTTAATATGTTATTTGTTAAGTTTGAATTAATCATTGAATTTGTATTATGTTAGGGTATTGTAGATAGATAATACATGTTATGGGCCCTGTGGTCTTATTTATATTTCTTTGTAAGGCAAATAAATGAAATGAAATAATAAAAAAAAATAATACATTAAAATATTATATTTTTGTTTAGTTAAACTGATTCCACCTCTTTATTATATTTTTCTTAAGAAATGGATTGTTTCGTTCATGCTGAAGACCTTCGCAGACAAAAATTTAATTTTTATTAGAATAAATCATTTTTTGTACTCTAACCGACCGTTGCCAGACCAGACCGTCTACAATGAAATTCGAAGCCATCGATAGTTAGCAACGTTGCTAATTTCACAAATTTCTTTTTCATTCATAATTTTATAAATAATTTTTTTTTTTTCAAATCGGTTTCAAGTTTTTTCCTTGACGCTCATTTTAAAAAAGTATTAAATGTGAAATGTTGATTTACTGAGTCATCCTGTAGTTTTGGTGCAATTCGATGTTATCGATAGTTAGCAAAGTTGCTATAAAATGTTTTTTGTTTGTTGCGTGAAAATATATAATATTGAATAAAAAACATATGTAAGTGTGTGATAGCAATAATTATAAGTCATATACAAAATGGACATACAAACGGAAATACACATGGATAATAAAAATAACAGAACAAATATAAAACTCTTAGGCTTAACTCTAGTTTAGTAAAAACTCTTCAATTTTTTCGAAAATTTTTTCAGTGGTAGGTATTTTAACCATGATCCCGGGAAACTATTTTTTTCTTGGGGGACGGACCTGAGACCCCAGATGGGGTAAGATGTTACGGTTCGGAAGTTATAGTCAAATTATCGATTTTTTGGACCCGGATTTTTTATAAAACCCCCAAAAAGTAAAAAAAGGGTCCATTATGGGGGACAACAAAATTGATGCCAAATTATAGCTGACACTTCTACCTTTCCAAAATGCTACAATTTGTGCTAATACCTTCACTGAGTCCAGAGATATGGGTCTTTCCATCCGCATAACCCGATTCTTACCAGTTCATTAAAACTATGTTTTCAATAAAAAAAGGTATATTTTGCGTAAGAATGAAATTCAGAAATCTTTGGTTCGCGTTAGCCGGTGTAGGACATACCCAGAAGAGAAAATCTCAAGCCCCGGCCGAAGGCCGGCTACTTACAAAAGGTATCCAATTTAGAAAACTTTGGTTCGCGTTAGCCGGTGTGGGACATACCCAGAGGAGAAAATCTCAAGCCCCGGCCGAAGGCCGGCTATTTACAAAAAGTGTCAAATTTAGAAAACTTTGGTTCGCGTTAGCCGGTGTGGGACATACCCAGAGGAGAAAATCTCAAGCCCCGGCCGAAGGCCGGCTATATACAAAAAGTGTCAAATTTAGAAAACTTTGGTTCGCGTTAGCCGGTGTGGGACATACCCAGGGGAGAAAATCTCAAGCCCCGGCCGAAGGCCGGCTATTTACAAAAAGTGTTAAATTTAGAAAACTTTGGTTCGCGTTAGCCGGTGTGGGACATACCCAGAGGAGAAAATCTCAAGCCCCGGCCGAAGGCCGGCTATACAAAAAGTGTCAAATTTAGAAAACTTTGGTTCGCGTTACCCGGTGTGGGACATACCCAGAGGAGAAAATCTCAAGCCCCGGCCGAAGGCCGGCTACTTACAAAAGATATCCAATTTAGAAAACTTTGGTTCGCGTTAGCCGGAGTAGGACATACCCAGAGGAGAAAATCTCAAGCCCCGGCCAAAGGCCGGCTATTTACAAAAAGTGCCGAAATTATGAAACTTTGGTTCGCGTTAGCCGGAGTAGGACATACCCATAGGTGAAAATCTCAAGCCCCGGCCGAAGGCCGGCTATTTACAAAAAGTCCCAAATTTAGAAAACTTTTGTTATTCCGACGACTGCTACGCGAAATAAACACTTTTTTATTAAAAACATCATTTTAATGAACTGGTTAGAATCGGGTTAGGCGAATGGAAAGACCCATATCTCTGGACCCGAAAAAGGTATTAGCACAAATTGTAGCATTTTGGAAAGGTAAGAGTGTCAGCTATAATTTGGAAACAATTTTGTTGACCCCCATAATGGGCCCTTTTTTGACTTTTTGGGGTTTCATAAAAAATCCGGGTCCAAAAAATCGATAATTTGACTATAACTTCCGAACCATGACAACTTACCCCTTCATGTGACCACTTGTTGGATAGGTATTTCCATAAGCTTTCAATCGATACCCATATTGTCTATATCGGGTAAGTGGATCCGGGTCCAGGCGGGGTCTAGATCCCGGACTTTCGGGTCAAAAATCTGGGGTTCCGGGTCCGTCCCCCAAGAAAAAAATAGTTTCCCGGGATCAGGGTAAAAATACCTACCTCTGGAAAAAATTTCGAAAAAATCTAAGAGTTTTTACTAAACTAGAGTTGTTTCAACTCTTATTGCATGATAGCAGCTATAACAATGTTTATGTTAATGTTTATGAAAAAAGTGAATTAACAACGTTTGCTCCGTCCCAGATAACAGATTTATAATATCGAGAAACAATTGCGATGCTAGTATACTCCAGCAGGTTTTGGAAAAGGGCTTATGTTTCTATCGGAGGGCAATGGTAGAATAATAGAGGTAACATCAAGTGTTGTTGTATAAAAAACGTAACAACAACCACATACAAATTTATTTCTGTACGTAATACAAGTTTACAGTTATATGTCCAAAAATGTGAACAAAACAATTAATAATAATTCAATAAATTATTTTAATTTCAAAAATGTTAATTTTTGGAATATGGATTATTAAATTTCAATTGCAGAATAATAGTTCTTAAAATATTTAATTTTAATTTGCATATCATTCCACTGAATGTATAATTGTTACATGGTAGAATAAAGAAGGTAAAGTCATGCAATCATATTTTTTCAATTTTTTTCAAAATTACTCATTTGTCATTATCTCATTGTCAAAATTTATTTATAAATCCATTGTATACAAAAAAATCAGAGATGGGGGTTTGTTTCCTTTGCATTGAAATTCGACAAGGTAAATTACAGAAAATGCAGAGATGGATACGCCTATTTGAAATGACTTTACAGTACGTTTATATATAAATGGGTTAACCGACTGGATTTGGATTAAAATTGTCATATCCATTACTTATACTTCAAATAAATCCTCTCAAAGTAGGTTAACCCTACAAAAAGTTCTAACGTAAACATGGCATTACCTTCTTAATTTTACAATGAGTTTTGTTATTTTCTATTATTGTCCTGCAGTCAAATTTTATATCAAAAAAGTGTATACCTATGGTAAATCAAGAAATGCAAATAATGCCATTTTTACGTTAGAACATTTTGTAGGGTTAACCTACTTTAAGAGGATTTATTTGAAGTATAAGTAATGGATATGACAATTTTAATCCAAATCCAGTGGGTTTACCCTTTTATATGTAAACGTACTGTAAGTCACAAAACGTCGTATTGGATATTGACACTATAGAGTAAAATCAATTATACTTTTTTTAATTCATCTAATTGTAATATTTTCGAAACCTCCCATTTTTTTAATATTCTTTTTCTATTTTGATCAATTGTCAATATTGAAAATGTTTAACTTTGAAATTTTGTACTCCCGACGTATTTGGGTAACAGTCATATAACTACATGTGTGTTTTAGGTAACGTGTAAATTAAAATAATATGTAAATATTTCATGGTAGAAGAATACAGGACGCTTGGGAACATTGATATGTCAAAAATTTTCAAGTGCTTTGTCAAAAAAGTAGACTTTTAATATGTTTTCTTATGCGACGTCATTCGGAGTTTATTATAATAAGCGTTTTTCAACAATTTTTACAAATTTCAATAATTTTTCATTCAACATTTTCAATTCCAAAATTGAGTTGACAATTCATTGTCCCGGCAGCTGTGTCGATGCGTCTACCTATATTCTTCTACCATGAAATATTTGCATAGTAAAATGAAGAAGATTTTACCGCGTTTGGATCATGGTAGAAGAATATAGGTAGACGCTTCGACACAGCTGCTGGGACAATGAACTGTCAAACCAATTTTGGAATCGAAATTTTTGAATGAAAAATTACTCAAATTTGTAAAAATTATTAAAAAATGCATATTATAACAACCTCCGATTGGCGTTGTGTGGTAAAACATAGACAAATGTACTTATTTTTGCAGAAATATTTAAAAAAGTTGAAATATCAATGTTTCCAAGCGTTGATGCATCTACCTGTATTTTTCTACCATGGTTTGGATAGAAAATGTTATCCAGATTAAGCCACCTTATCAGAATTTATTGCGTAATCCGGATTTATTCATCCTGATTAACCATACAAAAATAGATCTTCTCATGGCTCAATAAGAAGGGTTGCAAAACTTCAAAGAAAATAGGCAAATGCAACTTTGTGGTCGAGGTTTATAGTGCCATTTTTAAATTTGCAACATTTGGTTTTTTTATTTTTATTTTTTAACAATTTTTTATATTGGAGAAAAATTCGCGAAACAAGAATGGAATTTCGTCGTTATTCCAAAAAATTGAATCTAAAATGTAGGATAATAAAGTTTTATCCCAAAATGGTACAATTTGTTACCCATTAACATCAAAATATGAATTCATTTTGCAGCCAAATTTAAATTAATTTCAAATGATTTTATTTTTTATTTAGAAAAAAATTACATACACAAAATTTGTATATGTTTTGAGAGAATATGGAGGCCAAAAGAAGAAAATTGTATTTAGGGAGTAGCTTTGTACCTTATGTAATTGTGCCATGGATATTCTCTCGACCGGATTTATTTAATATCCGCTGGGTTATCATACTCATGGAAAGCTACACTGGGTACAGCATTGGTTCTTTAAAATTGCTCTCACTTTTTGCCTGAAAAATTAAAACAGGAGTTTTAAGTTACAATATTTATTGAACATTATCCCTTGGTGCAAATCCCTTGGTGCAAATTTAATTTTTTTCTTCATCCTTTTCTGTCCGATGGTCTGAGATAATGGTTTGCCAGCTTATTCCTTGAATTGACTGACAGTTTGATTTCCAACATAAATGATACTGTATGGTTGAAGATACATGTCAAAAAAATTTAAATGTTATTTTTTCGAAATTAATTCGATTTGTATATATTTTCTTATACGACATCAAGCGGAGGCTATTATAATATGAATATTCGACTACCTGTATTCTTCTACCATGTGATACTGTGTCCGTTAAAACAACAAACAAACCTAAAAAGCTGACTTTAGACATTTCTGCTTTTGTTTTGTCCTCTCTTACTATTGTTGAAGAATATAGGTAGTCGCATCGACACAGCTGCTGGGACAGTGAATTGTCAAACTAATTTTGGAATTCAAAATATTGAATAAAAAATATTGGAATTTGTAAAAATTGGTGAAAATATTTGACATATCAATGTTTCCAAGGGTTGATGCATCTACCTGTGTTCTTCTACCATGTCTCCTACCAAATTTTTCAGCCAGAGATCCCATATAGTCATGTTTTATCGTAATAACGCTGTCAGAATTCGAGTGTGGCTTTGAAATTCCTTTATATGTCAAAAACAAGTAAGCCGGTCCGAACGATGGTAAGCCAAACACATTGTTAACGGCGTACCGGTTAAAAACTAACTGTCTTGGAACTCGATATTTTCCCTCCTTTCCATGTTTATTAGTATTTTGTTTATATCTATTATTCTAAACAACAGAATATTCTTTTTTAGTTCGAAAACTCCATTAATTAAATTTGCAATATATGGACCAAAAGCCAACCTACATATCCTACATGCGAAAAGTAAGTATGTAATTCACAACCATGTTCCATGGTCCACGTCCTTTTTAGCTCAATCAACTTAATATTCTTAACGGCGTCAAAATGACGACCTAAAGCCGGCCGGTTTCTTCCTCGAGTTGAAGAAACTTACTTCCGCGGTTCGTTTAATGAATGTGTTCAGCGGTTCGATTTCTTCATGTCTCTTTCGTAAACAACAGCGGTCCCTCCGGGATTTTACCTTCTTGTTCTTTTTTATCGGACGTTCCTTTTTGATTTCTTATTTGTTTCGTTCGAAAAGTCGATTGAGAAGCTTATCGTGGGGAGCGAGTTAAATATCTAAAACATTTAATGTAAAAAAAATAAAATTGCACATATTTGTGGATTTTTTACATACATTTTTACATTTTACATTTGTTTGTAAATATTTTTCTCTTTTAAACTTCTTATACATCATGTCAGAAATTTCGGAAAACCTGTGCCAAATGTAAGTATACATGTAATACATTTATGAATCAAGGTGCGATGTTGTGTTGTTCAATTTCCAATTTGCGCCGCAGGCTTTGAACTTAAATTGAAAAGTACGAAAGGTCGAGAGTCGGATCTATAGAATGGCCTAAGTTGCCAATCCAGGAAAACACACAAAACCTCTAGTACCCAATATATTTCCACCAGCCGAGGAGGATGTGCGACAACAGGCTATTATGGGTAAACTAAGGATAGCAATTGGAGAAAACAATCTGGAGACTTTGAAAAGTTAAAATGCTTCTCTGTGTGTTCCAATATGTGGAAGGAATGTTTAGGGTCTGGGGTTTTCCCAACCAAAATTTCCAAGCTGAAAATAGAGGAAACACATTACTATTTCGCTGCATATTGGTTTCCGTTTGAAAAAGGTGTACATTAACTGCCGTCACTAAATATGCGATATGATTACAAGTATAAAGAATAAGTTAAATCGTGAGGGGAAGTATTTGAATTGCAAAACTAGAGCCAATGGGCCGATCTATGGAAACGAAAAGATTACAGCTTGGGGACTCATGGTAACGAACATTATGGATCTATCCTGTTATATACCAGGATATAGGTTTTTGAAATTTGGTACTAGAACGGTATGAAAAGTATTAAAATGCACTAAATATGGTATTCCTTGTATTTGAGGAAGCAGAATTAAATGGTAATAAATTAGTTATTGGAATTGTGGTATACCAATAGAGCTAGAATTCTGAAATTTGGAATGAGAGTCACTGGTGGAGTGCAATACAGGTGTACCAAAGGGTTTGTGGAATTTCGAACCTTTTGGTTACGGAATGTACCATTTGGTATTATGTGAACGATGTGAAAAGATAGAGCTAAAAAATTGAAATTTAGTATAAGAATCAAGGTTGGAAAGTATGTTTGATATACGAAGATGGTTTTTGGAAATGTGTACTAAGAGAGCGAACTGTACCAAATGTTATTAAATTTGGAACAGTTTGGTTTAGAATGAACGGATGAAGTTGGAATTTTGAAAATTTGTATTGGGATCACTGTTGGTGGTACGTTTGTGATTAGGAGGCGTTTTCAGAAATGTGTGTTATAATTGTGCCAAAAGTACTGAATGACATTATTTTTGGTAGTAGGCGAAGGGATAGAGATAAAATTCTGAAAATTTGATATTAAGATTACTGATGGTATCTGTGTTTGAGATTTGGCGGTTGATTGGAAAGGCTTCCCATATTTGTACGAAAATTACTAGATAGTACTAAATTCGGTTTTGGATGAAATTATATTTGATTCTGATGTCTCTGTTGGTATCTAAATTTGACATACGGAGGTGGTTTTGAAAATGTGAACTATAATTGTACGAAAAGTTCTAAATAGTACTAAATTTCATATTAGTAAAGGAATAGAGTTAAAATCCTGAAATTTGATATGGGCATCACTGTTGGTGTAAGTAGTTGAAATACGGAGGTGGTTTTGAAACATACAAAAAGTGCAAAATGTGCCGTTGGGTGTTAGGATACATATGGAATTCTAAAATTTGCTATTGAGTTCACTGTTGGTGTCTATAGCGGAGAGGAAGAGGTGGATTTGGGAATGCGCACTATAAATACTTCTAAATTTGGTAATGGGGGGAATTAAAGAGTTGAATTCCTGAAAATTGATATTAAGGTCCACTGTTGGTATTTGAGGTTGAGATATGGAGATTGGTTTGAAAATGAATACTGTATTTATTTGAAAATTACTAAATGCTACTAAACTAGGTATTTGGAGAAGAGATAGAGCATGAAACTATGATTGAGATATGGAACGGTTTTGCAAGCAAATACTAAAATTATACGAAAAGTACTAAAAGTTACTAAATTTAGTATTGAGCGAA
Organism: Musca domestica; assembly: GCF_030504385.1. Classification (NCBI taxonomy): domain Eukaryota; kingdom Metazoa; phylum Arthropoda; class Insecta; order Diptera; family Muscidae; genus Musca; species Musca domestica. The sequence goes on along the minus strand of NW_026712329.1, from coordinate 5,253,222 downwards.
TGTAAAGAGCTGGAATACCGAAATTTGATATTTAGGTCTGTTTTGTTTTTCAAAGGCATACTGTGATAATACTAAATTATATGAATGAAATGAAAATGCTACTAAATTTTGTATTAAATAAATGTATAGAGTTAGAATCCCGAAATTTGATATTGAGGCCTCTGTTTGTATCTGGTGTTGAGATCTGGTAATGGTTTTGCAAATGTGGCCATTAATTGTTGGAAAAGTGATAAAGTGTCCTAAAAATTGTGGATGACTGTGTGGCTAGAATGGAGAGATGTAGATTGTTATTGATATGCGCAATAAATGTTACTAAATTTGGTATTGGGTTAAGGTATAGATCTGAAATTAAATATTGAGGTTGGTTTTTGGGGTTTACATATGAAGACGTTGAAATAGTTTTGGATAGAAAAAATGCATGTGGGTCCATTGTGCGATGTGTTTAGTAATATCATCCACGGTAAACTTTAAAATGAAAGATTTTGATTTTTTGGGAACGGTAAACATTTTCCTTTTTCTTCCTGAAAAAGCAGAAACTTTAATAATATGTTAAATCCTGATTTTTTTCCAAATTGAGCAGTTTTGAGTACAAAAAGACCTAAAATGGACAGTTGGAATGAAACGAAAATTTTAAGGTGAAGTTTTCGCTGACGAGTAGAGGGCACTTGCTAATCCTTAAATAAAATTCGAGCTATTTAACACTTGTTTCATTGAATGTTTGTATTTCTCTCCCATTTCAGTTGTAATAAACAAAAGTTTAAGTACACCTGTCCACGCTGTAATATAGCCTATTGTTCTGTGGATTGCTATAAATCTCAGGCCCACATAAAATGTTCCGAAGCCTTTTACAAACAATGCATACAAGATGAATTGGCAGCGAAAATGGGGGACGGTGGCCAAGGGAATAGCGATGATGTACGAAAAATGTATGATATTTTGAGAAGAATACGAGAATCTGATGCCGGCATACCGATTGAAGATTTTGACCGAGATTCATTAGATTCAGATGATGAAACTTGTGGACCCGAAGACGACGAAGAGGCAGACACCAATGGGGTGGAAGGAGGCCAACACGGCGAATTTGAAGAATGCTATGAATTAGATATTGCTGAACGTCTCAAAGATGTTGATATCAATGATGCCGATGAAGTATGGGAACACCTGACACAAGAGGAAAAAGAAGAATTCAAAAAGCTCCTTGCGACGGGAGATATTATGAAATTAGTACCAGATTTTAGGCCATGGTGGTTAAAAGACAATAAAACTTCCAAAATTGTCGATATCTCCAAGAAAAACGAAGGGGATTGTCATCGAAATATTCCACCAATTTATGAAAATATAGCAACCTTTTCTACAATTTGTAGTAAAGAACCGGCACCTTGTCTCCACTACAATTTGTGGAATATATTGACTGCTTATGCTTGTACAGCACGCTATTTTCATGGTGAACAATTGGCAAATCCAAATGAATCTGCTGCATTTATGGTAAATTTAAGTTCCAGCCTTAAATATGGTACAAATTTTGAAGAGGTCGAGGATGCGATAGTCTCTGTAGAAATGGAAGCGTTGACTACAGGAAATGGTGCTGCTCAACTTCTACCAACGAATTCACCTCAAACGTTGATAGTTGAAAGCCGTGACCAATTGCATGCCGATGCCAAAGCCTTAATGTCAACACGTCACAATAAATTGGCAGCCTTAAGTGATATTTTGAAAATATTTCAACTTACCAAGAATATTCTCAAGAAAGCCAAAAAAGAACATGCCGAGTTCCAAAAGTTATTTGCTTTAAGCAGCGGCATGGAAGAGTTGACACGTACAAAAACACAACAGATTGTAAAGAAATTGGAATTTTATTTATCATATGTTAATCGGGATGCTGAAAGTGATTTGAAATAATAACTGTAGATAATATTAAAGACTTGAATTTCTTTTAATCATTTTAATTGTTGGCCGTTAAAGGAAGCACAAATGTCAGGCGGGGTTGAATGCATGATACCGCATATCACTAGGCATATTGAGCAGATCTATCGGCAAAAAAATACGAATTACAGTTTGTCCTTGGGCCAATGAGCTGATCTACTCAAATATTTTATTCTTAAGACAAAATCTCAGTTTTATCGTGGATTTGTTGAGGAAAAAATTTAGTTAAAATAGCCTTATCAAATATTTGAGCTTATAATAATTTGTTTAAAGATATTCTAGATATAATGTCGGAGGTATTTGCCGATTTACAAAGGCTCTGTTCCAGTAAACCAGAATATACAATTTTTTTGGTGTGCGCTGTTCCAGAACTTCAAGAATGTAAGTATAAGGTCCCCATTCCAAGCCACCTGAACTATAACCCCAGTGAACTAAAAACCAGATTGTAAGTCAAATTGGTTTACACTCTGTTGGGTATTTGTTTATATTTTGTTCCGTGATTTCAATTACAATAAATCATTTTAATATTGACATTAGTCTATTGGCTTGGAAGGAGAATATTATAGTTGGTCCATGACTGCAAGAATGTAAAATCGTTTATTACGATAACCGAGTTTCCCTTGATAATATCGAAAAAATTGCAAAAATAGTAGATTCTTGCAGGTTCTGGAACAGAGAAAATATCAATAGTAAAATAAAAAGAAAACACCACAAAGGTATACTTTAATCATGGTAGAACTAAGAAGGTAAAGTCATGCAAACATATTTTAACAATTTTTTCCAAATGTATACATTTGACAAACATCTCATTGTCAAAATCTATATTCATAAATCCATTGTATACATACAAAATCAAAGATGGGAACTGTTGCATTGAAATTTGACAAGGTAAATTAGAGAAAATGCTGAGCTGGGAATTCTAATTCGAAATTAGGTTACCACCATTTCATTGTACCATAACTTTAATTATTTTTAGGAATTTTATCTTTTAAATAAATCAATCATGTATAGCACATGCGAGTTTGAAGAAATTGTAACCTCATTTGCCAATGTCCTTGAACTTGAAACCAAAACATTTTTTAATGTGTTTTTTTTTCTTTAAAAACTTTGAAAAAATGCTGTTTGTTATTTGTTCAACGAGCATTGAATTGTTCCTTAATTGTTTATTAATTTATAAATATTGTTTGTGAAAAGGCAAACGCAGCTAAACATACCATGACAACCTATTTATTAGGGTGTTATATAACTAACTTTCTTTTTCAGAAATAATCACTGATCATGACGAAATCGGTTGAACTTAAAAAAATTTGGGAAGTGCTCAATTCAGGATGGAAGCATTTTTAATTTTTAGCCTTATTTTTTATCACTTTCATTTGATAGTGAATTATAAGAAATAGAAATAAATATACTGTTGGTTTTAGATATTTTGAATAGCCTGCTCTTATTTTCCAGCCATAGACTTTTATTTGAGTGTTAAAACCCTATACGATATAGAACATATAATAGCCCCATGTAAAAACTCTGCTCAATTTTTGGTATTGTAAAGGGCATAGCAACATTTTGCATTCAAATGGGCTTTAATTTGGTATTTGTATTTCCAACGTTTAGAAAATCATGCTGCGTGGTATTTAGTTTTGCCCACATCATAATTGAGAGTAGAATGATTTCAGAATAGTCAAAGATAATTACTCATTTTACACCCATTACCATAAGATGGGAATTATTTTTTTGCCATTTAAATTGTGCGTTGGAGTCCCAAAGTCCATATTTTTGATATTAGGATAATTCAATGACGATTAAACAGGTGTTCGGTTCCGTGTTACTTTCTTCGTATTTTTTATGTTTTTGTCACAATTTCCGACTGAATGAGTCCCAGTATTACATTTAGGGTTTTTTTTCATATAGACGTATATCTACGTTCCCAACCAATATTATCTTGGGGGTTACAAATTCAAGCCACAAATACAAGCCATGGTAGGTCTGATCTAAGAATCGTGGTAGAGATACCGACTGCCGTACAGATATCTGACCTCAAGATGGGACAACAGTGTTCCTGACTACTGTTGTCTATGTGAAGACGAAGAAGAGGGAGGGAAGATCGAACATCTACTTTGTACATGTCCCATGCTCTCAAACAAGAGACATACGCTATTTGGGAGGTGGGCAATAGAAAATCTAACGTTCCCCTTCATATATCGTCAGTTTACTAAAACATTTCCTGCCTATTACTTCTGCTACGATATCTCTAATAAAGTGGTGGCGAATGTCGATGTATTTAGATCGAAATTGATCCACGTTAAACTTTTTCAGCATATCGTCTTACCATATCTTTCCATTTTCTCGATCCCTCGTAACTTTCATCCCCAATATGTAATGGAATGGGCCAATGTCCTTCATCTTGAAGCATCTTGAGATACTTTCCTTTATATGCAGTTTACTTATTTGGTTATTCGACAAAATCCAGATGTTGCGACATAAGTTTTCTCTCCATCTTGTGTCAAAAACAAATGTATGTCTCTGTTTCGGATTGTGTAAGACCAATTTTTTTACATTATTTTGATTCCAAACCCTACTACAATTTCGCAATGGTATCTTGGCTAAAAAAAATCGGTTGAAAATGTGTCAATGAAAATGTGAATAAAAAATCTGTTTCTGGGTAAAATTATTTCAATTTGACATGCTATTTTGAAGTGTAATATTTTATTGTTTTATTGCAATAAAATAGTAGAGCGAATTGGGCATTTAGTAAGAAAAGGATTTCTATCCTTCCTATATCTAAAATCGCTTTTTTATGTCATGATATGAGTCATAACCTCCCGATTTCAAGTATATTTCACATTTTAACCATATTTTTTCATATTCGTATATTTTTTCATATTCGTACTAATTTCGGAAAATGTTGGTAATTCAAGAAGAAACCTTCCTTGCAAAATCACGTTTTGCTACGAATAAAATTTTTAATTTTCGGAGTATGGCTCACCTTGGTCTTGACCACATTCATCAATTGATTTAGGTAAAAAATTGTATTTAAGCTACCCTGGGGTGGAAAACCATCTTACAGATAATTATCCAACAGGCATTTATGTAAGTATAGTCCCATATTCGTGTTCCACCAAATATTATTGTTCTCCCAAATCCACTTTCACAACCAATGTGTGCTCAGAAAAGAAAATTTTGTATTCTATTGAATTTGTAACCCCCAAGAATATAAGATAATATTGGTTGGGAACGTAGATTATGGATATACGTCTATATGAAAAAAAAAATCCTATATGTAATAGTGGGACTCAGATGTAGTGGCAGCTGGTCTGCATGCCCGTAAGACATCAAAAAACCATTTATATCTGAAAAAATCAAAAAGGCTTTCGGAAACAATAATATTAAGTGGAATCAAGCTCAATGGAAAAAACATTATTTCTGGGATGAGTCTACGTTTAATATTAAAGGCTCAGACGTGATAAATTTTACGGTGAGAAGACCAAAAAATTAAGGACTCAAGCCGCAGTGTTGCAAAGGTACAGTGAAGCATGAGGGAGGGTCAAAAATGACGTGGCGCTGTTTTTCTTTCTATGGACTTGGGGCTATCCATAAAATAAAGGAAGTTGTGGATCGGTTTGTTTATAATGATGTGTTCGACATCACGTTGTTCCCTTACGCTGAGTAAAATATTCGGCTGATTTGTTGCGGGAGTCAAAAATTGATGTTTTGTTATGGCCGGCACAATCACCTGACCTAAACTCAATAGGAAACCTTTGGAGTATCGTAGATAAGAAGTCAAGCGATATTCGGAAATAAATAAGCACAACATTTTCTAAAGAATTCGGGGTGCCTGGGAAAGCACACCCAAGGATCAAATTGAGAGTGTTATAGATTCAATGCCTTGTAGGTGTGCAGCTGCTATCAAAAATAATGGTTATGCTATCGACTACTAGCCAAAATTTAATTATTTTAAAATAAAAAATCAAAAGTTGCTTTAGTTTTGACCAAGCAAAAAATTGGGTCATTTTAGTTTTCCACATATTATTTTTCGTTCAAAATTATTTTTGTATTTTTATTTTTAGTTTCTTAAAAGTGAATTAAACCCCTCATTTTAAACTGGAAAAATAATTACGATTTGTTTATTTTTGTAAAAGTTACAGGACATTTATCGTCTTAGCGATTTTAGTTGCTTTAGTTTTGGTCACCAGTGTATATATATATATATTTTTTTTTAAATTAAGAAAATGAGAAAGTTTTTCTTGTTTTAAATTAGGCATTTTACACACTTTTTTAAAACTTAAAACAAAAACCCAAAATTGATTTTTATATAAAAAATAATGTATGGTAAATTCAATTAACCCGATTTTGGCTTGGACAAAACAAAAGCAACTCTGTTGTACATTCACATGATCGCTGCAGTTTCAGTTGTTTTTACAGTTATATTTTTCGCTTTTTGCTTCCTTCAACAATTTCGATTGCCATAAATCATTTTTGAGAAGTTTTTTTTACAACAACTCGTGTTTGTTTTCGTTTTTTAAGTACTGCCCAAAAAAGTTTAAAAATGGTTAGAGGAAAATACAGTACATGAATAAAACAGCAAATTATCAGTGACTATGAACACAAGCTATCCCAGAAAATGATTTTCGAGAAATATTTCTTAAGTTTTTCTGTGATTTCTCATATACTAAGTCGGTTTTATGAACCTGGATCAGTAGTAACAGTCTATAAAGGATGAAGGCCGTGAAAAACTTCAGCCCGTACTGATCAACAAATTGTGAGAGAAACAAAAATAAAACCTTTGAAGAGTTCAACTGAATTGGTGAAAGAGCTATCATTGGATATAAGATCGAGATCAGTGCGTAGACTAGTAGTGGCAGCTGGTTTGCATGCCCGTAAGTCATCAAAAAAGGCATTTATATCTGAAAAAAACGGAAAGCCAGGATGGCTTTTGAAACGATAATATTAATTGGAATCCAACACAATGAAAAGACATTTTATCCTGGGATGAGTCATCGTTTAAAATTAAAGGCTCAGACATGAACAATTTTACGGTGAGAAGACCAAAAAATGAAAGACTCAAGTCGCAGTGTTGCAAGGGTACAGTGAAGCATGAGGGAGGGTCAAAAATGGTGTGGCGCTGTTTTTCTTTCTATGGACTTGGACCTGTCCATGAAATAAGGGAAGTTATGTATCGATTTGTTTACAAATATGTGTTGGACATCACATTGATTCCATTCGCTGAGGAAAATATTCGGTAGTTTTGGGTATTTCAGCTTGATAATGATCCCAAACATGCATCAAAACTTGTCAACGATTGGTTGCGGGAGTCAACAAATCAATGTTTTGTCATTGCTAGCACAATCACCTAACCTAAACCACATAGAAAACCTTTGGAGTATCGTAGACAGGAAGATCTCGCTTGAGATCCGGAAACAAATAAACACAAAATTTTCCAAAGAATTCAGGGTACCAGGGAAAGCATACCCAAGGATCAAATTGAAACTGTTATAGTTTCAATGCTTCGTAGGTGTGCAGCTCCTATCAAAAATAATGGATGCTATCGACTACTAGCCAAAATTTAATTATTTTAAAATAAAAAATTAAAAAGTTGCTTTAGTTTTGACCAAGCAAAATTTGGGTCATTTTAGTTTTCCATATATTCTTTTTCATTCTAAATTATTATTATTTATCAATATTATTTTTATTTTTAGTTTTTTTTTTTTTTTAAAGTAAATTAAGTATCTCATTTAAAACTGGAAAAATAATTACGATTTGTTTACTTTTGTAAAAGTTACCGGGCATTTATTGTCTTTGCGATTGTAGTTGCTTTAGTTTTGCCCACCAGTATATATATATATATATATATATATATATATATATATATATATATATATATATATATATATATATATATATATATATATATATATATATTTATATATATATAAATAAAAATATATCGGGAAGGTATTTTTAAATATGTATATACGAAGACGTGCACCTGCATAAGGGTCTGTCGAAGGATGTAGTAACTATTAGAAACTTCAAAGTTGAAACAAAAGTTGAAACATTTCCGGTGAAAAGTGTGACACACATCATCAAAATACGGAATACATTTATATGGAGACTACCAAAAAAAATGACCAAAACTCAGATCTCAGATCAGATATTTATATTTCTATGCAAGGATGTATCTTAATAATGGGAACACATGTTGCCTGTGTGCGTCGTTGAGTATCGTTTACAATAAATTAGAGGAAAAATATATGTGGAGATATACCCAATTCTGTTCCGATCTCAATAAAATTTGACAAATGTATTTCTAAGCTATATCTGATATCTTCTACTTATCATCATTGTTTTTATTGATAAATAAACGGATAAATCAAATTCGATGAAAGTTATGGCTGAACCAATTTTCACCAAATTTGACACAAAATTCATCCTAGTTGGGCTGATATTACTTATTTGACGCACAATAATAGTGAAATCGGATGAAGATATAAATGAAAGCCAGGCATATTCCATTGACAAAACATATGAACTGTGCAAACTTAAATGCGACTTGTACTTTGTTTACAAAAATACCTGGAAAGGCACGAAGACATAACCATAGTATGTAAGTATGTATGTAGGGTATAAATACTTTAAAAACTTTAGCTTTAAAAGAATATAAATGAAGCCGAATGGTCCTTTAAAAACTATTCATAAAAGTCAACGACATATTCACATATGTACGTTTTGTTAATAATCCAACGGATAAATGAAAAAAACTGCATATCATAGCTATGGTCATTTCGTTGTCCAACAACATGTGTTTGCATAACCCTCCATAGCAAAACTATTTAATGTTTACATTTGACAACATAACCTCTAAGTATTTCTAAGTAAACATTAGGTCATAGTTTTCAATATTCATACAATTTTGTATGTTTATATGCATTCGTATGTACATGGTTAGGTTTATTCAATCATTGAGGTATTGTTCCAATGACATTTACAACACATAATAAATTTTATTCATCGTCAAGGTAAGAGCCGTATATAGATGGCGTAAGTACAGATGTATGAACATCCAGACACACATGTTAGGAAGTACGAAATGACGATGTACACTTATATTTGCCAATTGGGCTTAAACTTGACGTACTAAAGTTTACCGTTCATTTGATATTGAAAGAAGCTGCTGTAAAACGTTGAGGCCCATATTGCACCATGATTATGAGTGCTCTTAAATTTTTGAAGTTATTGAAATCAAATTGCGTGATGCTATCGAACCTTTCACAAAATCTGTTTGTTAAACTAATATTCAAGTAAATTTTCTACTATTATTAAATTATTTTCACAGATATTTGCCTACTTTTCTGATAATTTTGAACTAAACAAATGTTCAATGAGTATCCAGCTCAACAGTAATTATTTGCTAATTTAATTGTTTTCATTTTAAACTGAAACAAAAGAACGATAATATTGATCAAATGAGTATCTGCTCATTTTGCTGGGAAGTAAAACAAGGTTTATGTATTCAAAAATAATTTTCCTATGCACTAGAGCCCCGACTTGCGTCGTTAATGGTGACCGGAGAATCGCGACGCAACTCAAAACGACGCAAATCGAATCACCTTTTTCTATACATATACAAAATGCACTGAAATTTAATTTACTGGGGAAAATATTCAAAACAAAGAGACAATTATATATTTTTGATAAAAAAAAACAAGTATGAATAAATTTTTAATTATTCCATTTACTTCAAAAATGTATATCTATATATATAAATGAAAGTTGTGTTAGTTACTACGCTTATAACTTAAGAACCGCTGAACTGATTTTAATGATTCATACAAATTTGGAATTGTCTCCTCTCCGAAAAGGATAATATCCAAAAAAATCGTGTAAAAATGTGATATATTAACATTTTCATTTTGACTTTTGAAATGTACAATAGTAATGTTTTATTTTGCATGATTTTTTTTACATTTTGACTTACTTTTTTCTAATGTACATTTGTAGTGTTTTTTTTTTATTATATTTTTGAATTAGAATATTAATACCAATTTATTTAATTGACTTGATTTCTTGAGAACTGAAATTGATGGCGGGTTACATGGAAGTGTAGTACTAAATTATGTGGTGGCGAAACGGAATAGATGATATCGAAATAATTTAACGCGGTCACACCAAAGTTAAAAGATAATTACTTTTTCAAAATCGCTAAAAAATCACGAAAAATAGATCTCATTGCAAAAATTCTCAAATCGGGAAAAAATCGAACAAATTTTTCAATGGAATCGAATTTAAAATAATAGTACATTCTATTGACAAACTATGTAAGGATCTTTAAACATTTGCTGTAATACAGCGAACAAGTTTAAGATTTTTTTTCAATTTGTTACTCTTTTTTTTGTTAATTTTTTCAATTTATATTATCATATTGAATTCAGTGAATTTTTTGTGAACAAAATAAAAATAATTTTTCACTATATAAAATTTTTAAGCTAAAAATGAAATAAGTGCGAAATAGGATGTTAACTGACATCTACCTTTCAACTCCAGGGCCTGCATCGTGGTTCAGCTGGAATATGCGAACACATTTAAACAAACAAAAATGACCAAAAAAGCCTGATGGGTCTCATTTAAAAGCGTGGACCTACTTCTTTCATGTGATAATAATCCGTCCAATGAGAGCTCAAAATGCAAAATTCTTTGGAAGTACAATCAGTAAAATCCCAAATTTAAAGGGTGCAAAATAGTAGAGCGAATGGAACTTTTAGTAAGAAAAGGATTTCTATCCTTCCAGAAATTCTTCCCAAACATTCAAAATACCTTAAATCGCTTTTGCAGGTCATGATATCGATCATAACTCACGGATAAGGGTACAGCCCGATTTCATATTTATATAACCATCGTATGAATTAAGCTATTTTTGTGGTCTTGGAGACTTTTTTCATATTTTGACCCTTATTTGGCTTCTTTGTTTCTAAGGGGGTAGAGAACCTCTTCGCATAAAATTTTAAATTTTCAGAGTAGGGCCCATTTTGGTCTTGACCACATTCATCAAATGATTTGGCTAAAAATAGTATTTATGCTACCCTGGGGTAGGGAACCATCATACAGATAATTGCCACATCGGAATTTATTTAAGTAAAGTCCCCACATTGGAGTGTCCCCAAGTCCACTTTCACATCTAATGTGTGGCCAGAAAAGAAAATTTTGTATTCTATTGAATTTGTAACCCCCAAGAGAATATTGGTTGGGCTACGTTTTGGTATAACCCTAATATGAATGTATCCCTGATTTCAGCTATGACCGTGGTCTTGGCCACGTTTTTCAACTGATTTCGCCTTTATTTGGCATCTTGGCTTTTCTATTTCGAGGGTCTTGACCACATTTTCCAATCGATTTTGCTGTATTTAGAGAACCATTTGTGAGTAGAGAACCGTCTTGCAGAAAAATGTCAACATACGTAAATATTTTGGTACAGTCCCCATATAGTCCCCAGGGCCACCGATCTACAGTGAGTTTTACCGATTGACGGACAACAACACGGGCATTGTTGATTCGTCATCGAATTTTACTATGAACAAGGACATAGACTTCTTGGAGACTCTAAAGCGTAATTTGAGGAGCTATGGTAATAGGCGTAAAAGCGTAATTAACTTTGACTATTCAGAAATTATTTTACCCTCCTTACATAGGTATTTATTCCTATTTAGTCGGATCAATATTTATATTAAAATTTGTTCACCTTTATGAGCCAGATTTGTGAAATATTATGATATACAAAATTTGCATCAAAGACTAAAACTACGGGCCGGCAACGCGGACCGGGCCAGCTAGTAATTATTAAAAGAAATAACAAAACAATAAATTAAGAAAAAACATACCAAAAATTGAATTCATTTACATATGTATGTATATATATTCGAAAAAAGGAGATGCATTCAAAAATTGTAATTTATTTAACTTACATTGAACTCTCTTCAGATGATAAATCCAAATCAACAACACTTTTATCCATTTGATTGGATGGTTTTACTATTTTTTTTTTTAACAAAAATGTCTAAAGTTTGTTAAATTTTTAAAGATTTTTTTGTTCATATATTTCTTTGTAACAACTAATGGCTTGATCAACAGATGCTGCTACGCTACTCTCCTTTTAATGCCACATTAGGTAATATTGCTCGTGTTTTAAAGTGGTTAAACCAACCATTGCTGGCTTCGAAAGAATCAGAATTTCCGTTACTACTAGATGCAGTATTTTTTTAAGGTCGGATTCTTCGCTTTTTTTGATCATGTATCCAAATTGGAAGAAGGAACACCTTCTTAACCAATAAGGGATTCCTTGCTATAGTATCTTGTTTAGATTGGAGTCGTGTGACAATTTCAGCTAATTGATTTATTTTATCACTGTCTCTATTGCAAATTGACCTAGTCCAAGAGCTCTTCCTATATTAACAGCCTTTTCTCCCGATTTAAAAAGTTTTATTACGTCCAATTTTAATTCCAAACTTATTAATTTTCTTTTATTTTGACTCATTTTTTACGCCCTTAATGTACTCTGGCGAATCACGCACTTAATTCTTACCGCAACCAGAGAGTTGTTCTTAGTACCACAAAGAAAAGGGAATTCCCCTTATTTCATGCAGTTTGAAAATTTGTTAACGTACAGGTGACGATCAGTGTTGCCAGAAGTTTTAAAAATGATAAACGACAGAAAAGATTCTAAGTCAGGCACTGTAAATGCAAAAAAATAGTAATCCACAATGTAGCTCGGACCGACGCAAGTCGGGGCTCTAGTGTATTAATAAAAGTGTAAATTAATTGACTGACTGACTTAATGATTCATCAACACGAAACGACTGAAACTAGAATCTTTAAATTTTGGGTGAAGGTCATTCTAGAACGGTACGAAAAGTACTAAATATGGTACGCTTTGTATTTGGGGAACAAGTTGAACGAAAACTCTTTAATTTGGTATGAGGGTCACTGAAGGAATGTATAATTGATATACTATAAGTGTACGAAAAGTACTAAATTTGGAATGGAAATCAAGTTTGAGGAGTAAGGTCGATGTTAGGAGGTAGTTTAGGAAGTGTGTACTCACGTATACGAGAAGTGCTTAATTTGGTACAACTAACCTTTGGAGGAACGGATGGAGCTGGAATCTGGGGGAAGGTAGGATTGGGATATGGATGTAGTTTTCGAAATGTGTACTTATGTGCGCTAAAAGTACTAAATAGTAAAATTTCGATTTGTACGAACCGAAAAAGTTGGAATCCTGAAATTTGGAAATAAGATTACTATTCCTTTGAAGGATAGGGAAATGTGCGCTCAATGGTACTAAATTTAGTACAATTCCGATTTGGACGAACCGATAGAGGTGGAATACTGAAATTTGGAAATAAGATTACTATTTCTTTTAAGGAATGTGTACTAAATGATACTAAATTAGGTGAACAGGTAGAGTTGGAATTCTGAAATTAGGAAATACGATTTCTATTGAATAGTATGTTGTAGGTAGTTATGGAAATTTGTACTTATGTGTACTAAATAGTACTAAATTTGGTACAATTTGAATTTGGCTAAGCTGATAGAGCTGGAATACTGACATTTGGAATTAGGATAAATGTTGGAGTGTAGGATTGGGGTATGTAGGAAGTTTGGGAAATTCGTACTTATGTACGAATTCCATATTTGTTATTGGTGTGAAGGAAGTTTCAAAAATTAAATTTGGAATTAAGATTGCTGTAGAGCCTTAGGTTGGGGTACGTACTATATAATTTGGATTAAGGCAAACCGATAGGGCTGTAATTATGAAATTTGTAATCGGATCAGGATTGGGCCATGTAGTAAATTTTGGAATTTCGTACTTATGTACCAAATTTGGTACAATTTAAATTTTAGGACTGGTAGTGTTGGCATCCTGAATTTTAGAAATAAGATTTCTATTGCTTTAAAGGAATGTTTACTAAATGTTACTAAATTTGTCATTGGGTGAAGGGATAAAGCTGATATTCTAAAATGTTATATTGAAATCGTTGAGCCATTGTGCAATGGTTTGACTAATATCGTTCTCGGTAAACTTCAAATTGAACGATATTAAAGACATTTTTTGTAAAAGGTAAAAATTATTATCCCATTTATTCTTTCCCAAAAATAAAATATAGAATATTATATAAAACCTTAAAAGTGTGAAAATTTTATACGATGTGTGAAGTCTTGAATAACAATTTTTGTGAAACTGAACAAATTGTGCATTTTAAAGTACTACAAAGGTCTAACATGAACTGTTGGAATGAATCTAACATTTTAAGGCGGACATTTCGCTGAAGAAGTAGCCGGCACTTGCTAGTAATGTGTCAAATTTTTCTATTATCTCTAATGTTTAGAACGCAGGTGTTTACTTTTGCGAGCAAATTAAAACAATGTACTTTAATTTACTCAAAATTATTTATTAAAATTTTGTGAACTTTAAATAGACTCAAGATCATAGGAATTTTTCTCTAATGAAAAAAAAATACTTTGCAACAGTGTTGCAAATAATATGTAATTTTTTTACTTTATTAATTATAGAATTCATAATCAGTGTAGTTAGCAAAGTTGAGTATTGCCTGCCTAATCCGGGTTTTATGTATCATAGGATGTGTCGCAATTTGTGTGTGTATTTTTTTTAAAGTGATCTGATAATAGAGGTAAAGTCGTAACAATTTACATTTACTCAATCTCAAAAAAAATTAAGTTTCGAGAAAAACTAAACTTACAGGGTGAGATAAAAATAAACTGCAACAAAGTCAAACGGCATAATGTTTAATTTTTTTTTTTAATTTTATTGAATGAAAGAAAAAAAAATATTGGAAATAGCATCAAAATTTAGAAAAAGTTTAGATTTTTTAGAATTGGTCACCTTTGGCACGAATTATAGTCTTCAAAAAGCCAATGAAACCGTTACACGCTACCCGAATGTTGCTCTGGAGTATTTGGGCCCATTCCCAATGAAGCGCTTGTTTGAGGTGATCGACACTTTGGTATTTTTTAGTGCCAACCTTGCATTCCAAAATACTTTAGACACAATTGTCCAACGTCAGCTGACTGCTGTACAACGAATGTTTTTTCATCGGAGAAAACCAAATTCAGTAGTTCACCACTTTCGACCAAGCGAAGCAACTCTAGCTCTTTTGCGTCTATTTTCCTTCTGTTGCGGTGTTAGTTCTTGCACTTTTTGGAATATCAATGGCTTTAACCCGAGCTCATTTTTTCAATATTTGCCGAATGTTCAGCTCTCGAGACATTTTTCGGTCACTGCGACGGGGGTTTCAATCAAGTCGCTTCGAACCATTTCTGCTGATTTTGCTGTTTTCTTCCGTCCACTTTCTTGACGTTGAGCTACGCTACCAGTATCACGGTAACGAGCGATGGTGCGAGGCACAAAAAATTTATTTACATTTAAATGTTGGAATGTTATAACGATAGCCACTTGTGGTTTTCCAGCTAAATATAAAGAAATCTCACTATCACGCTTGAATTCCATCACGAATAACTTTTTTTCTGGAACATTTTGGATGTTTTAATCACAATTTTACCGGAATTTGCTGTAAATTGGCAACATGTGTTCATCCTTGCATGGAAATGTCAATATAGGTCTGAGTTTTGCTATAGCCTCCAAATATTTGGTATTTTGATGATTTGTGTCACACTTTTATACCCTCCACCATACATAGTATGGAGGGTATATTAAGTTCGTCATTCCGTTTGTAACTCATCGAAATAATAATTCTAGACCCATCAAAGTATATATATTCTTTATCAGCGTAAAATTCTAAGACGATTTAGCCCTGTCCGTCCGTCTGATGTAATCACGCTACAGTCGAAACGAATAAAGATAGGAAGCTAAAATTTTGCACAGATCTGTTTTTTGTCTGCAGGCAGGTCAAGTTCGAAGATGGACTATATCGATCCACGATATCGTATAGGTCCCATATAACGGTACCCCTCGATATTCGGTATTTTGATGATATTAGCCACATATTTCAACGGAATTGTCTGAAATTCTACACAATGAGTTCCTTGTGAGCACTTTACCCCCTGACAGGGAGTTCTCTATATAGGTCCATGATATCGTATAGCCACATATTCGGAATTTTTAAGATTTTAACAGAATTTTTAATGGATTTCATTTTTTTTGAAAAATGGTGGATGGTATTCAAAGTTCGGCCCGGCCGAACTTACTGCTTTTTTACTTGTTAAATTTCGTATTTGAAGTTCGTAATGAGTACTACTGTCTGAGACAGAAAATTGCCCATGTCGGTCAACGTCTTCGTATAGCCCCTATATGACGGTACCTCCCTTTATTCGGTATTTTTTTCGTATTGGAATATCGTAATCGAGTTCACGTCTTTGTATAGGCGCCAATATAACGGTAACTCCCTATATCCGGTATTTTTAGGATTTTAGTAGAATTTTTCATCGGATTTTTTTTTTTTGAAAATTTGCAATTTCTTTCCAAATGGTGGAGGGTATTCAAAGCTCAGCCAGGCCGAACTTACTGCTGTTTTACTTTAATAGAATCTACGCTCTGCGGCAAGACATTACTTATAAAAGTCCACGTTTTCCTATAGCTCTGATATAACGGTACTTCTCAATTTGGTATTCGGATGATCTTACCAACACTTTTCAAGTGACTTGTTCTTAACATTGAATCAATATTTTTCCAATAACAGAAGTAATATTAATCTCTCGAATACTGGACCTCTAAAAGGTTTGCAAATGTTTCACTTTCTATATGATGGTATTTTTTACTTGTTTTTAATTAAAGATTATTACGACAAACCCCATTATAAATTAACTAAGCATGGCATAAATAAGATTGTATCGAATGAAACATCCATATTTTGTTTTAGGGAAACAAATACAGATATTTCCACAAAAAAAAAAGAACTCAAAACAAAAGAACAACAAAAGTAATAATAAAACAAATATAATAACAACAATATGAAAATGCAATTTGTCAACATTTGTTGGGAGTAGAACTCGGATCGCCACAAACTCTCAAATACACAAAATAATGTTTTGTAATTTTTTGCTTTTGTATTCGTTGGTGTTTTTTTGTTAGTAGCTATTATTTTATCAGTAGAAGTTCTTTGCGTGCGAAAGAACAGCCTGAGTGGCTGGCTACTCTATGTTCGTATACTTCGTAGGGCAAACAATCAAAAACGGCAGTTAGAGATTGACGTCGATCATAGCACAACATACATTATAGCGATTCATGCGGCGGGACACAATTGCGCGAGCCTTTCGAAGCGCAAGAGAACAAGTTTGAAATAAAAGTTTTGGAAATTTTTCCATTAAAATCATGCCAAATTTCAAATATAAACCTTTAAAGTCAAGTGAAAATGAAGATAGCCTCCAGGCGACGACACAGTGCAGTGATGAAGATGCAGCTTCGGAACCCTTTCACGTACATATCTCAATGAAATTATTGATTTTTATTTTTTTACTGACACAACTTGTATATGTCGCCTATGAAAGTGAATACTACAAATTCTCCAGTGGCAATCAGAACACTACATTGAATGTGAAAAACGTTGGGGATTATAACGAACTTGATACTAGTACAATAAAATTTCAACAACATCCGGTTGTTGAATTTGTTGGCAATCTTTCGGAAGATGCCATCAACAATAAAAATATTAATAATAATTATAAAATAATAACAAATTTATCTATAAGTGGAAACAATAGTAAATATTATGATTATGACGATAGTGATGAAGATGATGGATACATTGGCACGATGGGCATGTCGACATCATCACAATTAAAAATAAATAATACGAAAACAACAGATTTACTAATTACCCTAAACAATAAAACACTTGTGGTCACAACGCCATTAAATGGCATTCGCTATGAATCAGCAGCAGATGATCCAAGGAGTACCCAGGGTAAGCAAAGCGAACATAAATTAGGAAATTTGCAATCACGTTTTTATTTATTTTTTTTATGCAGTAGTTTTTCGATTTAACGAACTATAAAATGCCAGCATTGTTCGTTAAATTGAAAAATAGTAACCGAGTACTATTTATAATAAAAGTTTTAATTTAAATCAAGTTATTAATAAAATATATGGAACTGGCCTGTATTTTGTTTTGGAAACAGTAACATAACTGAAAAAAAGTCTTTTAAATCCTACAACAAAATAATAACTCTTCAAGTTTTTTTCCTTTTTAAATCTACTTAACAATTCAATTTTTAATGGTTTCAAAGAAAAATAACTTTAATTTTTTTTGTTTGTATTTTAAGAACTTGTAGTTTTTTTTTTGTGTCGCCTCTTCTTGAAGTTCACGCACTTTTAGAGATTTGGTGGCATCTATATTCTATATATTGCACTCACTGTATACACATTTCAAAATATTTTACAACATCGTCATGCTCAATTCTCGGTTGTTCCTCTGAAGGAATGTTGTCTCTACCATTACAGCAACAAACAAAACACAACATCGTTGGGGAATCCCCTTATTCTATATCATAGGCTTTTAGCAAAGTGGCACAAATGTCATTACTCAATTCTCACTCATTGTTATATCCTCCACTTTGAAAAGGAGGCATATTTACTTTGCCATTCCGTTTGTAACATCCATAAATATTCGTCGCAGACCTCATGATCATGATCAGCATAGAATTCTAAGTCGATTTAAAGATGTCCGTCTGTCTGTTGAAATCACGATACAGCCCACATTATTTGACGTAGAGCTTCAAAATTTGGTAGAAAATTTGTAGCCGCCATATAACGGTAGCTCCTGATATTCGGCGTCTTCATGATTTTTGTCACATTTTTCCACGGATTTGTTCAAAAATGGGTAATGGGTTTTAGCTCCAATGGCGTAACATAGTATGTACAGGTCCACGTTTTGGTATGGCACCCCATATAGCGGCCTCAGCTATTTTTGGTTTTTTGAAAAGTTTAACAGCATTATCCAAACGGTCTTACTGGTATTTGTAGTTTAAAGTGGGACACGTTTGAATTCAGATACTTTTATATAAAAAGTTTTCTTTACCCAATGGTGGAGGGTATTAAAAGATCTGCCTGGCCGATCTTAAAGTTTTTTTACTTAACCAATTTAGCGATTTTCCACTCGATAAATGGCGATATTTTAAAAATCGACACAAGTTGCGCAATGACATTAAGCGTTGCCAAAGAAATAAATAAAGAAATAAAATATACCTATCTTTTTCGAAGAATATTCTCAATAATTTAAAAAATAATCAACAGAAATTCATAATTTACTTAAACCAATGGAGTTACATTTTAGACGCGTTTTAAGTAACAGGACAAGAGATATAATATGCATTTAACTGACTATGATTATCAAAATACCAAAATTTGGGAGGTACCGTTATATGGGGGGCTATACAGAAACGTGGACCTATATATACAATGTTTCGCCACCGGAGCTAGAACTCATTATGACCTACAAATACCAATTTTTAGTCAAATTCTTGAAAAAAAATTGACAAAAATCATCAAAATACTGTATATCCAGAGATACTATTATGTGGGGGCTATGCGAAAACGTGGAACTATACATACTACAGGATGACATGAAAAAACTGCAACCAACTTCAGACTGCTGTCATTTCAAAGCCACTCGTCCGACAGCTGTTAAAATTATTCAAGTGACAGCTCATAATATTGTTTACAAGCGTACGGAAGCATTTTGGTGAGTTTTTTCAGAAAAAAAGTTATTTGTGATGGAATTCAAGAGTGATTTCTTTATATTTGGCTGGAAAACCACAAGTGGCTATCGTTAGATCACTCCAGCATTTCAATGTGAATAAATCTTTTGTGTCTCGTACCATCGCTCGTTACCGTGATACTGGTAGCGTAGCTCGACGTCAAGGAAGTGGACGGAAGAAAACAGCAACATCAGCAAAAATGGTTCGAAAAGTAAAGAAGCGACTTGATTGAAACCAGCCTCGCAGTGATCGAAAATGAAAAATGGCTCGTGAGCTGAACATATCGCAATATTCCATTCGGCAAATATTGAAAAATGAGCTCGGGGTAATGCCATTGAAATTCCAAAAAGTGCAAGAACTAACACCACAACAGTAAGACAATAGACTCAAAAGAGCTAAAGAGTTGTTTTGCTTGGCGAAAATGGTGAACTGCTGAATTTGGTTTTCTCCGATGAGAAAACATTCGTTGTCCAACAGTTTTTAAACAAATAAATCGATCGTAACATTTTGAACATATTTTTGTATTTTTCTATTTTTAAATTCTGCTGGAGAGACACTTGTCAAAATTTTTTTCTCCCGATACAAACATTTTGAAAATATTGCCTCTTTTGTTCGCAGTTTTTGTGGAAATTTCAACTCGTGGACAAAATGCGTACCTCGAATGAAAGAGAAGAAACAAAATGTACTTTCGTTTCAATGTACATACGCCATTCAACATTGTAGTTTTCATTCATAATTTTCAGTCTTCCCAAATTTTTTTAAAATTTCATTAAATTTTACTAGTTTTAATTTTTAAATGTCATAATTTATTTTTTTCGATAAATGCTCTCATTTGTTGGGGATGGGACATATTTTTTCGTTGTTCTGAGAGTGATCAGGAAATTTTGTGTGAAGAATTAAGTAGTTTTTTCATAGTTAAGGGTCAAACAACGAATAGAGAGCGAATCAAGTGTAGTGGAAACGCCGCATTAGACTGTTATGTCTGGAGTATTTTGGAAAGCAAGCTTGGCACTAAAAAATACCAAAGTGATTACCTCAAGCAAACGCTTCGCCGGGAATGGGCCAAAATACCGCAAAGCAACATTCGGGTAGCGTGTGACGGTTTCATTGGCCGTTTAAAGGCCATAATTCGTGGCAAAAATGACCAATTCCAACAAATCTAAACTTATTCTAAAATTTAATGCTACTTCCGACATTTTTTGCTTTCATTCAATAAAATTAAAAATATATAAAAATTATGGCGTTTGACTTTGTTGCAGTTATGTATGTTATTTTATTTATTTATTGAGAAAAAAATGTGTGTAAGGTCTGCAGGACCAACAGAATTAAAGTTCTTTGGTCACAATTTTAACTTGAATTTTCTCTAATTGGCAGCATGTATTTCCATTAAGTAAGAAACATTCTTGCATAGAACTGTCAATATAGGTTAAAAAGTTGGTATTTCCATATAACTGTAACATTAATGTCACATTTTTCACTTGAAATGTTTCAAATTTGTAATTTGAAGTTCCTAATGGGTACTACATCCTGTGACCGGCAATTGCCTATGCAGGTCCACGTGTTCGTATGGGGCCCATATAACGGTACCTCCATATTTTTGGTATTTTGATAATTTTATCGACATTATTCTCCGAGATTTTTTCAAATTTCGTATTGTAAGTTCGTAATGGGCACTACAGCCGGTGACAGAAAATTGCCTATGCAGATCCACATCTCCATATAGCCCACATTTTACGTTACGTCCATATATTCGGTATTTTGATGCTTTTGGTGAATGTATTAACTTTCGTATTTGAAGTTCATAATGGGTACTACAGCCTATGATCGAAAAATTAATATGCAGGTCCAGATCTTCGTATAGCCCCCATATAACGGTACCTCCCTATATTCGATGTTTTGATGATTTTAGCGACATTGTTCACCGGAATAATATCAAATTTAGTATTTTTGCAGGATCACGTCTTCTTATAGACCCCAATATAACGGAAAATCCCCACATTCGGTATTTTATTGCATTACTTTCAACGGATATATTTTGAAAATTTGCAAATTACTTTCAAATGGTAAAGGGTATTCAAAGTTCGGGCCGGCCTGCTTTGTTATTTTTTTACTGTTAATTTCACACGTTTCCAAGTTTAGTCCGAATTCCCCTTTGTACTTCATATTTTTGGGGAAAGTGTCAGTGAAAGAATTGTTGTAGATCAAATGTCATTGTGAGTCTCTGAACTAAATAGCTTTTAATATTCAATTTATACCATAAGTAAACGCCATCAATGTTTTTCAATAATAAACCTTGCATTTTTTATTGTCGATTTTTATACCCTCCACCATATTATGGTCTGTCTGTCTGTCTGTCCGTCTGTCTGTCCGTCTGTCTGTTGTAATCACGCTATCTTTCGAATGAATTGAGATAGATGGCTAAAATTTTGCACACATGTTTATTTTTCCAGTAGGCAGGTTAAGTTCGTAAATGGGCCATGTAGGTCCACGTTTTCATATAGCCCCCATATAACGGTACCTCCCGATATTCGGTATTTTGATGATTTTAGCGACATTATTCACGGGAATTGTTTCAAATTTGGTATTTGAAGTTCAAAATTTATACTACACCCTAAGACAGAAAATTGTCTGTGCAGGTCCACGTCTTCATATAGCCCCCATATAACGGTACCTCCCTATATTCGGTATTTTGATGATTTTAGCGACATTATTCACCGGAATTGTTTCAAAATTGTATGTATGTTATATCTACAGGACTTTTGGTATTGAATATGGGCCGTGTAGTTCCACGTTTTGGTATAGCCTCCACATAACTGTACCTCCCGATATACGGTATTTTGATGATTTTAGCGACATTATTCACCGGAATTATTTTAAATTACGTATTTAGGGTTCGTAATGGGAACTACAGTCTGTGACAGAAAATTGTCTATGCAGGTCCAGATCTTCGTATAGGCCCCATACATCAGTACCTCCCAATATTCGGTATTTTGATGATTTTAGCGTGATTACTCACTGGAATTGCTTCAAATTACGTTTTTAGAGTTCGTAACGGGAACTACAGTCTGTGACAGAAAATTGTCTGTGCAAGTCCAGGTCTTCGTATAGGCCCCATATATCAGTACCTCCCTATATTCGGTATTTTGACGATTTTAGGTACAATACCCACCGAAATTGTTTGAGATGTGGTATTTGAAGTTCGTAATGGATGCTACAGCCTGTGACAGAAAATTGTCTATGCTGGTCCAGGTCTTAGCACATCTCCAATTTAACGGCACCTCCTTATATACGATATTTTGATGATTTTAGCTACATTATTCACCGTTTATTTCAAGTTTCGAATTTGAATATGGTAATGGCTTATGACAAACAATTCCTATGTATGTCCACGTCGTATATACCCCAATATAACGGCTATGTTCGGTATTTTTAAAATTTTAATAGAATTTTTTAAGGATTTTATTTTTTAAAAATTTCCAAAATCTTTGCAAATG
Organism: Musca domestica; assembly: GCF_030504385.1. NCBI lineage: Eukaryota > Metazoa > Arthropoda > Insecta > Diptera > Muscidae > Musca > Musca domestica. Next base: position 5,230,090 of record NW_026712329.1, on the reverse strand, counting down.
GTGGAGGGTATTAAAAGTTCGGCCCGGCCGAATTTACTGCTTTTTAACTTGTTCTTGTTCAAATTATTTTTTGGAATATTTTTACAATGGTTAATGCCAACTATTTTGCAACAACAAAACACTACTTCATCCCGAAAAAAAGATCCACCCAGCGGGTTGGTTAAAAGAAATTATCTAACTTTAACATTTTTATTTCGAGATAACAAATTTCTTTTCTTAGAAGCATTTTTATGTGGGGTTCTTGTTAAATATTATTATTTATTAAAAGTGTTAAAGTTGTAAAACATTTATAACTTGTGGATGGGTTGTTTCGATAAATTTGTTCTCAGAATTAAAGAACCCTGCGATACACAGTGGTTGAAAGCACTACGTATATATATATATATATATATATATATATATATATATATATATATATATATATATATATATATATATATATATATATATATATATATATATATATATATATATATATATATATATATATATATATATATACACATATTAAGGGTTCATTCGATCTTTAACTTCGTGACTTCGGTTAGAATATTCCATTGAGGTCGCTTAAACTAATTTTATGACGGTCGTCCTTAGATATTTTTTTGTTAAAAAAAATAACTGTTGCTTGTGGTAAACATGGCTAAGGCGAATTTTGTTGCCATTAATGTTTGTCAAATATATTATTTTTATACGAGTCGAAAAATATGTTACGGTATACTGTTAAACTTAGAGGTTTGAAATATACAAAGACATTGATATGTTCCTAGGATATTTAGTCTTAAAGTTAGAATGTATCAGTCCTCGTTGGTACATAACCACAATATAACGGCACCTTCTCATTTTCGATCTTTTGGGATTTTCAACCCCAATTTCTAAGTTAATCAGTTACAATTTGAACTTGTGGATTTTCTCGGGGTAGAGATTTTTTGTATTTTCGTGTGTTTTAATTACGCTATCTTTCCAACGAATTGAGATAAAAGGCTACAATTTTGCATACATGCGTATTTTGCCAGTAGTTCGTCAATGGGCCATGTCGGTTCACGTTTTCGTTTATCCCCATATAACGGAACCTTCCTATATTCGGTAGTTTGATTTGTTCAGCGAAACTTTTCAATGGAACTTTTTCAAATTTCGTATTTCAAGATCATAATGGATACTACAGTCTATGACAATAAATTACATGTGCAGGCCACGTCTTCATATAGGCCCCATAACACGATTCCACGTCTTCGTATATCCTTCCTTTATTCCGTATTTTAAATTGTTTCAAAATCCGTTATTGAATTACGTATTCGGTACTACAGCCTATGGCAGAAAATTATTTTGGACGGATTTTTTTCCTGGAAATTTTTCATGTACTTTGCAAATGGTTGAGGATCTTAAAAGTTTGGCACGATCGAACTTAGCTTATTTTTTAATTGTTTATTTGAAAACCGTTCCCATAACGGGGAAAAATACTAAAATCTGACTGAAATATGTGAAATATGTGTGGGAGCTATATCTATATCAAAATCATAATCGATTGCGTCCTACAAACAAATGTAAAAAGAAACAATATCCAGTATCCTAAATAATACCCAGTCATTCCAGAACGCCAAATTTATTTCGCCGCTGTTAAGCGATTCCGTTCTATTTGACATATTTTCAAATTGTTAAGTATTTCTCATGATGGACTGACTATTTATGATATTTTGGCCTTACTTCTTTGTTCGATACAGCCATTTACTTTCTGATAACAACCGTAAAAAGTGTTCGGGTCTATTCGATTGAACTTCAAAACGTAGCCACGCAACAAAAGTTCTAAAAATAGTGCTGAAATAAGGCTTTCGATTATGGTCGTGCGACGCCCGAAATTTCAGCAAAAGTACGGCAGTGTGATTTGGTACTTTTTATTAGCTATATAATTGGTTATCTCCTTTCATTATTTTATGACATTTTCATAAGTGGTTTTAAAGTTGATTATACTTAACTCACACGTGTTTAATAAATTGTGATTACTACGGCCAATTCGCAGAGACAACAATTAAAATAATCAATACTCAATTCGTGAAATCGTAATAATCGAATGAGGTTGACGATATCTAATTTTCTTCAACACTAAAAGTTAGTATTTTGGCAATGTTTGTCTTATCGAAATTAGTACTGAGCAATTGGGTTATGATTTCATAGAATATGGAAAGCGAACTTACTTTTAGTGGAGAAATAACAACAAAAATATACATTTGAAATATGAAAATCAAAAGAACAGATTTATAAATTAAAGAAGAAAAAATCAGTAAAATCGGCCGGGCCAAAACTTTGAATACATTCCGCCGTTTGGAAAAAATCAGTAAATTTAAAAAAAAAAATCCATTGGAAAATACTGATAAAATCATAAAAATACAGAAAATATTGGGGTCTATACGGAGATGTGGTCCTGTATATGCAATTTTGTCATAGGATGTTGTACTCATTAAGAACTTCAAATTCCAAATTTTAAACATGACCTAGCAAACATCTGAGTAAAATATTATCAACCAATTCAAAGACGGATATATAGATATATATATATATATATAAAAGTTACTAAATATGGAATGAGTTTTACTGAGGGAGTGTATAATGGATGTACCAAACGGTTTTTTAAAAATTCGCACTATATAATGTATTGAAAGTTTATTGAAAGATAAAAGAAAATCGTATGTATAATAGTTTTCAGAAAGCTATGACAACTACGTTATACAAAACTATTAGAGTTCAAACATACTACGATTAGCATTTAAACACAGTACATTTGACTTCAAGTATGTACTACAACACCCCCACTAGACTTGAAGTTATTTAACCCAAGGTATTGACATAATTGTTGAATCCTTTGGTTAGGAAAAGCTTTTGTTAAGATGTTTCTTGACTTTCCGACTAAAGCTGCTACTTTTGAACTGCTAGAATGCACATCTTGTAAGAGCATTGTTTTTACGTAATCACCAGATATTTGTACACCGAAACTCTCAAGACCCATTATCATAGATTGATAATACTCAGGGAGTCCAGCCAACATCAATGTACCAATCCATTCATCAGATACATTCATTCCAGTACCAGCCAGCTTTCCTGCAGTCGACATTATAATGTTCACAAATTCTTCCATTGAAACACAATCCTCCATCTTTGTGGTAATAAGTGTTCTAAGCAAACTTACTCTTCGAGTAAGCACAGAATCTTCAAAAGCTTTTGACAAATTATTCCAAATTTCTTTTGCAGACATAGTCTTTTGAATGTGAACAAAAATTATGGGATCCAACAATAAAATCAGTTTGGAACGGGCATTCACGTTTTTGAGACATCTGTTTCTTTGCCTTCCACAGAACTCCATAGCCCTTCCATTTCGAAGTATGCCATTGTTCCCAATTTTCTCGGCCCTTTAATCTTTCAATTTGTGGAATACCAGAATAAGACATTTTTTATGCGCTTTCTGGGCCCATAACGTAATGTATTGAAAGTTTATTGAAAGATAAAAGAAAATCGTATGTATAATAGTTTTCAGAAAGCTATGACAACTACGTTATACAAAACTATTAGAGTTCAAAAATACTACGATTAGCATTTAAACACAGTACATTTGACTTCAAGTATGTACTACAGCACTATAAGTGTATGTGAATTCTTCAAAATAAACACAATATCCTTTAGAATATAAAATTACTTAACAATTACAATTATAGCACCAAATTTCATGGCATTTTTTGTACCAAGTTATCAATTACATGTTACAACTTTCAGACATTATTATTTTTTTAATTTCCGATGTTCTGTTTTCTAATTACAGCATCTAGTACTACAAAAAGAAACGACTACACAGAACATGGTGTAACTACAATATCTAATTACTATGGTACAACTTTATGGAAGAAGAACATCACAGAAATTACCTCAACTACCTCAAAACCTAGGAGTACGACGAAAACAACAACCACAATAAAATCTGAAAAATTGCTGACACCACACAACAGCACTGATGTGCAAACACAGCGTAAGTTTTACATCAACACTTCTAGATGCCACATGCCATACGTTGACCCATTTACACCGGCAATTAAGAAACTGTTCAGACCCAGCCTCAAGACGGGTTGTACCAAAGACGAACCCATCATCAGTGTTAAATTCGATAACAAAAACAAGGTATACAAATTGCAAACAAATTATACAGTGGCACAAAAATTTATCAAAAAAGCTACTGTCGAAACTATTGTCGACGACTTGCGTTGCTGTTATCGGCAAATAGAGCGCAGCGGAAGTGGCAGCAGCGCTGATTCGAAATACAAGTAAGTGGGATTCATTTCGTTGCTATATTTTGTCTGTGTTGAAGAGTGTTTAGTGTTTGTAGAGAAGAACCGAAAGAGGCTTCTATATTGTAAACCTCTTTCAAAAAAATATGAAAAGTCCGTTCATATTAATGTTGAGCATGCGAAGTCAGTTTCAGAAAGTTGAATATATCGTCCATATGCATTTTAATGTCTTCTATAGAGATGTTGAACCACTTATTGGACGACATGTTAAACATGCCTTCCATAGATATGTTGAACATAATTTCCTCTGAAATTTCGAGCATATCTTGAATGTTGGTCATATATTCTATAGATCATGTAATAAATATCTATGTTAATATTTTCAGCAAATTTTCAAAAAATCCATTGAAATATCAGTAAATCACAAAAATACAGAATATATTGGGGTCTATACGAAGATGTGATCCTGTATATGCAATTTTCTGTCATAGGATGTAGTACCCATTAACAACTTCAAATTCTAAATTTTAAACATGACCTAGCAAACATCTGAGTAAAATATTATCAACCAATTCAAAGGCGGATATATATTCAAGAATTTTGAACATGTCTTCCACAGACATGCAGAATATGTCTTCCATAGACATGTCTTCAACAGTTATGATAAACACAACATTCAACCGCATGTTGAACATGCGTCCGAATGTCTGGCATCTGGCATGTCTTCAACCAACATGTTAAATATATCTTCTATACACATGTTCATCCTGTCTCCATCGACATGTTCATGCCTTCCATATATTTGCTGAATAATTCTTTTTTGATGAAAGTGTTAAACATTATTTTCATACATGGTCTTCAACAGGCATGATGAATGTCTCCCATACATACACTGGTGACCAAAACTAAAGCAACTTAAATCGCAAAGACAATAAATGTCCTGTAACTTTTACAAAAATGAACAAATCGTAATTATTTTTCCAGTTTTAAATGAGGGGTTTAATTCACTTTCAAGAAACTAAAAATAAAAATACAAAAATAAGTTTGAACGAAAAATAATATGTGGAAAACTAAAATGACCCAATTTTTGCTTGGTCAAAACTAAAGCAACTTTTGATTTTTTATTTTAAAATAATTAAATTTTGGCTAGTAGTCGATAGCATAACCATTATTTTTGATAGCAGCTGCACACCTACGAGGCATTGAATCTATAACACGCTCAATTTGATCCTTGGGTGTGCTTTCCCAGGCACCCCGAATTCTTTAGAAAATGTTGTGCTTATTTATTTCCGAATCTCTCTTGATATTCCTATCTACGATACTCCAAAGGCTTTCTAAGGAGTTTAGGTCAGGTGATTGTGCCGGCCATAACAAAACATGAATTTTTGACTCCCGCAACCAATATTTGACAAGTTTTGATACAAGTTTGGGATCATTGTCATGCTGAAACACACAAATCAGCCCAATATTTTACTCAGCGTAAGGGAACAACGTGATGTCCAACACATCTTTGTAAACAAACCGATCCACAACTTCCTTTATTTTATGGATAGCCCCAAGTCCATAGAAAGAAAAACAGCGCCACGTCATTTTTGACCCTCCCTCATGCTTCACTGTACCTTTGCAACACTGCGGCTTGAGTCCTTCATTTTTTGGTCTTCCACCGTAAAATTTTTCACGTCTGAGCCTTTAATATTAAACGTAGACTCATCCCAGAAATAATGTTTTTTCCATTGAGCTTGATTCCACTTAATATTATCGTTTCCGAAAGCCTTTTTGATTTTTTCAGATATAAATGGTTTTTTGATGTCTTACGGGCACGCAGACCAGCTGCCACTACTCGTCTACGCACTGATCTCGAGCTTATATCCAATGATTGCTCTCTCACCAATCCTGTTGAACTCTTAAATAGTTGTTTTTTATTTCTCTCACAATTTGTGGATCAGTATGGGCTGAAGTTCTTCACGGCCTTCATCCGTTATGGACTGTTACTACTGATCCAGTTTCAAAAAACCGACTTAGTGCACAGACATAATTATGAAATCGCATAAATATTTATGAAATATTTCTCGGAAATCATTTTCTGTGATATGTTGTTTTGATAATCACTTATAATTTGCTGTTTTATTCAGGTACAGTATTTGCTTCTAGCCATTTTAAAATTTTTTTTTGGCAGTACTTAAAAAACGAAAAGAAAAACACATACTTTTGTAAAAAACTTCTCAAAAAGGATTTATGACAAGCGAAATTGTCGAAGGAAGCAAAAAGCGATAAATATCACAGTAAAAACAATTGAAATTGAAGCGGTTATATGAATGTACAACAGAGTTGCTTTTGTTTTGTCCAAGCCAAAATCGGGTTAATTGACTTTACCAAACATAATTTTTTATATAAAAATGAATTTTGGTTTTATGTTTTAGGTTTTTAAAAAGTGAATAAAGTACCTAATTTAAAACAAGAAAAACTTTCTCATTTTCTTAATTTTTGAAAAAGTTACAGGGCATTCATTCTCCTTGTAATTTCAGTTGCTTTAGTTTTGGCCACCAGTGTATGTAGTTGTGTAATTTACATGTTGAAAATCTCATTGTACACATGTCTTCCAAAGACAATGAACAAGACTTCCATATACATGCTGAATATACCAACACATTGTTAAAACAATCTCCATATCTTAACTTCAGATACCTACAGTTATCTAAATATCAAAATTCAGATTTTTTTCTGTATCCCTTCAACCAAGACAAAATTTAGTACTGTCTTGTGCTTTTTGTACAATTATAGTGGAAATTTCCGAAAATACCTCTATATCTAATTTCGGGATTTCAGCTCTATCCCTTCGCCCAATGCCCAGTTTAGTACCTCTTAGTACTTTCAGAACATTTTCAAAACCACTTTCATAGCTTAACCACAGATACCAACATTGATATCTATATCAAATTTCAGGTTTTCGGCTATGTTCCTTCACCCAATACAAATATTAGTACCATTCAGTACTTTTTGTAGAATTTTATTACACATTTCCAAAACTCCATTTCCAATTTCCCCCATATCTCAATTCCATATATGAACAGAGATCTCAATATCAAATTTCGGGATTCTAGTCCTATCCCTTCACCCAATGCCCAAATTAGTACCTCTTAGTATTTTCAGAACAATTACAGTACACATTTTCAAAACCACTTTCATAGTTTATCTACAGATACCAACATTGATATCTATATCAAATTTCAGGATTTGAGCTTTGTTCCTTTAATCAATACCAAATTTAGTACTATTTAGTACTATTCATAGAATTATAGTACACATTTCCAAAACAACTCCCATATCTCAATTCCCTTCACCCAATACCAAATTTAGCTCCATTTAGTACTTATTCTACTATTATAGTACCATTTCTAAAGTCTCCTCCATATGTCGAGGCTACACATGATCAGCGACAATAATACCAAATTTCAGATTTCGCGCACTATCTGTTCACACAATACCGAATATTAGTACTATTAAATATTAGTACTATTTAGTACTAAATATTAGTACTATTTAGTACTTTTCGTGCACTCTACTCTTTTTCACAAGCATACCTTCAGCTTCATTCGTTCACCGTGTCCAAACTGTTCAAAAAATTCACAAAAGTCATACGCCATAATTTTTATTTTTTTTTTTAATTTTATTGAATGAAAGCAACAAATGTCGGAAATAGCATCAAATTTTAGAATAAGTTTAGATATGTTCGATTTGGTCACCTTTGGCACGAATTATGGCCTATAAACGGTCAATGATACCGTCACACACTACCCGAAAGTTGCTCTGTGGTATTTTGACCCGTTCCAGGTGAAGCGCTTGCTTGAGGTGATCGACACGTTGGTATTTATTAGTGCCAACCTTGCATTCCGAAATACTCCATACACAATGACCCAACGGATTGGTATCCGGAGATTTTGGTGGCCATTGTGTGCTGGAAATGAAGCGAGGAACCTCGAGGTTCTAATACATCCAAGGCTCTAATACACCCACCCGAATATTTTCGCGATAATATTCGGCATTTATTCTGATGCGACGGTCGATTAATACAAACGGAGAGCGACCATCGGCTGTTATGGCGGCCCACACCATCACCATGGCCGGCGCTTGTGTTCTGGTGGCCAACCGAAGGTGCACAATTTCAGCTGACCTCTTTGGCAATTAAACACGATCGCTTTGTTTGTTTACAAACAGCTGGACAACGAATGTTTTCTCAAACAAAACCAAATTCGGCCGTTCATCACTTTCGGCCAAGCTCTTTTGAGTCTATTTTCTTTCTATTGCGGTGTAAGATCTTGCCCATTTGGAGCTCATTTTCAATATTTGCCGAATGAAATATTGCCATATGTTCAGCTCACGAGCCATTTTTTAGCCACTGTGTCGCAGGTTGTCGCTTCTTTACTTTTCGAACCATTTCTGCTGATGTTTGCTGTATTCTTCCGAACACTTCTATGACGGGCTACGCTACCAGTATCACGGTAATTAGCGATGATACGAGACACATAAGATTTATTCTCATTTAAATGCTGGAGTGCTCTAACGATAGCCACTTGCGGTTTTACTTTTACTTTTTTTCTGGAAAATTCTCACCAAAATACTTTTGTACGCTTGTAAACAATATAATGAAGTGTCACTGGAATAATTTACAGCTGTCGGACGAGTGGCTTAGAAATGACAGCAGTCTGAATTGGTTGCAGTTTTTTTCATCTCACCCTGTATTTCCAAAACCACCTTCATATATTAAACTTACTGTCCAACCTTGATTCCTATACCAACTTTCAGGTTTTTAACTATTTCCGTTCAGGTAATACCAAATGGTATCTTCTTCTCTAGACATGTTGAACATGTATTTCATAGGCATGTTCAAGTTGCCGCAAATAGACATGTAAATCATGCCCTCAAGAGAAATATTAAATGTGTCTCCCAAAGACATGTTGAAACTTATTTTAGCAAGTCAGCGAAAAACCTACCCAATACTGTACCAAATGTAGTACTATTTAGTACTTTTCGTCCACTTGATTTTTTCTCTTAATTCAACATATCACATCTGAGAATTACTTTCTTCTTTCTTTTAGATTATTGCCCTGTACACTGTTCCATCAGAACTTTACTGTGCCGAAACATGTCAACGGCATTATTGTGGACTGTTCATCGAAATCTTTGAATAAAGTGATACAACAGGATGCCTTCACATTTATACAAGTCAATAAGAATAGGACAGAGACATTCTCAAAAAAAGATGCACCAAAAGTGGGAATAATTATGTTTGGCATTGACAGTTTGTCAAGGATGAATTTTCGTCGTACGATGCCAAAGACATTCAAATACCTGGTGGATAAGGGATGGTATGAATTGAAAGGATATAACAAGGTAAATACCGATGTAAATTGTTATGATATTTAGTTTGGAGCTTGAGTGACAGGTGGGATCAATAATAATTATATTATTCTCTCTCAGATCGCTATTTTTGCATTAAAACAAGTACGGGAACACAACATTTAACAAAACAAACTTAACATAGCTATCACATGAACCTTCTTAAAAGTTGACTGTGTAAATAATCCATTAATAAAAATGTGGACAGAAGTTTTCAAACTGTCTACATATCTAACTTGGGCATAGGTTCTATTCAAATCTCTTTATCAATAAGCATGACAACTAACGCCCACATGTATAGTTTGTAATCAGTTCCCTTTGCCAAAATCAATTATTTTAATTTGCAATTCCATCAAACGTAGCTGATGACGCCACCTATTTTTTTTTTTGTTTTTTTAGGAATCACCGAACATTTGTTGTCTAGTAATCACATTTTGGTAACTGATAAAAAAGAACAATCAAACAAACGTTGCCTTGATAGTACTGACACGAAATTAGGTATTATCGGTCGATACATTTTCACTCGTACGAAACATTGAACTTCGTAGATAACGAGCACGAGCACTACACAAACCAATGTACATTCATAGATTTCGATCAGAAGTTCCCAAATCACATCCTACACAAGTATAAACGCAGTAAAGTTTGGCGGGCCTGAAATTGTAATTCCTTCACTTTATGGAATGTAATACTTCGGATAGAGTTATTAGAAATGTTTGCCTATACCAAGACATGCATCTATATTACCAAATTACTGTTCTATTGCGAACATCAAATACGAAATTTAAAACATCAAACCGACTGTTGCAAAAGTAACTTATTCATGTAAAAAACGCCACCCAGTGGTAATAATCCTGTACTACATATATGTGCATTTGTTGGTAAAATGCAAAAGGAAACAATATTGACCTATGTTTCCTTTTGGTGATCTATATAGAATAACATTTCGCGTGTCAATAAGATATGTATTTTTTAATTTTGTTTAAGAAAAATAAAATGAAGCAGAAATACTTTAGAAACGGGGATCATAATGATGTTGCCACTGTTAGGTGGAATCCGCGTATATTTACCGATAAAAAATTCATCTAAAATATGACCCTGGTTCCTATGGTAAATTAGGATGAAATTGGAAAAGTAAATATAGTAAACATAGGAAAATTCGCCGAAATGCTCGAAAATATGGAAAATTGGCATTAGTTTTATGACACGATAATAGTCGTCACAGGAAACATGATTCCTGTATTAATTATTGTATTATTCTTTGTTCCGTTTGACAAATTTTTTAATTCAAAACCTCGTACATCGTACTAAAATTTCAATCTTCAAGGTTTTATACATAATTCGAGTTTGCTTTCTCTTTTTTCCGGAAAGAATAATAGGAAAATGTTTAGCTTTTACACCATAAAATTTTCAAAATCTTTAGACTCGAAGTTTACCGAGGAAACCCTAAAAAACAACAGTGACCTCAATATCAAATTTCACAATTTCAGCTTTATCCCTTTACTCAATAGCAAATTTAGTATAATTTAGTACGTATATCCCAAAGAATGTACATGTCTTCGTCCTAGACACCAACAGTGATCCAAAAATAGTACGATTTAGTACTTTTCGAACAATTATAGTACACTTTTGCAAAACCACCATCAAATACTCTATACTAACTTATTTTTGCGTGAATTAGTTATTTCAGAATAAAATTTTATGTTTTCAGCTAATACCAGATTTAGTTTATTTAGTATTTTTCGAACAATTATAGTACATATTTCCAAAACCACCAACTTTTCTCCAGCTATAGTAGACATTCAGTACTTTTCGAACAATTATAGTACGCATATGCAAAACCACCTCCATATCTCAATCCCAGATACCAACAGCGACCTCAATATCGAATTTTGGGATAACAACTCTATCCCTTCACAAAATAGCAAATTTAGTACCATTTCATACGTTTATCCAAAACAATCTACATCTCTCGAATCTAGACACCAACAGTAATTCAAAAACAAGTAAAAAAGCTGTAAGTTCGGCCGGGCCGAACTTTTAATACCCTCCACCATTTGGTACAAATTTGGCAATTTCCAAAAAATAAAACCCGTTAAAAATTTTGTTAAAATCTTAAAAATACCGAATGCTTATACGACGACGTGGGCCTGCATAGGCAACTTTTGTCATAAATTATTACAATATTTAAATGCGAAACTTGAAGAAAAATCTGTTTATAATGTAGCTAAAATCAAGTCAAAATACCGAATATGGGGGGTACCGTTATATGGGGGCTGTACGAAGACGTGGACTTGCACAGACAATCTGGCATGGGCTGAAGTATCCATTACGAACTTCACATACGAAATTTGAAACAATCCCGGTAAATAACGTCGCTAAAATCATTAAAATACCAAATATCGGGGGGTACCGTTATATGGGGGCTATATGAAGACGTGGACCTACATGGCTCATTCTTTGACTTTGGATGAAGTATCCATTACGAACTTCAAATACCAAATTTGAAACGATTCCGGTAAACAATGTCGCTAAAATCATCAAAAAACCGAATATCGGGGCGTACCGTTATATGGGGCCTACAGGAAGACGTGGACCTGCAGAGATAATTTTCTGTCTTAGGCTGTAGCATCCATTACAAACTTCAAATGCCAAATTTGGAATAATTCCGGTGAATAATGTCGCTAAAATCATCAAAATACCGAATATCGGGAGGTACCGTTATATGGGGGCTATATGATAACTTGGACCTACATGGCCCATTTACGAACTTAACCTGCCTACTGGGAAAAAATACATGTGTGCAAAATTTTAGCCTTCTATCTCAATTTGTTCGAAAGATAGCGTGATTACAATAGACAGACAGACAGACAGACAGACAGACGGACAGACAGACGGACAGACAGACAGACACACAGACAGACAGACAGACAGACGGACATGGCGAAATCGTCTTAGAATTTTACGCTGATCAAGAATATATATACTTTGTTGGGTCTGACATGAATATTTCGAGGAGTTACAAACGGAATGACAAAATTAATATACCCTCCATAGTATGGTGGAGGGTATAATAGTATCATGTAGTTCTTTTCGATACTAGATACCAACAGGGACCTCAATCTTAAATTTCAGGATTCAAGCTCTCTCCATTCACTCAACGGCAATTTTAGTACCATTTAGTGCTAAATTTGGTATTGGGTAAAAAAATAGAGCTGAAATCCTGAAATCTCATACAAATATTAATGTACGTGGTTAATGTATGGAGGTGGTTCCGGAAATGTGTACTATAATTGTGTGAAAAGTACTATAATTGGTATTTTGGGCAGCGAACCAAAATAAACTATTAGAAACGTTTGCAATCGTTTCGTTCTGTACTTTTTCGAAGTACGAAACGAAACAAAACCGATATTAAGATAACTCATCTACTGTTTGTGTAGATGAGTGAAAACAAAAACAAAACTTAAATGTACTCTGCTGGATGACGCAACATTGGAAACGAAACAGTACAATAATCATTGCAAACGTTTCCCTGTATATTAACTCAACACAAATATGTACAAACTAATTAAAAGTTAATATTATTCCTTTTTATTCATTTTTTTGAACATCATGCAATGTAAAAAAGTGCAAAAAACAATATTAAGAATAGCAACTCTAAATGTACCAGTCATCATTTCACACAGCAAACGTTTGCAAACGTTTCCCGGCGATTGGTTCGCAAACGATACAGCTCGGCAACTCACAGCCGAAGTACGTTAAGGCAATCCTATTGTTTGTGTACTTCTGCCATTGAAATGTTTGTGGTTTTATTTTGTTTGAAATACAAAACGATTGAAAAATTTTTAAAAGTTTGTGTCTTCGTGAGAGGGGTGTGTTAATCGTTTCGTTTGTTTTCGTTCGCTGATTTTGGGTGAGGATGTAGAGATAAAATGTTGAAATTTTATATTTATATTACTGATGGTAACTGTGTTTGAAATTTAGCGGTGGTTTTGAAATGCGTCCTATATTTGTACGAAAAGCACTATAATTGTTCGAAAACTTCTAATTGGTACTAATTTTGGATCACTGTTGGTGTCTAGGATAGTGAGATGTGATTGTTTTGCATATGCTTACCAAATGTTACTAAATTTAGTAGCAAGTGAAGAAATGGAGTTCTGAAATTTGATGTCAAGATCACTGTTGGTTGTAAACGTTGAAATAGTTTTGAACAGAAAAATTTGCTGTTGGACCATAAAGACTAAGGAGCGGGCACTTGCTAATATTCAATATTTATGTCCAATTTTCTAAATACCATAAAGCCGATATGAAAGGAGTGGATAGTTAGAGATTATTAATTTCTCTCTCATAAGTTAAAGCTATGGAAATTTTCTAAATTTTGAAGGACTTCTGATCGTGGAATTGAATCAAATTGAATTGAATAAAAGAAAAACAAATTCGAGATAGGACCCAATTTTTTATTCTAGAAGTCCTTGAAATTGTCCAGGAATTTTGCCAAAGTAAAATATTCATTAGAAAAATCCACTTGAATTTGGTTGGACCCAACAAATTTTTCTAAATAATATTTTTAATATTTTCTGGGGAAAATTCGTGAACAAAATTCAAAGACTTCCTGGTAAGCAGACCGATTGATACTTTCCACCTTGTTTCTGTTTCATAAACATATTTTTTACTTAAATTGATTATTCTATATTTTCTTTGATTATACCGGGTTTTTTCTATATTTTTTTGTAGGTTGCGGACAACACCTATCCCAATTTGATGCCCGTCCTCGTTGGCTATGCCAATGGAAATGCCATCGAATTGTGTAAGCCTAAAACTCCAGGTGGCCTAGATAATTGTACCTTTATATGGAACCACTTTCGTGATTATGGCTTTCCCACAGGCTATGCCGAGGATACGTCCTCAATTAGTACATTTAATTATTTAAAAAAAGGATTCATGAAACCACCCACCGATCATTACTTTCGACCCACTGGCATGGCCATAGAAAAAAACATGAAAATCGTGCGGAAAGCTGCTGAAAATTATTGCATTGGACGTCGCCAATATGGGGAGTATATTTACGATTTTGGTGTGGAATTTGCCAAGCGTTATCGCAATCAAACACATTTTGGATTATTCTGGACCAATTCCTTTTCACACAATTCCTATGATACGACGGCATCAATGGACAGTCGAATGTTGGAGTATTTCGAAGAGTTAGAACGGGAGGGTATTATGGAGACATCCTTCGTGTTTTTCTTTAGCGATCATGGCAGGAGATGGGGTCCATTATTAAAATTACCGGAGGGCTTTTTGGAGGAACGTTTGCCAATGTTTTTCATATCAACACCGAAATGGTTTAAGGAACGGTATCCGGAGTTGTCAAGGAATCTGGAGGTGAATCAAAGACGTTTGTCGTCGAATTTCGATGTGCATATGACGCTACAACATTTGTTGGAGTTGGCCACATTGAATGAGTATAAATCCATAGAGACTTTAGATTGTACCAGCGCACAATCCTTGTTTTACGAAATACCCGAGGAAAGGGATTGCCATGCGGCTTGTGTACCGGAAACGTGGTGTACTTGTTTGCCCTACATCACCCAGCCGACCACGGATGCGTTGGTCAAAAATGTAACGTCTTTGATATTGGCGGAGATGAATAAGTGGTTGGTGGCTAGAAATCTAAGTTCACTGTGCAGTGAATTAAGCCTTAATGGCATTTCCAGTGCCTTTTTGCGCGATCATGATCCAGCAATGTTGTCTTCGTCCTCAGCATCACCTGACATGGCAACATATCGCATTGAATTCACTACCAAACCGAAAACATCGCCAACTACACAATTTAGTGCCACCGTGGATTACGATATTAAGAATAGACGCATAAGCCTCAATGTGGAGGATATAGGCCGACACAGCAAGTACGAGAAGACGGCGAAATGTGTCGACGATAAACAGGCAAAAAAATATTGCATCTGCAAAAACTCATTGACCTAATGGCAGAAACGATAAACAAAAAGTTGGTTGTTAAGCTGGCTTATAGAAGAGTGGAAATCTCGGGGGAACAAGGAAATTCATCTGAGATTTCTTATCACCAAACAGGAATATGATCACAGGACAGATCCCCAAACAACGACAGCCGCAGCCAACCACAAATCTTTAATTTACCCACTTATGTTTAATTGTTCTGCAGCAAAGAAGCAATAAAGGAATGAGTTCTAGTTCCGGTGGTTAAATCGACCACTACATCCACCACCACTACTACCGACATCATCATCATCATCATTGCCACACTATCGATGACCAATCTGTGATAAATAATTGAGTGTGTGTTGCACAGCACATTCCATATCAGCTGGCTGGTCGAACTAGCCAGCCAGCCAAACGCTTGCCTGGCTATCTTCTCAAGTACCTAACAAGGTTTTGCGATCATTGCCACCACCGAGTACTGTAATCCCCTTAGAAACCTCTCAATAAATAGTTTAGTAAATAGTTTTAGTTTCAAGTGTCATTGTAAACTAAAGTTCCACTTATGCGATGCGCCGTTATCGCTGATCTAAAACCGCTGATAAATTACTGAAGAAGTAGAATCAGTAAAATAAATAAATGACAAATAGTTGTTAACAAATTACAACAAATGTTTATTGCTACTTTTTAGGGACGTTTCTTGGTAAGCAGTTTGAAGAAAGTAGAGAAAAGATCATAGTCTGGCGGGGTTAACTATTTGATACCCTGGTTGTACCGGATATAATAACAGGAGATAGAATAAAACTAACTTTTTAATTTTTGCATTGAAATGAAAGCAAGAGAGACGTTATCATACACTCTCTCTCTCTCTCTCTCGCTCAGAATTTCCTATTCCCAGCAGTCCGCTGGCCATTACAATTTAGTACCCATCCAAATGTATGCTATTTTGTCAATAGAAAACCAGTAAGGAAAGCTCAAAAGTCGGGCGGGGCCGACTATATGATACCCTACACCACTATGCATATTTAGTAGAGCTCTCGTAAAAAGGTTTATACAGGGCATTTCAGAGCTCTATGAGATATTTGGTACAAAATCAAAATCTATCTAATTCTATCGTGCATTTTACGAACTATAGCTATCTCTGAACCGGGTTTCTCCAAATTTTACGTATTAGCTTCTAGACTGAATTCGGTCTTATGTACGAAAATTCAGGTGATTTGGGCTGATATTGACCATTTAGTGCACATTTAACCCGAAATCGGATGAAGATATATATGGGAGCTATATCCAAATCTGAACCGATTTCGATAAAATTTAAAAAAGCTATTCCTGTGCTCCATCTAATACCTGGTACCAAATATCACGATTGTGGAGTGAATATTACGAATGTAAGGGACTAAAACACTAAATCGGATGAAACATATATATGGTTGCTATATCTACATCTGAACCGATTTTCACTAAATTTGATATACTTGCTTCTAGGCTGAGTTTGGTCCGATGTACTAAAATTCAGTCCATATGGACTTATATCGGCCATTTGGTGCACAATTAACCCGAAATCGGATAAAGATATATATGGGAGCTATGTCCAAATCTGAACCGATTACGATAAAATTACAAACAGCTATTTCTGGGCTGTATCTTATATCTGGTACCAAATATCATTCTTGTGGAGTGCACATTACGAATGTGAGAGGCTTAAACACCAAATCGGATAAAACATATATATGGGAGCTATAGCTGTTTCTGAACCGATTTTCTCCAAATTTGTTGTATTTGCTTTAAGGCTAATCTCGGTCACATGTGCCAAAATTCGGGCCATTTGGGCTGATATTGGCCATTTGGTGGTCAATTAACCCAAAATCGGATGAAGATATATATGGGAGCTATATCCAAATCTGAACCGATTTCGATAAAATTTAAAACAGCTATTTTTTTGCTCCATCTAATACCTGGTACCAAATATCACGGTTGTGGAGTGCATAGTAGGAATGTGAGGGACTTAAAGATCAAATCGGATGAAAGATATATATGGGAGCTATAGTTATATCTGAACCGATTTTCTCCAAATTTGATATACTTGCTTCTAGGCCGAACTCGGTTGGGTGTGCCAAAATTCAGGTAATTTGGACTGATAGTGGACATTTGGTGCACATTTAACCCGAAATCGGATGAATATATATATGGGAGCTATATCTAAATTTGATCCGATTCTCACCAATTTCAATAGGGTTCGTCCTTGGGCCAAAAAAATATTGTTTGGAAAATTTCATCTCAATCGGATAATAAATGCGACCTGCATTTTGTTCACAAGAATACATGGACAGACGGACTGAATCGACTCAGAAAGTGATTCTATGAAGGTTCTCAAAAGTAACTATGGGTCTATCTCGTTTCCTTCTCCATGTTACAAACAAATGCACAAAGACATAATACCCTTACCACTATGGTTAATAGCATACAACTAGCATCCGATTTAGATGAGTCGTATTGCTATTACACCGTAAAACAAAATCCATATTAGAATTAAAGAACAAAACAAAATATAATAAAATTTGTCCATCGCACTTGCATCTGATTCGGATGTCGATAGATTTCGAACCCATCCAGCCTTCGCTTACAATGTCGGTAGATTTAGGACCCATTCAACATTCGCTTACATTTCAAACTCGTCTGACAACCTAGGCCATCGCTGTGTAAATGTAAGTAGAAATTGTATACAGGCTTTGGATGAGTCGCACCTACATTGTCAGTGGTCTCAGTTGGAAAATGTATGTGCAAATAAAGTCTGCTGGGTTGCAGTGAATCCCAGCATCCGATTCAGATGCAAGTGCGATGGACACATTTTTTTGTTTTGTTCTTTAATTCTAATATGGATTTGGTTTCACAATGTAATAGCAATACGACTCATCTAAATAGTTGTATGCTATTAACGATTGTTATTTAATTTTTTCCTATTGCAAAATAGTATACATTTGGATGGGTATTAAATCGTAATGGCCAGCGGACTGCTGGGAAATTTCAAATCACTAAGATTGTCTCGAAAGAGACAATAAAATCATATACATATCGATCAATTACTCAAAGGGTTTCATATCTCCAAAAAATTTAATTTCGTATTTTAAGTTATCGATTGAAGTTTAACTTCCCGAATAAAAAATAATATAACACAAGGAATAATATAACTCCATATACCGGTATTTCCCATAGTATAGGTCGATAAAACATTATGTGGCCTCAAAATTCGGGACGGAATAGAACCTTCTTTATGGGCAGAAGAAGAAATGTTACGAAGAGTAGCTTGTAGTAAATACTACACTGTACAACAAAAGGGTGTCATTAGCGTAATTCGAAGTGTCATTGTTTGAGGTTGGAACAACTGTTATTGCTCATGTTAGACCCTATGCGTATATGTATATGTATTCTGAATCAGCGTATAATTCTAAGTCGATTTATACCGCTGAATTTCTTCGATAAATACAATATTTTACCTATCAAAACTGAAATGACTTAAGTATGTGTCCATGATAAATCCAAACAATGTAGTGCACTGGGCGATATTTTACAAAATGTACTTGTTGCACTTTTACAGTGAAATAAAGCGGGACAACATTCTCGAATTTATCGCAAAGCAAATAAGAACTAATAAGGAAAAGACAAAAGTCGGGCGATACCCTACACACCTATTCATATTTAGTAGAGCTTGAAGTAGATCATACCACCTATAAACATTTGGCTTTAGATCAGTTATATTTTGGTTTCAGAGGGCACTAATATATGGAAGGCATATCTAATTCTGAATCGATTTTCAGTAAATTTGACGGAGACATTTTTGTCTTTTATATCAAATTACATTGATATAGAGTGCATGATATCGCTCCGAGAAGGATTATATTAAAAAACGTACGTCACGAAATTCACCCCAATGGGGCTGACATTAGCCATAAGCCTGAAATCGGATTAATATATGGAAGCTATATCCAAATCTTAGCCCATCTCAATAAAATTTGGAAAAGGTATTTCCGAGCTATATAAGAAATCTGACATCAAATATCATTGTTGTCGAAGGCATATTACGAATTTGAGGGGCTTAAATATCAAACATAATGCGTCTAGACTAAATTCTGTCGGATGTACTAAAATTCAAAACATTTAGGCTGATATTGGTCATTTGGTGCACAATTAACCCGAAATCGGTTGAAGATATATATGGGAACTCTATCCAAATTAGAACCGATCTTAATAAAATTTGGCGGAGGTATTTCTGATACCAAACTTCATTCTTGTGGGGTGCATATTACGAATGTGGGGGACTTAAACACCAAATCGGATGAAACATATATGTGACAGCTATAGCTATATCTGAATCGGTTTTCACTAAATTATATGTAATTGCCTGTAGACTGATTCGGTTGGATGTGCCAAAATTCAGGTCATTTGGACTTTAATGGCCATTTGGTGCACAATTAACGCAAAATCGGTTGAAGATATATGGGAGCTATAACTAAATCTGATCCTATTATCATCAATTTCAATAGGGTTCGTCCTTGGGCCAAACAAAAATTGTTTGGACAATTTCATCTCAATCGGACAATAAATGCGACCTGCATTTTGTTAACAAGAATACATGGACAGACAGACGGACTGACATGCATAAATCGACTCAGAAAGTGATTCTATGAAGATCCTCAAAAGTAATTACGGGCCACTTCATGCCACAATGTGTCCCAAAACATTGTATCATTCTTTGCTCATCAGAATCGAATTATCCCATGCTAAGTAGGCGGACACAATGGGAGAAGAGATAACAGCAAGGCGATTAATTAATCAGTTCAGTTATGTAGTGTGGGTAACAAAGACATATCGTTTGGCAGGCTATGGCCAAATATTTCGATAGTAGCTCCCAATCGCTTGGTTGTTGCTTTAGAAAAGAGCATTTAAAACCTCAACATACATCGCCGAGTGATAAACGACGTACATGCGTATGTTCTATTGTATGAGCCAGAAAAAGCGAACAAATACAAATAGATGACCTTAAAATCTCTTGGATAATTTTTTGTCAGTCGGTTTGTCTAAAATATTGTATCATTGTTCCCGAAAGCATGACTTAATTTTGGACGCAAACATTATTTTATTTGTGCCGATTTAGAACATTGATTCAAATTATCTCGCAATAAGTAAAACAAGGAACAATGGGAAGAGCGAGATTATTCGGTAAATGTTGTCAGGCGGCGTTATGGCCAAAAGCAGTGGAGATGATCGAGGTAACAATATATAAAATATCTTTGCTCAAGAAAGTTCGAGTTTATTTGTTGTCACAATTGGTTAACTTACCACGTAAGATATCATAATCAACTATATGTAAACAGGGTGAGATGAAAAAACTACAACCAACTTCAGACTGCTGTCATTTCTTAGCCACTCGTCCGACAGCTGTAAAAAATTATTCCAGTGACAGCCCACTATATTGTTTACAATCGTGCAGAAGCATTTTGGGGAGAATTTTACAGTGATTTATTTTTATTTAGCTGGAACACCACAAGTGGCTATCGTTAGAGCACTCCAGCATTTAAATGTGAATAAATCTTTTGTGTCTCGTACCATCGCTCGTTACCGTGATACTGGTAGCGTAGCCCGACGTCAAGGAAGTGGACGGAAGAAACCAGCAACATCAGCAGAAATGGTTCGAAAAATAAAGAAGCGATTTGATCGAAACCCGCGTCGCAGTGGCCGAAAAAAGGTTCGTGAGTTGAACATATCGCAATATTCCATTCGGCAAATATTGAAAAATGAGCTCGGAGTAAAGCCATTGAAACTTACACCTCAACAATAAGCATATAGACTCAAAAAGCTAAAGAGTTTCTTCGCGTTGGACTATTGTGTCTGGAGTATTTTGGAAAGCAAGGTTGGCACTAAAAAATACCAAAGTGGGTCAAAATACCGCAACATTCGGGCAGCGTATGACGGTTTCATTGGCCGTAACTCGTGCCAAAGGTGACAAATTCGAACAAATGTAAACTTATTCTAAAATTTTATGCTATTTCCGACATTATTTGCTTTCATTCAATAAAGTTTAAAAAATATTTAAAAATTATGGCATTTGACTTTGTCACAGTTTTTTATCTCACTCCGTATACCTAAAACTCACGGATTCTGAGGAATCTTTGTCCGAAAATGTCCAACAGTGTGAAAAAGAGGGGAAGTTTCTCCCTCTATTTGCATTATTTTTCAATGTAAACTTTCAAATCGCTGTCTACTTTCATTATCTGCAGGATTTTCCCGTCATTATTTATAACCTTCCCCCCGATATTCGGTATTTTGATGATTTTAACGACATTTTTTACCGGAATTGTTTCAAATTTCACATTTGAAGTTCGTAATGGATACTACAGCCTATGACAGAAAATTGTCTGTGCAGGTCCACGTCTTCGTATAGCCCCCATAAAATGGTACCCCCGATACTCGGAATTTTGATGATTTTAGCGACATTAGTTACCGGAATTATTTCAAATTTTGTATGCAATGAATACTACAGCCTATGGCAGAAAATATACGACTTCTTTCGGTATTTTTAAGATTTTAACAGAATTTTTAACGGATTTTATTTTTTTGAAAATTGCCAAATGTGTACCAAATGATGGAGGGTATTCAAAGTTCGGCCCGGCCGAACTTACAGCTTTTTTACTCGTTTGTGTTTCAAAGTGTTATTTAACGGGAGTTGAGCCATATGGCTACAGAAGTTATATATCATTCGATGCGCCCAAAACGTGCCTCATCGAAATAACGGTTTTAGACCCAAGGTCTCTTTGGACCAAATCCGCTTCAGGACTTTTGGAGTCGATCCAGGGGTCTCCGCCCGTATTGCTATCTGGCTAGCTGGAGAGCACGATAACTCTCAAAGGGAATATCCGATTTGGTCCAGCCTTGGTACATCATAATTTCGTTAGCAAACTTAGATCTATTTCGGAGATGGGCAACAACGGTCCACTCATTCTAGTACTTCCCCTTCAAAATTAGAGTTAATTAAAACCAATATTTTCGGAGAAAATGATTTGTCTTGTAGAACAAAAAAGAATCATCCAATTCCAAAATCCTAATATTTATATCCGTGCTGAGTCGTGAGCGAAAATGATCCCTCACAGATGTTTAAAATTTTCAATAATTACAACTCTCATCTCAATATTTTTACAAATACTGATCTGGTATGAAGAACGTAAAACTCCTTCTGGCACCGCCCCCACAAAGGGCATTTGGAATAACAACAAAACGTTGATAAAAGCGAAACAAGCATCCCATTGTCTTCAACTTTCACTTATTCCAATATTCCTACTAATGCAAGACATGTCGGCAAACCCGATTGATATTTTTGAACTTGTTCACTAACTTTTATTATCTAGATACAATTTTTTTACACTTAATGACAACAATTAAAACTCAAAGAAAATTTATAAAAACCAATTTCGATAATAGCTCAAGTTCAATCAATTGACTTTTTAGTGCAAAAATAACAGACATATGCACTTTACCAACATAACTGTGATAACAGAAATTAAAAAAAAAAACAATTAAAAAAATATCGGTCGGTTTTGCCGATAGACGTATACTCTCAACCAATGTCTAATTAATTAAAATATTTTGACATCTGTTATGATTATTCGAACTCTTTACCCTCTATAGAGTGGGTTTTGAAAGAATAGGCCAATATTGCGACGTGCCAGTTTTGGACTATATACACACGTGCGTGAGATACCGGATATAGTCGACCAAAGAATTCCATTTTCATGCTTCATCTAATACAGATAAAAATATTGGTGTGGCCAAAATTATAAGAAAATCGAACATTTATATCCAATTTATGGGAAATCATAAATTCCATATTCATCTCAGGTTACTGGTTGAGAGACATATATTTAGATATAGCAAGTTGCAAGGAATCACTGAGTTGTTTCGCAATTTATAATAGATTAATGTATTGAAAATTGTGACCCTTTGTGAATGAGGTACCAGAAGGGGTTCGCATCTTCATAACAGATCTTGTTTGTTTGTATGTGTGAAATTTGAAGAGAGTTGGATGCTTATTTCGCTTTCTTTGAGCGATCTTGATCTTGTGTTGATGGAAATATTGAGATGTACCAAGCCTGGAATGGAATCAGATGTGGATTTCGCTTTTTATGAGCTTCATGGATATTCAAAATTTTGAGCCTTTGTGGGGGAGGTAACAGTATGAGAGAACCGACATGTCCAATCTTCACAACAGATCTTCTGTTAACAAAGATGTTTGTATGTGTGAAGCATAAAGGGACCTTGATGCTTATTTTGGATTATTTAAACGTTTTGGATATTCAAAACTTTGACCCTTTGTGGGGGAGGTACCAGAAGAAATGGTCCGATCTCTACCGTCTTTATAACAGATCCTGTGTTGATAGTAATACTCAGAACTGCCAAGTCTAAATGGAATCGGATGTTAATTTCGCATTTTATGAGCTTAATGGGTATTCAAAATTTCGACCATCTTAATACCAGATCTTGAGTTCATTAAAATTAAGGATGTGGAAAATTTGAAGACAATCAGACTTTTACATCACATTTTATAAGAGTTGTAATTATTCAAAATTTTGACTGTTGGACCGATATGGAGTGATAGAGTGGACCGATATTTGCAAAAGTTTACAAAGTTCGAGCATAATCGTATTATCGTTTCTCTTTCTGTGCAGAAAATATATTTTTTGAAAATTTCGATCTTTCGTGGGGGAGGTACCAGAAAGAGTGGACTGATATCCCCCATCTCCGAACTCGATCTAAGTTTGACATAAGACGATGTACCAAGTATGAACCAAATCGCCTACTCCCTTCGAGAGTTATCGTGCGCACCAGCTAGACAGACAGACGGGCGGACATCGCTAGATCGACTCCAAATGTTCTGCAACGGATTTGGTCCGTCTAAAACCGCTATTTCGACTAGGCACGTTTTGATCAATATCAATTGATATATAACCTCTGTAGCTGAGTGTATAATTATCTGTGGTCTATTCGATCTTGTTACCTAAACAAATTGCCACACTATGTGGCTCACTAACGGCGCCTACAGTATTCACTGGAAAATCTCGCTTTTTTTCATTGTATCCCTGTTCTCAATAGTGTGGGATAATTTGAATAAATTTGCTAATCTGGCTAATGGTTAGGCCGCACAAAGGAAATAATGTTTGTGTCAATGATTTAGTCTTGTTTAAAAAGGAAAGATACAATATTTGAGAAAACAGACTGGCATAAAATGATCGAGCGTACCTTTAAATGTACAAAACATTCCTTTGCCAATTGTCATGGTATTTCGGGGCTTAGAATACCTTTTTCTGCAAAACAGAGCAGAGCGACACATCTCCCTCACACAGAAACTGCTTCCTAGCCACGTCACAACTCATCGTGACAAGATTTTACCTTACCATAAGCCGATCAACTAATCGTCTCGCTCCTCTCTTTGTTATCAACCTACTTAGCAAGGGATAATTCGC
Source organism: Musca domestica (assembly GCF_030504385.1). NCBI lineage: Eukaryota > Metazoa > Arthropoda > Insecta > Diptera > Muscidae > Musca > Musca domestica. The sequence goes on along the minus strand of NW_026712329.1, from coordinate 5,204,961 downwards.
GTGAATTTGTTCAATCGGCTTATGATTAGTCTCGACTAATGAAGTAATATTTATGCCACTAATCCGGTCCTGTTGTACAAACAATGATACAATATTTTGGGAAGCAATATGACGCGGAGAATGCAGGCGCGTGCAAAGATTTTTTTTATTTAAATCGTAGCCAAACTTTCTAACGGAATAGTTTAAAATTCGGAATTTAAAGTTCATAATTGGTTCTGCTTAAGGTGGCAGAGCTTTGTCTTTATAGATCCATTTTTTCGTATAGCCCCCTTATGATTACACCTAGTTTTTATACCCGATTTTTACGGGATATTTATACTATACACCACAAGGTGGTCAGGGTATTATGTCTTTGTGCTTTTGTTTGTAACAGGCAAAAGGAAACGAGATAGACCCATAGTTCCTTTTGATGATATGCATAGAATCACATTCTGAGTAGATTTATGCATGGCCGTCCGTCCGTCCGTCTGTCCATGTATTTTTGTAAACAAAGAACAGTTCGCATTTATTGCCCGATCCAGGTGAAATTTTACACAAATAATTTGTTTGGCCGAACTCTATTGAAATTGGAGATAATCGGTAAAAATTTAGATATAGCTCCCATATATATCTTCGTCCGATCTCCCTTTTATTGTGCAAAAAACATATAATATCATCCCGATAGTATGGAATTTTGCACATACAACCAAATTAGGCCGAAAAATGGCTCGTGAGCTGAACATATCGCAATATTCCATTCGGCAAATATTGAAAAATTAGCTCGGGGTAAAGCCATTGAGTTTCTTCGCGTTGGACTATTGTGTCTGGAGTATTTTGGAAAGCAAGGTTGGCACTAAAAAATACCAAAGTGGGTCAAAATACCGCAACATTCGGGCAGCGTGTGACGCTTTCATTGGCCGTTTGAAAGCCATAATTCATGCCAAAGGTGAGCAATTCGAACAAATCTAAACTTATTTTAAAATTTGATGCTATTTCCGACATTATTTGCTTTCATTCAATAAAATTTAAAAAATATTTAAAAATTATGGCGTTTGACTTTGTCACATTTTTTTATCTCACCCCGTATACCTAAAACTCACGGATTCTGAGAAATCTAAGTCCGAAAATGTCCAACAGTGTGAAAAAGAGGGGAAGTTTCTCCCTCTATTTGCATTATTTTTCAATGTAAACTTTCAAATCGCTGTCTACTTTCATCATCTGCAGGATTTTCCCGTCATTTTTTATAACCTTCCCCCCGATATTCGTTATTTTGATTATTTTAGCGACATTTTTTACCGGAATTGCTTCCAATTTCGCATTTGAAGTTCGTAATGGATACTACATCCTATGACAGAAAATTGTCTGTGCAGGTCCACGTCTTCGTATAGCCCCCATAAAATGGTACCCCCGATACTCGGTATTTTGATGATTTTAGCGACATTAGTTACCGGAATTATTTCAAATTTTGTATGCAATGAATACTATAGCCTATGGCAGAAAATTGTCTGTGCAGGTCCACGTTTTATAACCTCCTATTGAATATTGTAATAGCTTATGACAAAAGTTGCCTATGCAGGTTCACGTCATCGTATAGACCCTAATATACGACTTCTTTCGGTATTTTTAAGATTTTAACAGAATTTTTAACGGATTTTATTTTTTTGAAAATTGCAAATGTGTACCAAATGATGGAGGGTATTCAAAATTAGGCCCGGCCGAACTTACAGCTTTTTTACTTGTTTGTGTCTCAAAGTGTTATTTAACGGGAGTTGAGCCATATGGCTACAGAAGTTATATATCGTAACGTAAAACTCCTTCTGGCACCGCCCCCAAAAAGGGACATTTGGAATAACAACAAAACGTTGATAAAAGCGAAACAAGCATCCCATTGTCTTCAACTTTCACATATTCCAATATTCCTACTAATGCAAGACATGTCGGCAAACCCGATTGATATTTTTGAACTTGTTCACTATGTTTTATTATCCAGTTATGTTGGTAAAGTGCTTATGTCTGTTATTATTGCACTAAAAAGTTAATTGATTGAACTTGAGCTATTATCGAAATTGGTTTTAATAATTTTTCTTTGATTTTTTATAGTTGTCATTAAGTGGAAAAAATTTGTATCTAGGTAGCTTCGCTTCGCACGTAGCTAGAGTTTAGGGCGGGGAAGAAGCCTACCAATTTGGGTGGTCATCGGATAATATTTAGCCGGTAAAATAGACCATATCTTTTGTGTTGAAAAAATTCAAAATTTTTCATTAAACCGCGAATATTTTAAATCCCGGCGAAATCACAAAGCCATGACAAGGTTACTTCTGATCTTTACATTGATGTTAACATCCAACAAATCGGATATATAGCAAAATATGTGCGATATATATGTCTATCAAAGAAGATATGCTTGAAAGATCTCTTATATGTCGAGAACGGCTGAACTGATTTCTACAGTTCTCATTAATTCAGAATGGCCTCTTGGCAGGAAACAAAAAACGTCTTAAAAAATCGCATAAAAATATCTCTTTAAAGATGAAAATATTGATTTTGTAAAATTTTCTCATATTTTTTCAATTTTTTCATATTTTTGGCATATTTTCATTTTGAATTAAACATTTAGTAAAATTTCCACAGCTAACAAAACTAAGTAGTTAGGATATCAGTATATCATATACAGATCGCATTTATGGCCCCATCCTTACGAAATTTTGCATGGGGATAAGATGAGGGTCAGAATAGAAGCCTACTCTTTTTGGAGATGATCGCCATATATTTAGGAGTTGAAATGGACCAAAAAAATGCAACATTGTCAGCAGGTCGTAATTATCGCCCGATCCTCGCGCACATTTGAATGGGGGTTACCGCACATTGCAAAAGCCAAGCAGTTTTGGATGGCCATCCAAAAATATTCAATGTGTGAAATAGTTTGCCAACTTTTGTAGACAAAATACGAAAATATCCATTACAGTGACTCTATGGAGAATTCACAAATACAGGAAAGACGCACTTCTGACTATTTCGTTAAAGCTGATTTCGTTGAAGAATATAGTCAAATGTCTGTATCTCAAAAAAATCAGAAGCCAATAATAAATGTTAATCTTTTGCCACTTCTGAGAGACTATGGGTCTTTGGGAAATATTGGTTCCAGATCTAGGAAGACCATTTACGTGCAACATCTACCAATAAATTTGAAATCAGCAAATTAGTTTAAGTTGCTATTATTCGAAAATTAGAGAACGAAACCTGATGGTTTTCTTTTATTATTTGTCACAATATCTTGTGCAATTCTTTCGAGTATCTCGCCTATATAAACTGTATCGTTTATTATAGTGTTGTAGGGTATTCAACGGTCGGCCCTGCTCGACTGTAGCCTTTGCTTACTTGTTTTATTTTTGCATTTGTTTTATTTTTTTAAGCCAATATATTCGGGTTCAGCTAGTCTTTTATAAAAACATTCCTTCTGGTACCTCCCCCACAAAGGGTCAAAGTTTGGAATAACCAAAACGTTTATAAAATCCGAAATATGCATCAAGTTCTCTTTATATTTCACACATACAAACATCTTTGCTAACTGTTAGCTGTTATCACAGTTATGAAGATGTCAAAATATTTTAATTAATTAAACATTGGTTGAGGGTATACGTCTATCGACAAAACCAACCGATACTTTTTTAATTGTTTTTTTTTTTTTTTAATTTCTGTTATCACAGTTATGTTGGTAAAGTGCATATGTCTGTTATTATTGCACTAAAAAAATAATTGATTGAACTTGAGCTATTATCGAACCCCTTCTGGTACCTCATTCGCAAACAGTCACAATTTTCAATACTTTATCTATCATAAAGCGACCTTTCTGTTTCACAGTTATGCAGATGTCAAAATATTTTAATTAAACATTGGCTGAGGGTATACGTCTATCGAAAAAACCGACCGATACTTTTTTACTTGTTTTTTAATTTCTGTTATCACAGTTATGTTGATAAAGTGCTTATGTCTGTTATTATTTCACTAAAAAGTTAATTGATTGAACTTGAGCTATTATCGAAATTGGTTTTTACAATTTTTCTTTGAGTTTTAATTGTTGTCATTATGTGGAAAAAATTTGTATCTAGATAATTTGTATATATATATATATATATATATATATATATATATATATATATATATATATATATATATATATATATATATATATATATATATATATATATATATATACAAATTTATTTATTTTAAAAAATCCGCAGCATTCATACTTTGAGAGACCAAAACATTATAACAGAAATAATATAAAAATAGCCAAAATGATACATTTAATAAAGTATATTATGGTTTCATATTATGTACATAGCTGTATACTGTGCGACAACGTTATTATTATTTTTTTTTTTTCAATAATTACAAACAAAATGCAGCAGGTTATGAAACAAGTTAAAAACTATTGGGTAAAGGAAACATCTACAGGGTGAGATGAAAAAACTGCAACCAACTTCAGACTGCTGTCATTTCGAAGCCACTCGTCCGACAGCTATTAAAATTATTCCAGCGACAGCTCAGTATAATGTTTACAAGCGTACAAAAGCATTTTGGTGAGAATTTTCCAGAAAAAGGTTATTCGTGACGGAATTCAAGCGTGATAGTGGGATTTCTTTATAGTTGGCTGGAAAACAACAAGGGACTATCGTTAGAGCACTCCAGCATTTAAATGTGAATAAATCTTTTGTGTCTCGTACCATCGCTCGTTACCGTGATACTGGTAGCGTAGCCCGACGTCAAGGAAGTGGACGGAAGAAAACAGCAACATCAGCAGAAATGGTTCGAAAAGTAAAGAAGCGTTTTGATCGAAACCCCCGTCGCAGTGGCCGAAAAATGGCTCGTGAGCTGAACATATCGCAATATTAAATTCGGCAAATATTGATAAATGAGCAATATTCGGTTAGCGCGTGACGGTTTCATTGGCCGTTTGCAGGCCATAATTCGTACCAAAGGTGACCAATTCGAGCAAATCAAAACATATTCTAAAATTTAATACTATTCCCGACATTTTTTGCTTTCATTCAATAAAATTAAAAAAAAAAAATGCAAAAATTATGGCGCTTGACTTTGTTGCAGTTTTTTATCTCACCCTGTATATGCGAATATTTCGAGATGTTACAGACGGAATGAAAAAGTTAATATATTCTCCTATTCGTGGTGGAGGGTTTAGAAAGAGCTAAAAAGTAAAAAACTTGTTTGCATCACAAAATAACATAAATAGTGGGTAAATTCCTTCTTTCCCTAATTTTTTTTTGACATTTTCGGATTACGTTTCCTTGGAATCCTTGCATTTTAGGTAAATAGCGTCTTCAGCAATATTACAGATAACAATACGGGGATTAGTTTGATCAAAAATAGGTATACGTATAGTGCTTTTCTTAAATAGGGTTAAAAACTTCCCTGAAAAGGACTCGCATTATGTAGCGACTTCATATCAATGGTGTCCAAAATAGGAGTTTTCAAAAATGGATACAAGTACTTACGGTTGGTTACAATGTCGAGGACCAGATATGGGAAAGATAGGTCCAAAAAAACAAAAACCTATGGTCCCAATATAACAGTATCTCCCATTAATCTGTATTTTATAGATTTCCCACATTCTCTAATGGAGTTGTTTAATATACGGTATTTAAAATTCGAAATAGATTGTACCATCTGTGACAGAACATAGTCTTTATAAATCCACGTTTTCCTATATATATTAATTAAAATAGAGGTCATTTGAAAACTGAAATCGATTTCTAAAGGGGTTCCTTATAAGTTGAGACGGGTATTAAAAGTTTTGTTTGGCCAAATTTAAAGCGTTGTTATTTGTATTATCGACAGTATATAAACAAAACGTTCTTATAACTTCCGCCAACATCGATAATACAAATTCACCAATTTATCGGTTTTTAGCTATCGGTCAACGTTTTCGTAAAGCCCCATATAATTGTACCTCCTCATTTTTGGTATTTTGAACATATAAGCCAAAGATTCTAACGAAATAGTTCAAAATTCGGAATTTAAAGTCCATAAGGGGTTTTCTTAAGGTGGCAGAGCTTTGTCTTTATAGATCCATTTTTTCGTATAGCCCCCTTTTAATTGCACCTCGTTTTTATACCCGGTATAAAAACGGTATATTTATAATATACACCACAAGGTGGTCAGGGTATTATGTCTCTGTGCATTTGTTTGTAACAGGCAAGAGGAAACGGGATAGACCCATAGTTACTTTTGATGATCTGCATAGAATCACATTCTGAGTCGATTTATGCATGTCCGTCCGTCTGTCTGTCCATGTATTTTTGTAAACAGAGTACAGTTCGCATTTATTGCCTGATCAAAATGAAATTTTGCACAAATCATTTGTTTGGCCCAAGGACGAACCCTATTGAAATTGGAGATAATCGGTAAAAATGTATATATAGCTCCCATATATATCTTCGTCCGATTTGCTTTTTATTGTGCACCAAACGTGTAATATCAGCCCGAATAGTATGGAATTTTGCACATACAACCAAATTAGGCCTGAAAATAAGTATGTTAAATTTGATCGAAATCAATTCAGATATAGCTATAGCTCCCATATATATTGTTCATCCGATGTGTTGTTATTTTTGTCCTCTGCAGCCGTATTATGCACTCTGTAGGAAATATATCAAATACCACTCAGAAATACCTTTGCTAAATTTTATCGAGATCGGTTCAGATTTAGATATAGCTCCCATATATAACTTCGTCCGATTTACTTTTTAGTGTGCACCAAACGTCTAATATTTGTCCAAATGAGATGGAATTTGGCATTTATGACCGAATTGAGTCTAGAAGCTAGTATGTCAAATTTGGTGAAGATCGATTTAGATAAAGCTATAGCTCCCATATATACTGTTCATCCGATTTGTTATATTTGTTACCCACAGCCGTAATATACACTCCGTAACAACGATATTCAGGGAAATATATTAAATACAGCTCAGATTTGGATATAGTTCTCATATATATCTTTATCCGATTTCAAACTAATTGTGCACCAAATGGGCAATACAAGTCCGAATTTAAAAAATACTTCGGCATATTTAGTCCTTTGAACTTTAAATTATAATTATAGTCAAAGCGTGTATGATTCAATTCTCCCATAAAAACTTTTGATTGTTATGTGTAAATTAGCAAAGTGGTGTAGGGTATCATAATGTCGGCCCCGCCCGACTTTAAGACTTTCTTTACTGGTTTTAAATTTGGTATGTAGAGTTTGTAATAGTTTCTACCTCATGTGGCACTAAATTGTCTATATAGGTCCACGTTTTCCTATAGCCCCCATATAAAGGTCATTCCAGATATTTAGATTTCATTATATGTTCTACCTTCCGTGGCAGAACATTGCTTATATAGGTCCACGTTTTCCTATGGCCTTTTACTTCTCCGATTTTAGCCACATTGTTTAACGTAATTACTAAAAATTTAGCATTTGGATTCCGTAATGGGTTCTTCTGCTTATACAGAGAAATTTCTAAATATTAGTCAACGTTTTTTCATAGTCCTTAATCTCCCAATATTCGGTATTTTGATGATTGTAGTCATATTTTTACAGAATTGTTTTCAATTTCGATTAGATGTTCCCAATAACAGAAGTGACGCTTACCCCCAAATACTGGAATTTCGGCATTTACAGACATAATATCGATCGATAATATCGATTTTTATAAAAACAAAGGGATAAAGCCTGACCATTTTGCAACAACAAAATACTACGGTATCCCAAACCAACAAGCCAACACTGTTCTATTAACAGGCAAGGCACGGTCGACGAAGGGGTTTTTGTTGTAACAGACTAAACCAACTTACATGGTTATGCTACTTCGTTCAGGTTGAACGAAAGCATAACAAGTGGAGAAAGATGTAAATGTTTATAAGTGCGGTTGTAAGATTTAGAAGACTTTCCAAAAGAATTTTAGTTTTTTTTAATTCTTTGGTTCCTCTTCTATTGATCTTACAATCTCGCCACTTGGGTAACAAAATATTTTTTTTTGGTCATAGAAGTTATTTTTAAAATAACTTCTGGGGAGAATATCCCAGACAAAAAAAAAACAAGGGAACTGATGAGGGTTGATGGAACCAGGCAAAGGTGGAAACAGGCTTGTTAAATACTTTTGTAGTCATCGAAGCTTTACATTTTCAAATATTTGATCATAATATAATTTATTCATTTTAAACAAAAAAGAACAAAAATACTGATTATCTACACTTGTCGGATTTAAATCCTCATGTAGTAATAAATACTTGACGCATCATTACTTAAATTCAGATTCCTTCTATTTTATAAATTTTCTCTCGATTCCCATCAATAGATTTGTGCTACGAGTCACATGGTTTTGATCAGTTTTTAGGCAAATGTCACCAGTCGAAAACCAAACGTAACATTTTTGCAGGACTGTTTGACTTTGTTTCAAAAAATTGACCAAATTGGGTTTGGACCTAAGGGGGTTTTCCAATATGTTATAGATTTGTAGAGTCGGCCGCACACTACTATATCCTTTGCTTACTAGTTTTTAATATCAAAACAAAAATTGTTTCACTAAGTCCAATTTAAAACTAATTAACTACTGATAATTTGCTATCTACATCTGCTGTTAAACCAATGGAATCATGTCATCTAACCACTCAATTGGCAAATCATCCCTTTAAATAATAACTTTGCAGAGTAAAACGAACTAACCCCCAAACAAGGTCCGGCCATCCTTAAAACCATCAATGCGACGCATGAAGGGGTAGGGCCGGGTAGGTATCAACTTTTCAACAGCTTCACAAAAAGAAACAAATATGGTGGATATGCACAACTGACTCTCAGTCGCTATCAGATTACAGGCATATGAAACAATTACTTTTCAATCAAAACATATCAAAATATAATGTAAAACTTTTTTTCATTTCGGTTAAAAGAGGGGTATCACTCACACATATAGACACATTAAAAACTATACGAAAAAATACAAAGAACGACCGACCCTCGTATCTACTGTATGACGCACGCATAGACATCAAACGGCATGAATGGAATTCCTTAAAATATACTTTAAAACAAACTAAATAACAGGGTGTCTAAACTAGAACGCAATTGTTAAATTTTAAATAAAAGACGGATATTAAAAAAAGTGAAACGTTATTATTTTGTAGAGTAGACCGAGTAAGGAACAAGACTTCGTGAAGATGGCCGCGCGGCTTAGCCGGCACACATGCGATATTTTAATGAAAATTCAATGACCGTCTTGAATAAATGTTGCGGCATTTCATTAATGCTGCGTCCAATTTCCTCTTTTAATGTTTGAGTCGTTGTCGGTTTATTCGCGTATATCGTAGACTTCAGACTCCAGACGTATAAAAAAAGTCGGAAGTTGTTAAAACGCAGGATCTAGGCGGCCAATTCTGGTCTCCATAACTCAATGTAACATGACAGGGATGCAGGAGTCAAATGAATTATATCTGCGGCTGTATGACATGTAGTGCCGTCTTGTTGAAACCACATGCCCTCCACATTCATTCCTTCAATTCTAGGCAAGAAAAAACTGGATATCATTTCACGATACCTAACATCATTGACTGTTTGCACTGGATCTGCTTCATTTTCATAAAAAAAAGTCAAAGGACCCCTCCAGCCTAACAACCACACCACACATTGACAAGTTGAGGATGCATTAGCTTCTCGTGGATTATTCGAGGATTTTCCTCACCCCAAATGAAGAGTTCTGCTTATTGACGAAGCCATCAAGATGGAAATGGGCCTCGTCACTGAAGATGATTTTATTATATGTTGTCTCTTCAATACCCAATAAACGAACTCATTCAATCGAGTAGCGCTCCATTTTTACTAACCTCGTATCTCCTACTAGCAAACAAAAACAACTATTCAAATGTTATACAATGACACTTCGAATGGCGCCAAATTTAACAATTGTGTTCTAGTTTGGAAACCCTTTACCAATTAAATTTGTTAAGGCCGAAACATGAGTATGTGTGTTTTGGTTTTTGGATAGCAACAGTGGTTCTCCGAAGATGTAAATAAATAAAAAACGCTATCTATCGATTCCATTATCTAAATTTCTTGTACCTACACAAATTTGTGTTGTTACAAATTTGATATGTTGAGTTAGTTCATCTTTGGCAGTTTTTGTCCGCTGTTTTGTACTTAGAGGGGTGTGACCTTACTCCTCTATTTGTCACTTTTATCTACTGAATATTAAAATACAGCACGTTAAGTTAAGAACACTTTATACCGCCCAGCATGATCAAAGAAAAACATTGCAAAATATATTCGAATGCATCCGTTCAACATTTTTTCAAAGTATTTTTGTTTTGTTAATAATCCCGAATGTTAATACGAATTTTTGATGGTACATGGTATTGAGAATTCGGAGTAGCAAATTGTAAATAAAAGTAGTACGAAGACCTGGACCTGCCTATGCCATTTTCTGTCAAAGACTGTATTACCTATTGAGAACTTCAAATTCCAAATTTGAAATATATCCGTTGATAAGTCTGACACAAATCATCAACAATTTCAATATCAACATCCCGCACAACTGAGTGCAATTTTATCAACCTACTTCATTTCGTTCGGGCGGACATCGTTAAATCGAGATTGTGAGGTTCAAATGTATATTTCGAGGTTTTACAAACGGAATATATGTATATGCTGATTTTATCTATTTTGCTACATATTCGATTTGTGATTTCGCCGGTATTAAAAATATTCGCTCCTTAGGAAATTTTGGAATTTATTTACCCAATAGTTCATTCTATACATTTTCCGATGACCATCCAAATTGGTAGGGTCCTCCCCTTTCTTATACTTTTACTCCGTGCAAAATTCTGCATTGATTACGCCATAGTTGTGACTTGTAAAGGAAATGTTTCTGTTTTTGATCCATTTTATCACCAAAGCTTCTATTCTGACCCTAACCATAAACCTATGTAAAATTTCGTGAGGATCGGGCCATAAATGCGACCTGTAGGGCGATAGCGGCGAGACATGAAGATCTATATATAACATTGTTGTTCTAATATTTCGCGGTGTTACAAACCCTTTGTCCTAACTAAACTTATAATACTCCCAACACTTTGTGTGTCCCAAGGAGTATTTTGGGGTATAATAAACTGATGAAATAAAAAAAAAAAACAAGTAAGCAAAGGCTATAGCCGTGCGAGGCCGACCATGTGATACCCTACAACACTACCATAAAGGGGCTTCCTTTATGTCCAAATCCGTTTTGGAAGATTTCACTTTTGAAATTATGTCACGGAGCACTGCCCAGATATTATCCTTAGCATTTTGACCAGGGACATTTACCCAATGTTTACTCACTCCGTCGTGATGTTAGTTGTTATGGTCCATTTTACAGCTAAATATGATCCTTCCTGTCCTTAACTCTCTTCTCAGACGTGTCGATCGGCAACAATTGTGTGATCAGGACATTTTTTCTGTTTTTGGTTCATTTGAACCACTAAATATTTCGCGATCATCTCCAAAAGCAAGAGGCCCCTCTATATCTCCAAATTTAGACTCATCTACATGATTTGCAGTTTACGATATTTGGCTACATTCGTCTACGAATTCAGCACAAAAAAGCCCGAAGTTCGCCTTTTGTGTATATCTGGTATCATCTGTAAGTAATATTGGCATTTTTTTAGACAAAAGTAGTGGTCCATTCAACCCACTGACCTAAACTCTAACTTCATGCGAGATTTCGTGTATTTTGGTTTCTATTTGTGACCTTTATAAAGGCTGCAAAATCAGAAACATTTTAGTTGTTGGTCCATTTTAACCCCTAAATATATTGCGGACATCTTTGAAAACAATAGGCCTAGCCCTTCTGAGCCTAACCCTACCCATTCTGAATTAAAAACCAGTAAAGAAAGTCTTAAAGTCGGGCGGGGCCGACTTTATGATACCCTACACCACTTTGCTACAAAAAGGACTAAATATGCCGAAGCATTTGTATCTTTTAAATTCGGAATTGTATTGCCCATTTGGTGCACAATTAATTTGAAATCGGATAAAGATATATATGTGAGCTATATCCAAATCTGTACCGATCTCGATAAAATTTGGCAAATATATTTCTGAGCTGTATTTGATATATTTCCCTGAATATCGTTGTTAAGGAGTGCATATTACTGCTGTGGGTAACAAATATAACAAATCGGATGAATAATATATATGGAAGCTATAGCTATATCTGAACCGATTTCGATCAAATTTGGCATACATATTTTCAGGCCTAATTTGATTCTATGCAGATCATCCAAAGGAACTATGGGTCTATCTCGTTTCCTTCTGCCTGTTACAAACAAATGCACAAAGACATAATACCCTGACCACCTTGTGGTGTAGGGTATAAAAAAATTGTCAAAATCGGTGGAGCCATTCTTTAGATATGAGCATTCAAGCTAACACCCCCTTCATTTGTATATATTTCGCTATATATATCCGATATATTTATTATCGGAATCTAAAAGAAGGTCAGAGTTGAACTTTTCGTCTATTTGCGATTTCGCCGGGATTAAAACTTTTCGCGGTTTAATGGAAAATTGTACTTTTATTTAACACAAATGTTATGATCTTTTTCACCCTCTGAATATTACCCGATGACCATCAAAATTGGAAGGCTTCTGCCCAGCCCTAAGCTCTAGCCCCTTGCTAACTTCGATTGGTCTATAATTGCAGAACAAGTGCAAAATCAGGAAATTTTTCAGTTTTTGGTCCATTTCAACCCCTAAATATTATGTGATCATCTCCAATTCTATTCTGGCTCTAGCCTCACCTCCATTCTGAATTTCGTGAAGGTCGGGCCATAATTGCGACCTGTAGAGTGATTACAAATTAACATGGACGGACGGACGGAAAAACATAGCTAGGTCGACTCAGCTCGGCGAGATACGTACTTTCCTATGTGGGAATCAAATATTTCGAGGTGTTACACAATTTTTAGCCCAATCAAACTTATAATACCCTCCAACACATAGTGTTGTATTGTATAAATACCACCATCTTACGCTTGTGGCCATAAAAGAAAAGTTGGGTTGGACTCTCTTATATGATTCCTAAACGTTACACATTCAAAATTGCAATCCGTTTGATTGAAAAACTTTGCATCGACTTTAAAATACAAATAATTGATATAAACATGTATATATTATTATAGATTAAGATTAGTAGGTGTTAATTTCTATTTAAGAAACTAATAACGAGTCAAACTACATAAAATAAATACTAATAAGGAAACTTTATTGACTACAGGTGTTCATTAAAAATTTCATTCATTTATCATGCATGGTGATCCTCTTAGAGAAATGGGCTCAAAAGACTACAGCGAGAAACAGCAAAAAATATCAATAATTTTAAACCAAGAAAATCGGCAATTTTATAGACTGTCTGATGTTGAACGCGAAAAATCTCATTCATATATTTATATGGTGAATAATAAAGATACAAGGGTGGAACCTTGACGAATTCCTCCGAAAATGGGGCTTTGCATCCTTATTATTATTGCTAAGCCCAATATTGACTTCCATGAACCATGAACATGCAGAAAAGTAAATATACATATACCAGCTACATGTTAAGTTACTGTTCCATGAAAACCTGATTCTAATTTTCATCTGAAATCTAAAACTATGTGTCATGTGTAAGTATATTTGTCCATGTTGGATATAATATTATCTATATGACTGTGTGACAAAAGTCAATATTTTCAATAATTACAGAAAAAGCAAGTCGATTATAAAAGTAAAGTTAAAAGAGAAGACACATGTATCAGCGTTTTGGCAGTCTATATCGCATAGTAACCAAAATAGATGGGGCAAGTTCCCCCACTTTCACGTTTTTGGAAACGTGAATCAATCAATGAATATAGGAATACAGCGTCTTTGGCAATATAAGATATAACAATACGATGATTATTTTGATCAGAATCCCTTAAAAATGTATATGTCATAAGATTTTACAATATGTCTCTGAAGACATCAACATCTAAATCTTACATAAACATCAGGAATTCATACACACAAGCAATAAGTAAAATCTAGGGGAATTTGTATATAAGGGTTGTATACAAAATGAACTAAAAATTTCAAAATTTGGGTAAATTAAATAGAAACAAGTAAGCAAAGGCTACAGTCGAGCGGGGCCGACCGTTGAATACCCTACAACACTATAATAAACGATACAGTTTATATAGGTGAGATACTCGAAAGAATTCCACAAGATATTGTGACAAATTATAAAAGAAAGCCATCAGGTTTCGTTCTCTAATTTTCGAATAATAGCAACTTAAACTAATTTGCTCATTTCCAATTTATTGGTAGATGTTGCACGTAAACGGTCTTCCTAGATCTGGAACCAATATTTCCCAAAGACCTATAATCTCTCAGAAGTGGCAAAAGATTAATATTTATTATTGATTTTTGACTGAAATGCATCTATATGAGATACAGACATTTGACTATATTCTTCAACGAAATCAGCGTTAACGAAAAGTCAGAAGTGCGTCTTCCCTGTATTTGTGAATTCTCCAAAAAGTCACTGGAATGGACATTTTGGTATTTTGTCTACAAAAGTTGGCAAACTCCTTCACACATTGAATATTTTTGGATGGCCATCCAAAACTGCTTGGCTTTTGCAATGTCCGGTAACCCCCATTCAAATGTGCGTGAGGATCCGGCGATAATTCCGACCTGCTGACAATTTTGCACTTTTTGGTCCATTTCAACCCCTAAATATATGGCGATCATCTCCAAAAAGAGTAGGCTTCTATTCTGACCCTCATCTTATCCCCATGCAAAATTTCGTAAGGATCGGGCCATAAATGCGATCTGTATAAGATATCCTGATATCCTAACTACTTAGTTTTGTTAGCTGTAGAAATATTACCAAATGTTTAATTCAAAATGAAAATATGCCAAAAATATGACAAAATTGAAAAAATATGAGAAAATGTTAGAAAATCAATATTTTCATCTTTAAAGAGATATTTTTATGCGATTTTTTTAGACGTTTTTTCTTTCCTGCCAAGACGCCATTCTGAATTAATGAGAACTGTCGAAATCAGTTCAGCTGTTCTCGACATATAAGACAATTTTCGAGCATATCTTCTTTGATAAACATATATATCGCACATATTTTGCTATATATTCGATTTGTTGGATCTTAACATCTGTGTAAAGATCAGAAGTAACCTTGTCATGGCTTTCTGATTTCGCCGGGATTTAAAATATTCGCGGTTTAATGAAAAATTTTGAATTTTTTCAACACAAAAGATATGGTCTATTTTACCGGCTAAATATTATCCGATGACCACCCAAATTGGTAGGCTTCTTCCCCGCCCTAAACTCTAGCTACATGCGAAATTCCGCGTCGATTGGTCTATAATTGCGACCTGTATAGCTACTGCAAAATCCGATATTTTTTCAGTATTTGGTACATTTCAACCCCTAAACATTTGGCGATCATCTCCAAAAGAAATAGGCTTCTATTCTGACCCTAACCCCACCTTCGTGCAAAATTTCGTAAGGATCGGGCCATAATTGCGAGCTGTAGAGTGATTACAAATTAACATGGACAGACGGACAGACGGACGGACGGACATACATAGCTAGATCGACTCAGCTCGGCGAGCTAGGAAGATCCATATATACTTTCCTATATGGGAAACCAATATTTCGAGGTGTTACATAAATTCTGGCCCAATCAAACTTATAATACCCCCAACACATAGTGTTGTAGGGTATAAATATGACTAAAGGTTAAAATAATAATTGAAACATCCTTGGGTCAAACAAAAGAGCTGTAAAAATGTTTGCGGAAAATGTGCTGGACTTTTAACGCCTCTTAACGTACGGTTTTCCCAGTACGTTAATACACAGTCACGTGAAAAACTCATATAACCAAATTATGGAAATTAGTTTGAAAAATATGGCTCAAATAAATACTTCAAATATTGGTATGTGAGAGCTATACCAAAACGTAGACGAGGGCTATAGCAACACGGACGTAAAATTCTATCGTAAGTTTTGCGAAGTATAGAGAACAATATTTGAGGTATGGTAAAAAAGTTTGGCCTGGGAACCGAAACCCCTTTTGGGATTTTCATCTAATAACCGAATGGCACTTACGCGATTTTACGCGATTTTTTTTAATTCGATCCTTTTCTGCCAAGACAGTGTGATGCGAAGGAGCTGACATTTATTATTTTTTAACATTAATTTAAATAACAAAAACATATTTGACTTCAACAATACTCTGCGTACACCAGCAAAATTTAAAAAAAGAATGTTATAAAAAAGATTCGGAAAATATTCTTCTTGGAGATGGAAGATTAAATTTAAAATTACAACGTGCAAAGGAATATTTATTCAATCGAATTTGAATCGCAATCTAACCAAACTACCCTGCTATAGTTCTTCCATACTGTTAATATCAATATTTCAATCAACCCCCTCTCAAGCATCCTCAAAACACTGTCGCCCAGTTATCATTCATCCACCAAAGCTCATCTACCTGAAATTATGAATGAATGAGTAAATTACTAAACAAGATAAGGGTCCACCTTCAGTTGTTGTTTTTGTGCTGCGGCAATGTTTTGTGGTTGCAATTGTATCGGAGGCTTGGTGTACGCCTCTTGTGGCGGCAACAACAACATTAAAACACATCGGATTATGTGCCTCAAATATTTTGAGTCTCAGAGGAATTAAGAAAAAGAAAGAAAATATTCACTCAATGCATTAAAAAGAGATGGAATGTTTAAAAAAAAAATGGTGTCCTTATTCCAAAGATACCAAAATGATGATGGCTGAGAAAAAAGATCCTTTAAATAAACAAGCAATTTGCAAAATTGTTACAGTGCAAATTCAGCATTTCATGAATAAGGATCTACAGCTTCAAACCGTGAACATGAGTGATTTCAGTATTGAATATATTTTAAATAGAGCTGGTGATAAATATGCCGGTACCAATGGATCGTTGGGTGTGATGAGGCGTGAGAGGACATCTCATTATCATCCTTATGTCATCAGTTTTCAAGGACATGAGCAACAATTGGAATTATTGCAAAAAATACCGTGTCATCAACAACAACAGCAGCAGCTACGTCTCAGTCCCCAACAGGAACATCAACAACAACAGCCCAATTTTTTGGAACAAATTCCAGTCTTAGATTGGTTACAATACACCCGTTATCATCCTCCAAAGCTACAAAGTATGTTAGGAAGTTGTTTAAAACCCATAATTTTTATTTTACTAACAACTATTTTCTTGTTTTCTAAAGGATCCCTACGTCAAGGACCCGCTAAACGCACTCCCGGCCGCCTGCCCCGCATACCCTTCACACCCGCTCAATTACAAGCTTTGGAAAGTGCCTATAAAGCTTCGAATTATTTGAGCGCCGAAGATGCCAACAAACTTGCCGATTCATTAGATTTAACCAATACTCGTGTCAAGATTTGGTTCCAAAATCGTCGTGCCCGTGAACGTCGCGATCGCCGCGACAAAGAGGAATCATCTTATGACTCAACACTCTCATCGAATGCCTCCAGCCCCGAACCAGAAGATGTTATTGATATTGTGTAACGGGATTCAATTTCGATCTGAGGATGTTGCCAACGCTTGGGAATCTGACATGGAATGCAGAATACATTACCAAGATTCTGGTATTTAAGATTTGGTCCCACTGCATTCAAGGATATTCTTACAGGGATTATAAATCTGAATATATATGGTGATCGAATTGTCATGCTTTATCTTCGGGATGACGAAAAATGTCGGCCGAAATGTACATTTTTGAATACAGAATAATGTTATTAAATTTAGTTTTAAGAATTATAAACAATTTTGTGATTATAGAACATATATACAAATAAATAATATATATACAAATTTAAAAAAAAATAATTAATTAAATAATCCTATGGGAAACTATAGAGAGATCACCCACGTAATGATAGCCCCAAATGAAGAAGATTTGTGAATCGCATCAAAAAACTGCACAACAATTTTGGGTCTTTAGTATAGGTTATTGTACGATATACCTCATTTTATTTTATTTTATTTAGAAATAAAATGTTTTTTGAGTATAATTAGTATTTTATTTTACCACAATACACTTTTTTATTTTGTCTGTTGCTGATTTTGAATTCAAAATATTTAGATTTCAATCTAAATCTTGTATTAATTATATATTTTCATGGCGGTCGCCGAGCTATAAAATTACAACCTTCGGTTTTCTAATCTGGCGTGCACACTCTGTTCCGAAGTTACTCATTACTTGGTAATGAGGCAAATATGATATTTGGCTATGTATTTTTTAATGAATTTCCCTATTATTTATTTTAAATTTATTTATTTATTAGCTAGGTATTCACAACAAGACATGGATCTTAAAATTATAGTGCAGTATTATACAATTATATGAAAAGATCCTTTTTATAACCTTCACCATTCTATGGAGGGTGTAATAACTTTATCAATCCGTTTGTATCTCCTCGAAATACTCATAACAGACCCCACAAAGTACATTCTTGATCCACAAAATATATTACGGATCAGCGTAAAATTCTAACGATGTCCCGTTGTTGGTTTATTCGTCCGTTGTAATCACACTATCTTTCGAACGAATTGATATAGAAGGCTAAAATTTTGCTAGTCGACAGGTTAAGTTCGAAAATGAACCATGTCAGTACATGTTTTCGTATGGTCCTCATATAACAGTATCTCCTGATATTCGCTATTCTAGTGATTTTAGCGACATTATTCACCAGGATTGTTCAAAATTTCGTATTTGGAGTTCGTAATGGACACAACAACAGAAAATTTGTAATGCCCTCTTGACATAAAAGTATAAAATCTAAAAAATTGGAGAAAAATATGCCAATAAAGATGTTAAATAGATTTTGTATTTTTCATATTTTTTATAGGGTAAGTGTGCCTAAGTTCGGCATGTCACAGTAGTCGGCACTTTTTATTTTTAAGCCCAAATAAATGAAACTATTATAACTAAATGTATTTTGTTTACTTCAAATAAATTGCCAGCTATCTTTGTTATAAAATAAAAATAATAAAAATAATAAAAAGTTATAAAAACTTTATTTATTATTGCAAAAACTATACAAAATTTCGAATCTGAATAAATTAACTTTGTAATAATTGAAATGTTCCACTCAGAATGGTGAGCCATTAAAAACGCGAAAATCCTAAAAGTGCCGACTACTGGTACACTTACCCTAGCATGCGATTTTTTCAATTTGACTTATAATATTTTGTAATATTTTTTCAGCTTACAACACAGGTTGGGTTTATTATATACAGATCGCAAATATCGTCCGATCCTCACAAAAATTTTCACAAGGTTAGGGTTGGGCTCAGAAGGGCTAGGCCTATTGTTTTCAAAGATGTCCGCAATATATTAGGGGGTTGAAATGGACCAACAACTAAAATGTTCCTGATTTGCAGCCATTATAAAGGTCACAAATAGAAACCAAAGGCATAAAGTTAGAGTTTAGAACAGCGGGTACAATAGAGCACTAATATTGTGTGAAAAAATACCAGCATTACTTACAGGCGATATCCGAAATACACAAAAGGCGAACTTCTGGCTTTTTTATGCTGATTTCGTTGACGAATATAGCCAAATATCATAGACAAGCAAATCATGTAGATGAGTCTAAATTTGAAGACACAGAGGGGCTTCTTGCTTTTGGAGATGATTGCAAAATATTTAGGGGTTCAAATTAACCAAAAACAGAAATGTTTTTCCGATTACACAATTGAAGCCAATCGACACGCCTGTAAAGAGAGTTAAGGACAGGGAAGTATTCTAGCATTTTGGATGACCATTGGATTATGTGTGTCTATAAAATAGACTACAACACGAAGTGCATAAATGTTGGGCAAATGTCCCTAGTCAAAATCCTAATTTCAAAGGCGAACTCTTCCAATATGGATTTGGACATAAGGGGGCTTCTAACATATTGTAGTGTTGTAGGGTATAACATAGTCGGCCCCTCACGACTATAGCCTTTTCTTACTTGTTTTTAAATAAAATCTGTTTTCATTTTTAAAATATTTTCGTATGACGGATGGCAGATTTTACAAGAATAATAAATAATCTTTTATTTTATTGGCATGTAAAAACACTTATACGTTCCGTTTTTTTTACGTTCTTAGGAAAAACAAATTTATTTATCTGTTCTTGGACTCAAACATATAAAGATTTCAAACCCTTCACATTAATGAATCATTTTCGGTGATGTAGGTTTTTGTGTAGGCCTCGAAAGAGGTTTTACTTTAGATCCGCTTTTATGTATCAAATCTCCGACTGAAAAATGTTGCCAACATCTTTACAATACGCTGGCAACTTCTTGTAACGAATTTAATGTCATCTCGACTAAAAATGATCACCTTTGACACGAATTATAGCCTTTAAACGGCCAATGAAACCGTCACACGCTGACCGAATTCCCGGTGAAGCGCTTGCTTGAGGTGATCGACACTTTGGTATTTTTTAGTGCCAATCTTGCTTTCCAAAATACACCAGACACAATGGTCCAACGGATTGGTATCCGGCGATTTTGGTGGTCATTGTGCGCTGGAAATGAAGCGAGGAACCTCGCGTGCTGAATGCGATGGTGCTGAGTCCTGTTGGAATGTCCAAGGTCTGCGACCAAAATGTTTGGGTGCTCAAGGCTTTAATACACCCTCCAGAATATTTTCGCGATAATGTTCGGCATTTATTCTGATGCCACGGTCGATTAATACGAGCGGAGAGGTGCACATTTTCAGCTCATCGCTTTGGCAAGTAAATACGATCATTTTATTATACCCTCCACCATACATAGTATGGGGGATATATTAAGTTCATAATTCCGTTTGTAACTCATTGAAATAATCATTTTAGACCCAACAAAGTATATATATTCTTGATCAGCGTAAAATTCTAAAACGATGTAGCCCTGTCCGTCCGTCTGTCCGTCTGTTGTAATCACGCTACAGTCTAAACGAATTAAGATAGGAAGCTAAAATTTTGCACAGATCTCTCATTTGTCTTCAGGCAAGTTCAAGTTCGAACGGTACCCCCCGATATTCGGTATTTTGATGATTTTACCCACATTTTTCAACAGAATTGTCTGAAATCCCCACAAGTAGTTCCATGTGGGTACTTTATACCTCGAAAGGGAATTATCTATATAGGTCCACGATATCGTATATCCCTCATACAACGGTACCCTCCGATATTTGGTATTTTGATGATTTCAGCCACATTTTTTAATGGAATTGTCTGAAATTCCACACAAGAGGTTCTTTGTGAGCACTTTACCCCCGGACAGAAAGTTTTCTATATAGGTTAACGATATCGTATATCCCCCCATATATCGTCACCTTCCAATAGCCCTTATATAACGGTACCCCCGATATTCGGTATTTTGATGATTTTAGCCATATTTCCAAATGGAATTATCTGAAAAGGAGTTCCTTGTGAATACTTTACCCCCAGACAAAGATTTGTCTATATAGGTCAACAATATCACCTTCCAATAGCCCTTATATAACGGTACCCCCGATATTCGGTACTTTGATGATTTTAGCCATATTTCCCAATGGAATTATCTGAAAAGGAGTTCCTTGTGAATACTTTACCCCCAGACAAAGATTTGTCTATATAGGTCAACAATATCGTATATCCCCTACATATATCGTCACCTTCCAATACTAAGTGTTTTAAATATTTTAACAGAATTTTCAATGGATTTAATTTTTTTGAAAATTTTCTAATTCGTTCCAAATGGTGGAGGGTATTCAAAGTTCGGCCCGGCCGAACTTACTGCTTTTTAACTTGTTTATTAACAAACTGCTGGACAACGAATGTTTTCTCATCGGAGAAAACCAAATTCGGGAGTTAACCACATTGGGCCAAGCGAAGCAACTCTTTAGCTCTTTTGAGTCTATTTTTGGTTGCGGCGTAAGTTCTTGCACTCTTTGGAATTTGGCTTTACCCCGACATTAATTTTGTAATATGTAAAAATTCCCAGCCAAATATAAAGAAATCACACTATCACGCTTGAATTCCATCACGAATAACTTTTTTTCTAAAAAAATTCCACCAAAATGCTTTTGAACGCATGTAAACAATATAATGAGCTGTTACTGGAATAATGTTAACAGCTGTCGGACGAGTGGCTTAGAAATAACAGCTGTCTGAAGTTGGTTGCAGTTGTTTCATCTCACCCTGTATAGTATTGTAAAATTTATGAATATGACACCCACATAGTTGGTGTATCCAACGCGTTATAAATTTTAAATCTGAGTAGTCGTAAAGACATAAAACTTATTAAATTCAATAAGTTATTTCACCCACAATATTATCCACAGAAAATATCGAAATATTCTGATAATCTATGGAAGCAATTTTCGCTAAAATTAATTCTCTCACATAAAAATATGTTATTCATACGTACATATGATACATATACATACCCACGGACACGGATTAAAAATTAAGAATTTATTAAAACTGGGCTATGAAAATTACCACAAGATGAACATCAAACACCGTATAGAGACAGCGGCAAGGATTTCAGCACACAACAGGACTACCGCCCCTAATCCTAGGGCGCTGCATATTTAAATAATTTACTCAACCTTATTCAAATACCATAGCATTTGTGAATAGTTTTTTCAAGTAGATCTTCACAATGATCCTGGGATTCGCAACAATGAAAGATAAAGTGAACAATATTTTCCAGCGGTCATCGTTTACGGAAGTGATTTGTGTGGTAAATAACAATAACCAAAAACAGCAAGATATGTGGCTTACTGGGATGGGATAGATGCTTAAGCGAAGACTTGTGATATGTTGTGGATAGACGTGTGTAATTTGATAGTTTCTGTTTTGCAAACACACACGAACATGTATACACAAAGACTCAAGACGTATGCGTAACAACATTGAAATACTTTTTCAGATCCTTAAATATTTCCATTTGTTTTCAAACAACACCGCCGAACGCAACAATTAGTAAATCCGCTTAAAGATGTTTTGTATCAATTTTTGTTTGCGTGTTTTTCCGTTTGCAAACGATACTATTTGTACATTATTTCAAAACCAATGGGTCAGTTTGCCTTGTTGCTTATTAAATTTCATGTAAGAGATAGAGCGTCAAAAAAGGCTTTGATTTTCGATCATGCCACTTCGGATTTAATCCATTATTCACATCCTTCTCATATGCTCTTCCGCTAATAATTAGAAAATTAAACTACTAAATAAACTGCAAAAAATGAGTCACGAAATGTTAAGAATAAATGAAAAATAAAAAACAAGTAAGCAAAGGCTATAGCCGTGCGGGGCCGACCATGTGATACCCTACAAAACTAAAGTATGCTAGAAGTCCCCTTATGTCAAAATTCATTTTGGAAGATTTCGCTTTTGAAATTATGTCATAGAGCATTGCCCAGATATTACCCCCAGCTTTTTGACCAGGGACATTTGCCCAATATTTACGCACTCCGTCGTGCTGTTAGTTACAGCTAATTTTAATCCAATGGTCATCCAAAATGCTAGAATGTCTCCCTGTGCTTAACTCCCTTCTCATGCAAAATTCCGTGTCGATTGGTTTCAATTGTGTGATCAGGAAATTTTTTCTGTTTTTGCTTAATTTGAACCCCTAAAAACTTTGCGATTATCTCTAAATACAAGAGGCCCCTCTGCGTATCGAAATTTGGACTCATCTCATGTCTACGATATTTGGCTATATTCGTCAACGAAATCATCATAAAAAAGCCAGAAGTTCGCCTTTTGTGTATTTTGGATTTCGCCTGTAAGTTATTCTCAGGGTTTCGTTAGAATGGAAATGTTAATATTTTTTCACACAAAAGTGTGGTCCATTTCATTCCATTCCATTTCGCTGTTCTAACCTATAACATCATGCGAGATTTCGTGTCCTTTGGTTTTTATTTGTGACCTTTATAACGGCTGCAAAATCAGGAACATTTTTAGTTTTTGGTCCAATTAAACCCCTGAATATATCTTTCAAAACAATAGGCCTAGGCCTTCTAAGCCTAACTCTAACCCTATGAAAATGTTCGTGAGGATCGTACGATAATTGCAATCTTTATATAACCCCGACCTGTGTTGTAAGTTAAAAAAATATTACAAAACTAGCTGGCCCGGTCCGCGTTGCCGGCCCGTAATTTTAGTCTTTAATGCTATTATATCATCCACCTTGGAAAGGTGGGTATATTAACTTTTCATTCCATTTGTAACATCACTAAATGTTCGTCATAGACCCCATTAAATATGCATATTTATTCATAATCAGCATAAAACTCTAAGTCGATTTGTCCGTCTGTATGTCTGTTTTTTTAAATTACGATACAGCCCACATTATTTGATGTATAGCGTCAAAATTTAGCCGAAAAATTTGTATTGTGTATAGGATGGTTGGTATTGAAAATGACGGTATCGGACGGTATCTCACGAAATTAGGTATTTTGATGATTTTTGCCACATTTCTCCTCGGATTTGTCTAACACATATAACGATACCTACCTATATTGGGTATGTTGATAATCCACACATTTACGCCTATAATTGTTTCAAATTTGGTATTTTAGAAGGTTTGATAGATGACAATCCTTGAAGTATAAAATTGTCCACAGAGGTTCCCGTTTTTGTGTAGCCCCATATAACGGCCTCATTCACTTTATGGTTTTTTGATAAGTTAACTGCATTATCCAAACAGTCTTACTGGTGTAACAAGTTTAAAGTGAAACACGCTTGAATTTAGATACTTTTATATAAAATATAAGATTCCATTCCGAAGTTGTATGAATTGTGAAAATCCGTCAAAACGTTCTTGAGTTATAAGCATAGTAACTAATAAACAAATTAAAAAAATCTTCAACTTGTTCGCTGGTTTTTTACAGCCAATATTTAAAGGTCCTTACGAAGTTTGGTCCTTACTATTATTTTGAAATTTGATTTCATTGAAAAAATGTTCTCAGTTTTTCCCTATTTTAGAGTTTTTGCAGTGCAATATGCTCTTTTTTGATTTGTTAGCAATTTTGGTTTGACCACGTTAAATTATTTTGACATCATCTATTCAGCTCCGCCACTCCATAATTTTCGTCGCTTTCTACTACCCAAAAAGACTACACATCATATTAGAATTCAAAAAAAAAAAAATAAATAAATAAAAACACTACAAATGTACATTCCGAAATAGTAAGTCTATGGAAAAAAATCATGCAAAATAAAACATTACTATTGTACACATCAAAAGTCAAAATGACAATTTTAAAATTTCACATTTTTACGCGATTTTTATACCCTCCACCATGGGTAGGAGGGTATATTAACTTTGTCATTCCGTTTGTAACACCTCTAAATATTCGTCGTAGACCCCATAAAGTATATATATTCATAATCAGCATAAAATTCTAAGACGATTTAGCGATGTCCGTCTGTCTGTCCGTCTGTCTGTCTGTCTGTCTGTCTGTCCGTCTGTCTGTCTGTTGAAATCACGATAGAGCCCACATTATTTGACGTAGACCTTTGAAATTTGGCACAAGTGTGTGTATTGTCCCTAGGATGGTTGGTATTGAAAATGAGATATATCGGTCCACGTTCTGGTATAGTCCCCATATAACGGTACCTCCCGATATTCGGTATTTTGATGATTTATGCCACATTTTTTCACGGATTTATCTGAAAATTGGTATTTGTAGGTCATGACGGGTCCCTGAGCGTGTGGCAAAACATTGCATGTATAGGTCCACGTTTTGGTATAGCCCCCATATAACGGTACCTACCGATATTCGGTATTTTGATGATTTATGCCACATTTTTTCACGGATTTGTCTGAAAATTGGTATTTGTAGGTCACAACGGGTCCCTGAGCGTGTGGCAAAACATTGCATGTATAGGTCCACGTTCTGGTATAGTCCCCATATAACGGTACCTCCCGATATTCGGTATTTTGATGATTTATGCCACATTTTTTCACTGATTTGTGTAAAAGTTGGTATTTGTGGGTCATAATGGGTCCTAGTTCGTGTGGCGAAACATTGTAATTATAGGTGCACGTGTTGGTGTAGCCCCTATATAACGGTACCTCCCGATATTCGGCATTTTAATGTTTTTTGCCACATTTCTTCTAATGTTCTTTTACCCTAGGGTGGAGGGTATTAAAAGTTTGGCCCGCCGAACTTAATGTTTTTTTACTTGTTTGGATTATATCCTTTTCTGCCAAGTGACAATTCCGAATTTGTGTAAATCGTTAAAGTCAGATCAGCGGTTCTTGAGTTATAAGCGTAGTAACTAACACAACTTCCTGATATATAGATAGATTAGAAGTATGCGTGGTCAGTTCCCTGGCGCCCAAATAAATTCTTCATGAGGGAACGTCAACAGTATCTCGTGTAATAATTTTCAAACCGATATCTTCATTATCTGGCAAATATAAAGATTTTAGATAAATCAAGATAGTGGGCGTAAAAGTAGGCGTGGTCAATATTTTTTTTATTTTAAAAACCTAACTTGGGGTATGACGAACGTTTGTGCAAAAAATTATGCAAATCGGTCCAGCCGTTTTCAACTGATTCCGTTACCAACAAACAACAATTGATTTTTATATATATAGATATACACTTCAATATTATAAGTCGAATTGAAAAAATCCCTAAGCTCTAGACCAATGCTAACTTCGGCGTCGAGCAGCTGCAAAATCAGGAAATTCATCAGTTTTTGGTCCATTTCAACCCCTAAATATTATGCGATCATCTCAAAAGCAATAGGCTTCTATTTTGACCATAACCCCACCTCCATTTTCAATTTCGTGAGGATTAAAAATTAACATGGACAGACGGACGGACAGATATACATAGTTATATCGACTCAGCTCGGCGAGATAGGAAGATCCATATATAATTTCTTAGTGGGAAACCACTATTTGGAGGTGTTACACAATTTTTGGTCTAATCTAACTTATAATACGCCCAACACATAGTGTTGTTGGCTATAATAAAATAATTTAAGCGTCAAATCTTATTATGTTTAAAATTTCGCATTTGAATACCATAATGGGTAATACAATCTATTACAAAAAATACTTATGCAGGTCCATTATTTTTATTCGGTTTTTTTATTCGGTATTTTGAAGGTATTATCGAAATTGTCTTGAATTTCGTATTTGAAGTTCGGAATCGGTACTCCAGCCTATGACAAAAAAATTCTTATTCAGGTCATCGTATATCCCCCATATAACGGTTTTCATCATCCGAATTCCCGGTCACAATATTCATATCTGAAAACGGAAAATATTGACAACTTTTCGAATATTAATTGGGTTATGTGGGTCCAATATTAAGTGTACGTCTTTCACAGCTTTTATATTGAAGTTTACAGAGGAGGATATTAGTAAAACCATTGCACAAAGGACCCACATCCAATTTTTCTATCCGAAACTATTTCAACATTTCTACTTGTAAACCAAATATAAAATTTCAAAATTTCAGTTCTATCCCTTCACCAATTACTAAATTTAGTAACATATAGTATGCATATCCAAACTATTACGATCAACGATTTTTTTTTAAGCCACTGCCAAATCTCAAACACATAATTGTATCTCTATTCTTTCACCCAATTTTGTAACATTCAACACATTTCGTACAATTACAGTTCATATTTACGAAATCACCTCCGTATGTCCACACTACACATGAATAACGACCTTAATGCCAAAATTTAAAATTTGAATCATTATCTGTTCAACAAATATAGACTATTTAGGACTTTTCGTGCACTTGTAGTACACATTTCCAAAACCACATCTTTATCACAACCTACTACCAACAGGGACTCCAATACAACATTTCAAAAGTTTAGCTTCATCCGTTCGACCTAAGCCAAACTGTTCTCAATTTGGTACCATTTAGTACAGTTCGCACATTTAATTAAACTAACTTTCCAACCTTGATTTGCATATCAAATTTTAATGTTCACTTTTCGTACACTTTAAGTTCGAATTTCCATAAACCCTTTGGAACTTGCGCACCATAAGTATAATAAGGAAGGGTGCCTGGGAAACTGACCACATGCTTTCGTTTGTAAATTTACTTCAAATTCAATTTTTAATCGGCCATATAATTTCTTAATTAATAAAAATTGGTTTCAAATTTGTTGCCATCTAACAAAATTGGTTTCAGCTGTGCTTACCGCAAGGGATTGTGACGCGTGTTCCATTTCAATAGTATATCAAACAAACCCATGAACATGTCACACAACAACAAAATGTAATGTTGTTGTGTGACATGTCATTGTGTGTGTTGATATTAAATTGTCCTTGAAGTTTGTCATTGCGTTTCTCATTTCACTTATGTCCATTATTTTCAGGTCATTATGTCTAACAAACGATTTAATGTATTTAGAGCACAGATTAGTCCGAGTGGTTTGGTTTGTAAACATTGTGTCATTGTTTTGTCAAAGAGGACTTCCAAGATAAGCGCAAAACAGAAACCCTGTTTGTTCTTTGTCCAGGCTAATCATAAGCCGATTGAGCAAATTTACATGATTTATCACGGTGATCTTCAATGGAAGCAAATGAGAAAGTAACAAAAACAAAATGAATGTACTTAGATCTTGAGAACAATGGGAAAGAAACCCCAGTAATGTTGAGATATTTTTGAGGAAGTTATCAATTAGTTTGTCCATTAACTCCAATTGTGAGAAGTTTTGTGTTAGTAATTTCGAACACACTTAATTTATAGCTAGCTAGAATTTGTTAATTTTGCATATTTCCCTTTGTCCCTTCTGTTGGTTTATCCATCACCCTCCAACACTTCAAAACATTCCTTAGAGACTCTATAGGTACATAAATATCAGCTAAAAATTCCAAGTCGATACATCTATGTCTATACTGCATAAGTAAAATCTAAATGAGGGTCGCACTAGTTAAATTCCAAACTCTAGTCCATACAAAAATGAATTCAACCATGTACAAAAAATGGTTGTTCGCCTATACCCTATCTAATTTCAGCTCTATTCTTTTGCCCAATCCCAAAATTAGTACTATTCAATACTTTTCGTGCAATTAAAGCACACATTTGCGAAACCAAATCCAAATCCATCAGATCCCTTAGTATCAAAATTTGAGGACTCCAGCCCTATCCCTTCACCCAATAACAAATTAAGTAGAATTTTGTACTTTTCGTACAAATATAGTACGCATTACCAAACGACCGCCAAATCTGCGACACAGATACCAACAGTAATCTAAATATTAAATTTCAGAATTTTATCTCTAACCAAGACCAAATATAGTACCATTCAGGACTTTTCGCACACTTATATTACACATTTCCGGAACCACCTTTATATGTCCAGGCTACATATGAACAGCGATCCTAATACAAAATTCCACATACCAACAGCGACCTCAATATCAAAATTTGAGGATTTTAAACATATACCATCCCCCAATACCAAAATTTATACCATTTAGTACTTTTCGAATAATTATAGTACGTATTTGCACAACCATCGCAAGATATCAACAGAGACCTCAACATCAAATTTCAAGATTCCAGCTCTACTCTTTAACTCAAACAAATTTCAAGTTTTTAGCTCGTTCCGTTCTGGTACTATAGTATTCTGTTGACAAATTTGTTGCTGTACCATTTGGAATTTCGAATTTTCAAAACCCCTTAGGTACAGCTAACATGCACTCTATCAGTGACTCTTATTCCAAGTTTAAAATTCTAACTCATTCCGCTTGTCCAATGCAGAGGATTCGATTTTTAGTACATTTTAGTCCTTTTCGTTCCATTTTAGTACGTATTGCCAAAAACCCAGCCTTTAACCGAACACCGAAACCTGGAAAAACTTCCAGTCAAAGTAAGGGGCAAGGACAAATATGGTGTTCTGCTTTACTACGTTTAACTCAATTCACACATATTTACTAGAACCCCGTCCGCGTTCTTTCGAATTATTTGACAATAATTGTGCATGTACTGTATGCATTTAATAAACTAAAATAGGACGTTTTGCAAATAAATACAGTAACAGGTTCTGTACGTCAGCTGAAAAAAAAAATATTCTTTGTGTGGGGCATAGTAGATAGTAAATTGTCTTAGTTCATAAATTAACAAATATTTTATTCAGCTTATTAAATCCAATATTTCCCCCTCAATAGAACCCTATCAATCACAGATTTTATCTTAAACAAATTTCGAACAAAAACATCTAATGACTTTTGCTGGAGAGAATATTTTTCGCAAAAAATAATTCTTTCACGTAAAAAAATGGTTCATACATACATATGTAGGTACATAAAGATACAGATTTAAAATTAAAAATTTATTTAAACTGGCTTATGAAAATTTACTCAAGATAAGGACATCGGCAAACAATGGGACTACCGCCCCTAATCCTAGGGCGCTGCGTATTTAAATAAATTACTCAACATTATTTGAATACCATTGGATTTGGGAACATATGTTCTTTGAACTAGGCTTTCACAATGATCCTGGGATTTTCAAATAAACACTGAGCAACAAAGAAAGACAAAATGAACATCATTTTTCAGCGGTCATCGTTTGCGGTAATCAGCAACAACCACTACAAGGTATGTGGCTGACTGTAATGGGATGTATAAATGCTTGAGCGAAGTACATGCGATATGTTTTGGATAGGTGTGTGTAATTTGATAGTTTCTGTTTTGAAAACAGTCACGAATACAAGCACTCCAGTTATGTGTAGAACGACATGAAAATACTTTTCCATACTTTTTTTCTATTTGTTTACAAACAACACCACCGATTTTAACAATTGATACATCCGCTTGAAGATGTTTTGTGGCAATATTTTTGCTTTATATTTCGTAAATTATATTATTTTAACAATATTAGTTGTTTGCGCCAATGCGGGGAAAAGGTGGAAATACAAACAAACCAAATCTAGAGATAAAAAACTCCGACAAAGTCAAACGCCATAATTTTTACATTTTTTTAAATTTTATTGAATGAAAGCAAAAAATGTCGGAAATTGCACCAAATTTTAGAATAAGTTTAGATTTGTTCGAATTGG
The DNA here is from genome assembly GCF_030504385.1 of Musca domestica. Lineage (NCBI taxonomy): Eukaryota > Metazoa > Arthropoda > Insecta > Diptera > Muscidae > Musca > Musca domestica. Next base: position 5,173,843 of record NW_026712329.1, on the reverse strand, counting down.
TCATCTTTGGCACGAATTATGGCTTTCAAGCGGACAATGAAACCGTCACACGCTGCCCGAATGTTGCTCTGCAGTATTTTGGCCCACTTGCTTGAGGTGACCGACACTTTGGCATTTTTTAGTGCCAACCTTGCTTTCTAAAATACTCCAGACACAATAGTCCGAAAACTTTAAGTCCTGTTGGAATGTCCAAGGTCTGCGGCCAAATGTTTGCGTGTCCAAAGCTTTAATACACCCTTCAGAACATTTTCGCGATAATATTCAGCAATTATTTTGATGCCACGGTCGATTAATACGAGCGGAGAGCGACCATCGGCTGTTGTGGCGGACCACACCATCACCATGGCCGGCGCTTGAGTTCTAATGACCAAGCGAAGGCAGCGTTCGAAATAAAGAGTACACAAACATAGCGTACTGTACCGGTAGAGAATCACTATAAAATTTTAGCGGTAGTGTACCGGTACACTACTACTAAAAAATATTTTAGTGATACTGTACTGGAACACAACGATGATCGTAGTGTACCGCAGTCGGAGCTCTAAAAAATCGTAGTGTACCAGGAGAGACCGAACATTTGTTTAATCGTCATTGAATTATACTATGATGAAAAACATGGACTTTATGGGGTCTCTAACGCACAATTTAAATTACAAAAAAAATAATTCCCACCTTATGATAATGGAAGTAAAAGAGTAATTATCTTTGACTATTCTGAAATCATTTTACCCTTAATTATGAGTTGGACCAAACGAAGCACGGTATTCTAAACTTTGGAAATACAAATTCCAAATTACAGCTCATTTGAATGGAAAATCAATACCAAAAATTGAGCTAAGATTTCTCATGGGACTATTATAGATGTTCTTTATCATATAGGTTTTTAACACTCAACAAGTAAAAAAGCTGTAATTTCGGCCGGGCCGAACTTTGAATATTTGTACCATTTTGTACCATTTGGTACAAATTTGGCATTTTTCAAAAAATTAAAATCCATTAAAAATTCTGTTAAAATATTAAAAATACTGAATGTCTTAAAAATACCGAATGCGTATGCATACCTGCACTTTTGTCATAAAGTTTTGTCACAAGACAATTTTCTGGCATAGGCTTTAGTATCCATTACGAACTTCAAATACAAAATTTGAAATAATTCCGGTAAATAGTGTCGCTAAAATTATCAAAATACCGAATATTGCGAAGTACCGTTATATGGGGGCTATACGAAGACGTGGACCTGCACAGACAATTTTCAGTCATAGGCTGTAGTATTCATTACGAGCTTCAAATACTAAAATTAAAATAGTTCCGGTAAATAATGTCGCTAAAATCATCAAAATACCGAAAATCGGAGGGTACCGTTATATGGGGACTATACGTAGACGTGGACCTACATGGCCCTTTTCCTGTTTTAGGCTGTAGTATCCATTACAAACTTCAAATACCAATTTTGAAACAATTCCGGGTGGGGTCTAAAAAGGGTATTTCGAGTTGTTACAAACGGAATGACAAACTTAATATACCCTCCATACTATGGTGGAGGGTATAAAAATAAGATCAGGCTTTTAAAAATATCTAACACTGAACAGTAGGTAATTTTTGCCATGAATATTTATTTCTATTTTGAAATTTTTATGGAGTCATTACTTATTATAAAAATTATTACTTATAGTCAGATCCGTGATTTACTGAGTTTCAAAAAATATGCATTTAAGACTAAAAGTACGGGACGGCAACGTGGACCGGGCCAGCTAGTATAAAATAAAACAATTAAGCAAAGGCCATAATCGGGCGGGGCCGACCATTTGATACCCTAAAACACTACAATTTGCGGTTAAGTTTCTGCAGATCTAAAACCCTCCTGACTAGAATGAAGATTCCACTATGGAACATCCCATAATCATATAAGCAAATGTTGAACATAATTGCTCCTCTTTTGGAATGATCATCATATTTTATGATGATTGTTCATAGATCTGGAATCAATCACTAAAAACGCATCGGTATTTTACGAAATAGATATTCCTACTACGTCAAATACCCAATTCGGCTAATTCGGTATGGCGTTACAACACCAACAATTCTGCGATCCTAAAATATATTTGAGTGAAATGTTTTTCGCCTGCTTCATTCTGTTTGGAAGCTAGAGTGGTTTTCACAGACGTGAAGTTAGAATTAAGCGAGGAGTAAAGTTAAACGGAATGCCAAATTTAATATAGGGTAAGTGTGCCTAAGTTCGGCATGTCCCAGTAGTCGGCACTTTTTATTTTTAAGCCCAAAAAAATGAAACTATTATAACTAAATGTATTTTATTTACTTCAAATATATTGTCAGCTATCTTTGTACACAATTTCGCTAAGAAAAGATGATTTATTCTAATAAAAATTAAATTTTTGTCTGTGAAGGTCCTCAACAATCCAAATTCTTAAGAAAAGTACAATAAAGACGTCGAATAAGTTTAACTAAACAAAAAATATTATATTTTAATGAATTAATTTATTATTATTATTAATTATTCTTACCAAAAAATTGGTATGCCGACTGTTGGAACATGCTATACCGACAATTAGCAAGTGGTGCCGACTACTGGCAAAAAGCATTGTTTTAATAAAATTACAAATTTATGAAATTTAATAAAAAGTTATTAAAACTTTTATTATTGCAAAAACTATACAAAATTTCGAATCTGAATAAATTAACATTGTAATAATTGAAAAGTTCCACTCAGAATGGTGAGCGATTAAAAACGCGAAAATCCTAAAAGTGGCGACTGTTGGTACACTTACCCTATCCTTCATAGAATGGTAAAATATATAATTATATTCAGTGCAATTAATGTTTTCTAATCTATATTTCCATGCAATATTCTTCGATATTTCTTTTAGGGTATTTTTGTAAATATAATTATTTTTATACCCTCCACCATACTATGGAGGGTATATTAATTTTGTCATTCCGTTTGTAACTCCTCGAAATACTCATGTCAGACCCAACAAAGTATATATATTCTTGATCAGCGTAAAATTCTAAGACGATTTAGCCATGTCCGTCTATCTGTCTGTGTGTCTGTCTGTCTGTCTGTCCGTCTGTCTATCTGTCTGTCTGTTGTAATCACGCTATCTTTCGAACAAATTTTTGCAGACGTGTATATTTTGCCAGTAGGCAGGTTAAGTTCGTACATGGACCATGTAGGTCCAAGTTATCATATAGCCCCCATATAATGGTACCTCCCGATATTCGGTATTTTAATGATTTTAGCGACATTATTTAACGGAATTGTTTGAAATTTGGCATTTGAAGTTCGTAATGAATACTACAGCCTAAGACAGAAAATTATCTGTGCAGGTCCACGTCTTCGTATAGCCCCCATATAACGGTACCCCCCGATATTCGGTATTTTGATGCTTTTAGATACATTTGTAACTTCGAATGCAGCCCTATTACCGTTTTTAACATACATTATAAACAGATTTTTCTTCAAGTTTCGCGTTTAAATATTGTGATAACTTATGACAAAAGTTGCCTATGCAGGTCCACGTCGTCGTATAGGCATTCGGTATTTTTAATATTTTAACAGAATTTTTAACGGATTTTATTATTATTATTATTATTATTTTTTTTTTTTTTTAAATTGCCAAATTTGTACCAAATGGTGGAGGGTATTTAAAGTTCGGCCCCGCCGAACTTACAGCTTTTTTACTTGTTTATAAATAAATTGAAATAGTTCCTAAAAAAACTTATTGTATTCTCTTAAACAAAAGGGACAACAAATGACATATTGTGGTCTCTGGGAAACGGAACACATGTAAAAAACATGTTTATAAAATTCAAATTATTAAAAGTTCATAAAATGTTCCATGTTCCACTAATGGCAGAAGAATACAGGTAGATGCATCAACACTTGCTAACATTGATTTCTCCAAAATTTTAAAAAATTTCTACAAAAATAAAATTATTTTTAAATACTTTCTTATACGATGCATGCTTTACAATAAATCTAGCTAATTTAAATAATTTGTATCACCAGCTGTGTTGATGCGGCTACCAGTATTATTTTGTCAATGTTCCACTTTAGTAGTATCACAAACAAGCCCATACAATAACAAAATGTAAAATCACTTTCTGTGGTATTAGCTTGTCCTTCCTTTTATGGTCAATCTATCTTTTTCAAATCACGCCATTATGTACAACAAACTATTAAAAATATTTAGAGCACAAATTTGTGTGAGTTGGTTGGTTTGGCCGAAAAATGGCTCATGAGCTGAACATATAGCAATATTTCATTCGGTAAATATTAAAAAATGAGCTCGGAGTAAAGCCATTGAAATTCCAAAAAGTGCAAGAACTTACACCTCAACAGAAAGAAAATAGTCTCAAAAGAGCTAAAAAGTTGCTTCGCTTGGCCGAAAGTACTGCCGAATTTGGTTTTCTCCGATAAGAAAACATTCGTTGTTTAGCAAGTTGTAAACAAACAAAATTATCGTGTTTACTTGCCAAAGAGGTCAGCTGAAAATGTGCACCTTCGGTTGGCCCCTAGAAATCAATCGCCGGCCATGGTGATGGTATGGACCTCCATAACTGCCGATGGCGGCTCTCCGCTCGTATTAATCGACCGTGGCATCAGTATAAATGTCGAATATTATCGCGAAAATATTCTATAGGATGTATTAAAGCCTTCGGCACGCAAACATTTTGGCCGCAGACTTTGGACATTCCAACAGGATTCACCACCATCAGCTCGCGCCACCCAAGAATGGTTACAAAATGAGGTTCCTCGCTTCGTTTCCTGTGCACAATAGCAACCGGAATGGGCCAAAATACCGCAGAGCAATATTCGGGCAGCATGTGACGTTTCATTGGCCGTTTGAAGGCCATAATCGTGCCAAAGTTGACCAATTCGAACAAATCTAAAGTTATTCTAAAATTTTATGCTACTTCCGACATTTGTTGCATTCATTCAATAATATTTAAAAAAAATTTAAAAATTATGGCTTTTGACTTTGTTGCAGTTCTTTTATCTCACCCTGTAAGCTATGGCTCCCATACAAATGTTTCATCCAATTTGATTTTTAAGTCCCCCACAGAAATAATATAAGATATTATATACAGACTCTACAAAACTTTTATCAAGATTGGTTCAGATTTCCATATAGCTCCCATATACAATAATCCGATTTTAGGTTTATTGCTCACCAAATTTGTAATAACAGGCCAAATTTGTTGGATGTTGGCAATAGGAACAAGTATGTAAACCGGTTGAAATATAGCTGCAGCTCTCATGTATATGTTTAATCCTATATCATCTGGTGTAGGACATCAAATAGTCGACTCCGATGACTATCGTCCTTTCCTTACTGGTTATTTAATGTAAATGATTGGTATATAATGTTAATTAAATTAATTTTCAATTCAGATTATAATAAATATAACAAGTTTTGACTAAATTCAAAATGTGCTCTCAACAATAATATTTTTTTACTTGTTGAGTTTGTCTGTTAAGACAAATATCATATGCTATTTATTCATTGCGGCCCACTCCACTTTTGTTCTATTTTCTTATTAATTTAATATATTTAGTGGGACAAGTTGTTATGATTCTTTCAGGTGGTGAACACTCTTTAATCATTTAATTACAACAATTCACCACCTTAAATATGGTGGATCTAAAAGAACTATTGCATACTTTCAGGCGGAAACAATAACGAAGAAGATTCACAATTCGATGAAAATAAACAACCTCTCTGGTGTTATATTTCACACATGGTAGAAAAATACAGGTAGATGCATCAACGCTTGGGAGCATTGATATGTCAAAATTTTTTAAATTTCTTTTCAAATATAAGTAGATTTTTATATGTTATCTTGTACGACGTAATTCGGAGTATATTATAATACTCTCTTTTCAACAATTTTTACAAATTTAAATAGGTTTTCTTTCAACATTTTCAATTCCAAATTTGGCTTGACAGTTCATTGTCCCAGCAGCTGTGTCGATGCATCTACCTATATTCTTCTACCATGATTTCACATCTAAAATTAAACAAATCGACGGTTATATTAAACATCAATAAAAAAATGTCTTTGTATTCTAAATTCATTTCCAGACTGTTGATAAAACGAGTTACAAATATGCTTTTTAAACAATTCCCGTTTATTTTTAAAATAAACACTTCTTTTGTGATATTGATATTCCAAGAAATTGAATTTTATTAATAATGAAACATTTAGGTATTATTCATATACAAATCGTTTTAATTGAAAGAAGGAGGGTTTGGGAGATTTTCTTCCTTTCAACATTCCATAGAAAAATTGCTCCACATTGTGTAACCGCAAAATGCATGCAATTAAATGTAATTATAGTCCACTGGTGGACACATCCATGAAGTCCGCTAAATAGTAATTGTTTCAGAACGTAAAACGACATTATTGGGAGTTTCCGGAAACTTTGGTATTATAAAGTTATACCATAAAAGGGTGGTTACATAGAGTTTGTTTGTTCAACCATTTGACCCTGAGAAACTGAAGGTGAGAATAGCTTTCAGACTAAAAGTAAAAGCGGTTAAATGAATTGTTTTTCATCGGTCATATTTATTTTATCGGCCATATTTGAATTTTTATTGTGCCTTCAATATTTGATATTTATACTCTCAGCCATATGGTCGAAGAGGGTATTTATTAAACGTGTCTCATCGAAATAACAGTCGTAGACCCCAGGTCTCTTTGGACCAAATCCGTTTCAGGCCACTTGGTGTAGATCTAGGGGTGTCCGTCCGTATCTCTGGCTGGGCCGGTGAATTTTAATTCTGCTTTCAATTTTTGCTATTTATAACCACAGCCATATGGTCGAAGAGGATATTTATTATTTCATGCGGCCAAAACGTGTCTCATCGAAATAACAGTCGTAGACCCCAGGTCTCTTTGGACCCCAGGTCTCATGATAACTCTCGAAAGGAGTTTCCGATATGGTCCAATCTAGGTACATCGTGATATTATTATCAAACTTAGATTGAGTTCAGAGATGGACAAAACTGGTCCTCACCTTCTGGTACCTCTCCCACAAAGGTCAACATTCTGAATAGCCAAATCAATTTCAAATTTCACGCATCCCAATATTGCTACCAAAACAATATCCTCCACAACGGCTCCGATTCATCTAAGCTTCGCGCATTCCAATATTTCCACTAAAATAAGATGTGGTGTGAAGATGGAATATACCGGTTCACTCCTTCTGGGTCCGTCCTATAAAGGGTAACAATCTTGAATAATCATAATGTAAGTCAATATATATGTAAACAAAAAGACATTGTCTGAGGGTATATATCTGTCATCATCTGATCTAACATTTGATCATAGATCTAACATTTGACAAAGTCCACGTATAACGGATTTTTATTTTTTTAATATGGAGTTCTAGTATCTGTGCTAATCGCACCGAGATACGTTTCCATGATCCTCATGAAGAGCTTATATACAATTAACTTGTTATTTTATTTTTACTATTCCTAATACTTTGACATTTCTATAATAAATATTCCAAATTTTCTTAAGAAAAACTGGAACAATAATTAAAGACTTTCGTAAATTATGGCTTGTTGTAAAAACGTCCCCGGTGAGGATCGAGAATTTCGTCCAAATTATTCATTCAAAGCTTTGAGTGAAAAGTTTTACGCTCGTCATGACAACATCGACTCGGTGAGCAGTCGTTTAACGCGACTTCCTTATTTTGAAGCAGAAATTGAAAAACGAATGAACTATGATGCCCGCAAGCGTTATTATGCTCCCATTACTGAAAACCAAACCTATGGGTGGCTCGAATATTTAGCTGAAAGATATACCGGTCTTGATGGGGAGATTTTAATGCACCAGTTAACAAGCGACGATGTGATGAAGATGGAAAAAGAAATCGCCATAGATGTAATACGAGAAAAACAATTAATGAAACTATAAAGTGATGACAGAATCGGACGATATAGCTATCTTGACGCTCGTCTCTGTGGAGATCTGGTGAAAAAATTTTAATTAATTGTATGGACTAATTTTTCAGACGAATAAAATCAGATTATAAATTCGTATAAATTTCTGAATTACTATCTAGGTGTTCTCAATTTATGCTAGTAAAGAAAGGTCAGAAGTCTGGCGGGGCCTACACCACTATTCATATTTAGTAGGGCTTCTCGTAACAAATAAACATTTATTTGGGGATTTTTGTAATCTGCAGAAACTAATATAGGTATATATGGGAGCTATATTTACATTTGAACCGATTAATCCTTGAGCCAAACAAAGGATTTGTGGTAACTTTCAACCCAATCGGACAATAAATGCGACCTGTACTTTGTTTACAAAAAAAAAAAAAAAAAAAAAAAACAAGTAAAAAAGCTGTAATTTCGTCCCGGTCGAACTTTGAATACCCTCCACCATTTGGAACAAAGTTGTAAATTTTCAAAAAAATAAAATCCGTTAAAAATTATATTAAATCCTAATAAAAATACCAAATGTAGCCGTTATAGTAGGGTTATAGGGTTTTACGACGACGTGGACCTGCATCATCAAAATACCGAATATAGGGAGGTATTATATGGGGTCTATACCAAAACGTGGTCCTGCATAGGCAATTTTCTGTCACAGACTGTAGTTTCCATTACGAACTCTAAATACGTAATTTGAAACATTTCCGCTTAATAATGTCGCTAAAACCATCAGAAAAATACCGAATATCGGTAAGTGCCGTTATATGGGGGCTATATGAAAACGTGGACCTACATGGGCCATTTACGAACTTAACCTGCCTACTGGAAATATAAATATGTGTGTAAAATTTTAGCCTTCTATCTCCATTCGTTCGAAAGATAACGTAAATACAACAGACAGACAGACGGACATCGCTAAATCATCTGATATGAGTATTTCGAGGAGTTACAAACGCAATGACAAAGTTAATATACCCTCCATAGTATGGTGGAGGGTATAAAAAGTGCAAGAACTTACAGCGCAACAGTCAGCTGAAAATGTGCAACTTCGGTTGGCCACAAGAACTCAAGCGCCGGGCATGGTGATTGTGTGGGCCGCAATAACAGCCGATGGTCGCTCTTCGCCCGTATTAATCGATCGTGGCATCAGAATAAATGCCGAATATTATCGCGAAAATATTCTATAGGATGTATTAAAGCCTTGGGCACGCAAACATTTTGGCCGCAGACCTTGGACATTCAAACAGGACTTAGCACCATCGCACTCAGCACGCTCCACACAAGAATGGTTACAAAATGAGGCTCCTCGCTTCATTTCCGGCGCACAATGGCGACCAAAATTTCCGGATACCAAACCGTTGAACCATTGTGTCTGGAGTATTTTGGAAAGCAATGTTGGCACTAAAAAAAGCTAAAGTGTCGATCACCTCAAGAAAGCGCTTCACCGGGAATGGGCCAAAATACTCCAGAGCAACTTTCGGGCAGCATGTGACGGTTTCATTGACCGTTTGAAGGCCATAATTCGTGCCAAAGCTGACCAATTCGAACAAATTTAAACTTATTCTAAAATTTTATGCTATTTCCGGTATTTTTTGCTTTCATTCAATAAAATTAAAAAAATGTAAAAAGCCTCCGTCAAATTTGTTGAAAATCGATTCAGGCTTCAATATAGTTCCAATATTGTGACTACTCTAAAGCCATGATACGCATTCAAATAATGTTTATAGTTGATATGAGCTTCTTCAAATAAATTCCCAAACAAATAATGATGTAGGGTATCATATAGTCGGCTTCGCCCGACTTTTCACCTTTACTTACTGATTTTGTTTTATGTGGGAGCGTTTCCGAGGCACTCCTGTTTTGAAAAATTAGAGTGGAAGTCGAAATGCTCAATATAGAGCAAGATTTTGCTCTAAGAGTGAAATGGATGTTATTTTGAAAAATAAAAACTTCCCATCCCTGTGTGTAGTTTAGAACTCTGAACCCCCATCCCAATACCAATACAGAAAAAACACAAAACCATTTCTCTTACAAATTTCAAAACTACACCCCAAATTCTTTCTTTTTAACCGAAATATTTATCAATAATTAACAAAAGAAATTATTTAAAGAAAACTTGACAAAACAAAAAAAAAACTATTGCTCATTATTATTTTTACAATCGAAGAGAGAGTGCGTGTTGAAAGAGCAACAGAACTAAATAAGAGCATGAAAAATATTTCAATAAAGAATATTTGAACATTTAAACAACCAGTCGGTCACTCGCAGCAACAAATATAACTAAACTGGAAACGTTCGAATACGTTCAGTTGAGTTTGAATTCTTGTTGTGTTCGGAAGTAACATACGGAAAATAGAATAAAATATAGCTAAACTATATAGAAGATATTAACCCAATTTTGTTTTGTTTATCGAGAAAAGATAACAAAAAACGAAACAAATATTTGTCAACACGAGTTTTAATAAAGAATTGTTTAAGAGTTTTAAAAGCCTTTTTGCAGAACATTAAAAGTAAACTAAGAACAATATGACTTGTGATCAATATTTAACCTTCAATAATGGCATGAAAATGCCGGCTTTAGGCTACGGCACCTGGCAAGTAAGTATTATTTTGCATGTTTGAATAAGTTTGATTATTGTTGGCAGGTGGGCGATGACTTTTCTTAAATTAGATATGGCACAAAATTGAAAAAAATATACAAATCTAGCACCATTAAAGGGCCTTCATCTTCTACCTTTAAAAGGTTTTTGTGTATAAAGATATATTTTCCCTCCACCATAATATGCAGGATAAATTAAGATTGTCATTCCGTTTAAAAAATATACATTTTAGACTTCTGCTATTGATAAAGGTCCACATTTTGGTATAGCCCCCATATAACTGTACCTGCAGATTTAAGGTCCTTTGGCAGGTTTGGTCCCAATTTGAACCCAAATTTGCTGTAAATTAGTAGTGGTTGGGGTTCCAGTACTTAGAAACATCCTTACATAAAACTATCCATATTGGTCCAAGTTTTGGTACAGTCCCCATATAACTGTACCTTCAGATATTCGCTAATTTGAGGATTTGTATAACACTTTTCACCGAAAAAATTCAAACATGGAATTTGAAGTTTATAATGGGTTCTACAACCTGTGACGGAAAATTGGCTATATTCGGAATTTTGATGAATTTGGCGACATTAGTCACCGGAATTGTATTAAATTTCATGTTCGATGTTCCTAATGGATACAACAGTCTATGACAGAAATATACATATGCATAACCAGTCATTTTCAACGCAGTTTTTTTTTAATTTATAAATTCTTTCTAAACCGTGGAGGATATTCGGCTTTTCATACTGCTTTTTCACTTGTGAATATTTCTGTTGTCGAAGCTCTTAAAGAACGTAATAAAAACAAAAGAATACATCATTATTGGTCGTCCCATTTTATCACGAAAGTGTGAACAACACTGACACTTTCTACACCTCAATCAGATGTTATTGATGGGATGGGTACAGGTAGATGCATCAACATAACTATTTCTTAATGAGAAAATTATGTATGAAAACCTTTTGGGTGCCCAGTGTTAATGTTATAACCGGTTTTGGCTGACAAGATGATGTTGAGCTCAGAATTAGGTCGTACTTACAGACAGAGGTGGGTGCACGATCATCAAGTGCACACACATAAAGACACAAGCTGAGATTTTTAATGTTAACACAAAACCTGTTTGAGAGAATTTTCCATTGAGTAGATTAAATTACAGTTGTAAAATTGTGACGTTTTCTGACTCTGTTGCAGGGATGGGATGTGGGAATTGTGAATTTAAAACAAGTTAAAAAGTATCAGTCGATTTTGCCGACAGATGTACAGGGTGAGATAAAAAACTGCAACAAAGTAAAACGCCGTAATTTTTACACTATTTTTACAATTTTGAATGAAAGCAAAAAATGTCGGAAATAGCATCAGATTTTAGAATAATTTTAGATTTGTTCGAATTGGTCACCGTTGGCACGAATTGTGGCCTTTAAATGGCCAATGAAACCGTCACATGCTGCCGAATGTTGCTCTGGAGTATTTTGGCCCATTCCCGGCGAATCGCTTACTTGAGTGCTAATCTTGCTTTCCAAAATACTCTAGACACAAAGGCCCAACGGATTGTTATCCGGCGATTTTGGTGGTCATTGTGAGCTGGAAATGAAACGAGGAACCTCATTTTGTAACCATTCTTGGGTGGCGCGTGCTGAATGCGATGGTGCTGATTCCTGTTGGAATGTCCAAGGTCTGCGGCCAAAATGTTTGCGTGCCCAAGGCTTTAATGCACCCTCCAGAATATTTTAGCGAAAATATTCGGCATTTATTCTGATCCCACGGTCGATTAATACGAGCGGCCCACACCATCACCATGAGCGGCGCTTGTGTTCTGGTGGCCAATCGAAGGTGCACATTTTCAGCTGACTGCTGGACAACGAATGTTTTCTCATCGAAGAAAACCAAATTCGGCAGTTCACTACTTTCGCCAAGCAAAGCAACTCTTTCGCTCTTTTAAGTCTATTTTCTTTCTGTTACGGTGTAAGTTCTTGCACTTTTTTTGAATTTCAATGGCTTTACCCCGAGCTCATTTTTCAATATTTACCGAATGGAATATTGTGATATGTTCAGCTCACGAGCCATTTTTCGGCCACTGCGACACGAGTTTCGGTGAAGACACTATGAAGTGATGCATTTATATCACCTGATAATCTGAAACGCTACAATACTAATTTAATTGGGAAATGGTACCGTTATATTGGGGTTGTGCCTTAATGGAAACTAACACACCGAAGTAGTAGTAAATTTGAAAATACATATTTTGTGAACAGTTTGCATGAACAGGTGGGTAAAAATAGATACCTTACAGCATAATTTCAAAAAGTTACGAATTAAAAATTGCTGTACATTTAAACAGGAAAAGTTAAATGTATTGCAACCAATTGGTATTTCTAATATTCGCACACATTTCTTACAATTATTTTGGCAGTACTTTTACTGTGGCGCCCAATATGGAGTACATACAACAAAAATTACTTACAAATAATAATATCTTATTAAATTAGCCATATATAGTGATATTTATAGTTATACACTTTGTGGCGCCCAACTCGTGGCACAAAAGAGGAATTTTATAATTGCCTATTAATTTTTACAGCGCCTGTTCCAACATGCCGCCTACACAGATTGGTTACTATTAATAGAAATATGTTTTATATTGTTATCATATCAATTGTCATTGCGTGGCGCCCAACTTAGGCATTAAATCGCACGATATAGGCGGCTTACGGAACGGGGAAAAAACTTTCGACGAACCCACCTCTCAATAAGTCCATTGTTACGCTTTCTGTTTGGCATGTGTCTCTGTCTTGTTGTGCACAAAAAGTTGTATATCATTCACCATAGCGATCACGATTCACAGTTACGTTACAATTTGCAGCATCTTTGAAGAAATGCGGTCCAATGATGTTATCACCAAACTGTGACTTTTTCTTCACTCCGAAATCGACAATTCGTCTTATTTACCCATTGAGACAAAAATTAGTTTCGTCGCTGAACACTATTTCCTAACAGATCGCCATTTTTGAAAATAAAATTCAACGATTCAAGGAGTTGTTATTTTGTTAGACGTTTCATGGTGAAATTATAGATCAAACTAAAGATGTTCGAGAGTTAACAAATAATAGCTACAAAATCACTCTTTATAACATAAACCAACAGGTGTGTAGACAATTTAAAATCTGATAAATTATGTGTTGTCAAATTGCACAAAAATAAGAGGCGTTTACGCATTTTTATATCCTAACTACAATTTGGTAAAAAACCATTACAATTACCTACATTTCATATTCCTAACAGCAGGTCCCTTTAAAACGCTACTTTGCAAACAATTTATTTACGTAATAATTATATGCCGAGTAACTATGTTTTCTCATATAGTATATATTTACACGACAAATACAAAGTATGGCATAAATTACAACGTGTTGGTCAGTCCTTCCACAATGCCAAGTTCATCGAGAAAGAGACATTACTCAGCTCAACTAAAGTTCGATAAATAATTGAGTATTCGTGACAAATGTGGTCGTCACCTGCTGTTATTTATAAAAAAATGTTATACGTCTGAAAGCTAAAACTTGTATAAATGTAATCTGTTGAATTTGTACGTATGTATGTATATCGGTGCAATGGTATACACTTGCATAGATGTATATAACGAATATTTAATTAGAAAAAAGAAAAGAAATGTGTTATTAATTCTAACTATTTTTTGTTAATTATTCCATGAGCTACTGATAGTTAAAGATAATATTTATAAAATCTGGATGGAAAATTCATGGAATACTAAAGCAATTTTTTCAAAGTTTTACTGAATTATTAGATTGAAGACAATTGCAATGCACAATTGCAATTATTAAATTGATTACTTTGGCTCCAATACAATCCTTAGTATCTTAAATTCGAAATAAAATCTATATATACTATGTAAATGGAAATCATTTAATCAAGATTTGGCATAAATCGATTTAATATATGTAAAATTTAACAAGTCATTTCATTTTGCCAATATATGTTTAACTTTAAAGGCCCGTGTCATAACAATGTAATTTCTTTTTTTCCGCTAAGAATTGTTCTTTGTAAGAAAACTATAAAGACTAAATAGACAGCATTCTCGTAATCAGCTAATTTGTCAAAATAAGGTGAGAATGTGTCAGATAAGGCTGGGTTTAAAACCTACTAAATATGATACTAAATCTGGAACAGTTTATTTTAGGGTGAACGGATGAAGCTGAAATAAAGAGGTGGTCTTGGAAATGTGTATTAAATGGTACAAATTTGGAATTGAGTGAAGAGAAGGGACAGAGCTGAAATAATGAAATTTGGTATAGATGTAACCAGCGCCCAACGTCAACAGCTAATTTAATACGTGTATCTTATACTCATAAAACATTGAGGAGAATTGTTGAACTATAGAATTAGAAATAATGTATTCCTTAGTATGTCCTCTGTGGTTCCCAACATAACTTATTAATCTGTTAACTGATTAGCAACTTACTAAAACTGGAGGAAAATTTTGGAATTGTTCGAAAACTTTGTAAACTATGGCGCCCAACTTTGAAATACAATGTTTTTCCAATTGCATACATATTAATTTATTATTCTCCTTTTTTAAGGCGCCAGACGATGAAGTTGAAACGGCTTTACATTTTGCCCTAGAAGCTGGCTACAGGCATATCGATACAGCCCCGGTATATATGAATGAAAAGGCTATCGGACGTGTTCTCAAAGAATGGTTAGATTCGGGTCGTGTCAAACGTGAGGAGTTGTTTATTACCACAAAGCTACCACCGCCAGGTAAGAAGAGTAGAAATCGATGGAACTGCACTACTATTTACTTCCACATTTTCGGTTTGTAGCCAATGTTCCCGATTATGTTGAGCCAACATTGCGTAACTCCTTGGCCGACTTGCAATTGGATTATATCGATTTATATTTGATACACACCCCGTTTGGTGTTATGATGGAAAATAACGATTTCAAGCGTGATGAAAATGGACTTATTGTCGTGGATCCTACCACAGATCATATTGCCGTTTGGAAGGTAAGATATCGATATATAGTTCCAGATTGTAACTAAAATGTGTTGTTTTGTTTTCAATATTAGAAAATGGAGCGACTATTAGATTTGGGTTTGGCCAAATCAATTGGCATTTCCAATTTCAATCAGAAACAAATCCAAAGGGTTTTGGATAACTGCACAGTTAGGCCAGCAAATTTACAGGTAAGAACAGATTTGATTCAAGCTGTGCTCAACGATTAAACACACCTTTCCCCAGATTGAACACCACGTCTATTTGCAACAACCCGAGCTAATTGATTTTTGCAAAACAGAAGGCATTACCGTAACCGCTTATTCACCACTCGGTTCCAAGGGTATTGCCAATCTTAACAAAATGGCTGGCGTTGAGAGGGAGTTGCCGGATCTTATGGATATTCCAGAGGTAAAAGAAATTGCTGAGGCCCATGGCAAAACACCGGCCCAAGTTCTACTTCGATGGATATTGGATAGCGGCGTGGCAGCCATACCGAAAAGCACCAATGCCAAGCGTCTGAAAGAGAATTTAGACATTTTCGATTTCAATCTGACCGACGAAGAAATGGAGAAAATGAAATCTCTGGATGCCAATGTACGCATCTGTGATTTTAAATTTTTCCCAGGGTAAGGAGATCAATATATATTTTTAAATACTTTTACTTCCATTGTTTCTTTTTACAGTGTGGACAAACATCCTGAATTCCCATTTTAAGGTCTCTCGAGAAGTTTTTACATTTATTGAAATCTGTATTTTACTTGTAGCTGATATCCACAATTTGCTTCGTATTGCAAGCTTGAAATGTTAAAGAGTATTTTTTTAATTAATTTATAATTTGCCCTCAATAAAGTGTTCGAAAAATTGTTTGAAATTTTAGTGATCTAATAATTTCTTAGAGTAATAGGACAGACCATTCGGTTCTTTGTAGTTTGAAAACGTTATACTATTTTACATTTTTTTTAATAATCTTGGTTCCCTTGTCTAAAAAACTAGTAAAATTTGCGGGAAGAATGAAGAGAGTACACACAAATACGGCGTTCTCTTTTATTACTTTTTATGCCTCCACCATAATATGGAGGGTATGTTAAGCTTGTTGTTCCGTTTGTAACACCTCGAAGTATGCATTTGAGGCACCACATTTAGCGATGTTCGCCCGTCTCTCTGTCAGTCCGTAAGTGGAACTCACTCTAGCTTCCGAACGAAATGAAGTAGGTTGATAATGTTTTACTCAGATGTTTAATATGTCAGCAGGACTTTTGGTATTGAAAATGGGCTATATAAGTCATCATTTTGGTATAGGCCCCATATAACTGTACCGACAAATTTAAGGTTTTACAGGTGTTTCAGTTACAATTTTAACCCGAATTTCCTCCAAGTTGGCAGCGTGTATCCCATATATAAGAAACATCTTTGCATAGAACTATTAATATAGGTCTATGTTTAGGTATAGTCCCATATAACTGTGCCTCCAGATTTTCCATGTGTTAATGATTCATGGCACAGTTTTCACCGGACAAAAATTTTCTGTACAAGTCCTTTTAAGTTCTGAATTAGGAGTTCGTAGTGGGCACTGCTTCCTATGACAGAAAATTGCAAATACACATTCACGTCGGTAAAGATACACGTTTTCGTATATATTCATATCACCGTAACTCCTGAAATTCGGATTTTTCTAAATTATAGCGAGATTTTTCAACTGAATTTTTTTACATTTTGAAAGCTCCTTTCAAATGGTGGAGGGTATAAAACGTTCGGCCCAGCTTCTTTTTACTTCTTAGTAGACAAATTGTTCCGAGCCTAATATATGGCACCAAAGGTAGATCAGGATCTATACGCAAAGTTGCATTATATTGTTATATTTTTAAAATATATTATTGATATATTTTTAAAATACAAAAAAATTACTATGTTTCAAAATAAATCACACATTGATTAAAAAATAAAATCGAATATTTCGTATTTACAAGAAAAAAACATCTCAAGAAGTTGGTACAAATGTTGTTGTGACAATTTTCAGTTCCACTGATCTCCTTGGCAGATCAAGAGAGACGTCCTTTGCTTGAGTTAGTTGTAAATTTACTGGTTTCGATATTTCTTGTTGACTTAAAGAACAGGGAGTAGTTGCATTTGAGATATCCTTTAAAGGCATTTCGGTAGGTAAATTGTGTCTGTTCGCCGTGGGAACATTTTCAGGAACTTTGTTAGGTTTGAGTATCTCTTCATATATTGACTAGTTGTGATTTCTTTTTCGTCGCCTTTCTTGACATTATTGGGGGATATTGCATCATTTGAGATGTCCTTTGTAGGCGCTTGAGTAGATAAATTGTATTTGTTGTTAGGATTGAGTATCTCTCTATCAATTTGACTAGTTGGGATTTCCTTTTCGTCCTCTTTCTTGGCATTATTATTGGATGTGGTATCAGTCTCTTTGAGAAGATTTGTGGTGGTATTAACTGTTGATTTAGCTTTAATATCTTCCTTTCCCGTTGAGCATTTGTTTTCTTCCTTGGGGTAGATTGAAACCGGATTTGTATTTTGAATTGAAATTTTAGCGGATTTCTTTTTGTTTTCGGTGTTTTGCTTCTGTTGAACATTTTGCATGTCCACAATGGCATTTACCACATCCACTTGGCTACAAAGGGGGAGACATAAAAATAAAAAAATATTGAAAATAAACAATTTAGAAAAAATATTTTTAGAATAGTTTGTAGAAATTATCATCAATGTGCGCTTTCACAAATTTTATTTAATTTCAATATTTCAAATTAAATCTAAAGTATTTTTAGAGCTTAGATTTGCCAGTTTATACTTGCGAAGGGTGCCTAGAGTTTATACAAAGTTTACCATTCTCTGTATTGTTTAAAGATATTTTTAGTCTATTGTAGCCTATAAAATTACAATTTTTTTCACCCCATTTTAATTGTCCGAGCATCAAATTATCTTCGAGACAGGAGCTGAAATTGCCAAGGCAATATTTCAATTTTGAAACATTTCCGGTAAAAAGTGTGACACAAATCATCAAAATACCAAATATCTGAATGTACAGTTCTACGGGGACTATATCAAAATCTAGACCTATAATGACAGTTCTATGCAAGGATGTTTCTTACACAATGGAAACACATGCTACCAATTTACAGCAAATTCGGGTTGACATTGTGACTAAAACAGCCAAAAAAATTAAATCTATTGGTGAAACAGTAACCTGAGGAAAAAAAAGTAACAAACATTATTTTTCACTTCCCAGTCTTCGCAAACGTTAGAACGCCGCTCTTGAAACCATACCAAATCTTCAGGGGCCAAATCACCGCATTCGTCATCGAGTTCTGTTTCGTATAGAGAAACATTTCGATCGCTGTAAATTTTTGGATAACCGCTTTCGATCGCAAATTATTTTGTCTACTACTTTTTTTACATTGCTGTAAACATATGGTAATAAGAAATTGGAAGCTAAAGAGAATTTCAAAATAAGTTTTTGCAACCAAAATATGTTATTGCTGAGAAATTTATATTGTTTCTGTGTGTTTAAATGCATGTGTACAAATATATTATGAATGCAAGTGTTTTTTTGTTTTCCTCGTCTTCGGACTCAGAGCATGAGTACAATGGCATTAATAAGGAAAAATATTCGTGACAAATCTAGTCCTATAACATTGCCTGAAGTGGCGTAAGTGATTTTATTTAAAATCGAATAAAACCGCCAACTTCTTGTTTCTTTTTGTTTGCATTTTTTCCGCACAAAAATCACTACATACTTTGTTTTCGATGGCATACTACCTATCGTGTACAACTTCGAGTAAAAACAATTCGATAACGACCGCGGTGATCCGGGTAAACTACTTTACGATGCTGAAGTACTTGATTTCGACTGCGGTGATTTGGCCCCAGATCAGAATATATGGAAAAAAAGTTCACTATTTAATACGAAATACGGAACTGAATTTTATACATTCTTAATGTAGCGGTAAATGACCCTTCTTTTAGCTTGTAAGTAGTAGAAATAGAGAAGATATTAAAAATAGAGCAGTAGAAAGAAAGCACTTGAAAATTAGAATTGGCATTAAAAAATTGTAGGGAGCAATATTTGTTAGAAGCGCAAGTTCTGTCCTTTACTAAACACAAACACATTCAACCAAACATAACACCATTTTGAATGTTTTATCTATGTGCAGTATTTTGGATGTAAATAAAGAGTATTTCTGCTACGAAAAAAAAAACTATGTTTCTTTAATAGGTTGGGTTACAACCAACCCAACGCTCTTTGTACAAAAAACTACTTCGTTTCATACTATAGTAACACGCTTACATCAATACATTTGATAGAAAATATGCTATCAATATTTAAACTTATTTCATCAGAAAAACTTTAGCAACATGCGCATACCTACCTATACCTACTTTTGTGTTTTCGAATTGAAATAAAACATTTGAAGTACTTTTTGCTTTTGTATTTTTTAGTTTAGCATATTTGAGTTAGAATTCAAAAAGCTTAAAAAGGTTTTTAACGATTTTTTTGGTTGTTATACTTATTCATATTTAATTATTAACAGGCATTTTCTTGTTTTGTTAACTATAGAAAAAAGTAAATATATTAAAAAATAAATTCATATTACAATTGTTTTCGTGTTTTTTGTTTTGTTTGGAAATTTAATTTCTTTTAATTACAACTGAATTATTTTAATTACATACAAATATATTTATTCGAGGTAGTAGTGCTTTTTGGAAACACCGTGTGTGTTGTTTTTTAATTTTTTAACAAAATAAGAAGGGAATTAGGATTTTGGAAGAAAGAAAACTTATAAAATTGAAACATTTATACATTTTTTTTCTGGTAAATAAAAATTATCACTTTGTTTAGGGGAAGGGTAATGGAAGGGGTATGTTCAGTAATAAAAATTAATGTCAATTAAAGAATTACAGAAATACAAAAAAAAAAAAAAAACAAACAACAAACTAAACAAATTTTACACAGGCCAAAAATAATGTTAAACGGTACAGTGGGTAAAATACAGTAAACACTATTGGTATCACATATTTATTTATCGGTATTATATTTCCAGCCGATTTAGTTAGAACATAATATATCCCATGACCCCTTGTCAGCCCTTTTAGAAAGTTGGTTTATATTTTAATTCATGTTGATATATATGTTCTAAACAATTTCGAATGTTAGATGTTTAAAGAACATTCTTCAGGTCTTATATGAAAAGACCTTTAAGTCTTGCATGGAAACAACTTTAATTGTTCTGCGAAAAAATGTTTTTCTCCTATGTGATCGGTTACACTTCCTTTGATTACAATTAATCCTTCCCAAAGACAGGCATTCTGGTTTTAAAAATAACTTTGTCAAAAAAAAAAACAGTAAAAAGGTCAAAAGTCGGGCATAACAAAAATATTTATATTGGGAATTTATGGAAGTAGATCATAGCAATTGTGAATCTTTTTTGAACGTATATTATAGCTTTAGACCAGTTATACTTTGGAATCGGAGGATACTAATATATGGGATGTATACCCAACTCTTAATCGATTTCCACCAAATATTACGAAGACATTTGTACCTCTCGAACCAAATAATATTGTTAAAGAGTGTTTCATATGATTATATTAAAAAATATTTATCGAAGATCTAAATATATGGGAACCGAGTTTCAACAAATGTCTTATTTGCAGTTGAATGTGCAAAAATCCATCTTTTTTGGGCTGGGGTCCCATGGTGCCCAATAACCGTCAAATCGGATGAAGATATATATGGAAGCTGTATCCAAATCTCAAACGATATCGATCAAATTTGACAAATATCATTGTTGTGGAGTGCATAATACGAATATAAGGTCTTAGCTATAAATATATCTTAACTAGTTTTCATCAAATTTGAAGTGCTTGCTTCTGAATTGGATTCATCCAAATTCATTTCATTTGGAAGAATATATATATGGGAGTTATATCTAAATCTGAACCGATATTCACCAAAATTACCAGACATACTTCTGGACTGAATATGGCCGTCTATGCTAAAATTGATTTCGTTCGGATTGATATTACGCATCTGGTGCACAATACTTATGAAATCGGACGACACTATGTATGGGAGCTATATTAAAATCTGATCCGATTATCACCAATTTCAATGATTAACAAATGATTTTTGAATGATTTTTGGAAAATTTCATCTCAATCAAAAAATAAATGCGACCTGTACTTTGTTTACAAAAATAAATAAACAGACGGACGGACATGCATAAATCGACAAAGAATGTGATTCTATGAAGATCATCATTGGGACTTATTGGTCTATTTCGTTTCCTTTAGCATGTTACAAACGAATTCACAAAGACATAATACTCTGTACCACAATGTGGCGTAGGGTATATATACAATACTGTCATTTTACCCATTGTATCGACATTTAAACATCGGACGGTGTTTTAGTAACCTAATAACACTACATCGTATTGTAGTGAAATATAAAATAAAAATTTAATATTGTATACAACATTTTTGTTAATAAGTGATCGTCATGTTTTTTGGAATACATTCATACTTTAATAAGTACTGTTTTGGTTTTAACCAGTATTAAATAAATAAATATTTTGTATTTAAATTCATTCGTTGTCAAATTCAAAGAGTATTAGTGTAGATGTTTAGTAATTGTAGTAGTAGAAGAAGTCGTAGTGGTGGTAGTAATTTTAGAAAAACGTTAATAAAACATTTATTTAAATCCACAATTTGTTTTCAAAATAAGACAATTTTTTAAATAAAAGTTTTTGGTTTGTTTCTGTTTTTGTTTTAGTTGTTTTAGTAGTAATAACAAAAGGAATGACGACGTACACTGAAAGAAACAAAACTTACTGAGAAAGAAACTCAAGAAGAGAAAACACATAAAGATCGGAAATAAAGCCAAAAGAAATGGAAAATGAAAATAAGTCATGTTTTGAGTAGAGTCTAGTATTAGTGCGTTCTAAGCGTTAAACGAAGAAAATGGAAGGCTGGGAATGTGTGTTAATACTTTTTGTTGTTGTTTTTGTTTTCTGGTTTGAGTTATTTGAGGTTAGTATAAGTTAATACACATATGTTTTGTCTGTTTTGCTTGCAACTACAAATTTTTGTATAATTTCTTTTTGCTTTTGATTCGATTTGGAAAAAGAAGTTTACTTAGTTTTAGCATTGTTGTTCTATATACGTATGTGTATGTATGTGTTTTGTCTACGGTTTATTCTGCTAGTCTAATTAAAAAATGGTTTATGTTTTGTTTTAAGATGCCAACCATCTTCCCAATGGAAGCAAACTCACGTTGTACGAGTATCTTCATCAGAGCTACGTCTGTAAAAGAGCGAATAATTTTAAAAAAAATATAACGATAAAATGATTGCATATTTTTTTATAAAGATAGGTTAGAATACAATCTGACCTGCATAATTTAACCTAAAATATATTATGTATTGTCTTGTTGTTAGTTAGAATATGAATTCAATCTATTTCATATAATAACAGTTAGTTTAAAGAAATATATTAAGAACATTGTTGAGGCGAGTTCAATAGCATAGATTTTTTAAATGTAAAAAATTACGTATTTTCTGACGTTGCTTATGATGTTTTCAAAAATGTGAGTTGAAATTCTGCTTTTGCAGGTTCACAGCATGAGCAGTGCTAGTCTATAGATTTATGTATTTAACAATGATATAATCCAAATTCAAGACAATAAATAATATTCTGACAGCATTATTTTAAAAAGTAAACCCACCTGACATCTCCGTTTGAACGCATGGCTACAGCTGCAACTTCAAATAAACCAATAAAGAAGCATAACAATAATGGTCCAAATATGGCACCCTGCCAACCAATCCAGTACATGCCACCAGCAATTGCCAAGCCGGTTAAATATGGATGACCACCCCTGGAATTATAAAAATGGAAAATATATAAAAATCCCCTCTTGAAATTTTAGTTCTGAAAACTTACCCCTTCATTTCAGCATAAATGGCTGCCTCGAAATAAGGCGGCACAAAGAATTGTAGTAAAAATAATGCAATGCCAGCATAAAGGCGATCCTGGGCCAACCATAACTCCAAAAGAGCCGGCAGCGAACACCAATAAGAACCCAAAAAGGGGGCAGCAGATAAAATAGCTGCCAATGCGGAGGGTAAAAACACAATGCGCGCTCCAAATACGGTATGTACCAGCCATGTAAAGAGGCCCGTAAACAGCGAACACTTGAACATTGATATTAATACACCGGATATTGAATTTTCCAAGGCATCAGCAATTTTAGAGCCTGACGAAGAGAAGCCAATGTATTTGGTAACTTGGAGGGGAGCATATTTCGTTTGACTACTCGATAACAAATAAAACAGAGCCGTAAAGAAAACAATCTAAAAATATTTAAATATTACATAATTTCTTAATATACACAATTTTCGAGGTGTATCCTTACCATATCCAAAATAAATTCAACACAGGCCTGTCCTCCCGACAATACCAGCGATATAATTTCTCCCGTAAACGCCATAATCATTGACAGATTCGTACGTATAATATGCCACAGCGATTCAGCCACTTCCATTATGGTTTGTGTATTGCTTTTGGCCCAGCCAATGATGCCCTGTTTCGCCACTAAAACTAGCTCTTTAAAATGTCCTTTATTAAAAACACATTGCTTTTTGTTAGACATGATGACATGCAGGGTTAAGCAGAGACGTATTTTTGTTGTTTTACAATTTTTTTATCACGGGACTTTGTTTGAAACCAACCGAAAATAACCAAAAACAAAACAAATCGCGCCCACAAGATATATCGATACATATAAATTAACTATACAAATATACATATAGGTGTTCCCAGAAGCTGTGGAAGAGTAGCAATACAAACCCCCTGTTTAAGATATGCCAACTTCATAAATGTAGAAATATTTTTATTCCATAAGATAATTTTCCCCCAATGGAAAATAAAATAGTTTTGGAACTTACTATTTTTATTTGCCTAAAACATAGGACTATCTGATGTATCCAATTATATGCCATAAAACATGAGACAAGTTGATGTATCTATTTTCCAAAAAATTTTATTTGGAGGAGATGTCAAAAAATCTACCAAATTCTGTAACCAAGCCCTTTGACACAATTAGTGTAGGAGAAACACAAGCAGATCTTTAGTAATTGCTGTTTTGCCAGCAATAATCGTTAAATTTTTGTGGAATTATATGTATGTGTGAAAGACAGTCATACGTGGAATTTCAGAATTAGAAGTGAAATCCTCATGAAATGAAATAACAAAACTTTATAAAATGGAGTGATAGCTCTGGGTCTATTCAACTTGTGATTGTATTTTCAGCCTAAAAATCTACGCCCGGGCTATTTATCAAATGAACTGCGAATATGAGAACACAACTAAATGTGCAGATCAATTGAAATATAGTTTCGACCTAGGACTGACATTCGAAAGCATGTTCAAAATACCGGTGCATGTCACTGCAATACATTGAAAAGTAGGAACCCGAAAAGATACTTGTTGACCTCTGGGGTTAGCTATTTGAGGTGAGTCTGGTCAACTAGTGCTACGTTTTAAAAATGCAAAAGAGGTAGCACACCTCATGAAAATATCTGCATGGTCAAGGAAGGTTCAAAACGAAAATTCTAGGATCAAAAATTCTAATATTTTTATCAACACAAGATCTGGAGCAAAGATGGTATATGACGGACCACTTCTTTAGGTACCTCCCCCCACAAAGGGTAAAAATTATGAGTACTTATAACCCTTATAACATGCGCAACAACTCAGTCTTTAAATTAAGTTGTTTCACTAAATCCAAATCGAATGTGGATACGGTATTTTTGCCTCCCCCACAAGGGGGCAAAATTTTTAATGGTTACAAGTCTCATAAATAATTGTTGCATGTGTATTCTATTTCCCCACAACACAATATTGTCACATAAATTAGATCTAGTGTGAATATAGAACTCATCCGTCCATCCTCCCCCACAAAGGGTCAACATTTTGAATAGTTATAACTCTCTCAACAACTCAGCGAGTTTCTTCAAAATTGGTGAAAAAATTTCAAACATAAAATTAACGTAAATATGGAATATGTCAAAATGTTTATTAACTATAAATCGCACAATATTGGAGGTAAGTAATTTTTGCACATTTCTATATTTGTATTGGTATTAAATAAAGTGATCGAATACATCGATCCACTCTTTCTCGTTCCACCCCCACTCAATTTCAACATTTTCCTGTTCCTTTAATCAATACAATTGTAAGCTGAAAATGATTTCTTTGTGCTGAACAAACATTATCTTGCTAGATGTTTTTCATTACATTAATATTTACATAGCGATGTAATGCCTGATCGATTTTCAATGAAACAACAATGAAGGGATTAACGAAATATGTATCACAAGTAGCTTGGAGGTAACAAGGATTTAGAACCTATTTTAAAGATATAACTTTAGGAAATATAATTAAAGAGTAAGAAAGCAAAGTCATTTCAAATAAGCATTTCCATCTTTGCATTTTCTGTAATTTAGCTTGTCAAATTTCACTGCATGGAAACGGATGGTCCTTCTTAATAATCAAAAAAATAAATAAATAAATAACGATTATAACAGAGTATCATTTTTTAATATGTTTCCGATATTTCATTGAATTTTTTTTATATCTGAGGACACAGCTATTCCTGTCTATAGTTCTGCAATTCTTTTTCAAATTTATTGATCACACAGCTATTCCTTAAACAACGTCTATAGTTTTGCAATTCTTTTTCAAATTTATGGATCAATGTTCCGTAAATCTCAATGTTGTGAAATTGTTCTTATTTAACAATTTAAACTAAAATAATCCAATAATAAACGAATGTTGCTCTGTTTATGATAAATGATTGATGGAATTAATGGCCAATAATGAAAACTTTGTTTTAGTCTCGAAAGATGACTGAAATGGTGTATGGATAGTTAATACAATTCGCAATGTGTATTTTGGTATTTAACAAAACAATATTGGGTTAAATGAATTATTTAAATGAACAAACCAAACACAAATAATAAAATAAGAAGACAAACTCAAAACAAAATCAAAGCCCCAATGGGATAATTAATTGTAATAAACGAAAAACAAGTTCAACTTACCAGGATTATCGACAATTTCACCAAATGTAGTTTTCAAGGCATCCGTGGGAACACGTGGCCCATAGGAATCTGATTTATTGAAATCTATCCAGTACTGTATGAGACGATCCCAAACATCTAATATTTGCTCCTTTAATTTGGTTGCATGTACCGGGTCAGCATCAGTTAACCAATCATCAATATAGGTTTCAATTTTACGCCGTCCATAATGATGGGCATTATCCAAAGCATCATCCAATGATGATTGAATATTTGCTGGTAAAATATCAATCAATTCTGGGCGATCAGTAATTGTTTTGTTAATTAAATCTTTGCCCAAATAGGCCACCTCAATAGTTTCAGAATAAATGTTGACACAAAAGAATACACCCAAGAACACAATAATAAGGATCATAAGAATTATCATTAGAATAGAAGTGACCAAGTCCACTGAAGATTTGAGAGAGTTGCGAATGATGCCATTGATTTTGTAGTTCAATTCCAAGACACCAGGAAGACACAAAGGCAAAACAGCCGAATGATGTACTATGGCCCAAGACTAAAATGGAAGAAGGGATTTATTTCAAAAGCCTTCAACAGCATAATATATATATCTGTGTAATTACCTTCAATTTGTTGTAGATATCATTTAACTTTTCCGTCACAAAATCCGTAAATCCCGTGTATATGCCCAGTTGGTAAAGTAAATGCATAAACATGGGTATTAAAGCCAATATAAACATCCAAACATTGCGATATAAAAATGTTGCCATGCAAGCATAAAAGAGAAATTTAAAATATGTGCCACTCATTTGGGGTTCATCGTCATCATTATGTTCCTTGTGGTCACCATGATCTTCGTATGCCTCTAAAGTTTCCATTGAATCCATGGTTTCACTAAACGAGACATCTTCAATATCTGAGTGTAGACTTTGTTTTTTATTTTGCAAACGTAGGGAATTTATGGATTTTTCAAAATCCGATCGATCAAGCAATTTTTTTACTTTCTCAACCATAGAACTGGATTCTTCAGTATTTTGCAAATGATAGACAATAGAGGCTCCAACATATAACATAATCAATATGAAGGCAGGAACTTGTAAGGCTCCCAAAAAGCTACAACCATATGAGACAATGGCAATCCACAAAGATTGACCCGCAATTACAAAACGATTGCTATTCGCTTCTTTCCAAAAGAAATAGACCGAGGTAAGGTAGACAGCAATTATGGCCACCAACTGCAAACATAGGAGTTATGTTAATAGTCTGTTTCGCTTGAAAATACTTTTAAAACTTACCAAATAAATATTCAAATAGCCTATGAGCTGGACAAACAACGAGTGCGAGAATACAATCAAACGCCAAATGGCACACAAAAACCCTTTGGGAGCATATAAAACCAATAGTTTTATACAGGTTGCAATACCTACACCTGCTGTTATAACTTGCCAATGAACTTTCAGCCAATTCACCAAAAAACTACCGCAACTTTCGGTAGCCTCCAAAGGGGCCAGACACAGCGAAACAAAGACATTGGAATCACGTTCTTCGAGTTTTTCAAACCAACCGTTCAGTAATTGTGCCAGTTTCCGTTTAAATGGAAACAATACAGCACCCATTAAGAAGGCCCACAGAAGGGGCCGTACAAACGGTCCAAGTATAAAACATACCGCCACAAATGCAGCAACACCCGCTGCGATGAGGAAATTATACATGGCTGCTTTAAAACTTTCATGATTCTGCGATCGTATACGCATTAATTTATTCAGAACACTATCGAAGGAACGATCCCTTCGTATTGAATCGGATCGATGCATTATGTAGTAATTGGAAATATTTCGATTTGGTTTGCCTTTGAATCAAATTTTTGTAGTTGAACTGAAAGAGAAAAATTAAGTTATTTTTAATAGAGTTATAATAGAATCCAGAATTCTGGGCCAATCTGCAAAAATACTGCAAGAATGTGTGAATACCTACAGAGTTATTTGGGAGACCTATTTTTTAAAGAACAACCAGGGCTACAATTGGTCCCCACAGCAATAATCGTGCTTTTCTTGTAAGAATATTTTCAAGGATTTCCATTCAAGATGGGTATTCACGTATTTTTTAAGTGCTATAAGAGTTACAACCTTAGATTAAAAAATCCTCGATGTCCCTTGAACATATTGTCGGAGATTTTTTTTGGATTTTTTCAAAGAGTTATAATCGTAAGTTTCTTTTTGTTAGTTAGGAGCTTTAATCGTAAATTTTTTAAAGAATATTTTCAAGAACCCTCGGTGCTGCCATTGTGGATTTGTAAGGAATTTAGACCCCAGGTCCCTTTGGAGAAAAATCCGTTTCAGGACATTTGGAGTCGATCTGGGGTTGTCCGTCCGTCTGTCTGTCTGCTGATGCGCACGATAACTCTCGAAGGGAGTATCTGATTTGCTCCAAACTTGGTACATCGTAATATTATTATCAAACCTAGATCGAGTTCAAAGATGGGCAATAACGTAATAACATTTTCAAAGAAAATAATCAACCTCGTAGAAAGAGAAATGATCAATCGTTTCTGTGCAAACTTTGCAAATCTTAATATTTTTGTCAGTGCTAAGTGAGGGTAAAATATGGACAATCTCGGCCCACTCCACGAAGAACTTCCGCCACAAAGAGTCAACATTTGGAGAAATTTGGCGTTGACTGATAATAGTCATCCGCGGAAAAAAAAGGAAAGAGGGAATATGTAAGTGCAACATTTAATTGTAGCAAACGGAGAGAAATTTAATTGTTTTGCATTTAATTGCAGATAAGGATAACTAGGGACATTAAATTGTCGGGACATCAAATAGTCGTCGGATTGCATTACATTTAACTGTAAAGACGTTGGACGTCGTGAGTCCGAGGTTGTGGAAAGAGATGAGCTCGACTGGTATATCACCTTTCCTTTGTGATGCCATAGATAAGGCACTTCTGCGCACAGAGTGGGAAAATGGTATCGTTCATTTTCCATATATTTGGATGCAGAGGAAATAAAGGACACTGCGAAAAAGAGGACCAAACTTCTGTATTTGGGTGG
Source organism: Musca domestica (assembly GCF_030504385.1). Taxonomy (NCBI): domain Eukaryota; kingdom Metazoa; phylum Arthropoda; class Insecta; order Diptera; family Muscidae; genus Musca; species Musca domestica. The sequence continues at coordinate 5,144,110 of NW_026712329.1, read as the reverse complement.
CACACAACTCCAAGAGGTTGTATACAGCATTCCCGAAGCACTTGTAGAGTCTGACGATACAACTGAAAGTGTTGATGTGTTCAAAATTCTGGTAGAAACACTCAACGAATATTTTTCACCAGAAAGAAACACGACATTAAAAAAAAAAACACCTTTTTCGTTCGCTTAAGCCTGAAGGATGCGAATGTTTGAACAGATTTCTTGTGAGACTACGGAACCAGGCCGCAAAATGTAATTTCGGTGAGACAAAAGATGAGATACTGGGTATAAATATAAAAGACAAGATAATTGATAATTGGGCTCCGAATGATTTAAAGAAACAACTCCTAGAAAAAGAATATACACTTACAGAAACCATCGAAATGTGTCATGCCCATGAACAGATAAATAGCCAGACAGAAACAATGAAATATCCCTATGTATCTGTGATATTAGCAAAATCGAATCAAAGAATCAACAGAGTGAATGTGGCAGATGTGGTCGGCAAGGTCATGAAGGTACAAGTATTGACTGTCCTGCTAAAAATTCAAAATGCAACAAATGCGGTTTATTGGACATTTTGCTCGCAAATGCAAGTCGAATTGTTTGAAACGCAAGCAGCCTGGTTTTGGATACACAGATGCGAAAAAGCGGAAATATTCAAACATTCAATTTGTCAATCGAAATGTGTCATGCCCATGAACAGATAAATAGCCAGACAGAAACAATGAAATATCCCTATGTATCTGTGATATTAACAAGATCGAATCAAAGAATCAACAGATTGAATGTGGCAGATGTGGTCGGCAAGGTCATGAAGGTACAAGTATTGACTGTCCTGCTAAAAATTCAAAATGCAACAAATGCGGGTTTATTAGACATTTTGCTCGCAAATGCAAGTCGAATTGTTTGAAACGCAAGCAGCCTGGTTTTGGATACACAGATGCGAAAAAGCGGAAATATTCAAACATTCAATTTGTCTCAAGTGACGGTGTGAAAGAAGTTGGATCTATGGGAAATAAGTGGAAAGAACACAATTGTTTCCAAATTGCAGAGAAGTTAAACGGGCACATGGGGGAAATGATGGAGTGCTATATAGGGGGTCGAAGGATTGACATGCTGATTGACTCTGGATCACATCATAATAGTTGGCAACCTTGTTATGATTAGTGTCAAAAAATTGTGGTGCTCCGTGCTTTTGAAAAAATTATTAGTTATATGTTCTATTAAATTAATTAATCTGGTAAAAAATGTTCAATAGTGATTTTGTAACTCATAGTTATAATTAGTGTAGTGTTTTAAAATCTTCAAAAATAATTCATGGACTTCGGCTACATCCAACCGAAATTTTCCGTTTCGACTTGAGTTATGTACGTTGGGCAATATTGTCCTACGAGGTACCAAAAACGTAATTCCTGACCCTTTAAGAACGAGAGTTTTAACGTTGGCACATGAATGTCATCCAGGCGAAATGGTGATGAAGCGACGGTTACGATCAAAAGTATGGTTGTTGAGAAACGTGTGAAGAACTGTCACGAATGTTTGTTGGTGTCAAGACCGCCCGACCCAGCACCGATGACTCGACGTGTTTCACCACAAGGGCCTTGGTTATGCCTAGCAATGGATCTATTAGGACCATTACCAAACAATGATTTCATATTTGTTGTCATTTATTATTATTCAAGATACAAAGAGGTAAAATTTCTAAAGAAAATTACATCAAACGAGATAATCAATTTTCTGGATGAATTGTTCTCTCGACTGGGCTACCCAAAGTCAGTTACTACAGATAAGAGTCGTCAGTTTGTCAGTGACGAGTACAGGAGCTATTGCGCTAACAAAAACATCGAAATCGTGACGTCCCCACCCTACTGGCCACAAGCGAATGGAGAAGTAGAGAATATGAATCGTTCTATTGTAAAACGCCTGCGAATAGCTCATAGTAATGGAACGGACTATAAGAAGGAAATTCAAAAATTCCTGCTAATGTACAATGTCACCCCTCATGGAATAACTGGAAAAGCTCCAAGGGAACTGCTTTTCAATTGAGTAATTCGGGACAAAATACCATCTATATCGGATGTCGGTGAAAACATTTTGGATGCGGAAGCCAGAGACTTAGACGCGATCAATAAAGAAGGAGTACAAGTTTCGTGGTGCAAAACAAAATAATACTCAAGTTGGTGACAAAGTATTGGTGCAAAATGTATACAAAATGAACCGGGTGATAATAATTTGTTTGCAGATCGTGTTGAGACACAAATGGGTCAAGATCAGATAAATCCAAAACCGCGGGTCATTACAATATGAAATGAAAAATATTTCCTTTATAAAATTGTTCATTTGACATTTTTGATACCTCACCCACAACGGGACAATAATTTAAATAACCATAAAGCTCGTAAAACACGAAATGAACATACGATTAATTTCAAACAAGGCGTATCTCAATATTTCTATCAACATAAGTTTTATCAATCGCACACACTTTAATATTTCTACTGAAACAATACTTCATTGGAAGATGGAATATATAGGACCATCCTCCTGGCACCTCTCCAACAAAGGGACAAAAGTTGGAATTAATTTAACTATTATTAAAATGTGAAATAAGAGTCCGATTATATTCAAATTTCACAGACCCCAATATTTTTATTAACACAAGAGCTAATGTACCTCCCCCAACAAAAGATAAAATTCGGATTAACAATTATTTGCATAAAAATTGAAAAATAAATTTTCTATTTCCTTTGAACTTTGCACATCCCTACTTTTAATGACCTTAGAAGAAGCTCAAAGTTTAGACTAAAATGTCTATTCCCTTTGTTATATTATTGTTCATCATTTTAAAAGTTTTTGTGGTGGGTATCAGAATGGTTAATGGTTATGTGGCGAACAATTTTTGAAATTAACATCTAAATCGAATTAAACTTGTACTATAACAAAACACTTTAGGAGCCCCTAGAAAAGAAAGGACAAAGTTTTCAAATAACATGAACTTTAAACGCCTTACGCCTGCACTCATTTGCTCTGCCAACTCATGGAGTGCAAACGTAGTGATGTGTGTTATAAAATTATTACTAAGCAGTTTCAGAGAGGCAATAGGTCTGCTAATATTTGACTTTTGAACAACAACGTACAATGTCCACATATCTTTCACAGACAAAAGTTGTCTGCAGACATTACCAGAGCATGTCGGTGACAAACCAGTTAGCAAAACACGCTAAATAGGTAGAACCGTGTTCAAGTAAATTAAAAAAAAAAAAACCATATATTTTAACGGCCAAGGTCGTTTTATGTAGATTTGTAGTCATTTTTAAAAATGACTATAACACGCTTTTAGAATAACAGAAACAATTGAAATCATAAGTACTTACAAGTAATATTCTCGAATCATTCCTAAAACCTTATCTCGAAGAAAACCTCAGAATCATAATAACAAATGATGTTATATTTCAATCAATACGAATGCAAATTAACCACACCCCTTTGTTTTATATAGATTTCCATGATCGAAAAGGAATTTGATAATAAATACAGACATACTTACCGATCAATTACAGTTCAAATTACCACTCGTATCATCAAAGTAATATCCAGTAATTTTCATCTACCCAGTGTCTCTGGTCTGGAATCAGCTAGGAGCAATAGCAAGATAACATTGCCATGTAAAGTAATTTAATTACTATTTTCAATCTGAACTATAACAAAACACAACACGCTTAATGTTCCGTGTTATCAAACGATTCTTCTGCCACTGACTAGTTTATAATTGGATACAGAAACATTTTTGGAATGAATAATTTTTCTTTGCCATATGACGTCACTTTTTTCTTTCGTTTGAGATATTTTTATTTTTGGCCACTGTAATGTTGCAACATTCTACTTGCTTGAATTTAATTTTAGATTAGATTTTTTTTTCGAAATCACCAGTAGCAGTAAATGTAAAAATCCACAAATATTTGCAATTTTTTTAACATTAAATGTTTTATATATTTAACTCGCTCCCCACGATAAGCTTCTTAGTGGACTTTTCGAACAAAACAAATAAGAAATCAAAAAGGAACGCCCGATAAAAAAGAACAAGAAAGCAAAATCTGTTTGTTTACGAATGAATGTAATTCATAACCCGAGGGATCTCTGTTGTTTACGAATGAGACATGAGGAAATCGAACAGCTGGACACATTAATTAAATGAACCGCGGGAGTAAGTTCCTTCAACTCGAGGAAGAAATCGGCCGGCTTTAGGTCGTAATTTTGACGCCGTTAAGAATATTAAAATTGATTGAGTCGATAAAAAGGACGTGGACCATGGAACATGGTGGTGAATTACATACTAAATTTTCGCATGTAGGATATGTAGTTTGGCTTTTGGTGCAAATATTGCAAATTTAATTAAAGAACTTTTCGATCCAAAAAAAGGAATATTCTACTGTTTAGAGTTCTAAACAAGTTACTTTTTACGTTTCATACAAATTTACGTTTCAATACAAAAATTTAGAAAGTATTGCCTCTTTTGTTTTCAAGTTTCTGTCGAAGTTCCAACTTGTGGAAAAAAGGCTTACCTCGGATGAGAGAGAAAACAAACTTTCATATGAATGCACATACGCCATCCAACATTATATCTCTCACTAATAATTGTCAGTCTTCCTGAAATATTTTAAAATTTAATTAAAAGTTTCTATTATGGTAGAATTAAGAAGGTAAAGTCATGCAATCATATGTTCACAATTTGTTTAAAAATTATTAATTTGACATCTCATTGTTAAAAAGTATATTTAAAAATCCATTGTACATACACAAATCAGAGATGGGATTCTGTTCTCCATGCAGTGAAATTTTGCAAGGTCGATTACAGAAAATGCAAAGATGCTTATTTGAAATTACATTCTTAATGGTTTCTATTTTGAATTTTGAAATTGAAATGTTATAATTTATTTTTTTCATAAAAGTTCTCATTTGTTAGGGATGACACACATTTCATCGTAGTTCTGAAAGTGATTTGAATGGAACAAAGAACAAAATTCTTTTTTCGTTCAGAAAATTGTGGGTGGGGAATTAAGTAAATATTTCATAATTAATGGTAGAACAACAAATAGAGAGCGAATCGCATGCCATGTGAACTTAGAATTAGGTAATTAAGAAAATAAATCGGCATATTATTCAAATAAACAAGGAGTATGGGTAATCATTTTTGAATACAATAAACAATTTCTACATAAATCATACACATAGCAAATATACAAGGAAGCATGGTAGAAGAATACAGGTAATTGCATCAACGCCTGGGAACATTGATATGTCGAAAATTTTAAAATGTTTTTTTTTTTTTTTCAAAAATAAGTAGATTTTTGGATAACTTCATATACCCACAAATAGAAGGTTCTTATGATATGAATTTTTCAACCATTTATACAAATATCACTAATTTTTCAATCAAAATGTTTGATTCCAAAACTTTTTTGACAGTTCAATCTCCCAGCATCTGTTTCGATCCGACTACCTGTATTCTTCTACCATGCAATGAAGCAAGAAAGGAAAAATAATTATCGATAACCATTAATCGACTACATAGCAATGGTACATGAATACTTACCAACTTCGTCTTGACGACGTAACCAATTACCGACTCCAAAAAAATTGTTTGCGGGCTTGTTTTCTTTTATTCAAATAACAAATGAATATGGGTTTGTGATTTGAATACAATAAAAATTTTCTAAAGAAAAAATTTAATTTTCATTTCCTCGCTTGCAGATGACAAATTAAAGAATATTTTGAAAATTCGTCCACTGCAAAATACGGTAATTACATTTCGTACGTCCACGACAGAATATCGAAAATTAGTGAAAAATGCTTGTCTATCGGAACTGAAAAATCTTGTAAATGTGGAAATGGAAATTGAACAAGTACAAGTGAAAATTCCCGATGAAAAGCAAATGCCACCAATGCCCAGTGAAATACATAAACCCAAGGTGAATATGTTCGTCCGTAAAAGTTAGCACATTTCATTTAAAGTAAATTATATTGTTTTCCAGATTGGTGCCTTGCTCAAGGAATGTAGTCTGGTCGAAGAAGGCATCAATTTATTATGAAAATAATTACTGCGTCTTACAATACATTTGATTAAGTTTTTTATAAATTATGTTTAAACAATCACAAGTCGGGTTGAATACCTAAAATACAAACGAATAAATAATATTAAGAAAATTATAAATTATCAAGTTCGTGGTATACCTTAAATATAGGAATTATGGGTCTCTTTTGGAAGAGCTTTCCCTTGGTTCGTATAATCAGAAGGTAACGAAAATCAAACTAGATAAGAGAAATGTAAAGGGGTTTAATACGAATTTGGTATGTTAATAGGCGATACTTACATTCTCCAGAACCTCATTGATTCGAATGTCATGTATGGCGGATGAAGATATAAATGTATTACTCTTACCCCAACATTTTTCGATTTGAAGATTAATACCGAAATCATGACAGAAAATGATATTTTCTAAAAAATATATATATAAGTATAAGAGATAATACATATTGCTCTTCCTAGCATACCCGCTTTAACAAGACTTAACCAACGCCAAAGTATGGGCAGAAACCATAAAAATGAAGCAATCCCAAAATAGAGTAATCGAAATGCAGCATTCAGATGTAACCAGAGGTAGAAACCACAAATGGCAACAAAGACCAGTGATTCCTTGATTGCTGCCTTCTTTTGTTTGGGAAAATCTTTATTCACTAGTCTAACTTGCAGGGCATCGCTACCCAATTCATGTATTTCCAAACGAAGATCCGTTTCCTCGAGGCCTTTATATAAATGTGTTGTGGAGTGGAACTCGTATATCATAGAACTTCCACAGCAATTCATTTTTGATATTTTTCAAAAATCACTGTGGGATAACTGCTGCAAGTGTCGCTAGAATGGTGAAAAAAGTTTTTACATTTGTTTGCTTTTGTTCAATTCACGCACAATCTCATGCATTACGACTGTTCTATAGACCACATTTACTTAATTATTTATTTAATTTATTTACGTGTTTGGATCGGATTGGACGATTCCCATGCTCTGCGCTCCTTCATTCAGCGCATGGAGCGAGAAAACCAAAGTGAAAAACGTTCCCAAAGGAACAAATAAGAAAATCAAAAAAGAATACCCGATAAAAATTAAAGAGAAGGCAAAATCACCGAGGGACGTCTGTTGTTTACGGATGAGACGAGTGTAATGCATAACGCCGAGGGACCTTTGCTGTTTACGAATGAGACACGAGGAAAAGGCAATCAGCTGGAAGCATTCAATAAATGAGCCGCGAAACTAGTTGCTCGGTTGGCAGCGGCATATCATATATAAAACAATCGAAAAGTTGTAATAGATTAAACAGAGTAGCAGTAGTAAACACATACAGGACTGTTGTTTGTGGTGTTTCATGATTGCCAGATGCATATATATGGTAGAAGAATACAGGTAGTCGCATCGACACTGCTGCTGGGACAATGAACTGTCAAACCGATTCTGAAATTGAAATTGTTGAATGAAAAATTATTGAAATTTGTAAAAAATTATTGAAAAAAATCATATTATAACAACCCCCAGCGCTTATTTGGCTGGCTTAAGTCATCGGCTGGCTTCTTCGGAAATGAACAAAGGAGCCTGGGGTCAAAATCGAACTAAGTCAACCTAAAACTCCTTTGTTCCTCTACGAAGAAGCCAGCCGAAGACTTAAGCCAGCCAAATAAGCGCTTTATGTATTCCCAGCTTAAGGGCACCAACAGAAAAAAATGTATTTGGGAGGTAGCTTTGTTCTACCTTCTGTAATTGTGCCATGGGAGGTAGCTTTGTTCTACTCTGTAATTGTACCATGCTTGCACGTTTAAGGTGAAAATACATAAAACGCTTTTCTGACTGGCTTAAGTCATCGGCTGGCTTCTTCGGAAATGAACAAAGGAGCTTGGGGTCAAAATCGAACTAAGTCAACCTAAAACTCCTTTGTTCCTCTACGAAGAAGCCAGCCGATGACTTAAGCCAGTCAAATAAGCGCTTTATGTATTCCCAGCTTTATTCTGTCAAAACATATACACATATTGTGTATGCATGTGTGTTGTTTTAAATAAAAAATACAATAATTACTTCAAATCTGTCTGTAAAATAAATGCAATTTTTGGACGTAAATGGGTAACAAATTGTACAAACCGCTAAAACCGAATGAAATGCCAAAAATCATGTTCTATATATATCTAAAGGTTCATTTCTCTGCAAAAACTGTAGATTTTGTAGAAGCATACGTTGCAATAATCATTTTGAAAACATCCATTTGAATATTTTCTTAACAATTTTTTTATTATTGAAAAACATACACACACAAACAAAAAAGTTAACATATTAAGCCAAGCAAATAAAAAAATAAAATCTAAAAAAAATATAGTATTATAGCCCTACCTAGATTTTATTGTGTCATGGATATACTTATTTGAAATGACTTTACCTTCTAAATAATAACGGTGAAAGTACAGAAAAGGCTTTTTTGACTAGAAAATACATAAAGCGCTTATCTGGCTGGCATATCATTCTTCGTAAATGAACAAAGGAGTTTTAGGTTGACTTAGTTCGATGTTGGCCTTGGGCTCCTTTGTTCATTTCCGAAGAAGCCAGCCGATGACTTAAGCCAGCCAGATTAGCGCTTTATGTATTCCCACCTTAAGTCTTCGTAAAGGAAAAAAGGAGTTGTAGGTTGACTTAGTTCGATTTCGGCCCTAGGCTCCTTTGTTCTTTTCCGAAGAAGCCAGCCAGAAAAGCGTTTTATATATTCTCACCTTAAAGGTGCAAGCATGGTACAATTATATTTTGTGTATGTGTGTGCATTGTTTTGAATAATAAATACAATAATTTGAAATTATTTCAAATTTGGTTGCAAAATAAATGCAAATTTTGGACGTAAATGGGTAACAAATTGTACAATTTTGTTATAGAACAGTATTGATTCCATCTTGTAGAATAACTCCGAAATTTCATTCTTATTTCCGAAATTTTTCGCAAATAAGATTTTTGTTAAAAAAAAAAATAAAAATAAACCAAGTAAAATAAACCAAACCAACTGTTGCATATTTAAAGGCCTATTTGACACTATAAGACTCCAGCACAGAGTTGCATTTTTTAAGTTGATCAACCTTTCTTATTAAGCCATTCTACCTCGTATATAAAATTTGTTTTCTTTTGGTGTCCCTACTTTCTGTTTTGAATAATAAAGAAAACAATTTGAAATTATTTCAATTATTTCATTATTTGAAATTCAGATGCAACAAAAACGCATATTTTTAGTATGAATCGGCAACAAACATTAACATTTTGGTATAAAACAGCATTGTCCTTCTATTTCGGAATCAATTTTGTGGTATAAGCCCCACATTCTATTTATGTTTTGTGTTTTTACCCTAATTTAAGAATTGTATGGAAAACCATGGTAAAATTAAGAAGGTAAAGTCATTTTAAATAACCATTTCCATCTTTGCATTCTCTGTAATTTTCCTTGTTAAATTTCACTGCATAGAAAGTAGGTTCCCATATCTGATTTGTGTGGGTACAATGGATTTATAAATAAATATTTTTACAATGAGATGTTGTCAAATTAATAATTTTGAAAAATAAACAAAACCATTTGTTGATTGTTTTAATATATATCATGGTACAATAAAAAGGTAAGGTAGAGCTACCAGCTGATTACAATTTTTTTCTAAGTGTGCCCGACTTCTGCCAATTTTGTGTATGTATTTATTGTTTTGAAAAATAAAAACAGAATATTTTCAAAATCAATGATGGGAAGACACGTAGATTGCGGCTCGCGCTTTAAAAATATTAACCAGTTTAGCCATGAAATTGAAAGATTGAACAGTTTGGATCATATTTTTGAGAGAAAACTCAGGCATTTCATTCATTTTTCGAGCCATTTTCCTCATTTTAATAATGAGGAAAAATATGAAGAAAATGAAAACAACTTGTTGTATATAATTTTGTATGTAGTCTGACAGGAAGCGGGCATAGCCTCAGGGCAGTATTTCTGTAGTTTTACGAAGCTGTTCTACCTCCTTATAGTACCATGATATATATTTGATACAGAGACTCGAGTACAGAGTTGTAATTTCCTAGTTTCTTTGAAGTTGAACAACCTTTCATGGCACAATTACTGATGGTAGAACAAAGCTTTCCTTTGAATACATTTTTTTCTTTTGGTGCCCCCATTCTGTCAAAACATATACACAATTTGTATGTGTGTGGATTGTTTTAAATAGAAAATAAAAAAAATTAAAATTATTTCAAATTTGGAAAAAATGTAAATGCATATTCATATCACTTAACGGTCAAACAAAATGTATAATTTTGGGATAAAATAATATCGTCCTACAATCTTGGGTTCAATTTTGTGGAGAAACCACAAATTTCCATTCAAGTTTTGTGGGTTTTCCACAATATTATATTTTTTTAGAAAAATGTTAAATAAACAAAACCAATTGTTGGATGTTTAAAATGTTTATTTGACACAATAAGACTCTAGTACAGAGTTTCTTTTTCCTAGTTTCCTTGAAGTTCAGCAACCTTTTTATTGAGCCATGGATACAAGCATGGTAGAAGAAAGCAGGAAGCATTGACACGTCAAAATTTTTAAAATGTTTTTTTTTTTTATAAGACACCAATCGGAGGTTGTTATGACATTTTTCAAGAATTTTTAATAATTTTTGATATTTTAACCAAAACTTTCAATTTCAAAATCGGTTAGACAGTTCATTGCCCCAGCAACTGTGTTGATACCCATAGTACAATTACTTAATTTTGTGTATGTATTTATTATTTTGAAAAAATGAAAACAAAATATTTCCAAAACCAATGACTGGAAGACAGGTAGATTGCGGCGCGCGCGCGTTAAAGCTATTAACCAGTTTAGCCATGAAATTGAAATATTGAACAGATTGGATCATATTTTTGAGCGAAAATTCAGGCATTTCATTCGTATTTCGAAAATGAGGAAAAATAAGCACACATCTCTGCATGTTTTGCAATTGACTTTGTCAAATTTCAGTACATAAAGAATAGGATCCCATCTCTGATTTGTGTATGTACAATAGATTTTTAAATATACTTTCTAACAATGAGATGTCAAACTAATAATTTTGAAACAAATTGTAAACATATGATTGCATGAATTTGCCTTCTTAATTCTACCATGGGCGCAAGTGCACAAGGAGCTTAAGGTAACTGTCAAACCAACTTTGGTATTGAAAATGTTGATTGAAAAATTATATAAATTTGCAAAAATTGTTGCCGCGTATTATAATAAAATCCGAATGCATCGTAAAAGAAAACATATAAAAATCTACTTATATTTGAAAAGACATTTAAAATTTTTTGACATATCAATGTTCACAAGCGTTGATGCATCTACCTATATTCTTCTATCATGGGTGAAAGAAAAAAGGCTTTTTTGACTGCCTTAAAGGTGGAAGTAAATAAGAAGCTTGAAGTCATTAGTAGACATATTTTGTGAAGATACATTTAAAAATTTTTGGGATCGATCTACAGAGCCTTAATGTGTCGTTAATCTCTGATTCCGCCTTGGTTTTTTTTATCTGATTTATATGTGTTTCTACCTATGTGGATATATTTTCGAGGAGATAATTTTTAATTTGGAAATTTCTAAGGTGAATTTTGTTATAGCAAATTTGTTAAAAAAAATTTGTTATTGCAAAATAGTCAGTTCTAATTCCATTATTGTTGTTTTTATAAAAAACCAAATTTGCTATTCAGGGATGAAATGCTAGGAAAATATTCTATTTTTTAATATATCATAGCTGTGTGAACATATGATTGACACATTAACGCAGTCAGCTGTTTGTGTGAACATCCCTTACAAACAATCATTTACAATTTCCAATCCAAGTGTGGCAACACTCTTGCCGAAAGAACTTTTACAGTGTTGCAACGAATATACTAAGTTGATTTGTTTGTTTTTGTTTTCATTACAATGTGTTACTAATTTCAAAGTAAGGTTATTTTAAAGTAATCAATATAATATTAAAATAAATATTTTCCATTATTATCCAGTTTTTAACCCGTTGTAGTTTAATTCGTCTAATTACATTGTGTATTGTTCTTTACTACTCTTTTCTTTCAGCTTACAAAGTGAAACAACCCTGTTCGTTGAACATTTTCAATATGGCGGCATCGGTAGAATGACGAATGTTTTGTGGCTACTCGTCGTTGTTATAGGACAGTCGGAATCGGTGTGTGTTAAATAAAACGTAGGATTTCATTTGAAGAATTTCCTTAATAAAACCCCAAAAATTAATAGAAATGTTTCAAAAAATTATACACTAAATAATGCGAAAACGTAAATCAAAGAAATTTTCTAAAAATTTCATTGATTCGGAGCTTTAATTTGCCAACGAAAAAGTCACACACAAGGAAAAAAGGTGCAGACATCGAAACAGCCAAAAGGAAAAAACTAAAGCAAAGAAGCAGCTACATAAAAAGTAATTGAAAAAAATAATACAGATTGTAAAGTAGTGAGTGAACGCGAGCCACCAGTAGGAAGAAGGAACACAATGATAGTGTTTTCTGAGTTTTCAAGTAGCAGCCATCAGTGGAAATAAATGAGTGTGTTTGTGTGTTTTACACGAGTGTTTTAATCAAAAAAGTGGTGCGACAAATAAAAATCTTTTAAATTATAACCCTATGCCGCATATTGAAGAATATATTTGCAATTTTGTAATAATACATACATATATGAAAAAGAATATATTGCAATTATCCATACAAAAACGGATGTAACCCCGCTGCCGGTGGAGAGATCGTGTTAACAAAAATGTATGTATAATTATTGTTTTTTTTTTTTTAAGGAGAAAAAATTATATTTTTTGTGATTTTTTTGGTTTCTATTAAGCAAACCATAACAATTGTCTTTGGCCTTCATTCGCAATGTACTTTTCGGCATATTTTGTTCATATTTTTTTTTTAATTTTATTTGCTGCGTTTTGTGTGGCTGCATGAGTGTGTGTGTAAGTTGTGTATTTTTTTCTTCGAATGATTGTTCATTTTTCCCTTGTTTTTGTACGCGCTAGTAACTATCCGTCAGTGAGTGTGTGTGCGTGTGTTTATTGTACAATGGAGCAGCGATTGGCGGTGGTGGTGGCGTTCATGAATGTTTAGAAAATTAAAACGACGTCAATGTACCACCGACCCTGCTGTATACACGTCCCATCAGCAGCTAGCTGTTATTCATCCATCCATCTATCCATCTTTTTTTTTGCTGTTGTGTGCTGCTGCTGTACGTGTTGGACAACGACGACGGCTTTATGTGCCAAAATACCAACTCTGTTTTATTGTGTAGATTTTCGTGTGTTTCGTCGTCATCATCGTTGTCGTCGTCGTTTATGCAAAAAAGAATGGATGAATATGTCATTGTCCAAGATAAAAAAAAATAATTAGGATTATTTTATGTAAAGTAAATAGTGTTTGTTGTGGAAAATGAAAACAGGAAAAAGTGTAATATCTGTAATGTTAAGCGTCATCAGTCACTTCTTTCAAAGAAAAAAGAAGTAAATAATTTCTACAAGTTTTGTTTTTATTTTCCTATTAGCTTTCTTTTGGTGGGTTGGTCGTCGGTCTTCATGCGCGCCGCCAGCCAACAGTGGTGAATTTAAAACTTTTGTTATTTGTTTTTCCTCTGTGTGCATATTTTTGCCCACCATGGCATTTGTATTGCATTTTGATTTTGTTTTGTCTTATCTGCGTTTTGCACGCTTTTTCGTATTTGTGTGTGTATCCATTATTTTTAAACAATTCTTCGTCTTGCTTTCCAACTTTATGGAATTTGCTCGCTCGCTGGCTGGTTGTCTGGCTCACTGACTCGCTTACTAGCCACCAACAGAGTTCGTATATTTTGTGGGCTGCTGTTTTACTTCGTGTAATATCCATATGTGTGTGTGTTCTTGTATTTGTGTTTTTGCAAAACATAAATATTTTGTTTGATGTAAAATTAAAATTTGCATAATCAATCCAAGTGACTGGCTGGCCAACTTCAACCCCTCTTAACCCTTCTAAAAATAAGAACAAAGAGTTCATTCAACGACGCCAACTGCTGCTGTCGTCGTCATTATTATGATTTAACAACGAAACATGCATGACGTCGTTAATTTATTATTGCAATAATAATCAGTAGCCTTGAATGTTTGATGCGTTGATACGCCGCCATGCGATGATACGTGCAGCGCGTCGTTTTACCTTCTTGTAAACTGTTGGTGGCGGCGGCGTCGGTGGTAGTGGCAACAGCGGCAAACAATGATAATGATGTCAATGTGTGTATTTTCTTTATTGCACTATTTTCTGTGTGTGTGTGGTATTCATAGTTTTGTTTTTTTTTTGTGGGTCAATGGACAAACAAAATCGGCGAAAAAACATGAAATTTCTACAATCGGTAGCTCGTTAATACCATGAAAATTGTTCCGTGGGAGAAATTGAACCTCATGAGTTTAAATATTTTGTATTTTTTTGTGAACGTTTATTATTGCAGAGGTCAAAAAAAAAAAAAAAAAAAAAAAAGAAAAAATCGTGTGTATCTAAGTGAAAATGAAGCAGAAGAATGCCAAAAGGTGTAATTACGAAATGAAAAACTGAAAAAGATGACAAAAAGTTACCAATGTGTCTTAATTTATTTCGGAAGATAATGGTTTGCTTTACAGTTTTCTGAATATTTTGATACTTTAAATATAGGAGAAAAATGACAAGGGTATAAGAGATAGAGATAAGTACAGATAAGTAGAAAACTCGAAAATACGTTTTTAAATAATAATTAAAACTTTCATTTATTTCGGCGCAATTTCCCAAGCCGAGGAATAAATTGAAAATCAAGATCAAATATAAATCAGCAAGAAGTTTTGCTAAATTTATAAGAGTGTCATCTGTATTGCAATTATTTTTCAACTGGTCCGGCTTAGCAAATGAGCTAGGTATAATATGATTGGAGATATTGACTAGCATGTGGAATGGGATTGAAAATGGGTTTATTAGAATGTGTAAATGGCCAATAATAGTTTTAGAATTTCTTAATATGTATAGATCTCTTTCTCTATCTCTCTATCTAACAGTAAATAACAGATAATCTTAGGTCCTTCTTAAAGGGGAAGTGAAATGGAGACAATTGATATGGACATTTCTTGTTATTTTGCGTCCGTTTTAAGAAAATGAAACGTAAGTAAGTCCCTCAAAACTTTGCCTGACAATCTTAAACTTTAAAACATGTCTTGGTTATTGACCTATTGAGCAAGATTAGTGGCGCCAGCTCACACATAAACTTTTAGTCTTAACGAATTCGGGCTTTCCTTCTCCAGCAGACTTAGTTGGTATTGTACCTTCGAAATTGGAATGTGGATTAGTCCGAAATCAATGATTTCCGTAGAAAGGAGAATATGTTAAATTTGTCATTCAGTTTTCCACACCTCTAAATATTCTTCGTAGACCCCATAAAGTATATACAATTATGATCAGCATAAGTCGATTTAACGATGTCCGTTACGATGTTGAAATCTCGACACAGTCCATATTATTAAAAATAGGGCTTTGAAATAATATAATGCGTTCTTGTACCGGTGACAGAGTATTGTATGTATAGATTCATATTTTTCAACAGCGCCTATAATGGCTCCCCGATATTTGGTATTTTGATAATTTTAGCTAAGTTTGTTCATGATTTTTGAATTGGGATTGTTTTACCGTTTACCTGTGGTAGATCATTGTATACATATGTGCTTGATTTCATATAGCTCCAATATAATGGTACCTCCCGATATTCGGTATCTTTGGGATTAAACTTCTGCTTGCTTTGGAAAATTGTTATCTATATCGTCAAGATTGTTATCTATATCGTCAACATCGTCAAAAATTAAACTAAGAACCTTAATTTTTGACGATGTTGACGATTTATGCCACATTTTCGGATTTGTCGGATTTATTTCAAAATCGGGATTTGTAGTTCATAATTTTACAACCGGTGTCAAAACATTGTTCATATTGGTCAAAGATTTCCATATAACGATACCTACCGATATTCGGTAATTTAATGATCATAGCCACATTTTCCCCGGTATTTTGAACTTTGTACATAAGACTTGCAATAGATAACAATAATTGAAGTAGAAATTTGTTTCTGCTTTCTTATTGGGCCCATTTAACTGCTCCAACCACTTTATTCTATTTTAAAACTTTAACTGCTTTCTTCAATCGATCTTACTTGTATTTGCATATTAAAATGGAACCAGATACATTTATTTGAAACGTTTTTTTTACATAAGTTCAAGTTTACAAGTTCGGCCCAGCAGATCTTAAAGTTTTTCTAAAAACACTCATTATTAATATTGCCGGAATTTTATTTCCTGTGACCGTTCGATTCCATAACATTCTGTACGCAAATTTGACATGGCTACAGGTGGGTCAATGTAACTAGTAACTTGGTCAACCCATATCTTGTAAAATCACTCACACAAATCTTTGTCTGCTAATCTCTTCAATGCAAATGTATATAACTGAAAGTGGTATCTAATGTACCGTGGAGGTGATTGGATTAATCAGCGTTCTAAGCTAGATTTTACCAAAAATGCATATGGCTTATAGTGGTAGCGTATGGCAGAGTCGCAGCGAATAGGTCAACAAAGGATTGCTTATTTTCT
The DNA here is from genome assembly GCF_030504385.1 of Musca domestica. Taxonomy (NCBI): domain Eukaryota; kingdom Metazoa; phylum Arthropoda; class Insecta; order Diptera; family Muscidae; genus Musca; species Musca domestica. The sequence goes on along the minus strand of NW_026712329.1, from coordinate 5,127,424 downwards.
TAGGCGGCCTGAATTTTGCTTTGCATTCCTATGTCCATGTTTCCTCTTTATACTTAAGGAAACTCACGGAATTGGGATAAATATAAAATGAGAAAATATTCGTAAAATTAATAATTTTTAACCGCAGAAACTGGTAAATGTGTTTTAAATTTAGCTTTTCGATATGCAAAACATAGACACCGGTAGCAATATCCAAAACAAGAATTTGGAGAAAACATTAACAACATCAAATATCTACGTACGATCCCATTAACAGGGCAACGCAAACAATAACAAATCACTATGATGAGATTCTACTCAACAAACACACATACTATAAACAATAAATATACATGTTGAATTTTGCTAATAAACGACATATATCCCCATGGTATCGAAAAATAACCTGTTTCTTTTATATAAAACACAAACTGTTTATACAAAATGTTTACGATCATTAGAGTTTGATACTCGAAACACGTTTCACATAATCTGCAAATCGACATCAGCAAATGAATTAAGACGATAACAAGTGTCAATGACTAAGTTCAAAATTGCTTTCCTATGGCAAAATGAAATGGGCTTTTACGGGACAACATTTTTTGATATAGCAGTTGTAGATCATCACACTACCTGCCGGCCCGAAATGCAGACGGTTCAAACAGTGTGGAGTTATAAACCTGAAAACACTGGCCCTTATATCTACTACATTTTCAATACGAAAACAAAGCATCAAAATGGCATGTTATGTTCATTCTATGAAAATAATTACTTTGCATTCTCTCCATCTAAAACGCACAACAAACATTTAGTGGACATGGTTATGCGTATGACAACTTTACACAAGTTCGGAGGGAGGATTCAGATTTGGATATAGCTAACATACATATATATCTTCAACCGATATAATATCAGCGCAAATTGGATAGATTTTGTCACATTCAACCGAATTTTTCAATTCGGCCACAAAATATATATTTTTAATGCAATTACCCTTGAAGTGATATCATACACTCTATAGCAATGTTATTTGGTATGAGAGGTAATAATGTCTCCTGGTGAAAATCGATTGAGAATTGGATATACCTCCCATATACTAGTTTCCTCTGAAACTAAATAATAACTGCTCTAAAGCCATGGTACACATTCTAATAAGTTACATAGCTGGTAAACTGGTCCATAAATTCCCAATAAAAACATTTTTTTTTTGTTACGGGAGCTCTACAAAATATAAATAGTGCTGAAGGATGATACCCTTTAGTCGTTAGTCCCCATTTTATTCAATTTTTTACACATTGCCGGAAAAGTAACTCATTTTAATTATTTCACTGTCTTCATATCGTCATTAAATTATGTTTTGGTCTTAATGCTACTGCCCTTGCTCATTTTTGTTTTGACCGTCATTAGTTGATGGCGTACACTACATCATGCAACATTTTGTTTTTGTTAAACTAACTTCCTAAAAAAACGGAATGGTTACGCCAAAACAATTCCATCATATTCTGACGATTATTTTAACTGCCGGGTGAGTAAATGTTGGTCAACGAAAAGAGATGAGAGATACACACAAACAGATACATATAATGACAATGAGGTGTTGTTGAATGTGGCAAATGTTCTTATGGGTATGGGTATACCGAAAGCTTTGGCTATTATATTGAGTGATGCCCGATCTGTTTTACTTTGTATTTAATGTAATTGACGTTACACCTTTCTTTCTTTACTTTTTTCTTCGGTTAAATGATACAAGCACAGCAAAAACCTCTCCCCATCACAATTACACATTTTCGGAGGGAAAACTGTATATAACTGTATGCATGAATTAGTTAAGTGTGTGTGTGTAAAGAGGTTGCTTTACTCAATTTGGAAGTTGGGCATTCGTGCAACTAATTCGCGAATGAGCTTCTCGTTGTAATGAGTAATCAAATATTTACTCATTCAATATTTACGCCATTCTTATCAAAATTTATGTGAATTCATTCACACAATTTCTCAGGGTGTAAAAGCTATCCGAAAACAATATTTTGTAGATTATTTTATCTTGCATTATATCGGAATTCACACAAAAAATTTTAGGCACAAAAATAATTGATGGTGACCTTTTGACGTTGACCATATCCTTTACATGTCAGAACTTTTTTCTCCTTAAAAAGAAACGGTCTCGTTTCTTGTACTGCTCGTAGCGCCGTCTTGTTCTATGTAATCGTAGTACCGTTCAATTACATTCAACTAAGAAAATACAATAATTTTCTCTTCATAGTATAATCCACTCAGCGTAACTTTTAATGTAAACTCATATTCAAAAGATAAGTACCACAATAAACCGCAACAAATCGCCACACGTCAAGGATGGAGAGGCTGTTCTATTATAACTCTTGAGTCTTCCGAGCCCCAGATGCAGTAATTTAGCTGACATAGCCCCTGACGTGTTAATGGTGAAATAATTTTTCAATGGAATTACAGATGATACTCATGCATTTCGAGGAGACTCACTCAGCGACATTGCATCTTTGCTGAGTGAGTCCTCGAAATGCATGAGTATAATCTTTATTTCCTTTCATATATAGAGAGATAGCGGTTACTAATGCTAGCGTTCAAAAAGAGATTTTCAACAGGCTTTGCAGGTTCCGTCTAGTAGAGTTGTGATGTCCAGATCGACATCGACACCGGTTTCAATGTATTACGAATTGTCTGCCTGCCAGGTTTGGAACGATCTTCGACTTAAAGTAACAAAAGTTTACACTTTAATATATGACTTTGTGGTTTAAATGAAGGATAGTTGCAGTGAAATTTCTCCACTTGGTCGTCGTTCTGCATCAGTGCCATAAACATAAGTCTGTAGTCATGATAGAGATTGCAATTTTCAAGAACGAAATGCATGAAATTCTAGCACTCCAGTGATATTCGGTATTGAAAATTGAATATGGCGGCCCCAATTTTCAACCAAATGAGCTGAAATTTAACAATTTCCATTGGATATCATGGCAAAATTATACGATGTAACCTCTAAATTAAATTGACAACATCCAAATTTCGATATTAGAAATAAAACTTTCCTCCTTACGAAATGTACGCAAAGCTTGCGCTTCCTATCACAAAAAATATGGTTCGAAATTCTCTCTTCTAAAACTATAAAATAATAAATATAACAAAAAATTATAGATCGAGAGCATAATATGAATCGTAGAAAAAAGAAAATTAACAGTTTACTTTTACCGATAAAGAAAGCTGATCAGTATGTAAACACGAAAAAATGTTCCATTCAATCTACGAGAAAACGTCAGAAGGTTTTATTATTTCATTTTACAAAAAATTTGCCTCTCGGCTTGCGTTAATTTGAAAATTATTGGATGCAAAATAAAAAGGGTTGCCATTATCGATTTGACCATTCAATTTTGTCATGGTGGGTACTTTAAAAAAATATTCAATGTGTATCCTTTTCAGTTTTGGGAATTTTAAATGCTTTGGCTCCAACTTTCCAACAAAGTCAGCTGTAATTTAACATTTTTGTTTCGCAGTACTTTAATATATAATATTCATTATAATATATAATATTCATTATAGGCCTCTAATATAACAAAACTTTTACATTTTAAGAGTTTTGAGGAAAAGCCGATTGGGCCAATAATGTGGTTTTCACATAGTGCAGGACATAATAAACATATTGACCCAAACGAAGTTAACTTTTTTACTTGTTTAATTTTAAATTCAGGTGAGGTTCCTGCATCTAATTATGATTCACATATAAAACATGGAAAATCGTAATGCTGTATATATAATGGAATTGTGATACCGCCTTATTGTTCTTATACAATTTTTAATCTAATCGATTTTGTATGTTTTCTGTAGTTCCCATTAATTTTTTCATTTTACATTACTCACAGTTTCTATTTATTTTTGTTTTTATTTACAAACATAACTAACAAATTGTTTTCTTTTTTGTTATCGTCACAGCAAAACAGACGCAAAAAACGTGCATGAGTGTCTGATATTTGTGAGGTTTTCTTTTCACCTCGTACCAACTGCTGCGACGTCACAGCAACCTCCTCCCTCCCAAATTATTTACCTTGTACATACCTACATATATTCGCCAAGTTGCCAAGACATATCGTCAGTTTTCCGTTGACAAAATGTTTTGTATCTGATATACGGGAGAATTTTATTATGAGAACGAATTCTTTTTTATCCTCTATCGTTCTCTCATAATGTATTATGGTTACTCAGAAAAAAATGTTATCATACTGGCATTATTGTTGAATTTGTTGGTATTTTTTTCTTTTGAGAGTGTTGACTGTTAGGGTTTGTGCGGGGCTTGTACTGAACTTTACTGGTGAAAAACTGATAAAAATATCCGTGTAAAGAATAAAAGAACAACTAAGAATTACATAGCATTTCTTAAAATATAAGATCCAGGTTATTATTTACGGCGACTAAAATGCAAAATTAACTTGATGACGTGACAAATACATATTTCTTGATAAATAAATCTTATAATACTGTATTGCTTGTTTACTGTTTACAATTTTCCAATTTTTTAGATTCCTGTTTTTTTTGCATTGTCACATGCATTGCTAGTTAAATTTGCCAATGTATGTGTGTATATGTTGAAAAATATTCGAAAAACCAAAAGAGCAAGAAAAAATAACATCCCCTGGCAGATATTTTTACGTCATCGTACCATGAATGTCAGAGACAACCATGTTTAAGCTGGCACAAGCATGTTTGAAGTTTCAACAGCTGGCTGGCAGGCCGATACAGTGGTCTATCTTGGTGTAAAAAGAACTTAACCTTTTTCTATTATATATTTTATTATACCGGATATAATAATATTTTGAAGTCTTGGAGTCCGAATGCAAAATTCATGTTATCTAAACGTCGTCGATTTTTTTTTTTTGCATTTTTGTAAGATTGGGCAAACAATATTTTAAACATAAGATAGAAGACTAATGTTTTTGGAGATGTTTGCAAAATATTAAAGGGGTAAAATGGACCAAAAACTGATTTTTACCTGATATTGTAGTCGGCTCTATAGGGCACAATTTCAGACCAATATATATGGAGTTTGGTTAGAGATTGGGACAGGGCAAAAACTCTCCATGTTGGATGTCCACCGGACAATAGTTAGTCTTAATGTTGCTGCTTTTTAATCGGGAGTGAGAAATGCTTGGGAGCAGGAGTGTTTTGCGTGGGGGAGCTCCCCAGTTACTTCTGTTCGAAAAATTAGAGAAGGAGTCGAATCGTTCGATGCAATTTTCATAGAAGATGTTCTCACCCAACCTTTGGAATTCCGATTTCAAATATGCATATGTTTTAACCAATGTTATTTGTTCAGATCGGATGAAATTATACATGGAAGCTATAATCAATCGAGGTGCAATTGCAAAATTGCAACTCAAATCGACAACTGCAAATAATTTGATCTGTATATACTGGCCGTAGTTGGTATATTCATTATTTTAACATGACTATAAATATAAATACAAAAATTACTCTCCTTGAAGATAAGTTTAGCATTTGTTAAAAAACGGCTACTAACTCATTCGAAGCTTTGTATCTTCAACATGAACTAAACGTTTATGATCAAAATAAATCGAGCTGGGACAACGGCCATAGTTGCTATGAATTACTTTACACAAATTCTAAAAATAAACGTATACTTGTTACCAATAGTACTGCTACAAATTAATAGGTTATTAGTAGGCGCTTTCTTTACTACTTTTCAAAATTTGGACAAATTTGAGTTTGCCGTATCTTACCTATAGAACACTGTGCATGCCTTTATTATGACGCCAAGTAATTCGCAAGACATTCAAATAAGTGGATAGTGATTTTTTTTCTCGCAGAACAATTTTTTTTTGCTAAAACGGAATAAATTATCTGATAGTTTTCCCACATACACATATACAGCTATTATCGTATACATCAAAAGTTGACGTTTTCAGGCTTCTCTACTCTTCTCTAACGATAAATGTGGTGATAATTGTGACGGCGGCGGCATTTATAAAATATAAAATACACATGATTCTTTTATTTTGCTTTGTTTTGTATTCATTGTTTGTTTTTTTTTTTGTATGTACACTCATTCTGCTGTTTGGGTAAAAGTCAACAAACATTTGTCTCGTACGATTTTGGATTGGGTTTGGAAATACCAACATACATCACATATTCACGTACATGTTCGTTTGCAACTCCAACACTCTCAAAAGAGGTGGTGTGCAGTGTGGCCATTTTTGCAGCTAAATTTAGCATTTATTTTTTGTATTTAACAGCAAAATTTAGCATTTTTCTTAGCTTTTTCAAATTGATAGTTTAGCATTTTTTAGCATTTTGTCCAAAAATTTTCTTATATTTTAGTAGTTTCTTATAAATCCAATTTTTCTTTAATCTAAAAAAATTAATATTAGATGAACATTTTGAACGAAATTACTATTTACCATCCAGAATGCTTGGCAGGGCCGATACTGAACTCCCACTTAAAGTTTCCTAATGATCGGACGATAATTATGACGTGTAAGACAACTTTCAATTTTTGGTCCATTTGAATCCCTGAATATTTTGCCATCATCTCCAAAAACAACAGGCTTCTATTCTGGCACTAACCCCACCTCCATCCGTGTTAGAAAACTTTCAGTTTTTGGTCCATTTGAACCCCTGAATATTTTGCAATCATCTCCAAAAACATCAGGCTTCTATTCTAACACTAACCCCACATCCATCCAACATTTCGTGAGGATCGGGCCATAAATGTGCCCCGTATATAATATTTTAAGTCTATATTGTTGTAAGGAGTAAAAATATTACAAAATGTAAAATTCAATATTGTAAGTCAAAATGGAAATATCACATGCGACAAAAATGTGACAAAATGGAAAAATAAAAGAAAATATTACAAAATCAATATCCACATCTTTATTGAGATCTTTTTCATGCGTTTTTGTCTAGATTTTTTTCTTTCCTGTCAAGAGGGCATTCTGAATTGACAAGATTTGTCAAAATTATTTCATCATTTACGTAACGGTCAGAATTTAACTTTTCGTCTATTTGTAATTTCAACCGGGATTAAAAATATTCGCGGTTTAATGTAAAAATTGTTTTTTTTTTTAACAAAACTCATGGTCTATTTCATCCGCTCAATATTATCCGATGACCAGTTCTGCTCAGTCCTAAGCTCTAGCCCCATGCTAAATTCCGCGTCGATTGGCTTATAATTGTGACCTGTAGCGTGATTGCAAATTAACATAGCTAGTTCGGCTCAGCTTAGCGAGATTGGAAGATCAATATATACTTTCCTATGTGGGAAGCCAAAAATTCGATGTGTTACATCATTTTTGGCCCAATCAAACTTATAATACCCCCAACACATAGTGTTGCAGGGTCTAAAAACATATTTATATTTAGCGTTATTTTTTGGCATTTTAATTTTTTGTTTGGCATTTTTTAGCATTACTTTTATGCTGTTTTAGCTGCAACACTATTTTAGATCTGGTCACACTGGTGGTGTGGTGTCGCGTGGTGGGAGTGATGGCAAAGAGCAGCACTCGCGCCTCTAATATCTCTCTTTCTCGGTCACACAATTATTTCAAGTTTATTTTTGTCGATTTATTTTGATTATTTTTTCGTATTTTTTGTTCTTGTTATATTATTGCTAGTACTGCCTTTTCATGTTCTTATCTGTACTGTTCTTGGTAGGTATATAAGTGTGTTTGTTTTTATTTCATTTTTCCGTATAGCTACCACCGACCTACACACATTTTTCTGCACATTCGACAATGATAGCGCTGATTTGAAGTTGTTGCTGTTGTTTCTATTGATAATTTGTAGATTTCATTGCCGGTTAAACTGGTTTTGGTTTGATTTGCTTTTTGCCAATTGTTAATTGTTGTAATGGATTTCTTATTCTCACATTTTGCTCTTTCGTATTGTTGTACGCTATGGAAGGTGAAGAAATCATGCGTTACTTGTTTACTAATTACATAGGGTGAAACGAATTACATGATGTTATTAAAGATAACTAGCTACACATCAAATTGGAATTTAGAAAATCGTCATCAGTTTGTCACGCGATTATATATGTAGATGACACATATGACAACAGCAAATAGTTTCTCCCCCTCCTTTCTCTCTCTATTCTAAAGAAACATCGCACATCGGAATATCCCGCATGCAATTCTAATATATGTCAAAATTGATTAGCAATACAAAGTTATCAGTTGTCAATAAATTTGTCATACAATTTACGGTATTATGAGGGAGGGGACAATAGAAAAATGAATTAAATGCCATTGATATAAAATTGTATTTAACATTATCGAATAAATTGTATACCAGTACAAATTGTTTTGCAAACATAGTATAGGTGACGCGATTTAACTTTAGCAAAGGCCGGCTACTAATTTACACTGGATCCAAGAAAGATAATAGCACACATTGTATCATTGTGGAAAGGCTGGAGTGTAAGCTATAATTACGTACATATCTTATGGACTACCATTTTCTTTGGTACGAGATATCAGATATAAAAATACCCTGTCAACTTTTGTGGATATCGGTTTATATTTCAATATAGTTCTCATCTATATACTCGTCCATTTCAAGTTAATTGTACACCAAATGTATTATATCAGAATAGGATTATTTTCGACTCATACTGCCAAATATAGAAGCAAACATGCAAAATGTGGTGAAAATCGCTTCAGATATAACTGAAGTTCCCAAAAGCCAAAAAATGATATGCTGAACAATATATCAATTACAGCCAGAAGATACATTTGCCAAATTTCGTCGAGATCGATTCAGACTTGGTTGTAGCACCTAAAATAAATTTCCCTTGGCTTTCATGTGAATGTTCCACCAACCATGCTACGTTTGATCTATTAGGTTGTTGATATGATAAAGTGCGGAAATGTATAAAGCCAACCAAGTTTGGACCAAATCGTTTCGGATGTAGCCTAAACTTTGATATATATGTTTCACCCGTTTGTTTTTGTAGAACATTTCTAACACAAATTTTGACCATAATGTTTAATTTTTAGTAACATAATATGCCCTTTAGAAATAATTCAACACATTGTCGCTCTTTGCCGCCTAATTAAAAGAAATTACATGTTTTTTCTTTGCAAATACAAATTGTCACAACTTTCCAATAGTTGACTCATTGTCAACTTGGCGTTTCATTCGTCATATAACACAATTAAATTACGTTTTTCTTTTATTTTCTTTGCATTCTTTTTATTTTCATTATTATCGGGTTTGTTTGTAAACACTTGAAGTTTTTGGCATACGTTTCTTCCTCGGCTATTTTGTGTGTATTTGTGTGAATCTCTTACGCAAACAACAAGCCTGTCAGCTTCGAATGGGGTAAAACACAGAGACAATGGACCAACGAATGAGAAGGCAACGTTATTTGTAAATATTTTGAATTGTTGAGTGTAAAGAAAGTAGTTAGATAGAGGATGGTAAGTAGGCATATTGAAATCAAGTTTGGCGCGTGTAGAACAGTAACACAAAAAATTGATTTTAACGCCTTTTTTATTGGGTCGGAGTTAGAATTCTGCAATTGCAATCCGCCGTTGGTTGGCGGAATTCTGTAATTTTTTACTGGCTTTATTTATAAAATATTTCAATTAACAAACGAATGAATAAATACATTAATGGTAGTAGCTTTTTTAAACTTCAAAACGGACATACATTTCAAAATGACCAACAAAGAAATAAATCAGTATTTGTTTATCACTCATTGTGAATTATAGACAATATGTTATTTTAATATCGTCGAGAGGGACTAATTGTGTTCGTTCCAGAGGACTGCAACAAGTATAAATAATTCAATGATTCTCGATTTTTTACATGATGTTTGTTAATGCAGTCGTTTGGTTTGATCTGCATGAAAATATAGTTTCCGGATCGAATCGGACACGCCGTGTGAATCATTTCACTCACAATCAGACATGAGCGTTTGAACTCATGAATTGAAGTGAGCAATCAGAACTGTGATTTGTTTCATCCAAACGAGTTTGCTTAGTATTATTGTTTATTAACAATTTTATCGAGTTGGTGTAGTTAATTACATAACAATGATACGAGAGAGTACTAAAAATTTAATACTTTGTATTGAACAAACAGAATGGGCTAGAAGAGTATTTAGAATGGAGTATTTGGAAATTCAAAATTTAGGGTTACGAATAGTTCTTTAATGGTACTATACTTCTAAAATGGTGCCATTTAATATTATGTGAACGGATATAGCTAAAAGCACTGAAATTTGCGCGAATTGTCTAAATGGTACTCAAATTGGAAAACTTTGGTTTAGTGTGAACGGATGAAGCTGAAATTTTATATTGGGTTTTGGAAATGTTTCACGAAAAGAACTATATAGTACTATAGAACTATATTTGGTACAATTTGGTATTAGAAGAACAGATAGTGTTTGGAGTATGAAATTTTCTATTAGGGTCGCTGTTCATGTGCAGCCTGTACATATGGATGTGGTTTCGGAAATGTGTACCATTATTGTACGAAAAGTATTCATTGAAACTGTGTTTAATATTTGGTAAAGGGGTAGTGAAAAATTTGCGCGAACTGTCTAAATGGTACTCAAATTGGAAAACTTTGTTTTAGTGTGAACGGATGAATTGGGTTTTGGAAATGTTTCACGAAAAGTGCTATATAATATTATAGAACTATATTTGGTACAATTTGGTATTAGAAGAACAGATAGTGTTTGGAATATATTTTATATTTTAATCAATTTTTTTATTCGACAGATCAATACGTGACATTAACATTTGAAAATGATTTCGGGCATATGGGCACCGCGGCTGTTCTTGACGAAGTGCATTCTGGACGTCCAGTTTTTGGCCACATTTTCGAGCACTGCTGGCCCTATGTCAAGAATAACACGAACAATGAGGCCAGCATTGCAAGCAAGACGTCAATTGTTGCTGGTTTATCAGCATAAACCAGTGACTTCACGTAGCCCCACAGGAAATAATCGAGAGGTGTCAAATCGCACGACCTTGGAGGCCAATTGACAGGTCCACTTCTCGAAATCAAATTATCGCCAAATTTTGATTTCAATAAATCGATGGTTGCGTGCTCACCGTATGGCACGTAGCCCAATCCTGTTGAAGCCACATCTCTCCTGGATCAATGTCATTCATATTTTTAAACAAAAAATCATTGATCATGGTGCGGTAACGATCTCTATTGACCGTAACGCGAGCTCCGGCCTCATTTTTGAAGAAATAAGGTTCGATGATACCACCAGCGTGAAAACCGCACCATACGGTGCATTTTTCTGGATGTAATGGAGTCTGGTCTCACTCCATATGCGGCGATTTTGCTTATTAACAAACCCGTTAAGCTAAAAATGCGCCTCATCGCTGAACACAATTTTGCGATAAAACAACGGGTTATTTGCCAACTGCTCTAGAGCCTGATTTTCAGAGTAAATTTGAATAATTTCGTAGCGTTGTTCAAGCGTGCGTCTATTCAAGATGATTTGTCAGAGTATACTGAAACAAATACAAAAAGTTTCATTAAAATTTATTTTTTGTGTTACTTTTTACATTTTAAAGTTCTACTAGCTTAAAAAACACCCTTTACAATAAGTTACTAAATTAGGATGGGTGAATGCAACATAAATTGCCATTTAGAGTTAGAATATAGATGAAATTCTAAATATCGATGTCACTGTTACTTTATGCGGTGCATATGAAGACGTTGAAATAGTTTAGGACAGAAACGTTGGATGTGGGTCCATTGTGTAATGGTATGACTAATATCCCTCCTCTGTAAAATTCAAAATGAAAGATTTTGAAGACTTTTTGTGTAAAAGGCAAACATTTTCCTATTTTTTTTTTCCGAAAAGGGGGAAAACTTGAATAATACATAAAAACTTGAAAGTCTGAATATTTAGCAAAAGGTATGAAGTTTGAATAAAAAATCTTGTCAAAATGAAAAAAATGTGCATTTCGAACACGAACTGTTGTAGCGAATCTACAATTTTGAGGAGGACTTTTCGCTGTCGAAGTGTTGCGGGCACTTGCTGGTATTATATAAAATTAAGGATTCTCGCACAGTCCGTATGTAAGCGAAAAACATGTATTTTGAACCAAACAATAAAAGAGTTAAATGAATACTTTCATATAAAGGGTGAGATAAAAACTTTTTTTAAATTTTATTGAATGAAAGCAAAAACTGTGGGGAATAGCATCAAATTTTAGAATAAGTTTAGATTAGTTCGAATTGGTCAACTTTGGCACGAATTATGGCCTTCAAACGGCCAATGAAACCGTCACACGTCCCGAATGTTGCTCTGCGGTATTTTGGCCCATTGAGTTCTGGTGGCCAACCGAAGGTGCCCATTTTCAGCTGACCTCTTTGGCAAGTAAACACGATCATTTTGTTTGTCTGCCTGGCTGGTGCGCACGATACCTTTCGAAGAGAGTATCCGATTTGGTCTAAACTTGGTACATCGTAACATTTTTGTCAAACTTAGATCGAGTTCGGAGATGGGCAATATCGGTCCACTCTTTCTGGTACCTCCCCCACAAAATGTCGAAATATTCAAAGAAAATATTATATTGCACAGAAAGTGAAAGGATGATCCAATTTTGCTCCAACTTTGCAAATCCTACTATTTGCATTAGTGCTAGGTCAGGTGCGAAAATTGACAATATCGCTTCACTCCATCAAGTACCTCCCCCACAATGGGTCAAAATGGTTCAAATAAGAATCCGATTGACTTCAAATTTCACACATTCCAATATATTTATAAACCCAAGGTCTGGTGTTAAGATGGAATATATCGGTCCGATTTTGCTCCAACTTTGCAACTAATAATATTTGCGTCAGTGCCAGGTCTGGTGCGAAAGTGGACAATATCGGTACGCTCCATCAAGTACCTCCCCCACAATGGGTCAAAATTTTGAATAATTATAACTCTTATAAAATGTGCTGTAAGAATCCGATTGACTTCAAATTTCGCACATTCCAATATATTTATTAACCCAAGGTCTGGTGCTAAGATGGAATATATCGGTCCACTATTTCTGGTACCTCCCCCACAAAAAGTCGAAATTTTCAAAAAATATATTTTTTGCACAGAAATCCGATTTTGTTCCAACTTAGCAAATCCTAATATTCGGGTCAGTGCTAGGTCAGGTGTGAAAATAGACAACATCGGTCCACTCTATCTTTTTACTTGTTCAATATATATTTGTAATTACAAATGAGTCCTTTTTACAAATAAATATACCACACACACAAGTCTAACCAATTTTGTTGACATTTGAGTATCTGTAAGTGTGTGTACGTTTGTTTGCGACTCCCATGAGATAGCTTGTCGCCTTTGGCGGCTTTTCATATTTTATTGCCTAAGCTACAAACAGCCAACCAACCAACCAACATTGAAAAATTTACGTTACTAGCGTGTGTATTTTTTTTTTGCGATTGTTGCGTCGTTTTGTTGTTATTTGTATTTTCGACGATACGCTGTGCTTAGCTTTCACAATTTCATTCATAGAGTGCGGTGCGATTTTTTGTATGTATGTATGTATCTATGTGTGTGCGAATTTTTGTGTGGTTGTTTGTAATACAAATATTTTTGGGGGGCTTTTCATTGTTGTTATTGATGTTGTTTTCTTTTGTTTATTCTTCTTATTGTGAGTTGGCGAGGGCAAAAGTAAGCCAGCCTCCCTCTCACTGTTTTTTCGCTTTTTATTGTACAGTTTTGTGATGATTGTGCGAAAATCATGAATTTTCTTTGCTAAAAATTACAATTTTTACAAAATATTAAAAGGGCAAAGTGCGGATATTTTTTTTATCTTCCATTATATGCATATGCTTTTTTCCTTAAAAAAAACTTGTCTATCACAATTTCCTCCTCGTCTTGACAAAGCATACAATAGTCAGTATCGTCACAAGGGTGTCTTCATCGAGCTCTCAGTCTTTAGATCAGTTGACTCGGAGCCACATCTTGCCAGTTCCCCTGTTAATTCTTTGCCAGAGATTTTATTGTGGGCAGGAACCCAACAAAGCTTGATAAAGGACTTGACTGGCAAGAAGTTTCATATTTGTGGAACCATGGGGTAGAAAAAATCCAATGATTGAATTAGTGAAGTAAAGTTTATACGATTTATTTCTAAATAAATTTTAATGACCGTTTTACATAAATGTTGTGGTATTTCATTAATGCGGCGTCCAATTTCCCCTTAAGGCTTGATTCGTCGTCGAATTTAACAAACCATACCCAATTAACGAACTGGCCAATACAAAGTTTACATATGATTTTTATCGACAATATATATCATCACATTCAGTCGCTAATGTTATACATAAATTTAAATTAAATGTTAATTTTGTCCTTATTCCTATATCTCCCAATGTACTAATTTTTATATTCCAATTTTTCTATTTACAGTTTTTGCAAAAAAAGAACCTTCAAATAAATGCAGTCTACAACTTTCATTGCTTAATGGGAAAAGAAAATGAAAAAGTGTTGTTTTCCCACTTTGAATTCTGTAGACAAAAGAAAATGTTTAATTTAATATATTTAAATGAGTAAATCTCAACAATTGAATTTTGAATTCAATACCACAAATCATCGTTGAGTTAGTTTTTTAAACAAATACATTTCTAAAACAAGTCACTGCTACTTAGAAATATACTTAACAAAGGAACAAAGTTCTTAGCCAATAACTCAGAAGAAAGAAGAAATCTAGTGGATTTCAAAGTTAACTCAAACACCGAGCTCTCTCGCAACTTGGAAAGAGGAGACTAAGGTCTCTGGTGGCTACACGGAAAATCTCAAACAACTTGACACGTGTGCCACCCGTTGGAACGCTAGGTTGGACAACACAAAAAATTACCCATCCACAAAAAATCCACTAACGATTTTCTGGTTCCAAAGAGAAGATCGTTTATAGCCAAGCACAAACGTTTTGTTTGCCGTCAGAATATAAACTGAGCAGGCACAGAATCAAACCGTACGAAAACGTAGAAGTGCAGAGGAACTTTTTGTATTAAAAATTAGTTTACTATCCACATCATCATTAATTGTATACAACAAAAAATTGTATAATAACAAACAATCTTAAAACAATACACAAAACAAAATATCAAAATGACTACCGATACCCGCCGACGCGTCAAATTATATGCTCTAAATGCAGAACGTCAATGGGATGATCGTGGCACTGGACATGTTTCATCAAATTATGTTGACAGACTGAAAGGTTAGTTACGATTTTTCCTTTTAATTCACTCATTTTATTTTATTGTAATTTTTTCGCTTTGTTGATCCTCCCATTGAAGGTATCTCGTTGCTGGTACGCGCTGAATCCGATGGTGGCTTACTTTTGGAAAGTAAAATACAACCCGACACCGCTTATCAAAAGCAACAGGACACTTTGATTGTTTGGTCTGAAGGTGATAATTTTGATTTGGCCCTAAGTTTTCAGGAGAAGGCCGGATGTGATGAAATATGGGAGAAAATATGTCAGGTAAGTTGTTTAAACAAAATGTGATTTACTTCTTTGTACTTTATATGTGTTAGAAATTTTATGTGGGGAGTAAGAAAGTGTAGGAGAAAAGAATCTTATCAAATTGTTCAGGCTTTTTTTTTATAAATTTTCAATATACTCACAATATCGACCATGTGCAAATACATCTCAATACGAATGAAGTTTCAAAAATTGGAAGATTCTCTGACTGTTGTGTCACATTTTCATTTTTTTAATAAGGTTGCATACTTGAGCTCGTCGACAGGCGTTCGTGATATTAATAAAGATGCAATTGTCCATAAGCAGGGTTGACATCAATGAGCTGAAGTTAGTTACAAAATTTGTTGTGATGGAGTTTGAAGGACCAGGACGTTTGCAATAGTGTCCTTAAAATACTCAACGAGATATTTTATTTGGGCCGCCCCTCAAAAGAGTATCTTATAGATTTTCTGCAATTCATACCCAAGCAAATGTCTTACGGCCAACCCAAGTTTGGTTAGAAAATCTGAAAAATTCTATTGAATATAATTCAATGCAGCATTTTCCGTGCAGTTTATTTACTGCCAAACCTACTTTGATTATTCGTCTCGGTCGAGACCAACATTTTTATTTCAATACTTTATTAAAATACATTTATTTATTAGAAAATCACAAAAAAATTAAATTTGTATGAGTATATATATTACGTACCCTTTATGCACCAGCGCAAAATTCAAGTGGTTTGTGTCTTGGACAGAATGGTGTCCTCATTGGGCTTGGTAAATAAGCAACATTCCATTGCAAGAGATTTTCATTAAGGTGCAGGATGAACACTTGGCTTCTTGATTAATTTAGAGGCGCCAAATATAGTTTCATTCATCTGGGATCTGGGTTCTGAACTGCATGTCTTCAAAACGCTAATTTGAATGAGCTGCCAATATATCTACTGAACATTCCGCTATTTTTCCCGAAAGGCGGACATGTTTTTTGAAATACCTCGATCAGTTTTCATACATATATTTTGAAACGACTATGAAAAATAAATACATTTCTATTCACTACGATAAAGTTTCCCGACTTCGAACTTCCTTTTTGTGATAATACTGCATAACTGATTTCTCTTATTTATACCTTAATCAAGTTATCAAAATTAGTTTATTGTTTTTTTCTTTTTGCTTGTTTTATTTGGCAGGTACAAGGCAAAGATCCTTCCGTTGAAATCACCCAAGATATCGTTGAAGAATCCGAAGATGAACGTTTCGAGGATATGTCCGATACAGCACCGCCTATTGAATTGCCACCCTGTGAATTGGCCCGCCTCGAAGATATCTCCGAAGTTATACAAAATTGTCTTACCACACCATTGCGCAAAGAGAAACTATCAATGGCCCTGGAATCGGAGAATTACATAAAGAAATTGCTGAACATATTTCATGTGTGCGAAGATTTGGACAACACCGAGGGTCTGCATCATTTATTCGAAATATTCAAGAATATTTTTCTATTAAATAAAAATGCACTTTTCGAAATTATGTTCGCCGAGGATACTATTTTCGATGTCGTTGGCTGTCTCGAATATGATCCGAGTGCCACACAACCGAAAAAACATCGTCAGTATTTGAGGCAATGGGCTAAATTCCGCGAAGCCGTACCGATTAAGAACCAGGATCTATTAGCGAAAATCCATCAGACATTTCGTGTGCAGTATATACAGGATATTATATTGCCCACGCCATCTGTATTCGTAGAGGATAATATGTTAAATACTTTATCTAGTTTTATATTTTTTAACAAAGTCGAGATTGTCACACTGATACAAGAGGACGAACGTTTTCTGGTCGACATGTTTACCATGCTTACCGATCCAAATACCAGCGATGCCAAGCGTCGCGACATTGTTCTATTCCTGAAGGAGTTCTGTAACTATGCCCAAAATCTTCAGCCGCAGGGTAAAGATTCATTTTACAAGACATTGACATGTTTGGGTATACTGCAGGCACTGGAAATCACGCTGGTAATGAACGACCAGAAAACCAAGGCGGCATCAATAGATATACTAACGGCGATTGTGGAATTTTCACCGTTGGTAGTGCGTAATTATACGCTGCAACAAGTGAGTCGTAATGAAGGGGTAAGTTTGAGCGTGCGTGTGTACAATTCTCATCCTCAGCTCCCTACTTTCCCCTGCAAAAAAGAAACTAATCAAAATAAAATTGAATTTACTAATTTTATATTTTTTTCAATTTCCTTTTTGCTGCATTATCCATAGGACCGTATGTTATTAAACATTGCCATTGAACAAATGTTGAATGATTCCGAACCAGAATTAGGTGTTGCTGTGCAATTAATGGGCATCATAAAAATTCTCTTGGAACCGGAAAATATGTTAACGGAAAAGGGAGATTTCTTGAATTTCTTCTATAAACACAGTATACAGACATTAATAGGTAAGTTGGTTGTTTTGGAGACTGGAGTTGCTATAAATTTCATTTTTTTTCTACTTAGCACCTTTGTTGCTCAACACGATCGATGATCGCCCGCAAAACGAAGATTATCAAACAGCACAATTATTGGGAATAGTTTTAGATATTTTATCATTTTGTGTCGAACATCATACCTATCACATCAAGAATTTTATCATCCAAAAAGATCTCCTCAAGAGAATTCTTGTCTTGATGAAGAGTTCTCATACGTTCCTTGTATTAGGCGCCTTAAGGCTATTAAGAAAGATTGTAGCATTAAAGGATGAATTCTATAATCGGTAAGTATTGGAAGCCCTTTGAACTTGGTTTTATATAAAATGAGAAGGAAGTTTCTTATTTGTCTTAGGACTTATGATAATATGAATAATAACCTATATTTTTCTTCTCATTCCAGACACATTGTTAAGGGCAATCTATTTGCTCCGGTCGTCGATGCTTTTATACGCAACAATGGTCGTTATAATCTCCTCGAATCAGCTATACTGGAACTATTCGAATTTGTCAAATTGGAAGACATCAAAACGTTGTGTGTTTATTTTGTTGAAACATTTAGCAAAATATTTGACGAAATCGAATATGTTCAGACATTTAAATATCTAAAGAATCGTTACGATCAGTATCAAGAGCGAATAAAAGATCGCGATAAGATGGGTTTAGATACGTAAGTTTAACTTATTTGCAAACTATTAGAGAATTATGTTACAATTTGTAATTTGTTTTGTCTTTTTAATGCAGTGGCATTCCAATTATTCGTGGCGGTCGTTTTCGTCGTGATCAAAGACAAATGGAGGAGGAAGAAGAAATGTGGTTTAATGAAGAAGAAGATCTGGAAGATTTGGAACCGTATAATTCCGTCATGAAGTGTGAGTAATTGAAATTGTATTGAAAAATTATAGAATGATAATCTTTGAGTTTGAAAAAATAAGCCAATTGTATTCAAAAGGATTAAGAAACAAATTTTGTTGTTTTTGTTAAGATGATCAAATATTGTAACGACGATGAAATAAATAGGTAATCAAGGAAGAAAACTCACTGAAGATCTATTTTATTTTCACAACATTTCCCATAGCTTTCGCAATTCCCATAGAATTCAATTTGATATTTTCCAGAAACAATGTGGGTTTAATTTTATATCAACAAAGCTGAACACGTTTTTAGTGATTTACATTTTGAAGAAGCTTTCTAAAGGATTTTTATAAGACCATATTTCTAAGAAAGTTTGATTGTATAAGTTTTCTGTAGTGCGATGATATTTTACACCAGCATATATAGAAGTTCCAATGTTTGTTTATGGGGGAATGCATTTCAAGAAAGACCATGTAAATGTATTTTATATTTAGACCGTGAGTTCAGTAGAATTATATCCTACAGGTTTTTTAAAGGACTCATATATGTAGATGAACTTCTATAAAAATAAGGCTTTAATTGGTCTTTTGTTAACAAAAAAGACAAGTCATCCTGATATTAGAGGATTTATGTAAATTGGATAAACAAGTGTGTCCTTATCTCTATATCTTATGTCTTAAAATTGAACAAGTTTTTTAATATATTTTTTTCGTCTCTTTTTAGCTGTTACAGATAAAAATGGTTCTCCAACATCTCAACAGCAAATGCAACAAAAATCACCGCCGCAGAATGCACAACAACTGCAGCAGCAACAACAACAGCAGCACAGCACCAGTAACAGTATGTTGAGTGGTAATACATCTGCCATTAGTTTGAATAGTACAGCAACGGCGACGTCATCTAATCATTCAACCACAGTTGGTGGCGGTGGTGTCAGCAGTAGTGCTATTGGTGACAATAATGCAGGTCTACAAACAACACCCTCCACTAGCAGCAGCAATAACGCCTCCAGCTCCAGCAGTACTACCAGTAGTAGTAATTGTAATAGTAGTGAACAACAAACGTCCGCCACTCATTTGGGTGCTGCCGCCGCAGCGACAGCAGCAAATTTATCTTTACAACATCAGCAGCAACAGCAGTCGTCTCACTCATTGCATAGCTATCAACAGCAACAACAACAATTGAATCTGAATAACACACTAGTTGCGGCAGCAGCCGCAGCAGCAGTTGCTGGTGTATCGGCAGCGGCAGCAAGTACATCAACGGCAGCCGCTGCGGCGGCGGCAGCTGCAGCGCATTTGGAAGCGCAACAGACACAACAACAAAGTGATATCGTGGAATTACAACAACAATTGGCAGCAGTTGAACATCAGCAGGAATTGGCGGCGTTAGGAGGAGGAGGGGGTGGTGGTGCAGCAACGACAATTGGTGGCAGTGACGACAGATCAGCAACATCGGCAAATTCATCTAGTGCCGTCAATGCATCGCTATCAACATCATCGTCCGCATCAGCATCCACATCACCAACGTCGACGGCTGGTCCATCAACAAGTGCTCTGACAGAAGCTGCAGCTGCGGCCGCAACACAATTGCTATCGACAATGGCCTCAAATGAAGCCGTTGCTGCTGTGGCAGCAGCCGCAGTTGCTGCTGTAGCGGCCAGTGTTGAAGCGAATAAACTTAATAGTTGTAATAATGCGGCAAACACAACAACGGAAACTAACAAGGAGGCAGCGCCGTCATCAAATGCAGCAACTCAAGGGACAACAGCCACAACAACATTACCAGGCGAAAACATTCTAAAGAAGGTAATTGGAGTGATTAGAGTAGGGAGTTTTGTGATTTTTTTGGGAATGCCAGGAAGAAATTGTATTTAGGCTAGATCACCGATCACGGAGTCTTTAAGTTGCGTCAACTTTATGGGTTTTCTAGTCTCTGAGGTTTTTTTAAGGCTCATTCTTAGGAGGGTTTTATCTTTATAAGCAGGACTTAAATTAAGCCTTACTCAAAGACATCTTGGTCTCTTGAAAAGGTCCCTGGAGTTTTCACAATGGTTGAAGACCTTGGAGTATCACTTATATTAAGGTCTTTATAAGAAAATATTGTGTTCTTATATAAGACTTTGTGGTCTCTAAAAATTAGTGTCGTTTTAATGCGAAGACTCTAAAATAAATAAAAAATTAAATTCTTTCTTTTTAAAAGACAAGACTGCAATTTCTTCGCCAATGAGAACATATTTTGGTCTCTGTAACATCCTCTTTAAGAACTTGGTATCTACTTGTGGACATTATTACCTTCTCTATATGAATACAGCATAATCTTTTTCGTAAAAACATCACGTGGTCTTCCTAAAAATCTTTTAATTTAATATATCTCAACATTTGTATTTGCAAATATTTTGATGTGAGTTGCATACAAATATTTAATTACATTTTACTTTTGTTCTTCTTTCCAGCTTGTTGATTATGGTAGTGATTCGGGTGATGAATTCGAAGCCGAAGAGGATGAAGAGGAAGATTCACCACATCAAAAGAAACCACGTTTGGCATAGCAACTTTACCAGAAGCACCATCAGCATCATGCTGTCCATAAACAACAGCAGCAGCAGCAGAAACAACACACCCCAAATCAAAATATAGTTTTTTCATCCCAACAACAACTACAATATCAAATACAGCAACATTCTGTTGTGAATCAACACCAGAATCACTCCCACAATACTTCTTCTACTATAACCAATTTAGATTTTCAACAACAGCTTTTGGCAACGCATTCCCATGCTGCCAACAATAACCATGGCCAACCAACAAACTATGTTCTAACACAACAACAACATCATCCCCACCACCTACATAATCATCATCAACACAACAACCATCAGCACCACCAGAATCATCATAATCACCATCAACAACACCACCACAACCAGCATTCAGTTACGGCTGCAACAAGTGCTGCTGCCGTGGCAGCTGCTGCAGCCGCTGCTGCTGAGACAATTATTAAAACATTTGCAACCATGTCTTCGTCACCACCTGTTGTTACGGCCTCTATGACGTCGTCACCATCAGTGTTATCTTCACCGTCATCCGGCTATACGGCCACATCGTCGTCTGTCGCATTGACGGCGCCTTCATCCATTTACAATAATAATAATAATAATAAAAATACTGCAACCACAACTATTATTACTACTAATCCCAAGAACAAACAACAACAAACACAACAACATTTTTAAACTTTTTAAATATAAAATAATATATACATATATAAAGATAAATTGATTAAAAACAAGAAAACTGCAACAAAATAATTACCATTATTATTAATTATAGTTAAAACAAAAACAAAAAGGAATCACTTTTTAGCCACAGGCTACATTTATAACAAAAAAGAAACAAAAACAACAAATAAATGATGATAACAAGAAAAAGAATCATCATCAGATAAAAATTAAAAATAAGAAAGAGATGATAAACATTAATTACAACAATTATAGTAATGTAAAATTTCAGTATAACAAAGCAGAAAAAAGAAAAACAAAATAAAAAAATAATTAAAAAACAAAACAACAAAAATTGAAATCCTTCTAATTTCACTGCAGTGCCGACCTCAACCAAAAAGGAAGCCGTCGGACCCAATTCGTAATCATTCAATAGACAAAGATATTCAACAACCCTTTTTTTCTTTATACAATGTTTATATATTCCGACTGTTTCCACTGTCCTTATATAAACATTTCATAAACATGTAAAAAGGGTACACATCTCGATATGAAAAATCTTATTCTACAATGAAAAGTTCACCATATTATACTTTCCACAAGATTTCGATGTGGGATATAAATCGAATCTAGTCATAATACGATGACTTTATATTTTTGGTTGTGAGTGAAAATAAGTTGAATATAATTTTATTTATGGCCTGATTCTACGAAAACAAAACAGATCAATCGAGAGACAGGCCACATTCTTCATTTCTTCAAAAAATCTTAAAAACTAATGCCTTTGGTAATTTTTTTTGTTTGACTATTAGGTAAATGTGATATAATTTAATTAATTTTACATAAAAATTAATATCAAATTATTAAATACAAATGTATTATGACTTCCTCTCCACAGGAGCTCGATTCGCTTTGCATCCCAACATCGCGGTGAACAACAAAACGACATTAGTATTTAGAAATAAAAAGAACGGATGCGGGCCCCCAGTCCAACTCCCAAAACTTGTATACATACATATTTATATTTGTCTACAACGTTTCAGATTTAGAACAGATAATAATAACTATACCTTAATGACATAGCAGGTAATTTGAACAGAAACGAAATACATGAAACTATTTTTTAATTTGTATTTATTTTATTGTGTTTACATATTTTGTTCTTTTAATTTTCCTTACAATCTTAATTCCTACAAAAATGAAAATACTTAAAACAAAAAATAAACATGTTGTCATTTATTAATTGATATTCAAAAATATTAATGGTTCCATGTGTATGTGTTTATCCTTTTTTCTTTTCTTTTCAAGAATACCTTATTTGAGTTGAGTGTGGGTGGTTTCTGAGGAAAAAAATGGCGTCAACTATTTTTTTTAGTTGTGTTTCGAAAACAAGCAAAAGTTTTTGGCAAACTGATGATGGGATTTACGTTTGAAATGAACTTTAGTGTTTCTATCTCCCACCTACCAATAGCCGATGTCACTTGTTGAATAACATGAGACATCTGCATAGTAGGTGTCCAATCGTCTCTATTTCTTCTTCATCTTCACATAGTCTACAGTAGTCAGGAAGTCTGTTGTGCCATCTTGATCAGATATCTGATACTGCAGTTTCAGGTCAGTATGCCATCCGCGATTCTTAGACCAGGGGCCAAATCACCGCACTCGAAATCGAGTACTTCAGCATCGCAATGTAGTTTACGCGGGTCACCGCAGTCGTTATCGAATTGTTTTTACTCGAAGTTGTACACGGTATGTAGTATGCTATCGAAAACAAAGTATGTAGTGATTTTTGTTCGGAAAAAAGGCTAACAAAAAGAAACAAGAAGTTAGTGAAAGTGTCAGTTTTATTCTATTTTAAATAGAATCACTTACACTACTTCAGGCAATGTTAAAGGACTGAATTTGTTACGAATATTTTTCCTTATTAATGCCACTGTGTACTCATGCTTTGAATTCGAAGACGAGGAAAACAAAAAAACACTTGCATTCATAATATATTTGTACACATGTATTTAAACACACAGAAACAATATAAATTTCTCAGCAATAACATATTTTGGTTGCAAAAACTTATTTTGAAATTCTCTTTCGCTTCCAATTTCTGTTTGCCATATGTTTACAGCAATGTAAAAAAAACAGTAGACAAAATAAATTGCGATCGAAAATTTACAGCGATCGAAATGTTTTTCTATGCGAAACAGAACTCGATGACGAATGCGTTGATTTGGCCCCAGACCTACTAAGTGAAAGAAGGGAGCTTGTTCTTCCTCTCGAGAGTACCGGCCAGATTAGAGATTTTTTTGAAGCAGCTGATATAATAGCTTTAACCGGTTTAACAGTTTCATCAACCGATAGATCAATGGGAATCTCCTCGAGTTAATTCATCAGCCACTTCATTTCCCAGTATTTTGCTATGTCCTGGAACCCAACAAAGCTTAATGAAATCACGTATTTCTCAATGAGGGCACTTGGCTTAATAGCTTTAACGGCCGCCTGATTAATGACCGCTATTCTGAGATCATCCGGTGTCTGTTGAGTGAATTGATGGCCCTGCTTTTGGTTTTGAGGGCAAGGTTCTTCCCAATAGTGCGCTTTCCACAATCCATCCTTGCCGCCACCGGGACGGACTATTGTATCAAAGAAATTTTATGCTAAAGGTAAAGTTAAGAAGGTAAATTCATTTCAAACAAGCATATTCTGTAATTTACTTTGTCAAATTTCACTGCCTATAAAAGCGGTTCCCATCTCTGATTTGATAAATAAAAATATATGACAATAATTACAAAAAATTGTAAACATATGAATTCTTGACATACCTTCTTAATTCTACCATGGCTGAGAGTTTACTGGAAAGAGATTTTCGGCAAATCCTGTTCGTTTGTTTTGTTGCTTTTTCAATAAGCTACAAAACATGCTTTCGGGTTACCCTTAATGTTTGCTCTGTTCCAGAACATGCAATAATGAAAACCAATTTTCTTTTACGATATCGAAAAATTGCAGAACTAGTAGATTGTTGCTGGTTCTGGAACAGAGAAAAATCGTTTTCGCTCTCCCGAAAGTATTTACTAAGTTAATTAATTGGTTGTCTTTGAAAAAAAGCTAGACAGAGAGGAAGAAAATAAAAAAAAGAATAAAATACAATTTGTCTTGTGTAAACGACGGTTTAAAGAAATAAGTAAAAATAATACATTATTTATTAATTTAATACTAATGAGCTAAAATGTTTATTTTTTTTTTTCAGAAGAAAGTCAAGTAACACATTTGATTGTCAATGGTAATATACCTTCTACCATGGCACAATGAGAGCACGTTTAGACTACTAAATCCACTCGATTTTAATGTCAATTTCACTGTGTATAAGTCAGGTAAATCGTGTTCATAAATCCAGTGGATATTATTTGATACTGAAACACTATCTAAATCGCTACTTGAAAAATTGCATAATATACCAATTAAAATTGCATCTCCTATCCAACCCATAGGAAAAAATGATGGAAAAACGTCCACAATTATTAGAACAATGTGTCTAGCTATTATCCAAAAACAGTCTTCAAGAAAAGTATTTAATTTTACGCAAAATGTGTACATTTTACATACGGGTGTTCCAAATACAATTGTACAGTTAATTGTTTTCGAATCGTGTTTGCTACCCAAGACAAACAATGGCGACTTACATTTATAAAAAAAAAAACAACAAATTAGAGGTGTACGTAGAGATACCGTCAAATAGAAATTTTTAATATAAAAGCAATCCATTGGAAGAATCAAAAATTATATGCCCAAAGTAGGGATGTAGGTAATAGGATGAGGGATGTAGTTAACAACTAGGAACTGCTAACACAGGGTGCTACTACAATGTTGAAGTTCGAGCAAAACATGACCGACCTGTGTAGGGACAGCCACAATGTAATAGATTTGTACAAAGTGTATAAAGAAAAAACAGAAACACTCTTTTCTTAGACGCAACTGCCAACATATTAAAACAATTTGATGAGTCCAGCAAACTGGTGCGGCTAAACTCCATAGCGGTGAACGGTGAAGTTCAATTTTTAGTTTTTTAAATTTTTAAGCTACATCTATAAAAGAGGAAAATGTTTGTATGTTTGTTTGTAATTTATGGACTGGAAAATCGCTGAACAGATTTGCCCGAAAATTTCCAAGTATACTACATCATCGCCTGAAAGTAACATAGGCTATATACATTTTTGAAATTCCACTTGGAACTGGAGATGTAGCATCAGAATCGGAGGTACCTCCCAAAAATTTAGATTTTATATGCACATATCTACAGATCGATTACAGACACAGAGTCTAAATTTGGAATGCGTGACGGTGTTTGGAAAAAAATGCCAAATTATATTGAAATCGGTTCAGATTTGGATATAGCTCCCATACATATTTTTGGCCGATTTCATGTATTTGATGCATTAAACACGCTGTGTACGCCACATTTTAATGAAATTTGGAATGTGTGATGGAATTTTCTAACAAATTTTTTGCTTAATTATATTGAAATCTGGGGTCTAATTATCGCATACGATATTGAGAAGTTATGATATCGTAATCTTATTTTTGGATGACGGTGTTCGATATCGAGTACTTGACATGGAAGTGTTGAATGCAACCACTCGAGTTTTTGCCCGCGTCTATTTTTGTATCGTATACGACAATTTAAAGTGTAATAATTCTGATTGGAGCATAATTTGTGCATTAATTCAAAAACAAAATGTAAATTTCTTTAAAAATATTAAATAATTGAAAAATTATTATGATTTCAAATTTTGTAGGTCAAACTCAAACAAAATAAACTTCCAGCAAAAAATTATCTTGGCAGATTTTGTGACAGACCATTCTGGGGCCAAATCACCGCAGTCGAAATCGAGTACTTCAGCATCGTAATGTAGTTTACGCGGATCACCGCAGTCGTTATCGAATTTTTTTTCACTCGAAGTTGTACACGATAAGTAGTATGCTATCGAAAACAAAGTATGTAGTGATTTTTGTGCGAAAAAAGGCAAACAAAAAGAAACAAGAAGTTGGTGAAAATGTCAGTTTTATTCTATTTTAAATAAAACAAGTAAACAAAGTCGTGCGGGGCCGACCATGTGATACACTACAATATGTTAGAAGCCCCCTTATGTCCAAATCCATTTTGGAAGATATCGCGTTTCTCAGGCGTATCGATTGGCTTCAATTGTGTGATCAGGAATTAGTTTCTCTTTTTGGTTCATTTGAACCCCTAACTATTTTGCGTTCATCTCCAAAAGCAAGAGGCTCCTCTGTATCTCCAAATTTAGACTCATCTATATGATTTGCTTGTCTACGATATTTGTATGGTATTTTTTCACACAAAAATAGTGGTCCATTCAACCCGCTGTCCTAAACTCTAACTTCATGGAGATTTCGTGTCCTTTGGATTATATTTGTGGCCTTTGTAACGGCTACAAAATCGGGAACATTTTTAGTTGTTGGTTCATTTCAACCCTAAATATATTGCGGACATCTTTGAAAACAATAGGCTTAACCCTTATGAGCCTAACCTACACTTCTTCGTGAGGATAATTGCAATCTGTATATAATAACCCCAACTTGTGTAGTAAAATGAAAAAATATTACAAAATGTATTCTTCAATATTATAAGTCAAAATGAAAAAATCGCATGCGATTAAAAATATGAAAAAATAAAAAAAATGTCACAAAATACTACAAAATCTATATTAACATCATTATTGACATTTTTTATGCGATTTTTTTAAATTTTATTCTTTTATGCCAAGAGGGCATTCTGAATTGACAAAAATTGTCAAAATAGTTCTAACCATTCTTGGGATATTAGCATTCTAGCTAACATTCCCTTGCTTTATTTATACACATCTATATCTATAAAAGAGGAAAATGTTTGTATGTTTGTTTGTTTGTTTGTTTGTTTGTTTGTTTGTAATTTATGGACTCGAAAACCGCTGAACAGATTTTCCTGAAAATTTCCATATATACTGCAACATCGCCTGAAAGTAACATAGGCAATATACATTTTTGAATTTCCACTTGGAACTGGAGATATAGCATCAGAACCGGAGGTACCTCCCAAAAATTTAGATTTTATATGCACATATCTATTGATTGGTTGAAGATACAGTCTCCAAATTTGGAATACGTAACGGAATTTGGAACAAAAATAAGTTTGCCAAATTATATTGAAATCGGTTCAGATTTGGATATAGCTCCCATATATATTTTCGGCCGATTTCATTTATTTGGTGGACCAAACACGACATGTATTTCCAATTGTAATGAAATTTAAAATAAGTAACGGAATTGGGAGCCAAAATGAATTTGTCAAATTAAATTGAAATCGGTTCAGATTTGGATATAGCTCCCATATATATTTTCGACCGATTTCATGTATTTGATGCACCAAACACGCTATGTATCCCCAATTTCAATGAAATTTGAAACGTGTGATAGATTTTATCTAAAAAATTGATTTCCCAAATTATATTGAAATCGGTTCAGATTTGGATATAGCTCCCATATACATTTTCGGCCGATTTCATGTATTTGGTGGACCAAACACGACATGTATTTCCAATTGTAATGAAATTTAAAATAAGTAACGGAATTGGGAGCCAAAATGAATTTGTCAAATTAAATTGAAATCGGTTCAGATTTGGATATAGCTCCCATATATATTTTCGACCGACTTCATGTATTTGATGCACCAAACACGCTATGAATCTCTAATTTCAATGAAATTTGGAATGTGTAGCGGAAATTAAAACAAATATACATTTGTCAAATTATATTAAAATCGATTCAGATTTGGATATAGCTCTCATATATATTTTCGACCGATTTCATGTATTTTATGCACCATACACGATATGTATGTTCGATTCCAAAGAAATTTGGAATATGTAACGGGATTTTGATTAGAAAATAAATTAGTCAAATTATATTAATATCGGTTCAGATTTGAATATAGCTCCCATATATATATTTTTCCGCCGATTTCACATATTTGATGCACAAAACAGGATACGAATTTCCGATTCCAACAAAATACAAAAATAAATTTGACAAATTATATTCAAATACGCTCAGATGTGATTATAGCTCCCATATATATACTCAGCCGATTTCACATATTTGATGCACCCAAAGCGAGAGAGACAAAATCTGGCACCAGCAAAAATTGCCAAATTATATTGAATCAGTTGAGGTTTGGATATAGCTAACATATATATTTCGGCCGATTTCATACATATTATGCACCAAACACGATATATATGACCGATTCCAATGAAATTCAGAATGTGTGGCGGAATTTTGTTATAATAATAAATGTAATAAATTAATTGGAAATTAGTTAAGATTTGGATATAGCTCCCATATATGTATTCTCGGCCGATTTCACATATTTGACGCACCAATTTCAATGAAATATGAAAGGTGTGGCGTAGTTTGGTGTAAAAGTAATTTTTTTTAAAATTATATTTAAATCGGATCAGATTGGGATATGATTTTAATAAGAACCATTGACCCAAAACGCCTTAGGCTAACACTAAAAAACAACACAACAATTTATTTGAAATACGCTTATTACGGCGAAGTATGTTGCTATCTCGAATTCACGAAATGCAATAGAAATGCCACTCTACTTAAAAAAAATGCAGTTTCCTGCACGCTTGGTATTTGCTATGAAATAAATAAATCCAAAGGACAAATAAATCCAAAGGACAAATGTATGCATGTCATGTTACTGCTTTTGTAGTGATTTTGTTTATTAACGCATTAAATTAGTGCAATATTTTTTTTTAATTTTTAAATTTGTTTTCTTTATCCAACATATATTCGTAAATAAAATTTTGAATGCATATAAAATCAAAAGGGGTAGCGAAGCGCACCGGGTTCAGCTAGTTGTATATATTTCGCTCTATGTATCCGATATATTTACTATCGGGATCTATATAACGGTCAGAATTGACCTATTCGTCTATTTGTAATTTCGTCGGGATTAAAAATATTCGCGGTTTAATCGAAAATTTGACTTTTGTTTAATACAAATGTTATGGTCTATTTTACCCACTAAATATTACCCGTTGACCATCAAAATTGTAAGGCTTCTGCACAGACCTAAGCTCTAGGCCCATGCTGACTTCCGCTTCGATTGGTCTATTATTGCGACCTGTAGAAGAACTGCAAAATCAGGATTTTTTTTCAGTTTTTGGTCCATTACAACCCCTAAATAGGGTTCTATTCTGGTTATAGCCCCACCTCCATTGTAAATTTTGTGAAGATTGGGTCATAATTGGGACCTGTAGAGTGATTACAAATTAACATGGACAGACGGACGGACGGACATACATAGCTAGATCGACTCAGCTCGGCGAGATAGGAAGATCCATATATACTTTCCTATGTGGGAAATCAATATTTCGAGGTGTTACATAATTTTTGGCCCAATCAATCTTATAATACCCCCAACACATAGTGTTGTAGGGTATAATCACTTACGCCACTTCAGGCAATGTTATAGGACTAAATTTGTCACGAATATTTTTCCTTATTAATGCCACTTTGTACTCATGCTCTGAGTCCGAAGACGAGGAAAACAAAAAAAAAAAAAAAAAAACCCTTGCATTCATAATATATTTATACACATGTATTTAAACACACAGAAACAATATAAATTTCTTAGAAATAACATATTTTGATCGCAAAAACTTACTTTGAAATTCTTGTTAGCTTCCAATTTCTTATTACCATATGTTTACAGCAATGCAAAAAAAGTAGTAGGCAAACTAATTTGGGATCGAATGCGGTGATCCAAAAATTTACAGCGATCGAAATGTTTCTCTATACGAAACAGAACTCGATGACGAATGCGGTGATTTGGCCTCAGATTTGGATACAGCTCCCATATATATTTTCGGCGGATTTCGTTTATGTGATGCACCAAACACAATATGTATGTTCTATTTTAATGCAATTTAGAATGAGTAACGGGATTTGCTCAGAAAATAAATTCGCCAAATTATATTGAAATTGGTTGAGGGTTGGGTATAGCTTCCATTTCATGTATGTACCAAACACGATATATATGTCAGATTCCAATGAAATTCGTCATCTGTGGCGGAGTTGTTTACAATAATAAATTTGAAAAATTTATTTGAAATCGATGAAGATTTGGATTAGCTCCCATATATATTACCGACCGATTTAACATATTTGACTCACCAAGCCGTGGTGATGAATGAAATTTATGAAATTTTAATGAAATATGGAAGGTGTGACGGAATTTGGGGCAAAAGTAAATTTTGTGAATTTATATTGAAATCGGTTCAGATTGGGATATAATTATCGGTTTAGATTGGATTATGATATTGGGCTAACAGTAAAAAACTACACAAGAATGTAAATGAGGATACGATTATTACGGGGAAGCCACTCAACTTCAAAATATTGCAGTTTCCTGCACGGTTGACATTTGCTTTGAAATTAATAAATCCGAAGGACAGCCGTTCGTGTATACGGACTAATTTTTTTGTTTGCACATTAAAGTATTATAATAGTAACGTTTTTATACCCTCCACCATACTATGGAGGGTATATTAACTTTGTCATTCCGTTTGTAACTCCTCGAAATACTCATATCAGACCCAACAAAGTATATATATTCTTGATCAGCGTAAAATTCTAAGTCGATTTAGCGATGTCCGTCTGTCTGTCTGTCCGTCTGTCTGTCTGTTGTAATCACGCTATCTATCGAATGAATTGAGATAGATGGCTAAAATTTTGCACACATGTTTATTTTTCCAGTAGGCAGGTTAAGTTCGTAAATGGGCCATGTAGGTCCACGTTTTCATATAGCCTCCATATAACGGTACCTCCCTATATTCGGTATTTTGATGATTTTAGCGACATTATTCACGGGAATTGTTTCAAATTTGGTATTTGAAGTTCAAAATGGATACTACACCCTAAGACGGAAAATTGTCTATGCAGTTCCACGTCTTCGTATAGCCCCCATATAACGGTACCTCCCGATATTCGGTATTTTGATGATTTTAGCGACATTATTCACCAGAATTGTTTCAAATTTGGTATTTGAAGTTCAAAATGGATACTACACCCTAAGACAGAAAATTGTCTGTGCAGGTCCACGTCTTCGTATAGCCCCCATATAACGGTACCTCCCGATATTCGGTATTTTGATGATTTTAGCGACATTATTCACCGGAATTGTTTCAAATTTGATATTTGAAGTTCAAAATGGATACTACACCCTAAGACGGAAAATTGTCTGTGCAGGTCCACGTCTTCGTATAGGCCCCATATATCAGTACCTCCCTATATTCGGTATTTTGACGATTTTAGGTACAATACCCACCGAAATTGTTTAAGATGTGGTATTTGAAGTTCGTAATGGATGCTACAGCCTGTGACAGAAAATTGTCTATGCTGGTCCAGGTCTTCGCACAGCTCCAATTTAACGGCACCTCCTTATATACGATATTTTGATGATTTTAGCTACATTATTCACCGTTTATTTCAAGTTTCGAATTTGAATATGGTAATGGCTTATGACAAACAATGCCTACGTATGTCCACGTCGTATAGACCCCAATATAACCGCTGTATTCGGTATTTTTACAATTTTAACAGAAGTTTTTAAGGATTTTGTTTTTTAAAAATTTCCAAATTCGTTGCAAATGGTGGGGGTATTAAAAGTACGACCCGGCCGAACTTACTGCTTTTTAACTTGTTAAATTTTTGAATTTGTTTTTAACAAACAAATATTCGTACATAAAATTTTGAAGCTTTTTTTTGAAGCTCAGCTAGTATTTCTATAAAAATTTAAAAATTGTATTCTGTGGTAAAAATTTACATAAATTAAAATACCTATTCATTTTCACTGGCTTACTACCTCTCTCTCTCTTTCTCCATTAACCCTTTCTAAACCGGAGAAAATATTATATTATCCAAACGTACTTTAACATATAGTAGAATACAGCTACCTCTTTGGTGTCCCTATTCTATCAAAACATATACACAGTTTGTATATATGTGTTTATGGCTTTAAATAACAAAGAAAAGAGTGTGAAATTTCTTCAAGTTCAGTTGAAATAAATAAATATGCTCTGTTCCAGAACCTGCAAAATCTTCAAGTTTTGCAATGTTGGAATGTAATTACAACGTATATGGAGAAACATTAGGCAATACTGGTAACAGCGTTTGTACAACAAACGCAATAACAATTACATACGAATTTGTTTTTGTGCGTCTAATATCTCTTAGATCTTTTAAATCATCAACAAATAGGCGTCAAAACATTATATATACATTTTTTGTATCAATAAGCTTTAAAAATAATATTGGTTAACATTCATGTTTAAAAAAAAAAACAATTGAAATGGATCGATAAATATAAAGAAAATAGATTTTGGGTTTCTCTTCTTGCATAACGACACCAGTGGACGACTGGTACAGAAACAGCGACACCGCATTGGATAATATAGTTGTACATTATGTATATGTGTATTTTGGGTTCAATTGTTAAGGCTTTTCCATGACTTCCCCGCGACAAAAGTTTGCAGCCAAAAAGGATAGTGTCACATTTCAGTGCTGTCAACCAGGTAAGTTAGGTGTTTTTAATCATTTTTATACCCTCCACTTACAAAGTATTGTGCATATATTAAGTTTGTCATTCCGTTTGTAACTCATCAAAAAAATGATTTTCGACCCTAAAAGTATATATATTCTCGATCCGTGTAAAATTATAAGAAATTTTAGACATGTCCGTACGTCAGTCTTTTGTAATCACTCTAGAGTCGCAACGAATTAAGATGGGAAGCTAAAATTTTGCATAGATCAGGCCTGCAGGCAGGCCAAGTTAAAAGATGGCCTATAATGGTGCACAATATCGTATAGTCCCTATAACAGTACCTCCCGATATTCGGTATTTTGATGATTGAAGCCACATTTTTAAATGGAATTTTTTTGAAATTCTGCACATGAAGTTCATTTCGGGTTCTTTACTCCCTGAAAGAGAATGGTCTATATAGGTCTACGATATCGTATAAACCCCATATACTGTACCTCCCGATATTCGGCATTTTTATGATTTTCAATGGATTTGACGGGAATCCGATGTGTTAAGTTCTCAATATGCAAATAGATCTACTATTACCTATAGCCCCCATTAAAAATTACCACCAGATATTCGGTATTTTCGTGATTTTTGTTAAATTTTTTATGAAAATTGTCTATATAGATACAAGTATTACCGCTTCTCTTTATAATGGTAACCCCTCCATATTCGACATTTTCATGAATTTAGTCAGATATTTTAATGGCTTTTATACGTAATGAAAGCCGTTTTGATGGGTTTCTTGATACATTTTACGGTAGTCTTAATAAACAAGAATCATCTTGTAATAATGAATCAATTTGGATTATATTTTTCAAAATTGCCGTTATCCATTTAAACTTACGAAAAATATATATAGAAAATATAACAAAAAATATTTTTCTGTCCCAAATGGCGAAGAGTAACTACTGTCTTACTTATTTATAAATTTCTCGCCATATTTGATGCACAAGTGCTTCAAATTATATTTCTTACTAGCTGAACCCGGTGCGCTTCGCTACCCCTTTTGATTTTATATGCATTCAAAATTTTATTTACGAATATATGTTGGATAAAGAAAACAAATTTAAAAATTAAAAAAAAATATTGCACTAATTTAATGCGTTAATAAACAAAATCACTACAAAAGCAGTAACATGACATGCATACATTTGTCCTTTGGATTTATTTGTCCTTTGGATTTATTTATTTCATAGCAAATACCAAGCGTGCAGGAAACTGCATTTTTTTTAAGTAGAGTGGCATTTCTATTGCATTTCGTGAATTCGAGATAGCAACATACTTCGCCGTAATAAGCGTATTTCAAATAAATTGTTGTGTTGTTTTTTAGTGTTAGCCTAAGGCGTTTTGGGTCAATGGTTCTTATTAAAATCATATCCCAATCTGATCCGATTTAAATATAATTTTAAAAAAAATTACTTTTACACCAAACTACGCCACACCTTTCATATTTCATTGAAATTGGTGCGTCAAATATGTGAAATCGGCCGAGAATACATATATGGGAGCTATATCCAAATCTTAACTAATTTCCAATTAATTTATTACATTTATTATTATAACAAAATTCCGCCACACATTCTGAATTTCATTGGAATCGGTCATATATATCGTGTTTGGTGCATAATATGTATGAAATCGGCCGAAATATATATGTTAGCTATATCCAAACCTCAACTGATTCAATATAATTTGGCAATTTTTGCTGGTGCCAGATTTTGTCTCTCTCGCTTTGGGTGCATCAAATATGTGAAATCGGCTGAGTATATATATGGGAGCTATAATCACATCTGAGCGTATTTGAATATAATTTGTCAAATTTATTTTTGTATTTTGTTGGAATCGGAAATTCGTATCCTGTTTTGTGCATCAAATATGTGAAATCGGCGGAAAAATATATATATGGGAGCTATATTCAAATCTGAACCGATATTAATATAATTTGACTAATTTATTTTCTAATCAAAATCCCGTTACATATTCCAAATTTCTTTGGAATCGAACATACATATCGTGTATGGTGCATAAAATACATGAAATCGGTCGAAAATATATATGAGAGCTATATCCAAATCTGAATCGATTTTAATATAATTTGACAAATGTATATTTGTTTTAATTTCCGCTACACATTCCAAATTTCATTGAAATTAGAGATTCATAGCGTGTTTGGTGCATCAAATACATGAAGTCGGTCGAAAATATATATGGGAGCTATATCCAAATCTGAACCGATTTCAATTTAATTTGACAAATTCATTTTGGCTCCCAATTCCGTTACTTATTTTAAATTTCATTACAATTGGAAATACATGTCGTGTTTGGTCCACCAAATACATGAAATCGGCCGAAAATGTATATGGGAGCTATATCCAAATCTGAACCGATTTCAATATAATTTGGGAAATCAATTTTTTAGATAAAATCTATCACACGTTTCAAATTTCATTGAAATTGGGGATACATAGCGTGTTTGGTGCATCAAATACATGAAATCGGTCGAAAATATATATGGGAGCTATATCCAAATCTGAACCGATTTCAATTTAATTTGACAAATTCATTTTGGCTCCCAATTCCGTTACTTATTTTAAATTTCATTACAATTGGAAATACATGTCGTGTTTGGTCCACCAAATAAATGAAATCGGCCGAAAATATATATGGGAGCTATATCCAAATCTGAACCGATTTCAATATAATTTGGCAAACTTATTTTTGTTCCAAATTCCGTTACGTATTCCAAATTTGGAGACTGTATCTTCAACCAATCAATAGATATGTGCATATAAAATCTAAATTTTTGGGAGGTACCTCCGGTTCTGATGCTATATCTCCAGTTCCAAGTGGAAATTCAAAAATGTATATTGCCTATGTTACTTTCAGGCGATGTTGCAGTATATATGGAAATTTTCAGGAAAATCTGTTCAGCGGTTTTCGAGTCCATAAATTACAAACAAACAAACAAACAAACATACAAACATTTTCCTCTTTTATAGATATAGATAGTTCAAACTATTTGTCTGTAAATTCAACGCATTGGTTTCTCAGAAAATGTAGGTCTATATTTGATAGGTTTACTCCAAAAGCAGCGTACAAAAATAAAATATATGAAACGTTTGTAATCGTTTCGTTCTGTAATTTCTCGAACTACGAAACGACAGACACAATAGTCCAACGGATTGGTATCCGTAGATTTTGTTGGCCATTGTGCGCTGAAAATGAAGCGAGGAACCTCATTTTGTAACCATTCTTAGGTGGCGCGAGCTGAGTGCGATGGTGCTGAGTCCTGTTGGAATGTCAAGGTTTGCGGCCAAAATGTTTGTGTGCCCACTCTCCAGAATATTTTGGCGATAATATTAAACATTTATTTTGATACCACGGTAGATTAATACGAGCGGAGAGCGACCATCGGATGTTATGGCGGCCAACATCATCACCATGCGGCCAAAATGTTTGTGTGCCCACTCTCCAGAATATTTTCGCGATAATATTAGACATTTATTTTGATACCACGGTCGATTAATACGAGCGACCATCAGCTGTTATGGCGGCCCACACCATCACCATGACCGGCGCTTGAGTTCTGGTGGCCAACCGAATGAGCATATTTTCAGCTGACCTCTTTGGCAAGTAAACACGATCTTTTTGTTTGTTTCCAACGAACGATTGTTTTCTCATCGGGGAAAACCAAATTCGGCAGTTCACCACTTTCGGCCAAGAGAAACAACTCTTTAGCTCTTTTGAGTCTATTTTCTTTCAGTTGCGGTGTAAGTTCTTGCACTTTTTGAAATTTCAATGTCTTTACTCCGAGCTCATTTGTTCAGCTATACGAGCCATTTTTCGACCACTGCGACGCGGGTTTCGATCAAGTCGTTTCTTTGCTTTTCGAACCATTTCTGTTGATGTTGCTGTTTTCTTCCGTCCACTTCCTTGACGTCGGGCTACGCTACCAGTATCAGGGTAATGGGCGATGGTACGAGACACAAAAGATTTATTCACATTTAAATGCTGGAGTGATCTAACGATAGCCACTTGTGGTTTTTCAGCCAAATGTAAAGAATTCACACTATCACGCTTGAATTCCATCACGAATAACATTTTTTTTCTGGAAAATTCTCACCAAAATGTTTTTATACGCTTGTAAACAATATAATGATCTGTCACTGGAATTATTTTAACAGATGTCGGACGAGTGGCTTAGAAATGACAGCAGTCTGAAGTTGGTTGCAGTTTTTTCATCTCACCCTGTATTAATTGCTCTGCATAACTGCCAGAATGTAAAACTTTTTACTACGGTAACCGATTTTCCTCTTATATGCTGACCACTAAAGGATATCTGTCTCTAAAGGATCAGTAGGAAGCTTTCCAGATAAATATATAACTAGATAAGATCGTTAGCTATAATACACCATTGTAGCACATGTACACAACATTTTTACCTCACCCACCTGCTTTTTCGTTAAAGGAGCGTAGCCTGAACAAGTATAAATTAGGGGCAGACATTTAACTAAGTCAACCTAAAATTCATTTTTTCTTTTATGAAGAAGCAAGCCGATGACTTAATCCAGTAAAAATATTAGTTTTATCTATCTGCATCTTTATTCTTAAAGGCCCATAGTAGATCTTTTAACTGTGGAACACCAACGGTTGAGACTTGTAGCTTGTACAATAGGTATCAGTAGAAAGTCTTCTGATTGTAGATTACTAGGAAACTTTCCAGTGTAACTTTTTTTCCGATTAAAAAGTAATGGATAACATCGATTCACAGAGTGAAGTTACGAGTTCGAGACTCGGCTTCGGTAGACGAAGAAAAAAAAAACAAGTTGAAATGAATTCGGTTTTGGCAACAAATGTATACCCGCCAGCCAATGTCTGCTTGTTTGTTTAGATATATATTGACTTGCGTTATGACTATTCAAGCTTTTGACCCTTTATGGGGGGAGGCTCCGAAAGGATTATCCAATATTTTCCATTTCCTATCTAATCTAAGTCTGATACAAATATTAAAAGGTGCCAAATTTGCCCAATATCGACTACTTCATGTACTTTATGTGATAATTTTTGGAAAATGTTCAAATGGACACGATATATCAGATACAGTGGAACGAAGAATTGTCATGTGCAAATATAAAAAAAAATCGAACACTTATTTACACTATTTTATAGAAATAATTGTTATTGAAAATTTTAAACAGAAGGAGTTGACCGAAATATCTTTAGATCTATGGTCAACAGAAATATTGAGATACACAAAGTTTGATGAAAATCGCTGACTTATTGACCCCTTGTAAGGGAGGCACCTCATGGAGTGGGCAGATAAATTTCACATTCACGTCAAATCTCTGTTAGAGAGAAATATTTAGATATACCAAGTTTTAAGAAATCGTTGACTTGTTTCGTATGTAATAAGCGATATATTTTATTTAAAATTTTGAGCCATCTTTACACTAGATCTTGTTTTAGTGGAAATATCGGGATATGTGAAATTTGAAGAGATTTGGAGGAGGAGGTATCTTCAACCAATCAATAGATATGTGCATATAAAATCTAAATTTTTGGGAGGTACCTCCGGTTCTGATGCTATATCTCCAGTTCCAAGTGGAAATTCAAAAATGTATATTGCCTATGTTACTTTCAGGCGATGTTGCAGTATATATGGAAATTTTCAGGAAAATCTGTTCAGCGGTTTTCGAGTCCATAAATTACAAACAAACAAACAAACAAACAAACAAACATACAAACATTTTCCTCTTTTATAGATATAGATAGTTCAAACTATTTGTCTGTA
Organism: Musca domestica; assembly: GCF_030504385.1. Classification (NCBI taxonomy): domain Eukaryota; kingdom Metazoa; phylum Arthropoda; class Insecta; order Diptera; family Muscidae; genus Musca; species Musca domestica. The sequence goes on along the minus strand of NW_026712329.1, from coordinate 5,087,973 downwards.
AATTCAACGCATTGGTTTCTCAGAAAATGTAGGTCTATATTTGATAGGTTTACTCCAAAAGCAGCGTACAAAAATAAAATATATGAAACGTTTGTAATCGTTTCGTTCTGTAATTTCTCGAACTACGAAACGACAGACACAATAGTCCAACGGATTGGTATCCGTAGATTTTGTTGGCCATTGTGCGCTGAAAATGAAGCGAGGAACCTCATTTTGTAACCATTCTTAGGTGGCGCGAGCTGAGTGCGATGGTGCTGAGTCCTGTTGGAATGTCAAGGTTTGCGGCCAAAATGTTTGTGTGCCCACTCTCCAGAATATTTTGGCGATAATATTAAACATTTATTTTGATACCACGGTAGATTAATACGAGCGGAGAGCGACCATCGGATGTTATGGCGGCCAACATCATCACCATGCGGCCAAAATGTTTGTGTGCCCACTCTCCAGAATATTTTCGCGATAATATTAGACATTTATTTTGATACCACGGTCGATTAATACGAGCGACCATCAGCTGTTATGGCGGCCCACACCATCACCATGACCGGCGCTTGAGTTCTGGTGGCCAACCGAATGAGCATATTTTCAGCTGACCTCTTTGGCAAGTAAACACGATCTTTTTGTTTGTTTCCAACGAACGATTGTTTTCTCATCGGGGAAAACCAAATTCGGCAGTTCACCACTTTCGGCCAAGAGAAACAACTCTTTAGCTCTTTTGAGTCTATTTTCTTTCAGTTGCGGTGTAAGTTCTTGCACTTTTTGAAATTTCAATGTCTTTACTCCGAGCTCATTTGTTCAGCTATACGAGCCATTTTTCGACCACTGCGACGCGGGTTTCGATCAAGTCGTTTCTTTGCTTTTCGAACCATTTCTGTTGATGTTGCTGTTTTCTTCCGTCCACTTCCTTGACGTCGGGCTACGCTACCAGTATCAGGGTAATGGGCGATGGTACGAGACACAAAAGATTTATTCACATTTAAATGCTGGAGTGATCTAACGATAGCCACTTGTGGTTTTTCAGCCAAATGTAAAGAATTCACACTATCACGCTTGAATTCCATCACGAATAACATTTTTTTTCTGGAAAATTCTCACCAAAATGTTTTTATACGCTTGTAAACAATATAATGATCTGTCACTGGAATTATTTTAACAGATGTCGGACGAGTGGCTTAGAAATGACAGCAGTCTGAAGTTGGTTGCAGTTTTTTCATCTCACCCTGTATTAATTGCTCTGCATAACTGCCAGAATGTAAAACTTTTTACTACGGTAACCGATTTTCCTCTTATATGCTGACCACTAAAGGATATCTGTCTCTAAAGGATCAGTAGGAAGCTTTCCAGATAAATATATAACTAGATAAGATCGTTAGCTATAATACACCATTGTAGCACATGTACACAACATTTTTACCTCACCCACCTGCTTTTTCGTTAAAGGAGCGTAGCCTGAACAAGTATAAATTAGGGGCAGACATTTAACTAAGTCAACCTAAAATTCATTTTTTCTTTTATGAAGAAGCAAGCCGATGACTTAATCCAGTAAAAATATTAGTTTTATCTATCTGCATCTTTATTCTTAAAGGCCCATAGTAGATCTTTTAACTGTGGAACACCAACGGTTGAGACTTGTAGCTTGTACAATAGGTATCAGTAGAAAGTCTTCTGATTGTAGATTACTAGGAAACTTTCCAGTGTAACTTTTTTTCCGATTAAAAAGTAATGGATAACATCGATTCACAGAGTGAAGTTACGAGTTCGAGACTCGGCTTCGGTAGACGAAGAAAAAAAAAACAAGTTGAAATGAATTCGGTTTTGGCAACAAATGTATACCCGCCAGCCAATGTCTGCTTGTTTGTTTAGATATATATTGACTTGCGTTATGACTATTCAAGCTTTTGACCCTTTATGGGGGGAGGCTCCGAAAGGATTATCCAATATTTTCCATTTCCTATCTAATCTAAGTCTGATACAAATATTAAAAGGTGCCAAATTTGCCCAATATCGACTACTTCATGTACTTTATGTGATAATTTTTGGAAAATGTTCAAATGGACACGATATATCAGATACAGTGGAACGAAGAATTGTCATGTGCAAATATAAAAAAAAATCGAACACTTATTTACACTATTTTATAGAAATAATTGTTATTGAAAATTTTAAACAGAAGGAGTTGACCGAAATATCTTTAGATCTATGGTCAACAGAAATATTGAGATACACAAAGTTTGATGAAAATCGCTGACTTATTGACCCCTTGTAAGGGAGGCACCTCATGGAGTGGGCAGATAAATTTCACATTCACGTCAAATCTCTGTTAGAGAGAAATATTTAGATATACCAAGTTTTAAGAAATCGTTGACTTGTTTCGTATGTAATAAGCGATATATTTTATTTAAAATTTTGAGCCATCTTTACACTAGATCTTGTTTTAGTGGAAATATCGGGATATGTGAAATTTGAAGAGATTTGGAGGAGGAGGTATCAGAAGGAATGACCGTTATCTACCATCTTCACTACAGATCTTGTGTTAATAGAAATATTGGGGTGTGACGTGTTTGAAAAGAATCGGATGCTCACTTCGCGTTTTATGAGCTTCATGACTACCAGAAGGAGTGGACCGATGTATTACATCTACCCACCAGATCTTATATTGATAATGGAATAGGGACGTGTAAAATTTGAAAACAATCGGACTCTTATTTTATACTTTATATGTGTTATAATTATTCTAAATTTTTACCCTGTGTGAGGGAGGTACTTGACGGAGTGACTTTTTTTTGTCCATTTTCGCACCTGACCTAGCACTGACAAAAATTGAAAGTTTGCAAAAAATCGAATGATTTTTTCTCTTTATATGTTGTCAATTATTTTCAGAACAGTGTTGGCTTGTTTGTTTGGGATACCATAGTATTTTGTTGTTGCAAAATAGACAGGCTCAGTCCCTTTATTGTTGTTTTTATAAAACAACGTTTGTTTATTAGTGAAGAACGATGGTAATGTTTCCCAGTGGTTAATGCAGGGAATACCTAGGTTTCGGAAAGAGCCACCAATCCTCATCAGTTCCCTTGTTTTTTTTTCTGGGATATATTAAATAATTTTCTTTGAAAAATTTGCGGAGGAAGTACCAGAAGGAGTGGACCGATATGGTACATCTCCGAATTCGATCTAAGTTTGATAATAATATTACGGTGCACCAAGTTTGGACCAAATCTGATATTCCCTTCGAGAGTTATCGTCCAAATGTCTTGCAACGGTTTGGGTCCAAAGAGACCTATGGCCCAAATCCGTTATTTCAGCAATATACCTGAGGGCATAAAAAGCTCTAACTCCTTGAGGTCTAAAGATAACAACGCGAAAGTTTGATAGAAAGAAGAAGTAAAATACGCAAAAAACAGAAATTGCTAATACAAAGCGCATTTTTGTAGGTTATACTACTCTTTGAGTAAATAAGCGCTCTAGATAAGATGCAGAGTATTTATCTTACAAAATGTGAATGGAGTATCCTGTTAATATTTGTTCCAGTATTGGTTCTGATTCAATAATGGACAATATCTATCTCATCCTTGTGATACCTGCCCCACAAAGAGTAACATTTTTGAATAGCCATAACTCTAATCATATGAGAAATTAATAGCAGATGTTCTTGAAATTTATGTCCTATTAAATCCTATGTATAGATGGGATATATCAGTGTATTATTTTTGGTGCCGCCTTTAAAAACGGTCAATATTTTTTGGTCGGTTATAGCAAAAAAGTTTGAAAATCCCACTACAGAAGGATGAAACATTTATTCATAAAACTTAGGTGTTCCGTTACTAAAACTACTTTTCTTTTTGAAAATGAAGTTTGGAAAATAATTTTTACATTCTGCTTTACCGTAAATCAAAAACCAAATACTAGTTATATAATTGTTGTATAATAGAAAGAAACCGTAAGAAGAATTAGAAAAACAAATACGAATACTAACACAACAAAACTACAATTTTATACATTAAACCGATAATGAAATCAGAAGGTAATATTTATTTATTGAACAAAAAAAAAGTTCACAATTCAGAATCACATCTCTGTCATGTTAAATAAGAAACAAAAAAAGATGAAATAAATAATGTTAAAAACAAAATAATTGATAGGTTTTCGTGAAAAATTGAATAAGCAACAAACTAAAAAAAAAACAATTATTTTAAGTTAAGAGATATCAATTATTATTAATTATTAACAAAAACAAAATTTAGGTTTTAAATCTAACAAAATGTTTTTAAGAAACAAAATAATTATTAACTATTATTCGTAATATTAACAGGAAAAATAACAATGTTACGGTGAGATATATTAAATTTACGAAAATGTGAATGGACACAGGTTAACACAGGTGCCATGCTTTCGTTTTTATACCCTCCACCATAGTATACATCTCGAAATACACATTTTAGACATTTAAATTCGGTATTTGAAGTTCGAAGTGGATACTACAGCCTAAAACAGAAAATTGTGTATGCAGGTCCACGTCTTTGTTGATTTTAGCTACATTATAACGGTACCTCCCTATATTCGGTACTTTGTTGATTTTAGCGACATTATTCGCCGGAATTGTTTCAAATGTGGTATTTGAAGTTCGTAATGGATACTACAGCATATGACAGGAGATTATCTGTACAGGTCCACGTCTTCGAATAGCCCCCATATAACGGTACCTCCCGATATTCGGTACTTTGTTGATTTTAGCGACATTATTCGCCGGAATTGTTTCAAATGTGGTATTTGAAGTTCGTAATGGATACTACAGCATATGACAGGAGATTATCTGTGCAGGTCCACGTCTTCGAATAGCCCCCATATAACGGTACCTCCCGATATTCGGTATTTTGATGATTTTAGCGACATTATTCGCAGATTTCATTTCGGTATCATTCGGTATTTTTAAGATTTTAATAGAATTTTTAACGGATTTTTTTTTTTTTTTGAAAATTGCCAGAATCGTTCGAAATGGTGAAGGGGATTCAAAGATCGGCCCGGCCGAACTTACAGCTTTTTTACTTATTTCTTTTACCCAATGCCGGTACTATTTATTACTTTTCGAACTATTATAGTACACACTTTCAAAACCACATATACCAATAGTGACATCTATCTATATAAAATTTGAGGATCTTAGCCTTATCTCTTGACACATTACAAAATTTAGTACCACTTAGTACTTTTAGTACAACTATATTAAACATTTCCAAACCACGACCAAATCTCAACATCAGATTCCAACAGATATGCAATCTCAGTGACATCCATACTAAATTTCTGGTATTCAGCTCTGTAATTTCCCCCAAATACCAGTGATAGTACTATTCACTACTTTTCCTACAATAATAGTACATATTTCAATGTTTCAAGGCTACCTATGAATCCAATACCAAATTGTACCGAATTTATTACTGTTTAGTACTTTTCGTGCACTTGTAGTACACATTTGATAAACCACATGCTTATAAAAAACATAGCACCAACAGGGATTCCAATACAAAATTCCAGTTTCATCCGTTCACCCTCAACCAAACTGTTCGAAATTTAGTACCATTTAGTATAGTTCGCACGTACCATTTAGTATAGTTCGCATACTAAAAATATACTTTCCAACCATGATTCTCATACCAATTTCAAGATTTTAGCTGTATTGGTTTGCATAAAACCAAATGGTACGATTTTAGAATTTTAGTATCATTTTAGAACTTTTCGTAACTTAAAAGTTCGAATTTCCAAAATCCCTTTGGTACAACTATCCTGCACTCCATAAGTGACTCTTATTTCAAATTTCAGAATTCTACCTCATCCCGTTTTTCTACGATTTCGCAGTCTTCGTTCTTTTTTAGTACAAATCTCCAAAAACCCAGTCTCATCACACGCTTTCGCACCAAGTCTAATACTCGGGCAAAATTTCAGATTCTTGCTATATATAGATACTTTTCATACAAATGTAGAAATGGATTGAAACACTATAGATCAAAGGTGTCTGTCGGATGCGACAATGGCAGCACATTTTGGCACCAGTAACTACTTACAGAGCAGCATCCTAGAACTGTATTTTAACATGCACAGGAATGTACACTCGATTTTAATTGTTATGTCCCAGAACCTGCAAAAATGTACAAAAATGCTACGGTAACATGATATCGAAAATCAATTGCAAACTGGTAGATTCTTACAGGTTCCGAGGAGTTGGTTTAAAGCAGACAACGCATGGCGCCTGCTTTGACTATATACTCTAAAATATTTTGTGAATAAAGGTTTCTTTTTTTTACTTCTATCTTTTATGTATTACCTTCTCTTCTATCGAAAGGGAGTAGAAAAAATAATTGTTTATTGTATTAACTAAATACTTTAATTTTATATGTAAGAACTTCTTATACACATATAAATATGTACGATTTGATAACAACCAAAAAAAAAAAAATAATAATAAAGTAAAATAAAATAAAAAAAGAAATTATACATTAAATACAAATAAATAAAACTTAAATAAAAAAACAGTGCTACATGCTAAAGGTGTCTTCTATTTTTCTGAAAAATGAAATTGTCATATATGAACCAGTAAAGAAAGGGGAGTTTTCCCAATTAGAAGAGTTTTCCCTAACAAATATACGTTAATGTAGTTATGTGTAGTAATTTGTAGAAACTATATACTTATTGAATGCTTAATACGGTAGCTCGGTTTAAATTTGAAATCAGATAAAAAAATGCAACAAAGTCAAACGCCATAATTTCTACATTTTTTTTTAAATTTTATTGAATGAATGCAAAAATTTCGGAAATAGCATCAAATTTTAGAATAAGTTTAGAATTGATCAACTTTTGCACGAATCATGGCCTTCAAACGGCCAATGAAACCGTTACACGCTGCCCGATGTTGCTCTGCGGAATGTCCAAGGTCTGCGGCCAAAATGTTTGCGTGCTCAGGGCTTTAATACTCCCTCCAGAATTTTTTCGCGATAATATTCGGCATTTACTCTGATGCCACGGTCGATTAATACGAGCGGAGAGCGACCATCACCATGGCCGGCACTTGAGTTCTGGTGGCCAATCGAAGGTGCACATTTTCAGCTGACTTCTTTGGCAAGTAAACACGATCATTTTGTTTGTCTACAAACTGCTGAACAACGAATGTTTTCTCATCGGAGTAAACCAAATTCGGCATTCGGCAGTTCGCCACTTTCGGCCAAGAGAAGCAACTCTTTAGAGTCAATTTTCTTTCTGTTGCGGTGTAAGTTCTTGCACTTTTTGGAATATCAATGGCTTTACCCCGAGCTCATTTTTTAATATTTGCTGAAAGGAATATTGCAATATGTTCAGCTCACGAGCCATTTTTCGGCCACTGCGACGCGGGTTTCGATCAAGTCGCTTCTTTACTTTTCGAACCATTTCTGCTGATGTTGCTGTTTTCTTCCGTCCACTTCCTTGACATCGGGCTACGCTACCATCAAATCAGAAGAATTGATAGAACTAAAAACTTGAAATTTGGGTTGAGAATCAAGGTTGAAAAGTAAGTTTATTCTATAAAGGTGGTTTTGGAAAAACATTTTACTGAATGGTATTATTATTTTAGAACTTTTCGTAAACTTTAAGTTCGAATTTCCGAAAACCCTTTGCTACATCTATCCTGTACTCCATCAGTGACTTTTATTTCAAATTTCGGAATTCTGCCTCATCCCGTTTGTCCAATACAAAGTATTCAATTTTTTAGTACGTTTTAGTACACTACGTTCACTTTTAGTACAGATTTCCAAAAACCCAGACTAATCACCGCCTATTCACCAAGACTGACCTTGACACGATGTGAAGATTTTAGCTATGTATAGATAATTGTTATACAAATTCAGAAATGGATTGAAATACTATAGATCAAAGATGTCTGTCAATTGTGTCTAGCGACATAATTGGTTTATTCAGCACATTTTGGCACCAGTAACTACTTACAAAGCAACATGCACAAAAATGTGCATTCGATGAATTTAATTGCTGTGTCCCAGAACCTGTAAAAATATGTGTATGGTAACATGATATCGAACATCAATTGGAAACTGGTATATTCTTGCTGGTTCTAATACCGAGGAAATGATTAAAAACAGACATGACGCCTGCTTTGACTATATACTGTAAAATACTTTGTAAAAAAAGGTTTCTTATTTTTTTACATCTATCTTTTATGTATCACCTTCTTTATACCCTACACCACAAGGTGGTCAGGGTATTATGGAAACGAGATAGACCCATAGTTCCTTTTGATGATCTGCGTAGAATCATATTCCGTCCGTCCGTTTGTCCATGTATTTTTGTGAACAAAGTACAGTTCGCATTTATTAGCCGATCCAGACGAAATTTGGCACAAATCATTTGTTTGACCCAAGGACGAACCCTGTTAAATTGGAGATAATCGGTAAAATATTAGATATAGCTCCCATATATATCTTCTTCCGATTTGCCTTTTATTGTGCACCAAACGTGTAATATCAACCCGAATAGTAGTAATAGTAATAGGAATTTTGCATATACAACCAAATTAGGCCTGAAAATAAGTATGCCAAATTTGATCGAAATCGGTTCAGATATAGCTATAGTTCCAATATATATTATCCATCCGATTTGTTATTTTAGTCCTCCGCAGCCGTAATATGCACTTTGTAACAACAATATATGGGGTAGTATATCAAATACAGCTCAGAAATATCTCCGCCAAATTTTATCAAGATCGGTTCAGATTTGGATATGGCTCCCACATATAAATTCGTCTGATTTACCTTTTATTGTGCACCAAACGTATAATATTTGCCCAAATGGGATGAAATTTGGCACTTACGACCGAATTGAGTGTAGAAGCTAGTATGTCAAATTTGGTGAAGATGGGTTCAGATATAGCTATAGCTTCTATATATTTTGTTCATCCGATTTGTTATATTTGTTACCCACAGCCGTAATATGCACTCCGTAACAACGATATTCGGGGAAATATATGAAATACAGCTCAGAAATATCTTTGCCAAATTTTATCAAGATCGGTTCAGATTTGGATTTGATGGGCAATACAAGTCCGAATTTAAAAGTTACAAATGCTTCTGGCATATTTTGTCTTTTGAACTTTAAATTATAATTATAATAATATTGTGTATGATTGAATTCTCCCATAAAAACTTTTAATTGTTATGTGGAGCTCTACTAAATTAGCAAAGTGGTGTAGGGTATCATAAAGTCGGCCCCGCCCGACTTTAAGACTTTCTTTACTGGTTTTCATTTTACTTTGTTTTTAGTTTGTGTTTTTTTAATACAAGTAAAATACAAATAATTAACAAGATAAAAAGTATCTGTAGGTTTTGCGAAAGATGTATATCCTAAGTCAATATACGATTATTTAAAAATATTTTGACTTCCGTTATGATTATTCAAATGTTTAACCCCTTATGGTGTATGTTCCGAAGGAATGCACCAATATTGGACATTTCGTATCGGACCTAAATAAATATGATATAAATATTGCGACATGCTAGGTTTGGACTATATTCGTAACTTCCTTCACTTTACATGACATATTTACATGACATATATAAGTATTTTATTTTCATGCTTCATCTAATACATATAAAAATATTGGTATGGACAATATTACAAGAAAATCGAACATTTAAATCTAATTTATGGAAAATCATAAATTTCATATTCACCTCAGGTTTCTGGCAAACAGAGATATATATTTAGAATAGCTTAAGTTGTAAAGAATCGCTGATTTGTTTCGCAAGTTATGACAGATTACAGAATTGAAAATGAGCCTCAAGGATATCCAAAATTTTGATCCTTTGTGGGGGAGGTACCAGAAGGAGTGGGCTGATATACCCCATTTTTATGAGATTAATGGATATTCAAAATTTCGAACTTTTGTGGGGAAGGTACCACAAGGAGTGGACCGACATATTTCATCTGATCACCAGAGCATGGGTTATAAAAATATTGGGATGTGTGCAATTTTAAGACAATCGGATTCTTACATCACATTTTATAAGAGTTGTAATTATTCACAATTTTGACACTTTTTGGGGGAGGTACTTGATGGAGTGAACCGATTTTATCAATTTTTGCACCTGACACAAATATTAGGATTTGAAAAGTTGGAGCAAAATCGGATAATCGTTTCTCTTTCTGTGCAGAAAATATATATTGTTGAAAATGTTGACCTTTTGTGGGGAGATACTAGAAGGAGTGGACCGAATATGTCCATCTTAACACCAGACTTTGGGTTGACAAAAATATTGGGATGTGTGAAACTTGAAGACAATCGGACTCTTACATCATATTTTATAAGAGTTGTAATTATTCAAAATTTTGACCCTTTGAGGGGGAGGTACTTGATGGAGTGAACCGATGTTATCCATTTTTGCACCTGACCTAGAACTGACGCAAATATTAGGATTTGCAAAGTTGGAGCAAAAACGGATTATTACTGTGCAGAAAATATTTTTGTTTGAAAATTTCGACCTTTTGTGGGGGAGGTACCACAAGCAGTGGACCAATGTATTACATCTTGGCACCAGACCTAGTGTTAATAAAAATTATTGGGATGTGTGAAAATTGAAGATTTGAAGTAATTATTCTAAATTTTGGCCCTTTTTGGAGAAGGCACTTGATGGAGTGAACCGATATTATCTATTTTTCCACCTGACCTAGAACTGACGCAAATATAAGGATTTGCTTATTAGGATATCGCAAAATCGGATTATCGGTTCTCTTTCTGTGTAGAAAATATATATTATTGAAAATTTCGAACTTTTGTGGGGGAGGTACCAGAAGGAGTGAACCGATATTGACCATCTCCGAGCTCGATCTAGGTTTGACAAAAATATTACGATGTACCAAGTTTGGACCAAATCGGGTATACCCCCTTCGAGAGTTATCGTGCGCACCAGCCAGCCAGACAGACAGACGGGCGGACTTCGCTAGATCTACTCCAAATGGAATCCCGAAATTTGATATTGAGGTCTCTGTTTTTATCTGGAATTGAAATCTTGTGGTAGTTTCACAAATGCGTACTATAATTCATCGAAATGTAATAAATGGTACATTATCACAGTTGGTGTGAAAAACTACAACTGTTTTAGACTTATTCATTGTCTCTTAGGGCAGTTTGGTAAGCACCTAATATCCATATTAAATTATGGGTTTAGGTTGTGTAGTGCGGATGTACATTTTTTGTGTCCCAAAACCAGCGGAGGTTTAAGATAGCTCGCAATCACCATACAAGTGGGAAGAGTTTTCTAATTTGAATATTTCTCTTTTTCCCTCGACAATCTAGAGGCATAAACTTTTCTTTACATTGAAAATACTTGAAAATCACGTATCTAATAGTTTCTAGGAAAATGTTAACAATATATTCTTGAAAGCTTATGAATAATATGAGAACTTTCGTTTTGCCGACCATAATGGTAAATCGCTTGCCTGCATTTGTGTAGTTTATAATTTCTATACCTTCGAAAGGGAAGGGAATTATTCAAGCAAATGGACATTTTTATGAAGCTAAATTACCTCCACTCACCACCGAGCGGCGAGTATAATTGCTCTGTCACATGAAACCATGGCAACTGGAAAAAAGGAAAGGACTGGGTGACTAACCACCTCATTGGTTTTTCTATTGTCAGACCATCAGGAATAAGAATAGAACAAACTACGCACCAAAGGCAAAAAAGCATTGGCAAAAGAAACATAAAAAAACATTCCAAAGTAAAAATGGCCAGTGATGATTCCTGGGTTTTTGATTCGTTGGTGTGTTTTCTGCACGGACCCGTTTGGAATGCTCCCCTGCAAACATTTATTGAGGAGAAATCGCTGAGTAAGCGTATCTTAAAAAATTATAAAAAAAAAAAAAATCCTGAACGACTATTAAATCTTCTTTTAGTTTTCGATCCCAATTTGCAGCCGGACGAAAGTAATCCCGAGGTCAAGCGCATCCATGAAGATTATAAAAATCTTGTCGACTACATGTTGGGTAGTTTTATGGAAGAAATGCAAATTACGCCAGAGCAATTTGAAATGGCCTGTTTGGAGGGTAGGCAGCAGCATAAGGATAATCCCTTTCAATTTCATCAGGGTTTATTCCAGCAGGTGGGTAGTACAAACAAGAATAGGTCCGACATATATTTTCCGATTTGTTACGTTTTCCATATTCCAGATATGGGCTGCCAATGACATAAAAATTTTCATACGCATGATGACTCAGCGTAATGTCGAACTACAGCTACAGGCGTTGGATTTGATAGAGAAAAATCAATTGGCATTGTTTCAGCAGGGTGAAAGTTTCGACAGTCCCAGCGAGAGTGGAAGGCAGTCACAAAAGTGAGTGATTAAGTATTCCCACTGGAAAATATTATTCGGTTAATATTTTACATATTTAAATATTTTATTGATAATGATTTCCAAGAGAACATATTGTCTGAATAATTTTTATCATATCATCTGGATAATATTTTCTGTAGGTTAGGGAAATCGTAGTCGGATGATATTTTTATTGGAAAATTTATCCAGATTGTATTTGTGTACGAAAACATTATCAGGATGATGATTTTTGCTGAAGGAAAACATTATCCATATAATATAAGAAAACATTATCCGGCTGATATTTGCCATAGAAAAACAGATAAAAAGTATAGGATAATATTCTGTGTAGAAGAACATAACCTTTATAAGATATTTAAGGCAATCATTACCAGCATACCATTTTCTATAAGAAAAAATAAACTGGATAATATTTACTAAAATATAATATTTAGAAAAAGACATTACCCTGGAAAATTAGCCAGATATTATTCGGATAATATTTTTTATATGAAAACATTATATGGATAATTTAAAACATTTTGCGGATAATAAGCATCTGTAGTAAAACATTATCCGGATAACATTTTCTAAACTAAATGTTTTTTAAATAATGTTTTCCCATAGAACTTGTTATACGGTTTATATTTTCTAAAGAAAAACCCAATCCGGATAATATTTGAAGACAGTATCCGAACAAGGTTTTTTTCTATAGAAAATATTATCCGGTTTATGACAATGCATAGAAAATATTATCCGGATAATTTTTTCTGTAGGAAAACTTTATTCGGATAATATTTTATATATCTAAATACTAGTAAGTGCCCGCTACTCCGTCAACGAAAAGTCCACCTTATAATTTTAGATTCGCTCCTACTGTTAGTGTTAAGCCTATTTACTTCATAAATCGTACTAAATTCAGATTTCTAAGGATTTATACATTATTCAAGAAAATGATTACCTTTTGCGCTAAAGAATTTTCAAAATCTTCCATTTTTATGTTTGATGAAGAGGATATTAGTAAACCCATTGCACAGTGGACTCACATGCAATTTATCTGTGCAAAACAATTACAACCTCTCCATATGTAAACCTAAGAAACCAACAGTGATCTTAATATCAAGTTCCAGGATTTCAGCTCTGTAATTTCCCCATTACCAAATTTAGTATAATCTTAGTACGCATTATCAAAACAAGCACCTTCTCTCAACCACAGACACAAATAGTGACATCCATAACAAATTTCAGGATTCCAGCTCCATCCCTTCACCAAACACTCAATTAAGTACCACTTAGTACTTTTGGAACAATTATAGTAAACGTTTCCAAATACCAACAGACAATAATTCCAGATACCAACAGAGACCTCAGTATCAAATTTCGGAATTCCAAACCTTTAAAATCACTCAATGCCGAATATCATATAATTTTAGTACTCATTTGCAAAACCGTTCCATTTCTCAATCCTAGACACCAACAAAGACCTTAATATAGAATTTCAGGATTTCAGATCTATTCCTCCACTTAATACCAAATTTTGCACTATTAAGTACTTTTCGTACGATTATAGTACACTTTTCCAAAACCACCTTCATATTTCAATTCCAGATACCAACAGAGACCTCAATATCAAGTTTGAGGATTCCACCCTTACTCGTTTCCCAATACCAAATTTAGTACTTTTTGTACAATTATAGTTTGAACATTTCCAAAACCACCTCCATATGTCCAGGCTACACAAGAACAGCGACCCTTATACCAAATTTCAAATTCAAGCACTATTTGTTCACCCAATACCAAATTCTACCGTTCACATAACAGCAAATGGTTTCATTTTAAATGTTTAATTCAATTTTAGAACTTTTCGTAACCTTAAAGTTCGAATTTCGAAAAAAAGACTTTGATACATCTATTCTACACTCCATCAGTATCTCTCATTCCAGAAATTTTCTAACGTAAAAATACTCTAAATAATGAACACAGTGCCCGGACAATGTTGTCTAATGGCAAATATTATCCCTTAAACGTTTTTCTATAGAAAATATTATCCGGTTATTGACTTTCCGGATAACATTTTCTTTTAGAAAGCTTTAAATTTTTAATAGTTTCTGAAATTTTACATTATCCAGCTAATAGTGTTGATTGGAAAATTTATCCACATTATATTTGCATTATTCGGATAATATTTTGCGCATTATGTTTCCTACAGGAAAGCTATATTTTATGTAGGATATTTTCTAATTTTGATTCAAATAACGTTTTCTATAGGAAAACATTCTTCGGACAATTATCCGGATTATGTTGCAAATAACAATTTATTTTTGTATTTTTCTAAGCGACAAACATAGCGATGTGGACAATTTCATTGCAAAATCTGTGGGCAAAGAAATGGAAACGCCTGAGGCATCTGTGACCCCAGAGCCCGATGCCACCGAACAGGATGTCAATGAAAAGTTTGAACGTTTAAATTTATTCTTTGAAAAAAATCAACAGGTATTTGAAAAATTATTCCTATATCAAAAATACAATACAATTATTAAACCTCCCCCCTTGTAGGTAAATCCCGATGAAATGATAACACGCCAAGAATATCTGAGAGAGCAACGTGATAAAATCATTGAGCTGAAAAAGAAAACTAGAGCCAAACAGTTGCAAGAGACAGTGGCCAAATCATTGAACTCGCCAGTACCGGGGACATCTGCCTCGAAAAGTGCTAGGCCCACTTCGGCCCAAGTGGCTCAGAAACTAATGGAAAATGTTTCCAAACCAAATGCTGCCTTGGAAAAGCCGGACGAGGTGGAGACCGACTCGGCATTACAGTTGAGAAAAACGTTGGCAAAACGCTTGAAGGCTGAAGTTGTGGAACAGAATTGAAGTGTTTCAAAAAAAGGGGGAATAAGAAAAACTAAACATAATAAATTTATTTCATTTAATGAAATAAATTTTTCAGAACATTACTTAATTCTAGCAAAAGAAAACTCTATATTTGCCTTGTTTAGTCTAAAACTTAAATACATAAATATTTTTCAATTTATTGATGTGAGCATATCAAAAGCTTGTTTTAGTTATAACAAAAGGAAAATTTTTCTTCAAATTTTTTTTTAAAGTATAATGTGGACAATCTGTATACTTTTTATATCATTTGGTAAATTAAAAAAAAAAAAAACTATATTTTTCTTCGCCATAACCTCACATTTTTAACAACTGTTTTATTGGTAATGATGACTAGTTTTTTGGCAAATAAATTCTGTTTTTTTTTTTCATTGTTTTTTTTAAACAAAACACATTCACAAATTCGGTTGTGTAGAAATATATGCTACTCTAAATAAATGTTTTAAATAAATTCTAAGGTAAGCTGATCTCTTGTCCCCAATCTCTCTCTTTCTCCCACTCATTTAGCCTAGTTGTGCTGCCTGGTTGTCTTTTTGTGTGGCTGAATTTTGCTGCGCTTAGGTCATTATTTGTGTATATTTTTTGGTCTCATTAAACTGGTATGCGATCACGCAAATAGGACATTATGGCCTCGGTTCCCCTTTCCAATGTTTGATGACGTGGTAATTTAAATGGATTTCCGATAATTTCCAGGGTCCTAAAAATGCGATACGTATAGTAACGGATTCTTCGACAGTATGCAGAAAAAAAACTTACGTGATATTCTTTAAATTTCCCAGTATTGGTGGAACATGATCGATATCATTGTTACGCAGATCTAAAATGGCCAGACGTTTGAGGGCCCCCAATCCATCGCTGGTGGCATCAATGGATTTAATGCGATTATCACATGCCAGCAGAATTTCCAAGCCTTTTAAATCATAAATACATTTGGGTAGGGTTTCGAATCTGGAAGTAAAAATGCGTATTTTTATGTAGGTGGACTTCTAGAATATAGAGCATATAGACCAAGTGGGAGTCTCCCCATATGTGAATAAGGTCAAAAACAGCCAGGCCGTTTTTACAAGGCGAGCTGAAGAGTCACCTTGGTTCAGGTTCATAGCCAAATTTAGGGACCAGCCAGATTTTCAATGTTAATGCAAGCCGGTCTGCCTATTTATAGCCAGCCATACTGTGGGACCTGCTCATAGGCCACTTTCTTACCTATTATTGGATATATTCAGCTCTCTCAGGGTGACCAAAACTCCAAACTCTTCAGGTAAATCTTGTAGACTATTACAGGATAAATTAACCAATGATAAGCGGGTAAATTGCGAGATAAAAGAGGGCACATGATTGATTAGGTTATTAGCAAACACCAACTCCGAACAACAATCTTTCATTTCCAATAAACTAAATAAAGAAAAGAGAAGTGGAGATATAAAAAACTATGTCATAATCACAGATAGATCAAAACATACCCCTCTGGCAGGGTGGTGAAACGATTTTTGGATAAATCAACAATGTTGACATGCTCATTGCAGGCGGTTTCAAATACTTCGCGTGGCACCTCAGTCAGCTGTTGCATGGTCACTGTAAGGCAGCGAGTTTTATGGAGTTTGTATCTGAAAGGAAAGGGTGAAAGGGAGATAGAATGATTACACAGTGCAACACAAAAAGTAATTAAGGATAAAATCCAGCGGATTTTGAAAGTAGAGCTAAAAAAGTTTACATCGAAAAGTAACCTTTTCTGCTCTTTTGAAAATTTTCGGATTAAGATTCCTCGGAATCTGTGCATTTTAAATATATTCAACAATATTGCATAAAAATACGTGACATATTTTGTCCTTCTGTAGGGGCAAGTTTCGCCCCCAAAACACCGATATACGTGTCTTCTTTTTTAGCTCTACTTTCATAATCTGCTGGATTTTTACCGTATTTATGAAATAATTGAATTATGTCGCACAGTGTTATTAGTTTCGAATATTCAAAAATATGTTCTAAAGGCCACTACCATTAAGTTGTGAGAGTATACGTGTGGAAAGATGAAAATACATCAAAGGATTTTTTCCTGGGATGTGTCATCGACTGGCTTTTCTATAGAAAAACAAGGCCGTTAGGTTTAGTTAATTCAATTTATGCTCATAAGCTTTTGTTATTTAGAGAAAAATCCAGCCGACGATTTATGCCAGAAAAAATCTACCTATTCTCGCTGAAGAGTAGGCATTTTATTATAGAAGTCGGGAGCAGTCCCAAAAACCTCCTCTCTCATTCGGAAAAAAGAAAGTATTCACACGTTTTAAATGTGACTTATAAAGGGAATGTTTAAAATATGCACCCAGTAAATCTTTTAAGTATTCGAATGGAAACGCGGGAATACTTCGAAATATTTTCTTTTTGGGAAAAGTCATCGGCTGGCTTTTCTATAAAAAAGGAGATAGGTTGACTTAGTTTTTATATTGCAAGCAACCAAGCCGATGATTTATCCCAGAAAAAAGTCCTTCTATTCTGACCTGACCTTGTCGTAAACACATCTGATCCGTACCAGAACTGCAATAATGTAAAAGTTTTTACTAACATAACCGCTTGATGATATAGAAAAAAAGAAAACTAGTAGATTCTTGCAGGTTCTGGAGCAGGCCAGTCAATAGCAATGAATTTATTTTTTTGTAATTCGAACTTCAACACTGACATGAAAAATCAGTGCTACGCCTTCATTTCTTACCTATTGGGAAATATGGAATTTTCTTCTTCGAAACTTAGGCCTCTTCGGGGACTATTCAAACCGTCAGCCCCCATACTGCCAGTCAGCGAAGATGATGAATTTGAGGTTTTCGCTGCCGCTTCTATACCCGCCTGACGATCACGCAGAGTTTTTAAAATACGCACCGTTCCACACTGCAATATGTCACGACGTATGGATTTAATCGGATTGCCCTCCACCTGCAGACTGACGAGATGAGCCAAGGAAGCCAATGAGTAGGGTAAATTTGATACGGAATTATTCGAGATGTCCAGGCGTGTTAGATTTTGAAGCAAAGAAATTTCATTGGGTATTTCGGTGATTTTATTGTCTCGCAAATCGACAATTTTCAAATGTGGCAAATGGGAACAGAGCTTCTTTGGTATTTTCTATGAAATAAAAAAAGAACAACAATTAGACAGTAGTTTTTATTTGTTTTTTTTTTTTTTTTTTAATAATAATAAGTTAAAACGATGGCCGGATTCGAGTATGACATGTAAAAATATGTCATGCGAAGACTTTAAGTTGCTTATGTAATCAGACCTGATTGATAGGCTTCTTGCTCTAGAGGCTCTCATCTAGATCTAGATCACTCGACTGCTTTTGACACCCCTGAGTGGGGGAGTTCTATTCACCATATTATGTTTTGGATGACTCAATCTGGTGAAGGATACGATTATGCTGATGTAGGGTAAAAACCAGGCCTCCTCATCAAATTGGTCCACTGGAGTCATGAGGAGGCACCCTGTTGCTGTCCGCAGGCAGCATTCTATAATGTTTGGACATTCATCTACTGCGTAGCACTAGTATTCGCAGACCATAGCGATTGCATAGCTAAGATAATAAGAGGTCAGCAAGGTGTCCTTATCCGCGCCACAAGTGCTGCCGGCTAGCCTCGTGAGATCGCCGGCTAGCCTCGTGAATATGCGTCGATTGTGACCCCTAGAATTTTGGGGTAGTAAGTGGTTGGAATTATGTGCCCACGACGTATACATTTGGCTGTGTCTCACCTATAAGCAACCTCGAACGGAAAAGTACAAACAAAGTTCACGTATTCTCTCTTGATTTTAATTTACCATAGATTGGTCATACCATACGGCCTCGCTTACCATTTAGTGTCGGATATATTCATATTCTACCTCTGAGGGAATACGCGAAGTTCCGCGAGATAGGTGTTAAACCGGACACATATGCCGACGGCAAGACCCGTCGCCATGATCTTTCAAGTGTTGTTGCACAACAATCGTAACAACAACCACATACAAATTTGTTTTTGTAAGTAATACAAGTGTCAGAGTTATGTGTCCAAAAATGTAAACAAAATAATACATTTTCAATAAATTATTTTAATTTCAAAAATATACATTTTTCGAATTTGGATTATTAAATTGCAAATGCAAAAGAATACTTCTTAAATTGTTCAATTTTAATGCTTTCACATCATTCCCCTGAATGTATAGTTGTTAGCTGTTGGTTCTAATCTCTCAACACTTCAAGCAATCGCTAGAAAATCGCGGAAAAGGCAATATCTCTTCGAAGTTGAAGCGGAACAGAATACATACATGAAGTATTCTACATTTTGCAATTTTAGGAAACATGAAATATACGAATATATTATATAACGTGGTGTCGCTGTTCCTTAACGACAAAAAAGTTTCCGAACCATGGCCTTTAGCGTTTTGTTAAGTACATCGGCGTTTGTTTCTATTATTAGGCAAATTGTCCTGCAGTGAAATTTTATACCAAAACAAGTTAAAAAGCAGAAGGTTCGGCCGGGCCGAACTTTGAATACTCTCCACCATTTGGAACGAATTCGGAAATAAAATCCTTAAAAAAATCTGTTATAATTTTAAAAATACCGAATATTGCCGTTATATTGGTGTCTATACCACGTGGACCTACATGGGCATTGTTTTGTCATAAGTCATTACAATATTCAAATTCGAAACTTGAAATAAACGGTGGATAATGTAGCTAAAATCATCAAAATATCGTATATAGGGAGGTAACGTTATATCGGAGCTGTGCGAAGACCTGAACCAGCATAGACAATTTTCTGCCATAGGCTGTAGCATCCATAACGAACTTCAAATACGCGTCTCAAACAATTTCGGTGGGTATTGTACCTAAACTCGTCAAAATACCGAATACAGGGAGGTACTGGTATGTGGGCCCTATACGAACGACCTGCATAGAAAATTTTCTGTCACAGACTGTAGTTCCCATTACCAGCTCTAAATACGTAATTTGAAACAATTCCGTTGAATAATGACGCTACAATCATCAAAATACCGAATATAGGGAGGTACCGTTATATGGGGGCTATACGAAGACGTGGACCTGCACAGACAGTTTTCTGTCTTAGGCTGTAGTATCCATTACGAACTTAAAATACCAAATTTGAAACAAATCTGGTGAATAATGTCGCTAAAATCATCAAAATACCGAATATCGGGAGGTACCGTTATATGGGGGCTATATGAAAACGTGGACCTACATGGAATATTTAAGAACTTAACCTGCCTACTGGAAAAATAAACACGTGTGCAATATTTTAGCCTTCTATCTCAATTCGTTCGAAAGATAGCGTGATTACAACAGACAGACAGACGGATATGGCTAAATCGACTTAGAACGCTTTTTTACGCTGATCAAGAATATATATACTTTGTTGGCTCTGACATGAGTATTTCGAGGATTTACAAACGGAATGACAAAGTTAATATACCTGCCATAGTATGGTGGAGGGTATAATAAGGGTATACCTATTGTATATTAAGAAATGGAATTAAATCACAAAACGTCATATCGAGTTGGACACTAGTGTTACTATAGAGTCAAATCAGCTGGGACTTGCTGTTACCTATAATAATTATACTATTAGAAAAAAATTGTAATTAGCTGGTAACTCTACTATACCTTTTTATTCTAACATGGATGGGAATACACATGGTACAATGATATCAAGGTAGGGCTATGATACCATATGATTTCAATTTTTTTATTTTCTTGGCTTAATATGTCGTCTTTATTTGTTTATGTATGTGTTTTCTTTTCCATAACAAAAAATTGTTCAGAAAACATTCAAATTCGGATGTTTTCAAAATGTTTATTTTATCGTATGCATCGACAAAATCTGGAGTTTTTGTAGCAAAATAATACTTTAGAGATATATAGAACCTGGTTTTGAAAAGAAGTGTTGACCTTTCATTCAGTTTTCGCGGTTTTCAATTATTTATTCAAAATAAATGCAACAAGTTGTTTGATTTTGTTATGGTTTTGATACTAATTCTGACATTACAAGCCAAACAGGTAGACCTCTATTCTTGCAATTTTTTCAAAGTTGACCTACCTTCTCTTCATTGTACCATGGGAATACATACTTTTTGACCCTACGCTCCTTTGTACTTTCACGAAGGAGCCAGATGTTGACTTTTGCCAGTATTTGTATCTTAACGCAATACATAAAACAGAAGCTTCAAAATGGGCTGCAAAATTGTACATACCTCTATGAAATTATTTGACACATGTAGCTCTTGTAGGTCACAGCCATCAAAATCTGGTAACTCTTTGATATCATTGTGCTGGGCATATAAACATTGCAGCTTCCTCAGACTGCCCATATCTTCGGACAGTGCAATCAAATCGTTATGCATTAAATCCAATTTTTGCAAAGCTATGGAGAGAAGACAAAACATTAATTATCCATTATCGTATACAAGATCGCCATAGTTTCAACTTACAACGCATATTGACCAAATCTGGCGGTAATTCTTTAATATGATTATAGGCTAGTAAAAGCGTGTTGAGACGCACCAAAAAACCAATACCACCAGGTAAAGCGTTAAGTTCATTATTTGAGACATCCTTTTGTTTGGAATGAGGGGGAAGGGGTGGATTAATCGTTAGATATATTTTAAAAGTATGTATATTAGAAAGTATGTAATTAAATAATTGTTAGAAATATGTATATTTGCCAAATAATTCTCCGTAATAGTTAAAAAAAAAAAACGAAAATATTTCCTATTTTCATGGTTTTTGCTATATTTTGAAGCATATTTTCTCTCAAACTGTTATACTTAGATATGTTTCTTATTTCTAGACTTCAAGTGAAATTTGAATAGCAGCATAAATTGCTTAGCGTGTCATATGCTGTTGAACCAACACTCAATAGAAATATTCTATCTAATATTCCCCTTTTTATACCCTCCACCATAGTATGGAGGGCATATTAAGTTTGACACACTTCGAAATTTACATTTTAGAATTCACAAACTATATATATTCCTGATCAGAATAAAATTCTATTTCGATTTAGCGATGTTCGTCTGTCTGTGGAAATAACTCTAGCTTCCGAACAAATTGAATTAGGTTGAATAAATTTTACACAGATGTGTTTTAAGTCTGCAGGACTTTTGGTATAGACCCATATAACTTCAACGCAAATTTTGTGTGTGTTTTAGTCACAATTTCAAACCGAATTTGCTGTAAATTGGTAATATGTATTTTCTATATGTAAGAAACATCCTTGCAGAGAACTGGTACACCAACAAAGGCTTATACTTCGTTAGCGAAAAGTGTTAGTTTCGTTCCATCAGTTCATTCAAACAGAACTTCATACATCGTTCTAACTTTTTAGCTGCACCAATTTATTCATATCCAAGTTTTTCCTTTATCGAAAGGGATAAGAAAAATGATTAATTTTTGCACCAAAAAGCCTTCAAATTCGTTCCTTTTGAAGTTTACCGAAGTTAAACCCTTGCACAATGATTCCACATTCAGTTTTTTATGGCCAATCTATTTCAATGTTTTTTTCGTAAAAAAATTGGCCACCACCATATCTAAATCCTAGAAAATAATAGTGACCTCAATATCAAATTTCCGAATTCATGTTCTATCTTTTCTCTCAACGGGAAATTAAGTACCAATTTGTACTTTTCGAACAATCATAGTGGGCATTCCCAAATCCACCTACTTCTCTCGAAACTATACCAAAAGTATCCTCCATATCGAACTTCAGAATTCCAGCTCTATAGTAATACCCAATCCCAAATTTATTACAATACATTTCGTAGAGTACTTTTCGTACAATTATAGTACACATTGTGAAAACCACCTCCATATCTCAATTCCTTTCACCCAATACCATTTAGTACTTTTTGTACAAATATAGGACCGGAACAGCGGAAAATCTTGAACACAGATACCATCAGTAATCTAAATATCAAATTTCAGAATTTTATCTCTATCCTTTCACCCAGTGCCAAATATGGTAACATTTTGTACTTTTCGTACAACTAGAGTACACATTTCCTAAACCGAAGGTAACGTTAAAAGAAATCTGCATAAAGACATTTGCAGTGCGCATGATAACCTTCGAAAGGAGTTAGCGGTGTGGGCCAAATTTGGCACATCGTAATAGTTTTACAATACTAAAATCGCACATCGTAATATTTAATTAGATACTATTTAGGTCAAGTGCGAAAACGGACATAATACGTAATACTAAATTATCAAAATTTTGAATAATAATAATAACTCTCGTAAAATTTGAAATCCGTGTCCGATTTTCTTCATACTTAACACATCTTAATTTGTTTGGCATATATTAGAGAAATGAAAATATTGAGTACATCGAGTATGTACATCGGCCAACTTGTTCGCCTCCTACAAAGTTAAACATTTTTCTCAATAAAACCATATGAGATATTGAACAAAGGGAGTACAAGTTAGTACTTTTCGTACATATAAAGGAGGAATTTCTGATTTTCCAGCTCTACCTCTCCATCCAACACCGAATTTATTACCATTTAGTACTTTCAAATGTCGCCAAATCTCAAACACAGATACAATTTTTATCTTTATTCTTTCACCCAGTGCCAAATATAGTACACATTTCCGAAACCACCTTCATATATCCAGGCTACCCTAATGTCAAATTTCAGATTTCAAGCACTATCTGTTCACCCAATACCAAATTGTATCAAATATAGTACTCTTCGTACCCATTTCCAAAACCACCCCTTACCACAAACCAACCACAATACAAAATTTCAAAATTTAAGCTTCATCCGATCAACCTGAACCAAAGCATTTTAGATTGAGTCCACTTTTTTGTAACCTTAAAGATTGAATTTCCAAAAGCCCCTATCCTGCACTCCAGCAGTGACGCTCATTCTCACACACTCAATTTTTAATACTTTTCGTATCCTTTTGGTATGAATTTTCAAAAACCCAGCCTTAACGTGCAAATTTTCAGCCGTTTTGACTGGGCGTTGATTCTAGGCCAGCCAGTTATTTCATTATTCTTTTATATATAGATATATAGTTTTGACCCCATATAAATTTACCTTCAGATATTCGGTGTTTTGATGATTTGTGTCTTTCACCCAGTGCCAAATATAGTACACATTTCCGAAACCACCTTCATATATCCAGGCTACCCTAATGTCAAATTTCAGATTTCAAACACTATCTGTTCACCCAATACCAAATTGTATCAAATATAGTACTCTTCGTACCCATTTCCAAAACCACCCCTTACCACAAACCAACCACAATACAAAATTTCAAAATTTAAGCTTCATCCGATCAACCTGAACCAAAGCATTTTAGATTAAGTCCACTTTTTGTAACCTTAAAGATTGAATTTCCAAAAGCCCCTATCCTGCACTCCAGCAGTGACGCTCATTCTCACACACTCAATTTTTAATACTTTTCGTATCCTTTTGGTATGAATTTTCAAAAACCCAGCCTTAACGTGCAAATTTTCAGCCGTTTTGACTGGGCGTTGATTCTAGGCCAGCCAGTTATTTCATTATTCTTTTATATATAGATACTAGCTGAACCCGGTGCGCTTCGCTACCCCTTTTGATTTTATATGCATTCAAAATTTTATTTACGAATATATGTTGGTTAAAAAAAAAAAAAAACATATTTAAAAATTAAAAAAAAAATTATTGCACTACTTTAATGCGTAAATATACAAAACCATTAGAAAAACGGTAACATGACATACATACACGAAGGGTTTGTCCTTCGGATTTATTTATTTCATAGCAAATACCAAGCGTGCAGTAAACTGCAATCTTTTGAAGTTGAGTGGTATTTCTGTTGCAATTAATGAATTCAAGATAGCAACATACTTCGCCGTAATAAGCGTATTTCAAATTAATTGTTGTGTTGTTTTTTAGTGTTAGCCTAAGGCGTTGTGGGTCAATGGTTCTTATTAAAATCATATCCCAATCTGATCCGATTTAAATATAATTTAAAAAAAAATACTTTTACACCAAATTCCGCCACACCTTTCATATTTCATTGAAATTGGTGCGTCAAATACGTGAAATCGGCCGAGAATATATATATGGGAGCTATATCCAAATCTTAACTAATTTCCAATTAATTTGTCACATTTATTATTGTAACCACACATATGTTAGCTATACCCAAACCTCAACTGATTTCAATAAAATTTGGCAATTTTTTCTGGTGCCAGATTTCGTCTTTCTCGCTTTGGGTGCATCAAATATGTGAAATCGGCTGAGTATATATGTGGGAGCTATAATTAAATCCGAGCGTATTTGAATATAATTTGTCAAATTTATTTTTGTACCAAGTTTAGCCACTCATGCCGAATTTCATTGGAATCGGAAATACGTATCGTGTTTTGTGCATCAAATATGTGAAATCGGCGGAAAATATATATGGGAGCTATATCCAAATCTGAACCGATTTTAATATAATTTGACTAATTCATTTTCTAATCAAAATCCCGTTACATATTCCAAATTTCTTTGGAATCGAACATACATATCGTGCATGGTGCATAAAATACATGAAATCGGTCGAAAATATATATGAGAGCTATATCCAAATCTGAACCGATTTTACTATAATTTGACAAATGTATATTCGTTTTAATTTCCCCTACAGATTCCAAATTTCATTGAAATTAGAGATACATAGCGTGTTTGGTGCATCAAATACATGAAATCGGTCGAAAATATATATGGGAGCTATATCCAAATCTGAACCGATTTCAATATAATTTGAAAAATTCATTTTTGCTCCCGATTCCGTTACTTATTTTAAATTTCATTAAATTTGGACATACATATCTTATTTGGACCACCAAATACATGAAATCGGCCGAAAATATATATGGGAGCTATATCCAACTCTGAACCGATTTCAATATAATTTGGGAAATAAATTTTTTTTAGATAAAATCTATCACACGTTTCAAATTTCATTGAAATTGGGGATACATAGCGTGTTTGGTGCATCAAATGCTTGAAATCGGCCGAAAATATATATGGGAGCTATATCCAAATCTGAACCGATTTCAATATAATTTGACAAATTTATTTTCGGATCAAATCCAGTCACATATTCCAAATTTCATTGCAATCATAGCAAATACCAAGCGTGCAGTAAACTGCAATCTTTTGAAGTTGAGTGGCATTTCTGTTGCAATTAATGAATTCGAGATAGCAACATACTTCGCCGTAATAAGCGTATTTCAAATTAATTGTTGTGTTGTTTTTTAGTGTTAGCCTAAGGCGTTGTGGGTCAATGGTTCTTATTAAAATCATATCCCAATCTGATACGATTTAAATATAATTTTAAAAAAATTACTTTTACACCAAATTCCGCCACACCTTTCATATTTCATTGAAATTAGTGCGTCAAATACGTGAAATCGGCCGAGAATATATATATGGGAGCTGTATCCAAATCTTAACTAATTTCCAATTAATTTGTCACATTTATTATTGTAACCACACATATGTTAGCTATACCCAAACCTCAACTGATTTCAATAAAATTTGGAAATTTTTTCTGGTGCCAGATTTCGTCTTTCTCGCTTTGGGTGCATCAAATATGT
This sequence comes from Musca domestica, assembly GCF_030504385.1. Taxonomy (NCBI): domain Eukaryota; kingdom Metazoa; phylum Arthropoda; class Insecta; order Diptera; family Muscidae; genus Musca; species Musca domestica. The sequence continues at coordinate 5,061,124 of NW_026712329.1, read as the reverse complement.
GAAATCGGCTGAGTATATATATGGGAGCTATAATTAAATCTGAGCGTATTTGAATATAATTTGTCAAATTTATTTTTGTACCAAATTTAGCCACTCATGCCGAATTTCATTGGAATCGGAAATACGTATCGTGTTTTGTGCATCAAATATGTGAAATCGGCGGAAAATATATATGGGAGCTATATCCAAATCTGAACCGATTTCAATATAATTTGAAAAATTCATTTTTGCTCCTGATTCCGTTACTTATTTTAAATTTCATTAAATTTGGACATACATATCTTATTTGGTCCACCAAATACATGAAATCGGCCGAAAATATATATGGGAGCTATATCCAAATCTGAACCGATTTCAATATAATTTGGGAAATAAATTTTTTTAGATAAAATCTATCACACGTTTCAAATTTCATTGAAATTGGGGATACATAGCGTGTTTGGTGCATCAAATGCTTGAAATCGGCCGAAAATATATATGGGAGCTATATCCAAATCTGAACCGATTTCAATATAATTTGACAAATTTATTTTCGGATCAAATCCCGTCACATATTCCAAATTTCATTGGAATCGAACATTCATATTGTGTTTGAGGCTTCAAATGAACGAAATCGGTCGAAAATATATATGGGAGCTATATCCAAATCTGAACCGATTACAATATAATTTAGCAAACTTATTTTTGTTCCAAATTCCGTTACACATTCCAAATTTGTAGACTGTATCTTTAACCGATCAATAGATATGTGCATATAAAATCTAAATTTTTGGGAGGTACCTCCGATTCTGATGCTATATCTCCAGTTCCAAGTGGAAATTCAAAAATGTATATAGACTATGTTACTTTCAGGCGATGTTGCAGTATATATGGAAATTTTCAGAAAAATCTATTCAGCAGTTTTCGAGTCCATAAATTACAAACAAACAAACAAACAAACAAACAAACAAACGTACAAACATTTTCCTCTTTTATAGATATAGATATAGTTTTGACCCCATATAAATTTACCTTCAGATATTCGGTGTTTTGATGATTTGTGTCATAATTTTTACCGGGTTTGTTTAAAATTTGAATGTAGAATTAAGAAGGTAAAGTCATGGAATGATATGTTTACAATTGTTTTTATTTTCAAAATTATTCATTTGAAAACATCTCATTGTCAAAATGTATATTTATAAATCCATTGTACATACGCAAACCAGAGATGCTTGCTTTGAACCTGCTTTCCATGCAGTAAAATTTGACAAGCTAAATTACAAATAAAAATGCAAATATGGAAATACTTATTTGGAATGACTTTACCTTCTAAATTTAACCGTGCCTACTGTGATAGTAAATTGCCTATACAGGTCCACATTTTCGTATATCTCACATATAATTGTACCTCCCTATATTTTGATGATTTTTGTCATACCTTTCACAAGAATTATTTCAAATTCTGAATTTGGTGTTTGCAGTGGACACTGTTTCCTATGACAGAAAATTGCCCACAAAAATTCGCGTCCTCGCGCAGCTAACATGTAACGGTACACACCAATATTCGGTACATTTTAGCCATGGTACAATAAAAATGTAAGGTAGAGCTACCAGCTGATTACAATTTGTTCTAAATGTATCCGACTTCTGCTAATTTTGTGTATGTATTCTTTGTTTTAATAAATGTAAAAAAATTTCAAAATCAATGAAATTGAAAACGCATAAATTGCGAGACGCGCATTAAATCTATTAGCCAGTTTTGCATTGGAATTGAAAAATAGAACTGTTTAGATTATATTTTTGAAAAAAAAAACATCCAGGTATTTCATTTATTTTTCCGCTGTTCAACTGATTTTGAAAATAAGTAACTTTATCGAATAAATGAAAACAACTTGTTGCATGCAAATTTGGCATGAAGCGGGCATAGCCTTAGGGCTGTATTTCTGTAGCTTTACGAAGCTGTTCTACCTTCTTATTGTACCATGATTTTAGCTACAGAATTATATTAAACTAGGTGTTTGAAGTTTTTAATAGGCACTCCTTTTCTGGCAGATAATTGGCTGTAAATATCCACGTTTTAGTATGGCCCCGTTTAATCATAACGCCTGATATTCGGCATTTTTAAAATTAAATAGGCATTTTTCAGCAGTGTTTTTTACATATTGCAAGTTCCTTCCAAATGACAAAGTTCGGCCCGGCCGAACTTAGCTACTTTTTTATATGTTACTATTGAAAAAGCACAAACTTCCCTCTAAACGCGAATAGACTTCGCTTACAATCAATTGAGTATCTTCCTGTGCCTCAGGCAAAATTTTAAAGTTCTAGCTCTTACTGATCGGTCAATGACAGTATTTACTTTATAGAACTTTTCGCAACAATTGCATTCCGTAATTTTCAGTGTTCTATACATTAAGCAAAAGTGTCCAAAATCAAAGTATGACAAGAATTCAAAATTTCGCACCAAACATGACGTAAGGTGGAGTTCTGTTGGAGCCACCAATCTGAAATTTAGAAGAAATCGGACTTAAAAATTCGTTCTTTTTGGGCACAAATAAATTTTAATGGGGTTAAGGTGTAAAGCTAGAATCTAAACAAGTAACAAGTAAAAGCAGCTAAGTTCGGCCGGGCAGAACTTTTAAAACCCTCCACCATTTGGAAGAAACTTGAAAATTTTCAAAAAATCCGAAAAGTATCACTTAATTTATATGGGGACAATACGAAGACGTGGACCTGCTTACGATTTTTTTTATCATACGCTGTAGTACCAATTGCGAACTTCAAATACGAAATTTTAAACAGCTCCATTGAATAATGTCGCTAAAATCATTAAAATATTGAATACGGGAAGTACCGTTATATGGGGGATATACGAAAACGTGAACCTGCATACGAATTTTTTTGTCATAGGCTGTAGTACCCGTGACGATCTTTAAATACGAAATTTGTTACAATTCCGGTGAATAATGTCGCAAAAATCATGAAAATACTGAGTATCGGAAGGTACCGTCATATGGGGGCTATACGAAGACGTGGACCTGCATGCGAATTTTTTCCCAATACGAAATTTGAAACGATTCTGGAGAATAATGTTGCTGAAATCATGAAAATACCGAATGTCGGGAGTACGAAGACGTGGACCTGCATACAAAAATGTTTGTCATAGGCTGTAGTATCCATTACGATCCATTAACTTCAAATACGAAATTTGAAGTAGTTCTGGTAAATACTCTCGATAAAAACGTGAAAAATCATGAAAATTCCGAATATTGGGAGGTACCGTTATATGGGGCTATACAAAAACGTGGATCGACATGGCTCATTTACGAACTTAACCTGCCTACTTCTATCTCAATTTGTTCGAAAGCTAGCGTGATTACAAAAGACAGACAGACGGACATCGCCTCCTGGAGGGTATAAAACGTGTTGTAAAAAAATTAAACTATAAGTTCGCTAAAAGTACTAAATGGTGTTAAAGCAGAATCTTGAACATGGAAGTCACTTTTGGAATGTAGAGCTTGGATAAGAATGTGTTCTTAAAATTTGAAGAATCGCTATTTAAATACTATACCATTGATATTGGGTGAACTGAGCTAGAATTATGAAATTAATTAGTGTATAGGAATTGAAAAAGGAGTTATTTGAATTTAAAGAATTAACTGAGTTAAGAAGCGTTTCAAAAATATATCTGTTACAGGCATTAATAAAATGTATGACATTTTTGCAAATTGGAGTTTTTTTTACATTTTATAATGAACTACAAGTTATATTTTCGGAATAAAGTAATAAGTTATGAGTACGTTTTTGTAATTATGTATGTTTAATTGACTTCAACTACTTACCAAAAATTCCAACATATGCAAATCGCTGATATCCGGATTGAGTTCTTCGAATTGATTGTGCGACAAATTCAGGTAACGTAAGTCAGGTAGAGTGAAAAATTCACGCGGTAGCTCCTTCAGGCGATTTCGACTCAGGTTGATGCGTAACAATTTCTCTAATTTTCCAATTTCTTTGGGTATGGAGGTTAAGGCGTTGTCGTGAAGCTGAAAGAATTAAAGGGAGTAAAATGAAATAGGCAAATTATTATTTTACAGATTTGGAGTTAAAGAGTGTAGCTGCGGAGAGTTTTAAGTTTTTTTTTTATACCCTGAGCCATTTAGCTACAGAGGGTATATATCATATAATACGGACAAAATGTGTTTCATCGAAATAACCGTTTTTTGACACTAGGTCTCTTTGGACCAAATTCGTTCAAGACATTTGGAGTCGGTGTTGTCCGCCTGTCTGTCTGTCTGGCTGGTGCTCACGATAACCTTCGAAGGGAGTATCTAATTACATCCAATATCGTGATATTATAATCAAACATAGATCGAATTCGGAGATGGGCAATATCGGTCCACTCCTTCTGGTCAAACTCAAAATAATTCACCTTATAGAACCAGAAAGAATCATTAATTTTTATGCAAATCGTAATATTTTTATCAATGCTAGGTTGGGTGAGTAAATGGACAATATCGGCCCACTCCGTCAAGTACCTCAGCACAAAGGGTTGAAATGTTGAATAATTGTAATTCTCATAAAATGTCCGATTGTCTTCAAATTTAACATATCTCAGACTTTCTTACTACAGAAGATCTGGTATGAAAGACGGATATAACGGGCCACTCCTTCTCATACCTCCCCCATAACGGGTCAACATTTAAAAAAGTTATGAAGTTCATAAAACGCTAAATGCAAATCCTGAAATTTTTATCAATGCTAGGTTAGGTGCGCCAATGGACAATATCGGCCCACTCCGTCAAGTACCTCAGCACAAAGGGTCGAAATGTTGAATAATTGTAATTCTCATAAAATGTCCGGTTGTCTTCAAATTTAACACATCTCAGAATTTCTTCTTACAGAAGATCTGATATGAAGACGGATATATATAGTAACTCGTGCATTCCATTTTATCCCATTTCTTCGGAACCTCTATCATAAAGGATCAACGGTTTAAACAATTAGAATGCAAAGCTGAGGGCATACATCTGTAGGAAAACCCGACTGGTACTTTTTGACTTGTTAATTTTTTACCTTGGTTTGCTTTACTCACCGTCAATGTGGTTAACGAACATAAATTTTCAATTTTTGGCGAAAGCTGTATTAGTTGATTTGAACTTAAATCTAGATTATTCAAAGGTAATTGATTCCACCAGGCATCCTCCTCCTTGGCCACCAGCGACTCCAAGGTGACCTCAGCATTTTTGTCGCTAGCATTGATGTCATAGACTATATCAGGTACTGGAAAAAAAGAAGAAAATTAATAAGAATAGCAATTAAACTGGAGTAAAAATCGAAACAGAAAAGGATGCAAAAAATGCTACACTACAATCATCTGCAATTGTTGTCAGCGATGGTAATTCAATTTCATCTTTGCTATCTGTGTCCTCGCTCTCCATTTCACTGGTCGAATGGTTGGGACCCAGCAAATGTAGCGGACGTATATGGTAATAACGTCGCCTGGGATAAGGACGACGACACATGCAAAAGGATGTCAACTCCTTGGGTTTTTTCTTTATTGTAGCTATTTTGCTTGATTTTCGGGGATGTTCCGATTAATAGAAAGAAGAAAATAACGCTGTTGTTCTTTTCACTTTAAAAGTTCTACGATTACTGTAAACGTTTGTCATGAGCGTATCATATTTTGTTTATGAATGAGAGATTTTCATTTTGTTAAAACATTTAACCAGGCATGAAATTTATTTCACCGTTTATGGTATTATTACCGACAATGCATTTGTCGGTCATTATGTTTTTTGTTGTCGTCGTTTTGTTGAGTCTTGTTAACAGCTTGACTGACTTAACTTAACCAACTGACTGAGTGCCTGGCCAGCTAGCCAGTTAGCTGTAAAATATGTTGTTTGTGGTGTCAAATGACTTTGCACCGCATTGAGGTTCACTGTCAAGTTGATTCACAAGCCCATATTTTTCCACCGTGAAAATATTGCTGTTGGTGCTTGTAGCTGCTCATATTTCCACTTCCACCAGTTTCACTCTATGCTTTGACGGTGCATTCAATGTTCAATTTTCACATCAATGTTAATTCACAGCTATGGAATCGCAATCGCATCGATTCGCTGTCAATTAACCGCAAACGTTTTGTTCAAAACATCTCAGCGTCATTTAAGGCAATTCTATTTTCCGACTGCGGCTTCCATTGGAAATTAATTATTCAATTCACGTATGCAATAAGAATATTCAAAGGCAAAGGAGCCTAGATCGTTCCGTCAGTGGTTTGGAATTACACCCTTCAGAAAAACGTTTAGATTTGATTGTTAATTAGACTACTAGACCAATGTTGCAAAGGCTAGACATTCTCAGATAGAATTTTTGGAACCTTTCGTATATAAAATGATCGGTTGTTTCACATAAAGCCTTTTTATACACTCTTCCATAAGTTGGAGGCTATCTGTCATTTTATTTGGGATTCAAAACCATATCGCCCCAAGTTTAGGTATAGCCCTGAAATTTAGGTATGGAAATATCGGGATATACGATCATTTTACAAGCGTCGAGATTATTGACCTTTTGTGAGGGATGTACCAGAAGGAGTGGACTGATATATTCTGATTAGATATTGTGTTTTAATAAAAATATTGGAATGTGTGAAATTTGAAGATAATTGAATGCCTATTTCGCATTTTGGGAGATATATAAATATTCAAAATCTTGAACCTTTGTGGGGAGGTACAAGAATAAAAAGATTGACATATCCCATCTTCTTACCAGACCTATTGTTGTTAAAAAATTGGTATATGCGAAAGTATATCGAAAACAATTTGGCTCTTATTTCTATTATTTGGCGATTGCACCAAATCGGATATTCACTTCGAGAGTTATCGTGCGCAGCAGCCAGACAGACGGACGAATATCCCTAGATCGAATCCTAATGTACTGAAACGGGTTCGGTTTAAAGAGACCTAGGATCTAAAACCGTTATTTCGTTTGGCCGTTTCAAATGATACCCATATGTCTGAGAGCATAAAACATGTAACCCTAGTATAATTCATAACTAACAGCCCATGCTTTTATACCCTTCACCATGCTATGGAAGGTAATTAATTTTGTCATTTCCCTTGTAACTCCTTGAAATATTCATGTTAGACCCAGGAAAGTATATATATTCTTGATCAGCGTGAAATTCTAAGTCGATTTAGCTTGTTGTAATCACGCGATTTTTCGAACGAATTGAGATAGAAGGATAACATTTGGATATATATGCGTACTTTGTCAGTGGCAGGTTAAGTTTGTAAATGGGCAATGTCGGTAAAGGTTTTCGTATTCCATATAAATGCACCTTCCGACATTTGGTATTTTGGCGATTCAGAACACATTTTCTAACAGTAGTGTTTATAATTCAAGACTTAGAGTTTTGTAACGGGTTCTACCCCCTGTGGTAGAACATTGTCTATATAGGTCCTCGTTTTCTTATAACCTCACTATAACCGTTCATCCAGATATTCGGTATTTGGATGATTTAAGCCACATATCCAAACGGAATCGTTTGAATTTCGATACTTAGAGTTTGTAACAGGTTCCATCTCCTATGATGGAATTTTTTTAAAGAGGTCCACATTTTCTTATAAACCTCATACAATGTTACCTCCCAGTATTCTATATTTTTAATGTTTTTTTTTTTTTTTTTTAAATATGGTTCTTATATTTCATGAAATAAATGTATTTTTGAGCTTTTTTCCTTCCCTTTTCAACCAAATAAACTGACCACTCGTATGCTCTCTGGTTATATTTACGTCTCATAAAAAATACTCAATGTAGATCTACTTGTTGGTATAGTGCGCATATAGCTTTTCCTCCCTATTTTAAATATATGGTTTCGGTTTAAATTTCCGTATTATAGTCGGTCTAAATGAATTTCTAGCCAAATCAGATGCAACTTGACACTTTGTGTTCTCAGTAGTCGAGCCCAGATTTTTCCATTTTTACTTGGGAGCGAAACTTGTTCGCGAGCAGGATGGCTCGAAGAGCGGAAGTTTTTTTACGAAATCTACTCTTTTTGGTTTTGTTTTTGTCACCTATGTTTGAAAAATTGGAGTGGGAGGAGAATTGCTCAAAATAGAGCAGGAGATTTCTCTAAGACTGAAAATTAGTGTAAGGAAAGGGAAGGGAAGAAAAAACACATACATAGAAATATAACCACAAAAAACTAAAAGAGTGCTCGGCAACGATGATGCTACTCGATTTCGAACGAATTTTGCTCCCACTCAAAAACGAGGAAAATAGGCTTACTCATATTTGAGCAACATCGAAAAATTGAGTTCGCTCGATTTTTTTCAGCTCTCCGGAGCGCACTCGCTCGAAATTGAATGAGTTTCACTCTTTGTATAAATTTGAGGGAGTTTTTCGGGGACTTACTTAGTAGTTTAATTCCTGAAAAAAAATTAATGAAATTTGACTTTTCACATTTTAACGCAAAAATATTGAACTTAAATCCACCTTTTGAGTAGCTCCCCCCTCCTCCTAACAACGATTTTCATTTTGATTTTTAAGGCTTTGGCCTCTATTTTTTATCTTTTATATATGTATTAATTACCTTAACAAATCATGTACTATATATAGCAGCCATATAACGAAACTTCCAAATTTTGAGATTGCCGGTTTGGCCATGAGACAAATTTTCACATGATGGAGGGTATTGAATTGAACTTGATGTCAGGCAAAAGTAACCCAGATATAGGGTATTAAAACTGTATTAGCTGATACCTTAAGTAATGATCTATAATTTATTTCCTTCTCTAACTTAGCAAGACTGTTAAATATTTCGATTCTGAGGCTAGTATACTCCTTCACGCAGAATACTTTTAACATACATAGCAAAAGAAGCCTTTATTTCTCGATGTGTGTTATTAATTTAACATTATTTCGTCTATGAATTATTTAAAATAAAATGAAGAATAGCAAACTTCACTTTCATATCATCAATCGTTCAACACGGTTTGTAAATAAATACGAAACCAGCAAACAATAATTCATTTACAGTAATACCCGCATATTTACCTCACCATAATCACACATAGGGCAGGGGCAGGCATCAACAGCAATGCCTATCGACAGAGCAACAGGCAGACAGACAACCACCTAACTTCTGTCTTGCGTCTATGGTCTGACTTTTGTAATTGAAAAAATTGAAAAGCGATCTTAATGAACCCTCCATAAGCGAAAAGCAACAACTCGACCACCATATATACATATATATGTGTGTGTATGTATTTTGGTATGTTATTTGTAGGCAATCTGAATCTATTCGCTTAAAAAAATTAAGTTATGAACACTTTATTGAAGCCATTGCTGCTATATCGACCACAATCATGAGTAAACAATTAGAGGCAGAGATAATGGAATTTTGCCCTCAAGGCTTATTTATCTTCATTATTTCTTCTTTGGTCTCGTTGTGTATGTTTTTCACCAACCTGTCTTTTGTTGAGTTTTTTCTTCACTTTTTTAAAAGATTTCGGCACCAAAGTATTTAAAAGGGGTAATTTGATTCTTTTTAATAACAGAAAGTTTTACACAAAAAAAAAAAAAAATAATTTTTTGAATCTTTAGAAAATACATTAAACCTTAAGCCACCAGAGGGTGTCCTCAAAATATTATTATACCGTGGACTAAGCAGATTGGTTAAAATCCAGTCGCTCATTTAATTGCTTTGTCCGGATTTTTTATGACATTATTGATGTCTCTCGAGGGCAGCTGAATGCTTTCGTATGCATCCACACTTATATATATTATACTCTGATATAAATATTACAGCGTATAAGATATGTAATAGTTTTTCGAAAATGTTGAAATATGAGTGTTATACCAGATGTAGCGGATCGAAGTGTTCCACTTCATCTAATACTGAAAAGAATATTGCGATATCTAAAATTTAAAGAAAATCAGAGATCTATTACAAATTTTATAAAATGTTTGTTAATCAAAAAGTTAACCTTTTGTGGGGGAGGTTCGAGAAGAAACCGGTAAATTCCATAATCACAACAGATCTCTGGTTGAGAGAAATAATTAGATATGCCATGATTGAAAGGAATCGCTGACCTGTTTCGGGAGGTACCAGAAGGGCTAGACCGATAGCTACAATCTTCTCACCAGATCTTGTATAAAAATATTACGATGCGTGAAATTTAAATAGAATCTGAAACTTATTTCACATTTTATAAGCATTTTGGTTATTCAAAAATTGTATCACTTTTGTGGGGAGGTGCCAGAAGAAATTATCCGATTTATCGCATATTCACACTAGATCTTGTGTTATCAAAAATTTTGGGATGTGAAAATTTTGAAGAGAATCTGATGCTTATCTCGCATTTATGAGAGTCCTAATTATTCAAAATTTTGACCCGTTGTGGGAGAGGTAACAGAAGAATTGATCCGATAAATTAAAAATTAAATTAATTAAAAAATAAGTAAGAAATTTGAAAAGAATCTCATGCCTATTTCACAATTTATAAGAGATATAATTACAGACCACATTATTTGATGCAGAGCTTTCAAAGTTGACACAATAGTTTGTGTTGTGTCTAGGATGGTTGGTATTGGAAATAGGATATACGGGTCCACGTTTTGGTATAGCCCCCCATATAACGGTAACTTCCGATAATGACACATACAACCGTATCATCGTATATTCGGTAGTTTGATGATTTAAGCCACATATTCTAGCGAAGCATTGCAAAAGCTACAAATAATTCCAGGAAAAGTCACAGTTTGGTGTGGTTTATGGTCATCATATTTTTTTTGTCCAAAAAGCAAGAGCTTTATTTACGTTCCACACAGCACAATGGACTTATTGAGATGCATGATCGGTTAACCTTTTATTTCACGGGCCAATTAGCAGCCTAGTTCGTACGATTCAGACTATTTTTATGGGGTCATGTTAACCTTTAACTAACGAGTTGGTGGTCAAATTTACCTTCCCTTCACATTTTCTGAAATTTTCTCTTCTATCACGATGAATAAAAGTTTTGTTTAAATAAAAAAAATATTTTTTTATTTATTGTAATTTAAAGTATTCAAGCTTATACATATACTACAAAAATTTTGTAAAATCTAGAGGGGTAGAATTTACCACCACGTCATAAAATATGTCACCTTACCACTTAAAGGCCGAAAAGTTGGAAAGAGTGTACCAAAATTGGACTAAGCGGATAGACCGTTAGGGCACAGTCGTGGTCAACATTTGCATCTAAGGTAATAACAATAAAAGGTATAGACATTTTTCTGTTATATAGGGGACTTCAAACTTTGAAACTTCTCCGTTGACAAATGTAATTAAAGTATCAGAATGACGATTTTCGGAAAGTAGCATTATATGGGGTATATTTCACAACTTGGACCTATTTGCATAGTTTGTTATATTATTGTTATTGGCTACAGAGGGTATATATCATGATGATGCCTCGGGCATTTGGAGTCAATCTAAGGGTTCCGTCGGTCTGGCTAATGAGTCAATATTTGTATAAATATATTTCTCATAAAATACGAAATGAGCATCTGAATCATTCTAAATTTCGCATATTTTAATATTTCTATAACACAAGATCTGTTGTGAAGATAGTAGATATCGGCTCTGTCTTCTGGTACCTCCCCCCACAAAGGGTCAAAAGTTTAAATGTCTGTATCTATCATAACTTGCGAAACATTTCAGCGATTCTATTCAAACTTTTTTAAAAAGCTGACGTATACTGAGGGTATACATCTGTCGGCAAAACCGACAGATACTTTTTAAATCGTTTTTTATTCAAAACAATACATATCCCTATCCAATCTCTGGAACTGTGTACATGTGTTGATATGACATGACTGTCATAAGAAAAAATTGTGGTCAGTAGTGGAATTCTATAATTCATTTTTTGAGTTACCGACAAACATCGTTAAAATTAAAATGCTTATAATTTCGGTAATTAACGAAATTTATCCGCCAAAGTAAAGTAGACGCTAAGCGCTTCGCCGGGAATGGGCCAAAATACCGCAGAGCAACATTCGTACAGCGTGTGACGGTTTCATTGGTTTGAAGACCATAATTCGTGCCAAAGGTGGCTAATTCGAACAAATCTAAACTTATTCTAAAATTTGATGCTATTTCCGACCTTTTCTGCTTTCATTCAATAAAATTTAAAAAAAAAAATAATAAAAAATGGCGTTTGAATTTGTTGCTGTTTTTTATCTCACCCTGTAATACATTGGTGGGACCCAAGTTTAAAAGCATATCCCCATTTTAAATTAATGACCCCAAATGTAATTTACAACACTTCTAACCACATCATTTCCTACACATACAATACAACTGACATGAATCCATAAAGTTCTAGCAATAAATTACGAACAAGTATTCAAGTTGATTTTGTAATATTTTGAATCCATGTCTAACAACTATACTCTTTTATCGCCTTGTTGTTTTTACAAAAACACTCTATTTTTAACGGTAATTTTATGTTTACGGAATATAAACAATTACCAAAAACTTGTTTCATTTTAGTCACGTTTTTGGTATCTTTAAACTCATTCCGATCTCACTTCAAACGCTTAAATAGCTTGCACTCTGTCCTTCAACCGAATTTCGTTTCGGTGTGTTAAAACTGGAAATGTTTCTTTGGGTGGTAATTAGCTTGAAATGTGTAAACATTTCACACCAAGTGTCAAAATTAAATATCAAACCCTGTCATTTGAAGCCAAGATAAGAGTTCTTCGTAATTGTAATCGAGAGCCAAGAGAAACTTACAAATAAAAATTGGGTCAATTAAGTTACGTTGTTGAACTAAAAACAAAGTAATGATCTTCTCTGTAGGAAAAGGACAAATGTTAGGCGAAGCCGACTAAATCATACCTACTATATTTATATATCATTCCTACCTTTATATATCATACCTACTATATTTATTCTATTTTAATTTTAAAACAATTAAAATTTAGCGAATTTCAAATAAAAATATGTTAAACTTTTCTTGCACAAAAACAAATCTCCGGTAACTCAAAACATGAGGTCGGCCAATAAGCCCATCTGACAACAAAGTTTGCTGTCACAAACATAATTGTGATTTGAAATTCAAAGAAAGTCAAGACAAGAATTTGCAATTCTTAGTAAATTAACCGTCAAAATTTCTTTCTTGAATCGCTGTCTTGCAGATCTTTTGATTAGCGGACGACATTCATTAAAAATTTTCAACAATTGTCACAAATTTTGGGTTAACCAGACAATATGATTGTTATTATATTGTTTTAAAGCGATTAGAATTTAAATTGGATGGAACGAATATGTGGGAGTTATACGTGAATGGTAAGTATATAAGGCTATTTTTTAAATGGCTATCAGTGATATAATATTTTTAAGGGCCTTAAAAATGTCAACGTGGTTTTTGATGAATATTTTTTAATACCATAAGGGCTATAATTAATGTCGGAACCTACACTGCGGATTTTAAATAATAGGTGTGTCTGGCTTCCCTGAACCTCCTTTGTTGGCTCGCTTGATGGTTAAAATTGTTGACCAAAATATTTTTATCTGCAAAATTGCCGAAGACACTATGTACCAAATTCGAATTCCGAGGAATCTTTTATCTTTTTATTTACCTTTCGATGTAAGCTTTCAAAACGTCGAAATACGTGTCTTCTTTTCTAGCCCTACTTTTATAATATACTGGATTTTCTCCGTAATTATTAAAAAACTAGCAAATGCCAGTACTTCGCATGCAGAAAAAGGAATTTATATTAAATAACTTTATGCGTGATTTTTACCCCAAATATATAGTATGTAATTAAAGGCCACTATTTCTTAATTTGAAGTTATAAATTAAACCATTAAAATGGTTTATTTACCCTACATATGATACGTTATTTCATGTAGCACTTGCTATGTTATATTATCGGATTTTAATTCACCTCCTTATCTAAACGCTAAATAGTCACAGAGATCCAAAACCAATATTCACAACTCTAGTTCTTTTCATAAGCTATATATACACATTACATTAGGATTTTCAAAATCCTAATATCCTAATCCTAATACCAAAATGTTTATCCCCACCACGTTTCGCCTGAGCCTTTATGAATCAGTTAGTCAGCCAATCACTTATTTTTTCGTGGTTATATCTATATGTAGATTTAGTATCATTTAGTATATACTCTAATCCTACACTTAAACTGTAATCCTAATTGCAAATTTCATGATTGCAATCCAACACTCCAAATTTGCAAAGCTACCTCCATACCTCAATCATATAATGCCAATGAAATCTTATTTCCAAATTTCAGAATTCCGGCCCTATCCGTTCACCCAAATACAAGTTGTTACAAATTTAGTATCATGTAGTACACATAAGTATGAATTTCCAAAACTTTCTATACAACCTATCCAACCCTCTAACAAATTTTAGGATTCCAACTCTGTCGATTAAAACTGTACCAAATCTAGTACTTTTTAGTACATATAAGTAAAAATTTCCAAAACTACTTCCATATCCCAATCCTTCACTCCGACAGTTATCTTATTTCCAAACTTCAGGATACCAGCTCTATTGGTTAACTGAAATCCATATTCTTCCAAATTTAGTCTATTCAGAACACATAGGTATAAATTTCCATAACTACCTTCATAATACAATGCAATAGAAATCTTATTTCCAAAATTTCTGGATTCCAAATCTATCGGTTCTCCCAAAATTAAAATTGTACCAAATTTAATACCATTTAGGACACATAACTACGAATTTCCAAAATTTCCTACATACTCCAATCCAGCAATACAACAGTTATAATTTTTCCAAATTTCTGGATTCCAACTCAATCGGCTCTGCCAAATTTTAAATTGTACCAATTTTAGTACCATTCAGTACACATAAGTACGAAATTCCAAAACTACTTACATAACTCAGTCCTACAGTGCTATAATAATCTTATTTTCAAATGTCAGCATTCCAGCTCTATCGGTTCATCCAAATCGAAATTGTATCAAATTCAGTACCATTTAGTACTTTTCGTGCACATAAGTACAAACTTTGAAAACTTACTCCATATCTCAATTCCACACTCTGCCAGTAATGTCAGTCATTTCAAATTTCTGGATTCCAGCTCACCCCATTCCATCAAATTCAAATTGTACAAAATTTAGTACCTTTTAGTACTTTTCGTATACATGAGTACACACTTCCAAAACTACCGAACTCCTCAACCTTGATTCCCACATCACATGATATGAAATTGTACCAAATGTAGTACATTTTAGTACTTTTCGCACCCTTGTAGTGCGAATTTCAAAAAAAAAAACGCGTTGGTACATCTACTAACACTCCATCATCAGTGACCCTCATTCCAATTTTGAGTGTTCTAACTCTACTGCTTCCTCAAATGCAAAGAGTACCCCTTCTAGTACGAGTTTCTGACACCTTCG
This sequence comes from Musca domestica, assembly GCF_030504385.1. Taxonomy (NCBI): domain Eukaryota; kingdom Metazoa; phylum Arthropoda; class Insecta; order Diptera; family Muscidae; genus Musca; species Musca domestica. The sequence continues at coordinate 5,045,706 of NW_026712329.1, read as the reverse complement.
ACAAAGAGTGAACCTCACTCAAAATTTCTAGATTCTATATTCAGCCGCTTCGTCTGGGCGTTGGTGAATCGTTAAGTCAGTCAATCAATTTCTTTTATTTATATAGATTTAATAGATTTGTATTTTAAGAACACTTTTTCAAGGGCATTCAATATTAAAATAGTGGATTTTTTAAAAAAATGTTTGTAATTAAAAAAAATAATAGTGGAATTTATGATAATAAATTTAATGACGGATCTTAATTTGATCCGATTTTAAAGAGAACAAGTTAAAAAGCAGTTAGTTCGGCCGGGCCGAACTTTGAATACCCCCCACGATTTGGAACGAATTTAGAAAAATTTCAAAAAATAAAATCCGTTAAAAATTCTTTTAAAATCTTAAAAATACCGAATATAGCCGTCATATTGGGGTCTATACGACATGGACCTACATAGGCTTTGTTTGTCATAAGCCATTCCCATATTCAAATTCGAAACTTGAAATAAACCGTCAATAATGTAGCTAAAATTATCAAAATACCGTATATAGGGAGGTATCGTTATATCGGAGCTATACGAAGACCTAGACCTGCATAGACAATTTTCTGTCATTACATTATTTTCACAAAATTTTCTGTCGTAGTCTGTAGTATTCATTTCGAACTTTAAATACCAAATTTGAAACAATTGACAATAAAAGTTTTTTAGAACCATCAGTATTTTATCCGGGAATGTTAGCTGTTTGAACAACTTATATTTTTATAGGGTTAACACTGGCCAATCATCGCATAATTTCAGTTTATTTTCCATGCTTTTCAAAGAACTTCCCTGCCTATTCCCGTTTTTATTTTTTAATTCATATTCCTATACAAGTTCATGAGTTAATATGTATGCATATAAATATACTAGCTGGCCCGGTCCGCGTTGCCGGCCCGTAGTTTTTGTTTATTATGCATATTTTTTAAAAGCATAATTATTCACAGATGTGACTGATAGAAGTGTTCGCGTACTGGTCGATTAAAAGTGTTTTAAAATATCTGTACCCATTTATAACCGTGTGCTTCAAATGTGTGGATGTGCTAACAAATCTATTAAAAAGTATATATGAATCTTATCCCCATGTAAGGGATCAAATTAATTTTTAGTATTGTAAAAATCGTAGCAAAATTTTACAGTCAAATGAGAAGTAATTTGGAATTTACTGTATTTTGTACACCTCATAATTGAGGGCTGAATGATTTAAGAATAGGCAAAGTTAATTACTTTTTTAAACCCATTAGCACCTTAGATTGTGCATTAGAGTCCTCATAAGTCCCCCTAACCATGTCGGTCTGTTTGTCCGCCAAAAGGTGGACTTGAGGGTATACTATTGCATTGAGAAAATTCTAAAATTTGTGAATATGTTGACATTTTTGTGTAAGATTTTCACCCCCCGAATACACATTTTTAGCCAAATCCTTTGAAATATGGTAAAATCAGGAGGTACCTTTATATGGGCACTACTCCGAAACATCGACCTACTTTGAAAACTTTCTTCTACCCCTTATAATCCAATATGACAAATAGAGGCCAAATCAAAAATATAGGTATTTTACACCCATTACCGTAAGATGGGAAATAATTTTATTTTCCATTTAAATTGTAAATTGGAGACCCCATAAAGTCCATATTTTTCATCATAGTATAATTCAATGTCCATTCAACAAATATTCGGTCCCGTACTACTTTCTTATATTTGTAATTTGTTCATGTTTCCACAATTTATTTCATATAGATGTACATTCCAAATCTACGTTCCCAACCAATATTCTCTTGGGGGTTACAAATTCAATAGAATACAAAATTTTCCTTTCTGACCACACATTAGTTGTGAAAGTGGACTTGGGGATACTCCAATGTGGAGACTTTACTTAAATAATTCCTATGTGGCAATTATCTGTATGATGGTTCCCTTCCCCAGGGTAGCATAACAAAAATTTTTAGCCAAATCAATTGATGAATGTGTTCAAGACCAATATGGGCCCTACTCTGAAAATTTCAAATTTTATGCGAAGAGGTTCTGTACCCCCTTAGACACAAAGATGCCAAATAAGGGCCAAAAAATAAAAAGGGACTAAGACCCCAAAAATAGCTTGAATCATACGATGGTTATATAAATATAAAATCGGGTTGTACCCTTATCCGTGAGTTATGATCTATATCATGACCTGCAAAAGCGATTTAAGGTATCTTGAATGTTTGGGAAGAATTTCTGAGAGGATAGAAATCCTTTTCTTAATAAAAGTCCCAATCGCTCTACTATTTTGCACCTTTTATATTTGGTATTTTCCTGATGGATTATTGGACGGATTATTGTCACATAAAAAAGGTATGTTCACGCTTTGAGATGAGGCCCATTAGGCTTTTTTGGTCATTTTTGATTATTTAAATGTGTTCGCATCTTCCAGCTGAACCACGATATAGGCCCTGGAGTTGAAAGGTAGATGTCAGTTAACATCCTATTACGCACTTATTTAATTTTTTTGTTGAAAAATTGTATATAGTGAAAAATTATTCTTTATTTTGTTCACAAAAAATCAACTGAATTCAATATGATAATACAAATTGAAAAAAAAATTGACAAAAAAAGAATAACAAATTGTAAAAATCTTCAACTTGTTACCTGATTTTTTACAGCAAATGTTTAAAGATCCTTACAAAGTTTGTCAATATTTTAAAATCGATTCCATTTCATTTTAAAAATCGATTCCATTGAAAAAAAAATTTTTTTTCGATTTTTTCCCGATTTCAGAATTTGTGCAATGAGATCTCTTTTTCGTGAGTTTTTGGCGATTTTGAAAAAGTAATTATCTTTTAACTTTGGTGTGACCGCGTTTAATTATTTCGATATCCTCTATTCCGTTTCGCCACCGCATAATTCGGTACTACACTTCCATGTAACCCGCCATCAATTTCAGTTCTCAAGAAATCAAGTCAATTAAATAAATTGGTATTAATATTCGAATTCAAAAATAAAATATAAAAAACACTACAAATGTACATTAGAAAAAAGTAAGTCAAAATGGAAAAAAATCATGCAAAATAAAACATTACTATTGTACAATTCAAAAGTCAAAATGAAAATGTTAATATATCACATTTTTACGCGATTTTTTTTTGGATATTATCCTTTTCGGAAAAGAGACAATTCCGAATTTGTTTGAATCGTTAAAATCTGTCCAGCGGTTCTTAAGTTATAAGCGTAGTAACTAACACAACTTCCTTTTATATATATAGATATGAATGTTTTGTGGAAACAAATAAATTGCTTATTTTTATCCTCTATTCTTTTGAAAAAATAATCTATTGAACTCTGCCAGTCAAAAGGGGTGATTGGAGTGTCCACAACAATTGTGACGTAGTACAAATTCAGATGGCGCATGACACAGACCCGACCGGCTGGTTGGCTAATGGAATTTTAATATCCTTCTTTTCTACTCAATAGAATTGAAATAGTATCGATTTCAATTATTATTACTTACCAGTGGCCAGGCCCCTGCCGGATAGATTCAATGCCCCCGTTTTCCAAGCTAATTTCAATAGCTTGTCGGAAACGGCGGTATTGTCTTCAGATTTTTCACGTTTATGGAATACCGGGTTAAGATTCCTTAGTGTGGGTCGTTGAGAATGGCGGCGCATGGTTGTGGTGGTGCTGGGGTGACTTGTGGCGTCAACGACACTTACGATGAGTCAAGGATTCAAAGAGAGGGGATATGTGAGATATTTTTGTGGGGCAGAAATAATATGTCGTTTTTTTTTTTGTTTTGTTTTATTGACCTTGATTACTTAATTTTCTTTTTTATTTAAATTCACTTTTCTCTGTAGAGACGACACAAACAAACACAACACACAAAGAATGCTAAATACTTTGCAATTAAAGTGTAATTTTTATTGATGTCACGCTTGGTTGGTTGCTGGATTGCCTTTGCCCGGGCGGCATTTCACGTTGCCAATGGTCACAGAGAGTGCAAAAAAAAAAAAAAAAAACAACAACACGGCCGAAATATATTAATGCATACAAAATTTAAACTTTTTTAGCAATTTTCAAATTGAAAAACAACAAATTTCAAGTTTTCATAAGAATCGGAAAACAACAACAGTAGCACACCTTATCTGATTAATATTGAAAAAATAACAATTTCACATCTCTTTTTAAACTAAAAATAAATATACCAAATTATTATGCCCTCATAATTTTATCTGCAACCCGGCCTCTCCACAATCTTCTTCATACACACATACTCTCTGCACTATGATGAGTTCCGTCACGGATACATTTGGGGGCCCAAAAGAAGAGTCCAATCACAAACAACCCCACCAAATAAAAATATTAAAATAAAAAGCGAAATTCCATACACTCAAACAAACGAGACGACGAAGTCCGCAATGCGTTTAATTTTTGTTTTTGTTGCTGAATTTTGAATTCCACTTGAATTTTGCTGCGACCCGCTGCCGATCCGTTAGGGCTTCGTTAAAATTACAAACTAAACTAAACTAGTAAACTAATTTTTGTTGTTATTATTTTTTTTCTCCGTTTGTTGTTATCTCACATTTCGTAAATTTACAATTTTGTTTTACTTGTTTGCTTCCACCTCAATTCGTTGTTGTTTCTCGAGTGTGGCTATTATTTGACAGTTGTATTCGACAGATACACATGTGTGCCTTGGGGGAGAAGTATTAGGGAAATTGAGTGGCGAATGAATGAATTTATCTCTCTGTTTTTGTTGCTCTTTCTTTCACAAAAAAGAGGTTGCCATATCGCAAACGAGCGCCATCTTCATGTGAGACGTTGAAAATATACACAAATTGGTATGGTTGTTGATATAGATAAAAACGCAGTGCATACACAAGTCAACCAACATTTGACACCAGATTTTTTTTACATATTTTTTTAAGGACGATTAAAAAAGAAGACGGAAAGAGACATATTTTGGAAAAACTGCAGATTTTAAGAATGTTTTTGAATAGCATACCACATACATAATGGTGGATTTTTCAAATAAGTTTTTAGAAAAAAAAGCAATTAACAATTGTAAGTGTAACAGTAATATTTTATTTTTAACACTTTTTGAATTCGGATTATTTCTTCCAAATGGTCAGACCAATTGCATTAAGATTTTTTGAAAGCATTTATATGAGATTTAAAAAGTTAAAGAATGACCGTCTAAAAAATAAGCGTGGATTTTTGTAATTTTTAGAACGAAAGTCAAAGCAATCATAACACTGCCACAAAAAAAAAACTTCCTATAAACGGAATCGTAGCAAGTTAAAATATTGCACAAAATCGCAATAAGTTTTTTAATATATATGGATTTCTGGTGTTTATGTAAGATTTAGATTCTTGACCTCTACTAGGGCCAATAGTAGAATTTCATGACAAATAATTTTGTAGAATATTTTGACTTGCTGCGAATCCGTTTAAAGGACTACTTGCTTGTTAAAAATTTCGACAAAAATATACCTTGTTTTTTATTTGCAATATTGCAGAAGGCATTATATATAACAATATAGGAATACAAGGAATCCTAATGCGAACATTTCAAAAAGTTTCGAAGAGGTTGGAACTTGCTCTCTCTATTTTGGTTACTTTTCGATGTAAACTTACAAAATGCCGATACACGTGTCTTCTTTTTTAAGCTCTACTTTCATAAAGTGCTTGATAATAATTTTTGATTTATGTGTGGGGTAAAATTTGATTTTTATACCCTACAACACTATGTGTTGGGGGTATTATAAGTTTGATTGGGCCAAAAATTATGTAACACCACGAAATATTGGTTTCCCATATAGGAAAGTATATATGGATCATCCTAGCTCGCCGAGCTGAGTCGATCTAGCTATGTATGTCCGTCCGTCCGTCTGTCCGTCTGTCCGTCTGTCCATGTTAATTTGTAATCACTCTACAGGTCGCAATTATGGCCCGATCTTCACGAAATTTGGAATGGAGGTCGGGGTTGGGCCAGAATAGAACCCTATTTCTTTTTGAGATGATCGCCAAATGTTTAGGGGTTGAAATGGACCAAATACTGAAAAAATGTCGGATTTTGCAGTAGCTATACAGGTCGCAATTATAGACCAATCGACGCGGAATTTCGCATGTAGCTAGAGTTTAGGACGGGGAAGAAGCCTACCAATTTGGGTGGTCATCGGATAATATTTAGCGGGTAAAATAGACCATATATTTTGTGTTGAAAAAATTCAAAATTTTTCATTAAACCGCGAATATTTTAAATCCCAGCGAAATCCCAAAGCCATGACAAGGTTACTTCTGACCTTTACATTGATGTTAACATCCAACAAATCGGATATATAGCAAAATATGTGCGATATATATGTCTATCAAAGAAGATATGCTTGGAAAATCTCTCATATGTCGAGAACGGCTGAACTGATTTCGACAGTTCTCATTAATTCAGAATGGCCTCTTGGCTGGAAAGAAAAAACGTCTAAAAAAATCGCATAAAAATATCTCTCTAAAGATGAAAATATTGATTTTCTAAAATTTTCTCATATTTTTTCAATTTTGTCATATTTTTGGCATATTTTCATTTTGAATTAAACATTTGGTAATATTTCTACAGCTAACAAAACTAAGTAGTTATGACATCAGAATATCATATACAGATCGCATTTATGGCCCGATCCTTACGAAATTTTGCATGGGGATAAGATGAGGGTCAGAATAGAAGCCTACTCTTTTTGGAGATGATCGCCATATATACGAAAATGTCGATTCCAGTGACTTTTTGGAGAATTCACAAATACAGGAAAGACGCACTTCTGACTATTTCGTTAACGCTGATTTCGTTGAAGAATATAGTCAAATGTCTGTATCTCATATAGATGCGTTTCAGTCAAAAACCAATAATAAATGTTAATCTTTTGCCACTTCTAGGAGATTATAGGTCTTTGAGAAATATTGGTTCCAGATCTAGGAAGACCATTTAAGTGCAACATTAGTTGCTATTATTCGAAAATTAGAGAACGAAACCTGATGGTTATCTTTTATAATTTGTCACAATATCTTGTGGAATTCTTTCGAGTATCTCGCCTATATAAACTGTATCGTTTATTATAGTGTTGTAGGGTATTCAACGGTCGGCCCCGCTCGACTGTAGCCTTTGCTTACTTGTTTAACAATAATTTTAGAAAAATATGAGGTAAATAATCGTGGGTCTTTTTAGAATATTTAAAGGGAATGTCAGATCAATAAGTGTGGAATTGTAAGAATATTTTAAAATTAACTATCAGATCAATAATTGTGATTTTTTTAATATTTTAAGGAGAACTTCAGTGAGAATTTTTAAGAATATTTTAAAATTATGGACTTTTTAAAAATAATATTAAATGGATAATCAGACCAATGACCGGTGATTTTGTTACGAATAATTTTAAAAGGACTGTAATGTAAATAAGCATATTTATTTTTACAAGAACGTTTTGCTCAATAATCATATATTTTTTAGAAAATTTTTCGGAAGAACTGTCATGTCAATAAGATTTATTTTTAAAATAATATTTTTAGACGCACATTCAGATCAATAAGCGATTTTTTTCAAGAATAGTTTTACTAATCATTACTTTGTTAAGAACATTTTTGAAGGCACTGTCAGATCAATGAACGATTTTTTTTCAATAAGCAGATTATTAAGGTTGTATTTTTAAGAATATTTTTAGAAAAAATATCAGATCAATGATCGTGGATTTTTTAAGAATATTTTTAGAAAAAACATTTTCCATTTAATATTGGACCATTATCTTAGAATCCCATTCTATATTTCTCTTAGAATATCTCATATAAAACGTGATCCATGCAATCAATTAAAAGTCACCAGATATTGAGATTAGATTAGCCTAGATTTAAATTGAGAATAAAAAAACAAATAAATTTAAAAAAGTCAACAATTCCACAAAACTTGTGGATCAATTCAAAGATGATCCACGTGAACATGGCAAAGATATATTGACACAACAGAGAGCGTGTTAGTGGGAGGAGTATGGGAGGGTAGGATATACCATGTTCTAATACAACATTGTGTTTAATTTACCCATTGTGCGTACATGAGCCTAGGTCAAGGGCCTCAGAAGATTCTAAATGGGAAGAGGTGGAGCAAATGCAAAGCTCTTGATAGTATCCAAATCGGAACATAGGCACTTTGATTGTTATCAATCAGCTTAAATTTATTTAAATGATCTAACGTTTAACCGCTGCGTATTATTTAATCGTCTTTTTTGTACTCGATGTAAGGAACTGAAAGTGATAGTTTTTGTGATGCATGAATTTGAGAAGTCTTGACTTGTCTTGCGGTTTTGGTTTTGATATTCATTCATATCACGTGAAATTGTTGCTGTTTGAAATAGTCGGATTTATTGTCAAAGGGCATTGTCGAAAAGGGAGATGTTTGGTGAACGAATTAAAAGGCAAATTACTTTCAGTTCTACATTCTAAAAAAATATGTTTACTGTCGAGGTACAATGCTTTATATGAAGATCTTTGACCTTTGATGATTTTTGCGAAGGTTGATAACCGTTAAGGTTAGGGTCTATAGGCAAAAGACATTTAAAATTTTCTAGGCAATCATGGGTGTTTTTAGAAAATATCATTGACCTTTTATCTGCATAAGAAAGTGTTTTTGTATTTGGAATCCCGATGACACATTATATAAGTAGAAGATCCTGTAGATCCTGTATAGATCTGTGGCAGATGGGTAACTGAGGATTATTGTGTGTGAGAAATCATTATATGCTTCTTTAAAGCCATAATAAAGTAATATCAAAAATATTCGGTATGGCTCTTACCGGCTCTTACACACAGCTTAGAAATAATTCTGTAAAATTTAGATAAATCGGTTAAGACATATATAAATCTTAACCGATTTTATCTAAATTTTACAGAAGTATTTCTTAGCTGTGTGTATGGCTCTTACCGAATATTTTTGCAATTTCATATAAAGTATGAGATGCCATGCTTTATACCTTACATTTTTTACCCTCAACGATATGGCTACAGAGGGTACATATCATTTGATACGTCCGAAACGTACCTATCATTTTTAGATCCTAGGTCTACGTTCAGGACATTTGGAGTCGGTCTAGGTCCAGCGATAACTCTCGAAGGGAGTATCCTATTTGGTTCAAACTTGGTTCATCGTTATATTATTATCAAACATGCTAACACAAAATTAGGTGCGAAGAGGCTTGATATTGGCTCATCTTTTCATCTTTTGGCGAAACAATCTGGCGATTTTTTTCAAACTTGGCATGTCTGAAAATTTCTCTCAACTAGAAATTTGATGTGAATGTGGAAACTATCGACCTACTTCTCCCACACAAAAGATTATTAATTTTGATCAACAATTATTCGCATAAAAATTTAAAATAATTTCTTCAAATATCGTAGATTCCAATATTTTTATCAGTATTAGATGAATTGGATTACTTCGGTCCACTATATCTGGTACCTCATGCACATTTCATCATTTCACATATCTCATATAAAGTGACGAAGTAGTCCAATTCTGGCAAAGTGTAATATTTATATCAGTCTTAGTGCAGATACGAAATTAACATTATTAGTCCACTCCTTTGGACCAAAAATTATGCAAGTCAAAATATATAAGACTGATACTTAAAAAAAATAGACTCAGAAAGATATAAAGATACTCAAAAGTAACTATGGGTCTATGTCGTTTTCTTCTCCATCTGACAAACAAATGCACAAAGGCATAATTTTCTTGCCACTATGTTGTGTAGGGTATAAGAAACATACCAATTACAGACAATTCGGTTGGTAATCATATAGGGCTATACTAAATATAGGATCCTAATGAGAATTTCAGAGAGGATAGAACATGCATAACGAGAACCCGAAATAAAGGGGTCAGATAAACTCCATGTTCAATACCAAACATCTTTTTAGTAATGTAATTTTGCACATACATTTGGTCGTAAATAAGTGTACCACATTTGATCAAAATCGGTTCAGATATAGCTATAGCTCCCATATACATTATTCATCCGATTTGTTATTTTTGTCCTCCACAGCCGTAATATGCACTCTGTAACAACGATGTTTGGGGGAATATCTCAGATACAGCTTAGAAATACCTCAGATAAATTTTATTGAGATCGGTTCAGATTTGGATATAGCTCCCATATATATCTCTATCCGATTTCAAGTAAATTGTGCACCATATGAGTACTACAAACCCGAATTGAAGAGGCACAAATGCCTAGGCGATGTGGAGTTTCCTATAAATATCGCCAAGTTTCGTATTAGGAATAACAAAAAGGTAGAAATAAACAAGCCGTTAAGTTTGGCAAGCCCGACTTTTTAATATCCTTCATCAATTGGAAAGTGTCACTTTAAAAACAAACGTTTGTAAGTGCCGAATTTCAGTAGATTGGCGATACATATTATACTAATGTTATTAGGAACTTTCTATACTACATTTCAAAAATTGGGATTAAAATCATCGGAATATCTAAATCGAAAGGTTCGTTAAAATTGGAGAATAATAAAGAAGAAATATGAATGAATGTCAAACTTAATATACCCTCCATAGATTGGTGGAAGGTAAAAAAACAATGAAAGTATTGAATGTGTAACAAATAAAATCTGAAAACAATATAATAAAAGCGAAGTTGCAGGAACACACTAGTATAAAATAAACTAACCAACGAAAACAAAATAACATAAAATAACTACAATATTTTTAAATTTGCACTGGCTTACGCTAAACACCAAGTAACCATAAACGTATTTAGGAAACCTTTCAAGTGCGAAACAAAATCTTTAACTCAAGTTGCGCTTTAGGTTTTATTTGAAATTTATACTATATATATTTTTTTATATCTTCTTCCAAACAAATCCAACTAGCATTACATTGAAATATTTTCACAAATTTCGTTTTTGAAAATAAAGACACAACTGCCACTTTCAGTTTGTTTTGTTGCCCGTTTTTGTTTTTCTTTTCACATTTGGACATTTGGTGGTCAACGACGACGGTGTTATGGAATTTTCCTCCGTTTTGATGATATTGAAGAGCCTAGCCTAGAAAATAAAAGTGTTTGTCGAATATAACAGAAAAGTAGTTCAAATTTGAGAAAAAAAAAAGGAAAAACCACAAATGTGCCATGCCACCACCAACATTTGTAAAGTCCTTAACCAACCAATCAACAAATTGAATACTCAAATAGGCTAAGGGTATGTTCGGCGGTCATTAGGATCTTTTTTTTTTTTTTTTGTCTACACTCAAGGAAAGATTTGCAGTTCATGGTAATTATGCTATTTACATTTTTGAAAGGAAAATTGAAAACCACGTGCTTTGGCATTCTTAAATACGAGGTGTTAGCATTCTGATAGCTGGAGTGTAGTGTTTACGTTATATGGACATATCGTAGCTTACCATAAATATTTTTTTTTTCGTATATATAAAATAAATAAATATTCCTTTGGGATGTGAGTATGCAGTGACCAGCTTTTTTAAATCATAATTTCTTAAATACATTGATATTTAAGGAGTATTACCAATATATTCAAATTTTAGATTCGTTCCCGAAGCAATTCTAGTTCTCAAATGTACAATTTGTTCAGTTTAAAAAAAATGTTAATCAAAACTTCATCAAAGACCTAAAATGGTAAAGACTAGACAAAATGCATTCTGAGCAAATGGTTTGTGTCTATACTATCTATATAACAGTTCATGACAGGAATATTTTAATATAAAAAAACACATTTATAGAAATAAATGACAAACAAAAGTTTAAAAAATCCAAAAATTAGGTTTCAAAATTCTATTCCATAGACTTTCCAAATTAATTGCATATTGCCTTAGCGGTTTAAATCGCATAACATTGCTAACTATGTTGTTACGATATCATAACAACAGAGGTATTTTCACAGGGTTGCCATATTTTGACTCTGTCTTGTCCTATCTTTACACTTCTATGTCTTTGACTTCATACACCAAAGAGATTTCAAAGTCGTACATTTTGAAGTTTTTCGAGGAGGATATTATTTAAACCATTGCACAATAGGCCCACATCCAATTTTTCAGTCCAAACTTATTTCAACGTCTTCATATGTAAACCACAGGCACCAAAAATTACTTTCATATCAAACTTCAGTCTTCCAGCTTTATCCATTCACTCAATACTAAATATTGTACCATTCAGTACTTTTCGTACAATTATAGTACATATTTAAAAAGAACCCATATCTAAATCTCAGATACCAACAGAGATCTCAATATCAAATTTTCGTATTCCAGCTCTATCTCTTCATCCAATACTTAATTTAGTACCATTTAGTACATTTGAACCACCTTCATATCTCAATTCCAGACACCAAAAAAGAGCTCAAAATCAAAGTCCAGCCCTATTCCTTCATTCACTACCAAATTTAGTACCATGTAGCAAAGACATAGAAGTGTAAAGATAGGACAAGACAGAGTCAAAATATGGCAACCCTGTGAAAATACCTCTGTTGTTATGATATCGTAACAACATAGTTAGCAATGTTATGCGATTTAAACCGCTAAGGCAATATGCAATTAATTTGGAAAGTCTATGGAATAGAATTTTGAAACCTAATTTTTGGATTTTTTAAACTTTTGTTTGTCATTTATTTCTATAAATGTGTTTTTTTATATTAAAATATTCCTGTCATGAACTGTTATATAGATAGTATAGACACAAACCATTTGCTCAGAATGCATTTTGTCTAGTCTTTACCATTTTAGGTCTTTGCATGTAGTACTTTTCGTATAATTATGGTACACATTTTCAAAAACCCCTCCATATCTAAATCCCAGATGCAAACAGAGACCTCTATATCAAATGTCGGGTTTCGGTTTTTTAGTTCTATCTCTTTACCTAATACCAAATTTAATACCATTCAGTACTTGTCGTACAATTATAGTACACATTTTTAAAAACATATCAAATTTCAAATTTCTCTTTATCGAATACCCAATTTAGTACCACTTAGTACTTTACGAACAATTAAAGTATACATTTCCAAAACCACCTAAAGGACTTAACCACAGACACCAACAGTGACATCTATGACAAATTTCAGGATTTCAGATCTATCCCTTCACCCAATACGAACATTTGTGCTATTTAGTACTTTTCTTACAGTTATAGTACACATATCCAAATCCAGACACGATATCTCAATTCCAGACACCCGCAGAGAGTTCAATAGTAAATTTGAGAATTCAAGCCCTATTCCTTCACTCAATACCATATTTAGTACTTTACGTACAATTACAGTATACGTTTCCAAAACCACCTCCATATCACAATTCCAGACACCAACGGAGAGCTCAAAATTAAATTGATGAATCACCGAATATCAAATTTAATACTTTTCGTACAATTATATTGTACATTTCCGAAACTACCTCCATATGTCCAGGCTCCACATGAACAACGGCCCTAATACCAAATTTTAAATTTCAAGCAGTATCTGTTCATCTAATACCAAATAGTATCAAATATAGTACTTTCCGTGCACTTGTTGTACTCATTTCCAAAAATATATTTATTACAAAATTAATACCAACAAGTACCACAATACAGCAATTTAAAATTCCGACCACTTTCGTTCATCCTATACTGTTCCAAATGTAGTACCATTTAGTACTGTTTACACACATAGCACACATTTCCAAAACCACCTTCATATATCAAAATTACTTTCTAACATTGATGTTTCAAGATTTTAGCTCTATCCGTTCACATAATACCAAGTGGTTCCATTTACAACATTTAGTGCTATTCTAGAACTTTTGGTAACCTTAAAGTTCGAATTTTCAAAAAACTCTGGTAGATCTATCCTGCACTCCTTCAGTGACTCTCATTCCAAATTTGTTGGTCCTATACAAAATTGTATTTTCTTTTCCATTTTAGTGCCTTTCGCACCCTTTTAGTTTGAATTTCCAAAAACTCAGACATATCAAACGACTAGTCACAAAGACTGGCCTTGGTGCAAAATTTCAAGACTCTAGGTTCAACCGTCTCCGCCTGAGCGTTAATTATTAATTACAACCAGTAAAGAAACTCCTAAAGTCGGGCGGAGCCGACTTTTTGATACCATACACCAGTTTACATATTTAGTAGAGCTTCACATAAATAAAAGTTTTATGGGGAATTTGCGAGAATTAAATCATACTAACTATGCTTATTGTTATAATTTAAAGTCGGAAGGATCTAATATATGAGAGGCATATCCTCCTCTGAATCAATTTCTACTAAATTTGTCGAGGCATTTGTGCCTTTTCAATTCGGGCTTGTATTAGCCATTTGGTGCTCTATTAACTTTAAATCGGATAAAGATATATATATATATATATTTTGGGATATATCTAAATCTGAACCGATCTCGATATAATTATTTAATAATATTACGGCTATGGAGGACAAAAATAACAAATCGGATGAACAAGATATATGGGAGCTATAGCTATATCTGAACCGATTTCGATCAAATTTGGTATACTTATTTTCAGGCCTAATTTGGTTTTATGTGCAAAATGCCATACTATTTGAGCTGATATGACACGTTTGGCGCACAAAAAATCCAAATCGGATTAAGATATATATGGGAGCTATATGTAAATTTTTTCATTTCCAATAGGGTTCGTCCTTGGGTCAAACAAATGATTTGTGGAAAATTTCATCTGGATTGCGCAATAAATGCGATCTGTACTTTGTTTGTTTTGTTGTTTTTTTAAGCCAGATAGAACTTGAAATTGTAAAAAATAACACAAAAAATTAAATTTAAATCAATTTTTTTTATTCGAAAGATCAATATGTGACATTAACATTTGAAAATGATTTCGGGCATATGGGCACCGCGGCTGTTCTTGACGAAGTGCATTCTGGACGTCCAATTTTTGGCCACTTTTTGATCACTGCTGGGCGTATGTCACGAATAACCCTAACAATGCTGGCCTCCAAGGCGTCAATTGTTGTTGCATAAACCAGGAAATAATCGAGAGGTGTCAAATCGCACGACCTTGGGGGCCAATTGACAGGTCCACTACTCGAAATCAACTTATCGCCAAATTTTGATTTCAATAAGTCGATGGTTGCGTTCGCCGTATGGCACGTAGCGCCATCCTGTTGAAACCACATCTCCTCCGGATCAGTGTCATCCATATTTTTAAACAAAAAATCATTGATCATGGTGCGGTAACAATCTCCATTGACCGTAACGCGAGCTCCGGTCTCATTTTTGAGCGTGAAAACCGCACCATACGGTGGATTTTTCTGGATGTAGTGGAGTCTGTAGGGTCTCTTGTAGATTGGTCTCACTCCATATGCGGCAATTTTGGAGTCAGATCACTAAAAGGAACTATGGGTCTATCTCGTTTCCTTTTGTCTGTTACAAACAAAAGCACAAAGATATAATACTCTAACCATCTTGATGTGTAGGATACAAAAAGCTTCAAAAATGATGCATTGACTTCAATAGCATGCAAATACAACAATATATATAATTCGCACGTGCGAAATTATTCATATTTTTTGCCAGTGTATTCGTTGCAGATATTTAGTGATGGATACGGCCGAAGTGACCTGCCTTAGGAAAAGTAGTAGACTTAGTACCTTAGTACTGCAACTTGAGTTTATAATTTTTGTCTTTATGCGTTTTTATGGACAAACAATAATTTACGAACGCGATGAATGTTGTCGTCGAAATGACGATGATGACTCCGTCGCTTGCACAATGGACGGAAATATTTTAAGAATTTGATAAGTTTTTTATTGTGCCATAAAGGAAAGTACTGCTACTGATTCATATTCGTGTATCAATTTCAAACAGGTGTATGTTGCAATTAGTACCAAATTAGTACGAATACATGAAAGTGCATTTGATAGTAATTATTATTCAACTGAAATTAAGGGTTTTTTTGATTAAACATTATCCGATTGAAATGACATTAGGCACTTAAAAAGATTATCACCTGAAGACTTAATATTACTGGCGATGAACAGAAGCTGTTTTTGGCCATGTGGCCAGGATCGTAATAACACTAAACGGTAAGAAAAATGTCAACGTTTTTTCAGAGATCAGATTGAGAAAATGGCACAATCATAAAATTCGAAGAATATCGCACGAAAGAATTTGTTTTTAAAACCCATTACAAGAGTACTTACTTTCGATTTATGCTACTAAAAGTTGTTATAAAAGGGCGGTAACTGTAGAAGAGGTTCCAAAGTTGTATGTAATATGTTTACCAAACTAAGATAAAGTTCTGAGATGGACAATATCGGCCCACTCTTTCTGTTATCCAACACTCCCCCCCCACCACAACCAAGTTAAAAATTGTCAGAAAAAATCATTTCTTTATTAAAATGCGAAGGCATCATCCAATCGGGTTGAAACTTCCCATACCATAATTTTTATGTTAGAATCATAACTTTCATAAAATCCGGAACATTTCACCGATTTATCCCAAACTTCGCGTGCATCAATATATATGTGAAAATGTTAAATCTCGACTCCTCCTGATTCATCCCCAACAAAAGTTAAACTGTGACAATGTTAAACAAGTGGTCCTGTACAGAAAGGTCAAAAGTCGGACGGGATCGAACAAAATCAAACGCTATAATTTTTACATTTTCTTTTTAAATTTGTTCGAGTTTGTCACCTTTGGCACGAATTATGGGCTTCAAACGGCCAATGAAACCGTACACACAGCCTGAATGTTACTCTGCGGTATTTTGGCCCATTCCCGGCAAACCGCTTGATTAAGATGATCGACACTTTGGTGTTTTTTAAGGGCTCTGCGGTATTTTGGCCCATTCCCGGCGAAGCCCTTACTTGAGGTGATCGACATTTTGGTATTTTAAAGTGCCAACCTTGCATTCCAAAAAAACTCCAGACACAATAGTCCAACGGATTGGTATCCGAAGATTTTGGTGGCCATTGTGCGCTGGAAATGAAGCGACGTGGGTTTCGATCAAGTCGATTCTTTAATTTTCGAACCATTTCTGCTGATGTTGCTGTTTTCTTCCGTCCACTTCCTTGACGTCGGACTACGCTACCAGTATCACGGTAACGAACGACTGCTGGAGTGCTCTAACGATAGCCACTTGTGGTTTTCCAGCCAAATATAAAGAAATTACACTATCACGAATAACTTTTTTTCTGGAAAATTCTCACCAAAATGCTTTTGTACGCTTGTAAACAATATAATGAACTGCCACTGGAATAATTTTAACAGCGGTCAGACGAGTGGCTTAGAAATGACAGTAGTCTGAAGTTGGTTGCAGTTTTTTCATCTCACCCTGTATGTGGGAGCTATACCCGAATATGGCCCGATCTCGATAAGATTTTTCTGAGCTGTATTTGATATTTTTCCGGCTGGGGGGCACAAAAATAAAAAAATGGATGTACCAAATATAAATTTGGTAGCATGTGCCAAATTTCATCCCATTTTGGCTAATATTACACATTTAGTGCACAGTATAAGACAAATTAGACGAAAGATATAAAGTGATATACATAGTTATAGATCGATTGCCTCATATTTCAATTGGATTCGTCCTTTAGCCAAAAAAAAAAAAAAAGATTTGTCCAAATTTTCATCTCAATTGGGCAATAAATGCAACCAGTACTATGTTTACAAAAATACATGGACAGACGGACATGCCTAAAATATCGATTATATGATGAACTATACTATCTTCTCGTTTCCTTTTTCATGTTACAAACAAATACACAAAAAAATTATACCATGTACCACAGTGTGGCGTAGGGTATAAAAAAGTGTTTTTCAATTATGCCACTCTTGCCAAGAGCAATCGGATCTGCTTCTGTAACATTCAAAATATATAAATTCGACACCTTCCGTTATATTGGACTTTCCAACAACAGTGGACCTATATTGAATATATGTTCCCGAAATATAATATTAGAACACCTTCGGTCAGAAAATTTAACGTAAAAATAAAAAATACCCAAGCGGAGCCGATATAATTTCCAATACCAATAATTGTAGGATTTAAAATATGCTCTGCTCCAGGACCTTCCTTTATAAAAGTTTTATTTAACACTTTCATAGAATAAGAATTGAGACCCAGCTTATGTATGTCGAAAGTAAATAAATGCGAAAGAAAAATGACAATTCAAGTTTGAAAGAAAAATAAAAGACTGAAAACACTTTCGTTCAGATTAATTTTTTTCGACATTCATAAACAAGCCCAGCGTCAGTTGCCAGTGCCAGTGTTAATTTGGCCGGTCTGTCATAAGTTGGACGTCTCAAAATTTTAGATTCGTTCCAACAGTTTGTGCTAGACATTTGTTCAGTTTCAATCAAAACTTCATACATCGTACTAAATTTTCAGACTTTCAAGTTATTAACTTTTGTTAAGAATGTACCAGAAGATGTGGATCCTTTTTCGAATTTGATAAACATATTACGACGTGCAAGTCGGTAGTCCCTTCGAGCTATCCACAAAATGGATGAATACGGCTAGATCAACACTCAATGAGACATGGGTCTTAAACATTCTACTTACTCAAAACACGAAAGGGCAAATCTCCTTAAGTCCATAGGTCGCAATACGTAGCTGAAGGGAACCTTTAAAATGTTAATTATCAATGCTTATAGCTGCTTGACGCTTAAATGGTGTAGAGTGCATATAAAGTTTGTCATTTCGTTTGTCATCGAAATAATCGTTTTAGACCGAGCAAAGCATGTATACTTTTGATCTGCTTAAGATTCTATGTTGATTAATTCCTTTTTGTTCGTCTGTAATTTTCATAGAGTTGTCTTTTGTCTAAAGGCAAGCCAATTCCGAAGATGAGCTACATCGGTCAACATTTTCATGGTACACATTTCAACGGAATAATTAACATTTGGTATTTAAAGTTGATAAAGAATTCTACCTTCTCTGGCAGAACATTGTCTGCATAAGTCAACGTTTTCGTATATTCCCCATTAATAATAGTACCTTCCCACATTTGGTATTTTGATTTTAGCCACAGTTTCTAAGGCAATAGTTTAATATCTGAAATTTAGATTTCATAACAGATTCAATTTTATTTTTCATAATATTATCTTAACAGGTCGACGTTTTCGGTTATTTCACTCATGCAGGTCCAATTTGCGATTTGAGTAATTTTCAAGCGAGATGTTTAGTAGTTAAAATAATTTTGGGCTTTTCCTATGGTTTTGGGGTTTTCTAATGACGTACTTGGAGATTTTCCTCCAATTTGTCATATAATTGGCTTACTATTTGCATTCTTTTCAAATCCCAATTATGAGTAGAATATTTTTGTCAATTGTCCATAGAATCGTGTTTTGTTCTTCTTCGTAAGTATTATGGTAATTGATCGTGTAATAAAACTTTAATTAGTCAAATTCAATTTGCACAAAACTTTAGTTTCTAATTTTGGCCGCCTGTCATCCAGCAAAGATGTTTTTTTAATGTCAAGCAACTTGAGGTTTGTCAGTTTAAATGATTGAATGCTGCCTGCTTCGCTCACTCGCTCGTTCGCCGTAGACAGCTATCCCCCATTGTGCGAAGGTAACACTAGAGTGGCGCAAACAAGCATTCATTTCAAACATCTTTTTTTCTGCCTGTTGGGCGGCATAGAATTTCATTTCAGTTGTTTTATGGACTTCAAGCGCGATACAGCGGCATTTTAAAGAAAACGGAATTAGAAAACGCCACCGAAAACAACAACGTTTCACATTCAATCAGTAGTTACCTTCAAGAGCCGAAGAATAATTTTCCAAAAAGAAAAGGAAAAATCCAATGACACAACAAGGCATTAAATAATCAACGCGAAAAGAAAGAGTTAATATCCGTTAAGTTCCTCGGCGATATTGTTTGTGTGTGTGACATATTTTGAACCTTTTACTGACAGTATTATGGCTGATGGTGTTCTAAGAGGATTTGTGCGGGATTTTTTTGCGGTTAGTGTTCTTGATGTTTGAATAAATTAGAAAAAATATCAATAATTGATTCTCATTGACGAAGAGTGAAAGTAAAAGTGTAAAAATGGCAAAAAATACATATATTTAGCCTAACAAAGTAATTTGTTAATATGAAAATATATCCCTGAACAAAATAATGACAAATAAAACATATAAATAATCGTGAATTTTTCGAAATACTTTTAAAAGGGTTATAATGTCAATATCGGTAAAGTGTGTAATAATATTAAGATGTTGGATTCTCTTTTGAAAAAACTTGGATTTAGAATATTTTAAGAAAGACTATCAGATCATAAGCGTTGACTTTTTTAAAATAAGAGTGGATTTTTTAAGAATATTTTCAAAAGGAATTTCAGATTAAGAAATAAGGATTTTTAAAAATATTTTTAAAAGAAGTATCAGATAAAAAATTGTAGTTTTTTTTTTTTTTTGAATAATGTTATACGCAATGTCTGATCATTAGGCGTATACTTTTAGGATTATTTTTGAAAAACTATCAGATCTATATGCGTGGATTTCTGTAACAATATTTTTAGAAAAACTATCACATGAATGAACGTGGATTTTTAACAATCCTTTTAGAAGAAAGGACCTTTATAAGCGAGTATTTTTTAAATAAATTTTTAGAATAACTGTAAATCAATAAACCCGTGTTTAAACGAATATTTTTTGAAGGACTACTACAACAATAATCGTGAATTTTCAAAGAATACTTTTAGAAAGACAGCACGACAGAGTGCGTAAATATTCGGCAAATGTCCCTGGCAATACCTGAGCAGTGCTCCGTGATATAATTTCAAAAACGAATCTTCCAAAATGGGTTTGCACATAAAGGGGTTTCTAACATACTGTAGTGTTGTAGCGTATCACAAGGTCGGCCCCACAATGAATAATGTTCTTAAAATCGTGAAAATATATAAATTATGTGGGCTATACGATATCATGGATCTATATAGACATTTCTCTTCCAGGGTATAAAGTGCTTAGAAAAAACTTCTAGTATGGATTGTAAGACAATTCAATTGAAAAATGTAGCTAAAACACCGATATAGCAGGGCTATACGCTATCGTGGACCGATATAGTTCTGTACACAAAAGACTGATCTGTGCAAAATTTTAGCTTCCTGACTTAATTCGTTTTGACTCTAGCGTGATTATAACAGGCGGACGGATAGACAGGGCTAAATTGTCTTAGAATTTTATGCTGGTCAAATATATATAAACTTTGTTATGTCTAAAATTATTATTATTTTGATGAGTTACAAATGGAATGACGATCTTAATTTTCCCACCATATTATGTATGGTGGAGGGTATAAAAACGTGGAACGTTTAACAAAATGTACTTTTGTTCCGTGGAAAACATTCCTAGTGAATATTAACATGTGCGAGGTCTTTAATTTTCGTCGCATTTTCAAGTACAAGAAATTATCAGACAAGACTATAACGATTTCAAATTTCATAAAAGGGTTTTGTCCAAAAAAAAAAAATGGTGTACTCGACAAAAAAAAATACCAATGCAAAAAATGTCATTACATATTCACGCGCCAGTTGATTTCAAGTGTCTTAAAAAAAATTCCTATTTTGTCAGCCATAATATACCCAATCTAATAAAAAGCATGTATAACCTGTTTATAATAGACCCATATAAGAGCTCTGCTCAATTTGTCGTGTTGTAAAGATTTTAGTAACGTTTTCCATTCGATTTAGCAGTGATTTGGAATTTGCAATGTTTTCCATCCCCTTAGAAGGCAAGATAACAAATAAGGGCCAAATCAATTGAAAAATTGGCCAAGACCCAGAAAATTTCTAAACTCAGGGATGATTTGAAATAGACCGACATCGATCCATATTTTGTACAAGTTTCATATATCGCAAATTATCTTCCAATAATTTGGAATCTCCCCCACAAAGGGTCACAACTCTCAATACTTGTATCTCTCGTAACTTACAAAACAAGTCAAACTCGATATATTTAATTAGATTAGATATCTGATGTGAATATAGGATATATTAGTCCACTCCTTAATTCGCATAAAATTTAAAAAAAAAAATGTTAGATTTTCATTTAATTTTAAACGTCCCAATATGTTTTTAGTTCAACTATATCTGGTACCTTACGCACATTTCAACATTTTTCCAAAAATTATCATATATCTGATATAAAGAGAAAGAAGTAATCGATACTCTCCAAATCTGGTGCGTTGTAATATTCAGACTTATATCGGGTTGACCCACTTCTTCTAAACCTCTCCCATAAAAGGTCAATAGTTTGAACGCAAGTCAAAATTTATTTAAAAAAGCGAACATTGGCCGAGGGTATATATCTGTTAAATACTATTTAACTACTTAAGAATGTTATTGATAATATCAGTGATGTTATAATGAACAGTTCAAGGATACTTTCTTTTGCAACTATGACCATTAATCTTGGTTCGACATTTAAAAGAATTCAACTTATCTAAAATCGTTTAATTAAGTTTGACGTAGTTGAATTCTTCTAAGCAGCTAAACTTCGCATTGAAATTACTATTGCCCCTAATACGCAAAATTACTCACACACGCTGGCCTTGAAAACACTTGACTCCCTCCCACTACATTTACAACTATTCGTATTAGCTGTTAACATTTCATATACATGTGCATGTTTGTTGTGTGGGTATTAACTACCCTCTTTTTCCAGTCTTAAATGAAAGGACTGACCAACAGAACTTTTTTCTTTACTGTTGTCTATTTTTTTCCAAAGCATTTTGTTTTTATTTATTAGTTTTATTTTTATATTTACAACGCTACGCTGCCCCCATCAATGTGGTCTGGAACATTTGTAAAACAATGAAATTGTCTTCAATACTATTTATTGATAAAACAAGTAAAAAACGTTAAGTTCGGTCGGGCCGAACTTGGAGTACCCCCTACCATTTCGAAAGAATTTCAAATTAAAAAAAATAAAATCCGTTAAAAATTCTGTTAAAATCTTAAAAAACAATTTCGGTGAATATTGTACCTAAAATTGTCAAAATACCGAATATTGGGAGGTACCGTTATATGGAGACTATACAAAGACTTCGACCTGCATACGCAATTTTTTGTCATAGGCTGTAGTACCCATTACGAATTCCAAATACGAAATTAGAAACAACTCCTGTGAATAATGTCCCTAAAATCGTGAAAATATCGAATATCGGGCGGGACCGTCGTAGGTGGGGTAAGGAGCTTAGAAAGAACTTCTAGTATAGATTTTTAGTCAATTCAATTGAAAAATTATAACCGTTATATGGAGGTTATGCGATATCGTGGTATCGGTCCATCTTCGAACTTGACCTACCTACATACAAAAGACGGATCTGTGCAAAATTTTAGCTTACAATCTTTATTCGTTTTGACTCTAGCGTGATAACAAAAGACGGACGAACAGAGCTAAATCGTCTTAGAATTTTACGCTGATCAAAAATATATATACTTTATTGTGCCTAAAATTATTGTGTCGATGAGTTACAAACTGAATGAAGAACTTAATATACCCTCCATAATATATATCTATATTTGCTTCAAAAGGTACATTCGTTCAATGTACTTTTGTTCCATGAAGAACATTCCTTGTGAATATTAACATGTGCAAGGTTTTTAATTTTCGTCGCATTTTCAAGTACAAGAAATTGTCAGACAAGACTATATCGATTTCAAATTTCACAAAAGAGTTTTATCCAAAAAGAAATGGTGTTCTCGACCAAAAAGAAATAAATACCAATAGCAAAAATGTTATTACATGTTCACTCTCTAGACGATTTCAAGTGTCTTAAAAAACCTGATACTATTTCGTCAGCTATAATATAGCACATCTATCGTAAATTTTGCGAAGCATAAAGCAAAATCTATCATAGAGTTTCTGATATGGTTATATATATTAATCCCTAAAAAATTTGACTGGGATATGCTAACCGAATACTAGCCACTTAGAATTTCCCAAAGTCCAGATTGGCTGTTGTAAAATGTAATTACTTGCTATTGCTCAAAGTCCTCCATATAAAGGTATGGTCCTCCAATTTAGGTATCTTGAAGGTTTCGGAAGAATTTTCGGGGGATATGAATCCTTTTTATACTAAAATTTCAATTCTCTCTATCACTTTGTATAGTTCGCATATCGCAGTGTCTCTTCATATTCGGTATTTCACTGGTTACAATCCTAACGAATTTTGCATTTTGAGTTCTCATTGGACGGATTAATGCCACATGAAAGAAGTAGGTCCACATTTTGATATGAGCCCCAAAAAGCTGTGTCGGTCATTTTTGTTGCTTTGAATGTATTCGTATTTTCCAGCTGAAGCACGATGTAGGCTCTGGGGTTGGAACGCTAAATGTCAAGTCTGGTCAGGAAAGATCATCATTTATCATCGTATTGTGCACTAATTTCATTTTCTATCATTCTTTCATTCAGAATTCAAAACAATAAGGGAATGTAAACTTCAATATAACATATCAAATTGAAAAAAATTGCATACAATATAAACAATTACGAAAAAAATATTTTTTATTTTCATTTTTATTAGCCGCAAAGATACCTCTCCGGAATGGTGTGAATTATCAAAATCAGAGGTTTGCAAGCGTTGTTAATTTGTAAGACGATTCATGGTTAAATTATAGAACAAACTAAAGAGGTTTGACAGTGAAACAAAACACAAAACATGCAATGTGATCTGTATCTGAATGCACAATGAGATCATGAAATCCGTAATTCGTAACCACTCTCTTGCTAACGCAAGACTGTGGCATAATTGGTGTTTATCGGGCTCTTCCTCGTCCTTACGCAGTCTGCAGTATTTGACATATATCAATATTACAATTTTCCAAATCCCACCTACATAAGAGTTGATTATGGACGTGTCAATAGATTTGAGAGCAGCTTGACTATCCTCATTGATAGTCACCAGTTTAGTCATTTCCTTTTTTAGAGTTTTAATTAATTCTGCTGCCTTCACGATAGCAATGATATCTGCCTTTGTTGTATGAATGGGCCATTCTTAGTTGTTCACAGCGTCTATGCTATCTTTCATATTTGGGTATTAGGTGAGGGTCAGGTTAGGTTGGAGCCTATTGGTAGCGACTCATGCATGAGACCGAAGATTTCCTCATTATGTGCGATCAGTCCTTTTTTAGAAGTTGCTTGTCTACAGTGGTGGTTATCTGTTTCAATTCAATTCACTTCGATTCTGGTTCGATAATCGCTTGCCGTTTGAATGGCATGATTGCGGTTTTGTCAGAATTAATACGGATGTCAGGCAACCACAATTGAAGACGTTTCATACAATCGCTGGATAGAGACGGCACATGGCTTGCGATCACACCAACACTTGCCGCATGCACTGTATTTTTAGGACCTGTTACGAAACATTTTTCCCATCTATGGCACAAGTAAATGAGTAATCCTGTGCGACATGTAGGGTACCTGTATGCAAATGTTATTTGTCAATCATTATCATAATAAAATTTTTGTAGGCCCCTCAACAAATTCACGTGATTGTAGTTCCATTACGGAATAGGTTGTTGCATGCGTTAACAGCCATATGTGTGTTTTTGTTGCTTTGTCTCCTAATGTCGATGGATAATATGGCTTTAGGACGGATTAATTGGGTCTTAATTTGTTTAGTCTGTGAAAAGCGCATTGTTCAGTTGATAATCCATGGCGGAATGTCAATACCGACGCGACAATGGTCATAACTGTTGTTAGTCACTGGGGGACAATATTCATGCGAAGGAAGAAAATAAAAATACGTGGAGAAACTAATCCAAAACAAAAGTGACAAGACGCCGAATAAGATGTCACCCTTAGATGAAAATTGCCTCCCCATATCTCCCCGTCAGTAGTGGTGTAGATTTCATTCATAGTTTTTTTTTTTGTTTTTTGACACTCAAACACACAGACACGAAGGTCATACACCACAGAGGCCAGAATGTCTGTCAGTGGCCTCTGTTGAATATTTGTGGCACAAATCTTTGCCAGTTGAAAGACAAGACGAGACGGCAAACAAAACGATTAAGAAAAAATAAGAAACAGTTGAAATGAAGGTTCCAAGCAGTAGCCACGTAGTGTGAAATACTAAGGCACAGCAAATTATGGATTTTTCCATAATTTTTTTAATACTAAGTTTTTGTGTAATTCTTATTAAATCGAAGCGTTTTTACTTGTGGTATTCGAGCAAAATGTATAAAAAGGTTAAGGACAGTGAAAAGGTGAATGGTTCATACCCATTAAAAAAAATCCGGAATAAAAATTTTATTTTTAAAAAATATTTTTTTCCATTTTTTCTACCACGTTTTCAGGTTAAATATGATCCCGTCCAACATGACCCGCAGGCGAGTGTTATCGATGGCTCCGGTCGATGTTATCCAAACTGTGATTCTAGCGTGTGGCTAAGATCGTGTGTAAAGGAAATAATTGAACCTCTGGAAGGACATGTCATTGGCACCATACCCACATGGCTGAATGGCAGCCTATTGCGTAACGGCCCTGGCAATTGGAAGGTCGGCGATATGACCTTTCAACATTTGTTTGATTGTTCGGCGTTGCTGCATCGTTTTGCCATTCACAATGGTAATGTCACCTATCAGAATCGTTTCGTTCAGACGGAGACATTGAAAAAGAACACAGCTGCCCAAAGAATTGTGGTGACCGAATTTGGAACTGCGGCCGTTCCCGATCCATGTCATTCAATTTTTGACAGGTAGGGAAATTTGAGTAGCAATTTTTTAAAACAATTAATTTTTTGTTTGTTTTTTCACTTTAGGGTCTCTGCAATATTTCGTCCAGATAATGGTTCAGATAATACAATGATCTCAATATATCCCTTCGGGGATGAATTTTATACGTTTACCGAGACTCCGATGATTCATAGGTAAGATTTGTTGTAAACATTTTAAAATAGTATTCCAGAAGAAATCGTAGAAAGAAGTACTTAAAGTGAGTCTTTATAAATGAGTTTAGAGGAAGCCTTTTAGATGAAATGATAGCCGGATTGAAGGGCAAGAGAATCTCTATATATAAGACGAACTGGAGGGACAAGGGAGCATATGGTACATAGACAACTAGGTCTAGGGAGCCTATGGCACATAGACGACAAGCTGGAGGGGTCAGGACCCATACAACTATTTTGATGGGCTATCAGACCTATAATCATTGACGTTTATTTGGAGGGGTCATCAGTCACCTACTTGTAATTTTTAAGGAATATTTTTATTTAGACTACTGGTGTCCGATTTTTTAATATACATTTATAGATAGTCCATAAATGTGGAATTTTAAATAATACATACTTTTTATTTTTTGAAATCCAGGGTCTTCGTTTATATCATGTATGTGGGTATATGGTGTATACTTGATGGCAACACGCACACGCTCCACAGAACCAAATCATTCTCAAATTATTTCTCCTTTTTCTTTCGCCTTTTCAGAATAAACCCCCGCACATTGGCAACCGAGGGTCGAATATGTGTTACAGATTACACAGGTGTCGTGAATCACACCTCCCATCCACACGTTATGTCTAATGGCACGGTCTATAATTTGGGTATGGCATCAACCAAATCCGGTCCAGTCTACAACATTATTTGTTTTCCACACGGCGAGGGTATGTTTGAAAATGCCTATGTGAAGGCACAAATTCCTTGTCGATGGAAACTGAATCCGGGTTATATGCACACTTTCGGCATAACCGAACATTATTTCGTAATTGTGGAACAACCCTTGTCCGTATCGTTACCGGAATTTATTAAGGCCCAGATCTTTAATCAAAATACCTCAGCCTGCCTAAAATGGTTCGACAACAAGCCCTGTCTGTTTTATTTGGTTGATCGGCGAAGCGGTGAAGTGGTGCATAAATTTCAATCCGATCCATTTTTCTACCTCCACATTATAAATCAGTACGAACGCGATGATCATGTGGTCATTGATATTTGTTGTTATAAAAATCCCGAAATGATTAATTGTATGTATTTGGAATCGATGATGAACATGCAATCGAATCCGAATTATGCGACACTCTTTCGTGGCAGGCCGTTGAGATTTGTCTTGCCATTGGCAAGTAAGGCGAATGAGACGGCGAATTGTGAACAAAATCGTCAAATGGGACGAAGACAAAGGCTAATGAAATCGTTTACATTGTCGGGTATCAGTTCAAGACTGCAACAACCAAAACTGAAACGCTCCCAAACGGAATATGAAGACATCAACTTTACTGTGAATAATAATCCCGAAATCGGCAAAGATGATTATAATTTTACGGCGAAAAACGATAAATATGAGTGGTCTGAGAATTTGATTACACTGGCGAATACCAAAGCGGAGGCGTATCATACGCAAAATGGTCCCATATTTGTAAGGCCGGAACTGCTTTGTGATCTCGGTTGTGAAACACCACGCATAAATTATGAACGTTATTTAGGTATGGGTTGATAATTTTTGTGTGATTTTTTTTAATTTTAAATTTTTGCAGCTAAACCTTATCAATACTTCTACGCGATAAGTTCAGATGTGGATGCTGATAACCCAGGAACGGTAATTATATAAAAGTGTTTTACAATATAATTTTTTTGACGCATAAATAACGGCAGTATTCATAGGCACCAAGGGGTGACTCGAAAAAAATTTGAAATATTTTCAAGGACCATCTGCGAACTTTAGATGTTTAAGGATACATTTTAAGGACTCAAAGTCCAATAAACGTGGATTTTTCAAATCTATTTCTTACACCAATAAACGTGGGTATTTTATATATATTTCTTCAAGAACCAACGTTTTATAAAAAGTGGATTTTTAAGAATATCGTTTTCGAGGACTACCGGACAAATTTCTCAGAACATTTTCAAAGAACCAACGGACCAATAAAAGTGAATTTTATCAAACATTTTTTAAAAGGGCCAACAAATGTAGATTATTCAAGAATATTTTCAAAGCTAACTGGGCAATAAACTCGGAATTTTTAGTAGTTATATTATTTATTTCTTAAAGATATTTATCAATAAACCAAATAAAGTACCGTCGAACCAAAAAAAAAAAAAAAAAACAAAACAGATCAACAGAGAATTAAATCTGGATTTTTGAGAATATTTTTAACGACTTTCTGACCAATAAACGTGGATGTTTTAATAATATTTTTTCAAACACCAACAGACCCATAAACGGTGATTCTTGAAAATATATTTTTAAAGACTTTAGCACCAAAAAAGTAAATATTTTAAGAAAATTTTTTTAGGGACTTTAGGACTAAAAATATGTATTTTTTGATCATTTCTAGAAGGAGTTTTAGAACAAAAGAGGATATTCTTAAGAATATTTTTAGAAAATTCGGATTTTTATAATTTTAAAGCCTTTAGCACAAAAAATAGAATATTTTAAGAATATTTTTTAAGGACTTCAGGACTAAAAATATGTATTTTTAGATCATTTCTAGGTCAATGACAAACAGATAGTGAAATTGTATGTTTTAAAACAATTTCTTCAAAGACCAACATTTTATAAAGAGTAGATTTTTAAGAATATATTTTTCAAAAACAAAATTGTTCTTTCGGGAATTTTTTTGTAGCAACAACAGACCAATAAAATTGATTTTTTAAAAAAATTTTTGAAGCACCAACAGATCAATAAACGTGGATTTTTTAACATGGCCAACAAATTTGGATTATCATAGAGTTTTAATATCTTTCAAAGACAAACAGGCCAATAAATCTGGATTTTTAAGAATACTTTTTTCAAGGACACGTTGTATAAAGAATATTCTTCGAAGGATCAACAGGCCAATAATATTTATTTCTTAAGGAATAATAAAGCCGTAAAAAAACAGAACAACAGACCAATAAATCTGGATTTTTATACCCTACAACACTATGTGTTGGGGGTATTATAAGTTTGATTGGGCCAGAATTTATGTAACACCTCGAAATATTGGTTTCCCATATAGGAAAGTATATATGGATCTTCCTAGCTCGCCGAGCTGAGTCGATCTAGCTATGTATGTCCGTCCGTCCGTCTGTCCGTCTGTCCGTCTGTCCATGTTAAATTGTAATCACTCTACAGGTCGCAATTATGGCCCGATCTTCACGAAATTTAGAATGGTGGTGGGTTTAGGGCCAGAATAGAACCCTATTTCTTTTGGAGATGATCGCATAATATTTAGGGGTTGAAATGGACCAAATACTGAAAAAACGAAACAATTATAGACCAATCGACGCGGAATTTCGCATGTAGCTAGAGTTTAGGGCGGGGAAGAAGCCTACCAATTTGCGTGGTCATCGCATAATATTTAGCGGGTAAAATAGACCGTATCTTTTGTGTTGAAAAAATTCAAAATTTTTCATTAAACCGTGAATATTTTAAATCCCGGCGAAATCATAAAGCCATCACAAGGTTACTTCTGACCTTTACATTGATGTTAACATCCAACAAATCGGATATTTAGCAAAATATGTGCGATATATATGTCTATCAAAGAAGATATGCTTGAAAGATCTCTTATAAGTCGAGAACGGCTGAACTGATTTCGACAGTTCTCATTAATTCAGAATGGGCTCTTGGCAGGAAAGAAAAAACGTCTAAAAAATCGCATAAAAATATCTCTCTAAAGATGAAAATATTGATTTTGTAAAATTTTCTCATATTTTTTCAATTTTGTCATATTTTTGGCATATTTTCATTTTGAATTAAACATTTTGTAATATTTCTAAAGCTAACAAAACTAAGTAGTTAGGATATCAGGATATCATATACAGATCGTATTTATGGCCAGATCCTTACGAAATTTTGCATGGAGACAAGATGAGGGTCGGAATAGAAGCCTACTCTTTTTGGAGATGATCGCCATATATTTAGGGGTTGAAATGAACCAAAAAAACTGCAAAATTGTCAGCAGATCGTAATTATCGCCCGATCCTTACGCACATTTGATTGGGGGTTACCGGACATTGCAAAAGCCAAGCAGTTTCGGATGGCCATCTAAAAATATTCAATGTGTGAAATAGTTTGCCAACTTTTGTAGACAAAATACGAAAATGTCCATTCCAGTGACTTTTTGGAGAATTCACAAATACAGGAAAGATGCACTTCTGACTATTTCGTTAACGCTGATTTCGTTGAAGATTATAGTCAAATGTCTGTATCTCATGTAGATGCGTTTCAGTCAAAAACCAATAATAAATGTTAATCTTGTGCCATTTCTGAGAGATTATAGGTCTTTGGGAAATATTGGTTCCTGATCTAGGAAGACCATTTACGTGCAACATCTACCAATAAATTGGAAATGAGCAAATTAGTTTAAGTTGCTATTATTCGAAAATTAGAGAACGGAACCTGATGGTTTTCTTTTATAATTTGTCACAATATCTTGTGGAATTCTTTCGAGTATCTCGCCTATATAAACTGTATCGTTTATTATAGTGTTGTAGGGTATTCAACGGTCGGCCCCGCTCGACTGTAGCCTTTGCTTACTTGTTTTAGAATATTTTTAACGACCTTCAGGCCAATAAACGTGGTCTTTATAAGAATATTTATTCAAACACCAACAGACCCATAAACGGTGAATTTTGAAAATATATTTTTAAAGAATATTTTTTTTTTTTTTGAGACTTTGGGACTAAATATATGTATTTTTAGATCATTTCTAGAAGGAATTTTAGAACAAAAGAGGATATTCTTAAGGATTTGTATACGAATAAAGGAGAGGTAGTGGTCGATATCGTTCAAACCTGAAACGTCGCAATAATTATATCAAACTTAGGTCGTATGCAAAATAGAAAATATTGGCTCGCTCATTCGGTACCATCCCAATAAAGGGGAAACATTTTGAATAGTCAAATCAAAATATATTTTATTATCAAACAAAAGCTGAGATTATATATCTTTCGACAAAACCAACTGATATTTTTTAACTTGTTGTTTAATATATTTTTCAAGGTTTACAAACCAATAAACGTTGATTTTTATGAATATTTGTTCAAACTCCAAAAGACTAATGGGAAAAAATGTTAAAGGAATTTAATACCAAAAATGTAGATGTTTTAGACTAAGAGACAAGAAAAGAGCGAATTTTTAGGTATGAATTTTTGAAGAATATTTGTTTTTAAATTTTCTTTTCATCTATTGCAGCTAATCAAAGTCGACGTCGTTAACAAAACCTGCCTGACATGGTGTGAAGATAATTGTTATCCCAGTGAACCGATATTTGTGCCCGCTCCAAATGCCCATGATGAAGATGATGGAGTTATATTGGCCTCTATGGTTTGGGGTGGATTCAATGAAAATAAGGTCGGGCTATTGGTACTGTGTGCAAAGACATTTATGGAATTGGGCCGATGTGTTTTCCATACCAATGGGCCGGTGCCGAAATGTCTACACGGATGGTATGCCAAGGATATTGTGTAGTTTGCAGAGACTTGAGAAATGTTGAATATGAATAAAGTTTAATAAAGTTGATATTTTCATACTTTAAGAAATAAATCTATATATATAAAAATCAATTGTTGTTTGTTGGTAACGGAATCAGTTGAAAACGGCTGGACCGATTTGCATAATTTTTTGTACAAACGTTCGTCATACCCCGAGTTAGGTTTTTAAAGAAAAAAATATTGACCACGCCTCCTTTTACGCCCACTATTACGATTTATCTGAAATCTTTATATTTGCCAAAATAGTGAAGATATCGTTTGAGAATTATTACACGAGATGCTGTTGGCTTTCCATCCAACCCTACGTACTTATTTAGGGGCTGAGGAACGCGCCTACTTTTAAATCTATCTCTCTATATGTAAAAGAAAGTTGTGTTAGTTACTACTCTTATAACATAAAGACCGCCGGTCTGATTTTAACGATTTAGACAAATTCGGAATTGCCTCTTGGCAGAAAAGAATAAAATCCAAAAAAAAATCGAGTAAAAATGTGAAATTTCAACATTTTCATTTTGACTTTTAAAATGTACAATAGTAATGTTTTATATTGCATTTTTTTCCATTTTGACTTACTATTTTCGAATGTACATTTGTAGTGATTTTTTTTTTGAATTCTAATATGATGTGTAGGTTTTTTTTTTGGTAGTATAAAGCCACAACGGATAAAACTGATATTTATAGATTTTATGTATTTGTTCGTAATACCCAATAAATACATAAAATCTATAAATAACAATTTTATCCGTTGTCGCTTTATATGAAAATTCTAAAATCGGGAAAAATCGACAATTTTTCAATGGAATCGAATTTCAAAATAATACAGCTTCAGCTGGAAGATGCGAACACATTTAAACAAACAAAAATGACCGAAGAAGCGTTATGGGGTTAATTTCAAAAAGTTGGCCTACTTCTTTCATATGACAATAAATTGTCAAATGAGAATACAAAATGCAAAATACATTGGGACTGCAATCAGTCAAATACCGACCATAAAGAACGCAAAATAGAAATTCTACCTAAACATTCAAGATACCTTTAATCGCTTTGGCAGGTCATTATATGGATCATAACCCCTGATAACGTAACAACCCGATTTCAAGTATATTCTCCATTTTAACCATATTTTTCGTACTAATTTTAGCTTATGTTGATAATTTAAGAAGAAACCATCTTTGCAAAAATTATCACGTTTTGGTATCACCATCATATGATTTAAGGTATTTTCGGGGTCTTGGCCACTTTTTTCATTTTTTGGCACTTATTTGACATCTTTGTTTCTAAGGGGGAAGAAAACCTCTTTTTATAAAGTTTTATTTTTGGGGAAAGTGCGCATCTTAGTCTTGAGGCTACCTGGGGTAAAAAACCCTGGGGTAGAAAATCATCTTACAGATAATTATCCTCATAGGAATTTATTTAAGTATAGTCCTCACATTAGCATACCCCCAAGTCCACTTTCCCAACCAATGTGTGGTTAGAAAAGAAAATTTGATATTCTTTTGAATTTGTAACCCCCAAGAGAATATTGGTTGGGAACGTAGATTTGGGATGTACGTCTATATGAAATAAACTCCGAAATGTCAATCTGGGACTCATTCAGTTGGAAATTGTGGCAGAAACATGAAAAAAATACGAAATTATAAAGTAACTTTATTGGATCTCCACCGCACAATTTAAATAACAAACAATTATTGCCCATCTTACGATAATCGGAGCAAAAGAGTATTTTTTTGGCTATTCTGACAACATTCTGCCCTCAAGTATGAGGTGGACAAAACTGAATACCACGCAGTACGGGATTTTAAACGTTGGAAATACAAATTTCAAATTATAGCTCATTTGAATGCTTTTTACAATATCAAAAATTGAGCTGAATTTTCACATGGGGCTATTATAGATGTTCTTTATCATATAGGTATTTAACACTCAAATTAGAGCCTATAGCTGAAAAATAAGATCATGCTATTTAAAATATAAAATATAAAACCGACGGTAATTATAATTTTTTCCATGAATATTAATTTATATTTAGTCATGGAGTCATTATTCATAATCAAGACATTACTTATAATTAAAATTGTGCCGCCTACATAAGTCAGATCTGTGATTTATTAAGCTTTAAAGACTAAAAGTACGGGCCGGCAACGCGGACCGGGCCAGCTAGTATGTTATAAATTATTTTTTTTTTTAAAGAATAAAACCTTTTTGCTTACCTCTTAAGTTTACAATCAAATAAAAAATAAATAAAATTTCTTTTTGATTGTTTTATCTTTTTTTTAACTCATTACGAAATATTGGAATGCTGAACATGGGAATATCTAAAATTTCATATTTATAATATTGTAAATAAACTCCTCCCATTTCTTTTGGAAAATGCGATTCATTTTACGCCGTTCCTCGGAGGTTAAAATTGCATATCTGTAAAAATAAAACATATGCCAGTTTCTATTTCCTCTCTGAAAAAAAGAATAAATGTGTCTTACTTTATCGAATTCAAAGCCAATTGCTTTAAAAATCTTAAATCCGCTTCGGCCGGGGCAAATGCCATAAAGGCATAATAGAAATCATAGCTTAATCCTTTGGCATTCCATACACCAGGATCATCGGACGAAATGATGATGGGAAAATTTTCCGCTATCAAAAACGACGCCGGATGATTTCGTAAATCCCAAATATAGCCCAAAACTTGATTTGACAATGGATTCACTTCAATGGCAATGTTACGTTTCTTGATGGTCGACCACAGCTGGGGATGTTTGGGCAAGGCAAATCCATGGCCAATACGTTTGGTGTTCAGCAGCAGGGCATCCATCATATTCCAATCGGCTTTGCCATACCAATCTGTAAATTAAAATCGAGATTAAAATTTTGTTTGTTATCCGTTCAAAATCGGACCTTACTTGTCTCTCCAGCATGAAAGAAAAAGTTGGCTGTGGGCGGTAAATCCGTCAATTCATTGGCAAATTTGTGCAAAGGATCGCCGGCATCTTCATTACCAATCAAATCAAAACCGATAATGAAATTAGGTTTGGCATTGCTGTAAAACAATAAGACAAAAATAATTTAGCTTTTACAATTCACTAGCTAAAAGTCTAGTCCGTTTTAGTACTTAAAATGCACAATTTGTTTACTTTCACAGAATTTCTTAATCAAAACTTTATATATCGTAATAAATTTTCAGAGTAAAGGTTTTATATATTATTCTAGTTATTCTTTTTTCGGAAAGAATTTTCAGAATTTTAGTAACATTTAGTACAAACAATCTACATAAACAATAACAAATACGAAACTAGTACCATTTAGTACTTTTTGAAGAATTATTGTACGGATTTGCAAAACCACCACTAGATCTCCTGGTCTATACATTTACTCAACAGCAAATTTATTACAATCTAGTCATATTATGCATATTATTATGCGAACAATCATATTATGCATTCCCAAATCCACCATCTTATCTCAAAAATATATACCAACAGTGGCCTCCATATCAAATTTCAAAATTCCTGATCTATTCTAAGACCCAATCTTACCATATTTTTCACACAGTTATATGTCGATAACCATCTCCTTCCCTTCACTCTACACACCAAAAGTGACCTCGTTATCAAATTTCAGAATTCCGTTTCTGGTATTTTGCACCACAGTCACAAACAGTGGCATCAATATCAAATTTCAGGATTTCAGCTTCATTCCTTCATCCAATACGAAATATTGTACTATTTAGTACATATTTCCAAAGCCACCTTCATATCCCAATCCCAAAAATCAATAAAAAATCAATAAAAAAAAATTTAATATTTTAGGTCTTTCCCTTCACATTACCCAATTTAGTACCACTTAACCTCAGATACCAAGAGTGACCTTAATCTCTAATATCAGGATTTCAGCTCTTTAACTCACCCTCTTACCAAATTTAGTAGCATTTAGTACAAATATAGTGCGCATATCCAAAACCAGCTCTTTCATCCAAAGGCACCAACAGTGACACCCGTATTATATTTCAGGATCTTAGCTTTATTCCTTCTTCCAATACCAAAATGTAGAACTTTTCGTACAAATGTAGTACATCTCTCCATGTCTCAATTCCAGATACTAACAATATTAATTTTTGGGCTTTCAGGTCTATCTTTCACCCAATACATAATTTAGTACCACTAGTCGAACAATTATACTACACATTTCCAAAACCACGTCCATTTTTCTATTCCAGACACCAACAGAAACCTGAATATCAAATTTCGGGATTCCAGGGCTATCCCTTCACCCAATACCAAATTTAGTACCATTTGCAACTTTTCGAACGATATCTGTTCACTCAACATCAAATTGTATCAATTATTACTGCTATTTATTACTTTTCGTCCACTTTAGTACACATTCCCAAAAACACCTCTTCATCACAAACCTACCACCAACAGGGATCCCAATACAAACTTTTAAAACTTCTGCTCCATCCGTTCGAACCAAGTACACATTTCAAAAACCATATATCTCATGAATATATCAAACTTACTTTTCAACCTTATTTCTCATACAAAAATTTCAAGATTTTAGCACTATTCGTTCACATAATAACCTTAAAGTTCGAATTTCCAAAAATCTAATCGTATATTTATCCTGCACCTCATCAGTGGCTCTCATTCCAAATTTTATTCTAGTCAACTCTAGCTCATTCCCTTTGTCCAACACAAATTACTTAACTTTTAGTACATTTTAGTACATTTCGTATTAAGTCACTCAGCCAATCACTTTACTTTTGTTTTTAATATAGATCATAGATAAAATAGTTTTAAGGCTTTTCACGAACCCAAAAATCGTATTTGGGCGCCACGTGTTATGTGTATTATGCAAAACGTGGACGTATATGAAAAAAATGAGAAGAGATTCTAAATTATTCTTCTGCTACTAAGATTGACTGCGTACTTTTCTTGCGAGAGAATAAAACAATACTTTATTAATTATTTAAGGTAAGTGACTGATTGTCTCATCAAATCTCAGAAGAAAAGGCTTGGCGTAGATTCTTGAAATTTGGTATTTTAAGGGAGGAAAATTCATACTAACAGGTAAAAAAAAGTACTAAAAAATATTTTCGAGCTTATATTCCATAATTTTGGGGCAAGAGTCTAATAATTTTAAAAGTAGGTCATAATTAATAGGAGGCATTAGATTCGTGCTTAATAGCTACTAAAAAGTACTAAGTACTTCGCATTTAACAGTTTTACACTATATATTTATGGGTCCTCATTGTTGCAAAGCATCAGAAAAGACATTGTTTTCGGAAATTTTTGCTAAAAGTACTAAATGTTGTAATGTATAATAATAAAATTTTATAATAATTCTAGATCTAACATTTTCCACGAAAAATACGAAAATCGTGCTATCCCGTAAAATTCTTAAATTTGGGAAGGGGTCTCTCTTGGAGAGATGTATAGAGTACTAAAAATGATTAAATTCAAAATGGTACTAAATGCTAAAAGGTACAACAAATGTATTTCTTCAGGATTTTTTTTTACTTTTAGGACTAGAGTATTGATATCACGAACTACTGGTGTAAAATTAAAACTAAGGTGTTTTTACAATTTAATTCTAAACAGTACTAATTATTACACTAGCTACAATCTAGAATGTGGTTTCGCATGACGATAGTAACATGTCTTTCTTAATTCAATTAAAACAAGTTAAAAAGTATATGTCGGTTATGCCGACAGATGTATACCCTCAGCAACTGTTCGTTTATTGTAATATATTTTTATAATCATAACGCAAGATTATCCAAATTGTTGACCCTAAATCGGAAAGATTCCAAAGGAGTGGGTCAATGTTGCCAATTCGTTTCTGACCTAAGTTTTTTGGAAAATTAAGGAATGTGCGTGGACCGAAGTATTCCACTTCATCTAATAATTAAAACAAATATTGGGATGAACATCCAACATTCATTTCCAAGTTTATGCGAATAGATAATCAAAATTTAAACATATTGTGAGAGGAGCCAGAAGGAGTGAGCTGATGAATTCTATTTCACATCAGATCTCAGGTTATCAAGTTTCGCAAATTATAAAAGATAACAAATAAAAAAGCAGCTAAGTTCGACCGGGCCGGGCCGAACTTTTAATACCCTCCAGCATTTCGAACAAACTGGAAATTTTTCAAGAAAAGAAAAATCTAAAATCTACCACTTAAATTAAAATTGTTATATGGGGGATATACGAAGATGTAGTACCCAATAGGATATTCCAGTATAGAATTTGAAACGATTCCGGTAAATAATGTCGCTAAAATCATGAAAATACCGAATATCGGGAGGTACCGTTATATGGAGGCTATACGAAGATTTGGACCTGCATACAAAAATTTTTGTCATAGGCTGTAGTACCCATTAGGATTTTCCATTACGAAATTTGAAACGATTCCCATAAATAATTTCGCCAAAATCATAAAAATACCGAATATCGGGGGTTACCGTTATATGGAGGCTATACGAAAACGTGGACCCACATGGTCCATCTACTGGTAAACTATGCATGTATGCAAAATTTTAGCCTTTTATCTCAATTCGTTCGAAAGATAGCGTGATTACAACAGGCAGACGGACACCGCTAGATCGTCTTAGAATTTTACGCTGATCCAGTATATATACACTTTGTAGGGTCTATTATGAATACAAATGGAATGAAAAATTTAATGTACCCTACATAGAATTGTGGAGGGTATAAAGATATAGAAAATTGTTACCATTTGTGGGGGAAATACCAGAAGGAGTGTGCCGATATTTATCATCCTTATTTAAGATCTTGTACAGATGCTTACCACGTATTTATAAGCGTTTTGGTTATTCAAAGTTTTGTCTCTTTGTGAGGGAGGTACCAGATGGAGTGGACCGATATATTCTAACTTTACTCCATGTTTTGTGTTAGCAGAAATATTTTAATGTGCTATGTTTGAAAATAATCGGATGCTTATATGAATTTTCTTAGTTATCCAAAATTTTGACCCGTTGTTAGGGAGGTACCAGAGGAAGTGGTCTGATATATTTCAGCTTCACACCAGGTTATGTTTTGGAAAAAATATTGTGATGTGTGAAATTTTAAGATAATCGGATGCTTATTTCGCAAATTACAAGAGATACAATTATTAAAAATTTTGACCGTTTGCGGGAGGGAGGTACATGGAGTAGTGGACCGACATATTCCATCTTAATACCACATCTTTTGTTAGTAGAAATACTGTAATGTGTGAAAATTTTAGAGAATCGAATGCTCATTTCGCATTTTATAAGAGTTATAATTACTTCAAATTTTGAACCTTTGTTTGGAATATTGTCCATTTTTTCACCTGATCCAGAACTGATACAAATATTGCAAAGTTTGCACAAAATTATACAAAATTAAATTAGGCAGTTTTAAAGTCTATGAAACTGTTGCTGTTCTCAATAATATGCTTCCCCGAATATGGCTGTCGAAGTCAGTCGAAATATTGTTATTAAGATGCTCTTGTTATTAAGATTTTTTTCTTAAAAAACCAAATTGTGCTTTCGTAGTTCTTTCAAAAATTTTGTGAACATTTTGTATTTCAAAAAATTGTTCATTAAATTAAAAAATCCATATTCGAAAATGCTTCATAAAAATCCAAGTTTATGGATTTCATAGTCATACATTTTTATACCCTACAACACTATGTGTTGGGGGTATTATAAGTTTGATTGGGCCAAAAATTATGTAACACCTCGAAATATTGGTTTCCCACATAGGAAAGTATATATGGATCTTCCTAGCTCGCCGAGCTGAGTCGATCTAGCTATGTATGTCCGTCCGTCCGTCTGTCCGTCTGTCCATGTTAATTTGTAATCACTCTACAGGTCGCAATTATGGTCCGATCTTCACGAAATTTAGAATGTAGGTGGGGCTTGGACCAGAATAGAACCCTATTGCTTTTGGAGATGATCGCCAAATGTTTAGGAGTTGAAATGGACCAAATACTGAAAAAATGTCGGATTTTGCAGTAGCTGTACAGGTCGATAGAGTTTAGGGCGGGGAAGAAGCCTACTAATTTGGGTGGTCATCGGATAATATTTAGCGGGTAAAATAGACCATATCTTTTGTGTTGAAAAAAATCAACATTTTTCATTAAACCGTGAATATTTTAAATGCCGCCGAAATCATAAAGCAATCAAAAGGTTACATCTGATCTTTACATTGATGTTAACATCCTTCAAATCGGATATATAGCAAAATATGTGCGATATATATGTCTATCAAAGGGGATATGCTTGAAAAATTTCTTATATGTCGAGTACGGCTGAACTGATTTTGACAGTTCTCATTAATTCAGAATGGCCTCTTCACAGGAAAGAAAAAATGTCTTAAAAAATCGCATAAAAATATCTCTCTAAAGATGAAAATATTGATTTTGTAAAATTTTCTCATATTTTTTCAATTTTGTCATATTTTTGGCATATTTTCATTTTGAATTAAACATTTGGTAATATTTCTACAGCTAACAAAACTAAGTAGTTAGGATATCAGGATATCATATACAGATCTCATTTATGGCCCGATCCTTACGAAATTTTGCATGGGGATAAGATGAGGGTCAGAATAGAAGTCTACTCTTTTTGGAGATGATCGCCATATATTTAGGGGTTGAAATGGACCAAAAAACTGCAAAATTGTCAGCAGGTCGTAATTATCGCCCGATCCTCAGGCACATTTGAATGGGGTTACTGGACATTGCAAAAGCCAAGCAATTTTGGATGACCATCCAAAAATATTCAATGTGTGAAATAGTTTGCCAACTTTTGTAAACAAAATACG
Organism: Musca domestica; assembly: GCF_030504385.1. Lineage (NCBI taxonomy): Eukaryota > Metazoa > Arthropoda > Insecta > Diptera > Muscidae > Musca > Musca domestica. Next base: position 5,004,490 of record NW_026712329.1, on the reverse strand, counting down.
AAAATGTCCATTCCAGCGACTCTTTGGAGAATTCACAAATGCAGGAAAGACGCACTTCTGACTATTTCGTTAACGCTGATTTAGTTGAAGAATATAGTCAAATGTCTGTATCTCATATAGATGCGTTTTAGTCAAAAAACAATAATAAATGTTAATCTTTTGCCACTTCTTAGAGATTATAGGTCTTTGGGAAATATTGGTTCCAGATCTAGGAAGACCATCTACGTGCAACATCTACCAATAAATTGGAAATGAGCAAATTAGTTTAAGTTGCTATTATCCGAAAATTTGAGAACGAAACCTTAAGATTTTCTTTTATTATTTGTCACAATATCTTGTGGAATTCTTTCGAGTATCTCGCCTATATAAACTGTATCGTTTATTGTAGTGTTGTAGGGAATTCAACGGTCGGCCCCGCTCGACTGTAGCCTTTGCTTACTTGTTTTAATTTAATACTATAGTTTTAATAGTCCTTCAAAAATTGTACTCTAAAATACATGTCTGATATTTTTTTTCAAAATTTTTTCTCAGTCAATCTTTTAATTTATATTCTCTTCTATTCACGATTAGGTATACAGGGTGAGATGAAAAAGCTGCAACCAACTTCAGACTGCTGTCATTTCAAAGCCAGTGACAGCTCATTATATTGTTTACAAGCGTGCAAAAGCATTTTGGTGAGAATTTTTCCAGAAAAAGTTATTCGTAATGGAGTTCGAACGTGATAGTGTGAATTCTTGGCTATCGCTAGAGCACTCCAGCTTTTAAATGTGAATAAATCTTTTTTGTTAAGTACAATCGCTTGTTACCGTCATACTGGTTGCGTAGTAAGAGGACGGAAGAAAACAGCGACATCAGCAGAAATGGTTCGAAAAGTGAAGAAGCGACTTGTGGCCGAAAAATGGTTCGTGAGCTGAACATATGGCAATATTTCATTCGGCAAATATTGAAATATGAGATCAATGGCTTTACCATTGAAATTCCAAAAAGTGCAAGAACTTACACCACAACCGAAAGAAAATAGACTCAAAAGAGCTAAAGAGTTGCTTCACTTGGCCGAAAGTAGTGAACTGCCGAATTTGGTTTTCTCCGATGAGAAAACATTCATTGTCTAGCAGTTTGTAAACAAACCAAATGATCTTGTTTACTTGCCAAAGAGGTCAGCACTCAGCACGCGTCACCCAAGAATGGTTACAAAATGAGGTTCCACGCTTCATTTCCAACGCACAATGGCCACCAAAATCTCCGGATACCAATCCGTTGGACTGTTGTGTCTGGAGTATTTTGGAAAGCAAGGTTGGCACTAAAAAATACCAAAGTGTCGATCACCTCAAGCGAGCGCTTCGCCGGGAATGGACCAAAGTACCGCAGAGCAACATTTGGGCAGCGTGTGACGGTTTCATTGGTCATTTGAAGGCCATAACTCGTGCCATAGATTACTTATTCTATAACTTGATGCTATTTCCGACATTTTTGCTTTCATTCAATAAAATTTAAAAAAAAATGGAAATATTATGGCGTTTGACTTGTTGCAATTTTTTTTTATCTCACCCTGTAGTTCTAAAATAATTCACGATCATGGTCCTTCAAAAAATGTCTTCAAAGATCTGTTAGACCTTCGAAAATATTCCGCCCTAATATTCTTCCAAAAATTATCTCTTCATCCACGATGTCCACATCCACATGTCCATTCAAAAAATACAGTTTTCAAATATCGATGACACTTACTGCAACTGTTTGAAAGTCATTATGCGCTGTCCGATTTCATCAACGGTTCCCTTATTGCGCTTGGCATAAATTATTTTCATGCCCATGAAATCAGGATGTTTCACTTTGAAACTTTCAACGATTTTCTCCAATTCTGTGGCCACTTCCAAAGAGTTGTATGTACGATTATTATCTCCATAAAGCTGTAAATTAAAAATAAAGTTCTCAAATTCTTAAAAAATAAAATACCATATTCCAAGTTTCTTACCGGTGACAAGGATGCCCTAATTTCGGCATAGATAATATTATCCTCGCAAAGCTCCTCCAGCAAACGTTTGTGATAATTACAAAATGCCGGTTGATATTTAAACATTTGATCCATGCTGACGAAAATATTCTCAAAACGCTTCCACAATTTTCGGGTATCGGTGATCATGGCTGAAAACGAACAAGCCCCCATTCAAATCGCAAAAACAAACAGTCACAATAACAACAACAAATAACACTCACATTCCGGATGCATTGTGTACATGTTGATGTGCTTCTCTAAACGCTTTTCATAGACTCGCTTATCCTCGGCATTGACACGTTCCAAGCACACATTCGTTATCTCGCTGTGACACTGCGCTTGGTCGTAGGTGAAGATCAGTAGGCCACTCACATCGCGGCATGTATACAAATTATACAAATTGGTTAAATTGCCAATTACCCACTTCGAGGTGACCATACCTTTGTTGTGGCCATGCAGCAGGGCTCCTTTGGGCATTTTCTGAATAATCCGGAAGACTTCGCTTTGCCGCAAAAATTGTTTGCCTTGGAAAAAATGCATTGCGGGGGGATATTTGGTGGGATCTTTTAGACCTTCGGTAATCTGTTTAGGGAAGAAGATTGAGGAGGAAAATAAATGTAAATCTTGGAAAAATAAACCCACCCACCTCCTCCCTCTTGGCATTCATTAATATACTATTGGCCTTCTCTTCCGCCGATGATAGCCAAACATTGCCACCCAATGATGAGGCTCTTTCTGCCTCCATGATTTTTTGTCGCAGTGCATCATAGGCTGGAAAAAATCAGAGATTCCTTACAAAATTTAGCATATTCAGCATAAACTAATTTAGAAAATAGGATGCAAAAATAATCTCAAACAATTATCCTTGCTTAATCATAAAGAAAAACCAATGGGAAAGATTTCGATTAAATACACGGAAATAGGTTTGAGAACACTGAGGGACAATTTATTAGCAGTACCTCTTTTAACGGTCTTCTAGCTACAAAATACAATTAAAAAGTCTTTTATATCGAATAACTTTTGATCTTCATAGGGCTTTTATAAATTCTTCTACAGATTGAAGGAAGATCAACGGACATTAAATACACTCCTTGATGGATAGATACCCTTTTAAGGTATTTTTTATATAGAGGACTTCTAATCGATCTTTTGTGAATCTATAGATAAAATATTCTCAAAATGTCTTTGTATGTGATCTTCTTACTTCTTACCCTTAATGGAGAACTTTTATACAAGACTTTTTTGAACATTCTTCTGTCTATAGAAAATTATTTGAGGTTATTTTATATCTATTTTTACAATGCCTTTGACAGCAACACAATGGGCTACAACTATTTTATTATAGCAAGAGATTTCTTTTCAAAACATCCCAGTTGTTTAATCATTAACGGAAACATTACTAACAAGGCTTTCGCAATGAATAAAAGATTTAACACTAAGACCAAATTGTAGTATTGTGTCTTCCCAAAACTTATCGTATTCGTTTTGCATGTGACTTCCATACCAGAAGAAGCGGAAGATATGTATTATCGAGATTTCAGAAGCTTAAATATTTATGACCAACATAGAGAATCAGCCAGATGAATTGGAAGCAAATTTCTTAAATCTGTTGATCAGCAAACCAGTTTTTTAACTCAATATTATACCTCTATACAAGGTAATGATCCCTATTGGAAAAAAAAATCACCCAAACACTTAAGGATTAATCTAAAAATAATCCAAGCCTTGGTTCGACAGAGGAAACTTCTGAACTTCATGAAGAATTTCAAACTGGAAGAAAATAATACAAAAACGTAAATCTGCCATAGACTCGAAAAGCAAATTGACAATTTATGACATTGGAGTGCATCTCGAGTTACAAAGGAGATGTAGATGAACTTACTCCATCCTTCATCAATACACCCACTTTACAAATATACCCATATTTTGTACGCTAATAACTCTGAGCTTGAAGTCAATATAATTTTGGTGTATGAGTAAAATAAAGTTTTCATATTTTTCTTATTTATTAGCTAAATTTCCTTCCATTAGCTTAAAGTCTTTGATACCGTAGTGCATAAGCTTTTGCTATATAAACTTGATACTATGGGTTTTCCGACTGCTCTATTAGGCTGGATTTCATCATACTTGGAGGGTTGTACCCAAAAAGTTATTTTCAATGATTCGTTTTCAAAAAATATTTTTCTTTCTTCTGGCGCACCTGAGGGTAGTCATTTGATTCCTTTACTTTTTGTTCTGTATCTTAATGATCTCCCGGATCACATTCGATTCTCTAAAATACTAATGTATGCTGATAATGTGAAGCTTTACATGTATATAAATTCCCTTGATGATTCGACTTTCTTATAGTACGATTTACATTCCCTTGTGAACTGGTGCAATGCCAACGGTATGTCCCTTAATCTTAAGAAATGCAAAAAAATGTCCTTGTTTAGATCTCAGCCAATACATTCTAACTACTTTATCGGTTCATACAAATTAGAAAATGTTGATTCCTTTACTGACCTCGGTGTTATCTTAGATCCTAAACTACGTTTTTATTTACATATTGACTCATGTGTTAATAAAGCCAAATCTTTATTAGGTTTCATTAAAACCATGGTCTAAAGAGTTCGATGATCCATATGTCACCAAAAGATTATTTGTAAGCTTAGTTCGCCCAATATTAGAGTACGGATGTATTCTGTGGAGTCCTTTTTATAAATGGTATTCAGATAAAATTCCTGATTTTTGCTTTACGGGGCCTTAATTGGAACCCGTCAAAATTACTTCCGCCTTATGAAAATCCTTTACTGTTAATTGATCTCTCATTTCTTAACTGGCGAAGTTACTTCTCGTAGAAAACGAATTTCGAACCGTTAAAATTATCTCTCGCAAGAACTAATTTCGCAATCAGTAACCCATTGAGATCCTTATGTGTAATCTAAAATAGTCTCTGTAATAGTATTTTTTTAAGTAATTCGTTGAACTCTATTAAAAGATCTATTCTCCACATGTGATTGTATATGTTCACTTACCTATTTTTATATCCTCCACCATACTGTGGAGGGTATATTCATTTTGTCATTCCGTTTGTAACTCATCGAAATAATGATCTTAGACCCAACAAAGTATATATATTCTTGATCAGCGTTAAATTCTAAGACGATTTAGCCATGTCCGTCGGTCTGTCTGTCCGTCTGTATGTCTGTTGTAATCACGCTATTTTTCGAACGAATTGAAAATTGTCTATGCAGGTCCACGTCTTCGTATAGCCCCCATACAACGGTACCTCCCAATATTCGGTATTTTGATGATTTTAGCGTCATTATTTACCGTAGTAGTTTCAAATTACGTATTTAGAGTTCGTATTGGTCCGTGTCAGAAAATTACTTATGCAGGTCCAGGTCTTCGTATGGGCCCCATATATCAGTACCTCCTTATATTCGGTATTTTGACGATTCTAGGTACAATATTCACCGAAATTGTTTGAGATGTCGTATTTAAAGTTCGTAATGGAAGCTACAGCCCGTGACAGATACGGTATTTTGATGATTTTGGCTACATTATTCACCGTTTCTTTTAAGTTTCGAATTTGAATCTGGTAATGGCTTGTGACAAACAATGCCTATGTAGGTGTACGTCGTACAGGCCCTAATATAACGGCTATATTCGGTATTTTTAAAATGTTAACAGAATTTTTGGCAAATTCAAATTACGTATTTAGAGTTCGTAATGATCCGTGACAGAAAGTTACTTATGCAGGTCCAGGTCTTCGTATATGCCCCATATATCAGTACCTCCTTATATTCGGTATTTTGACGATTTTAGGTACAATACTCACCGAAATTGTTTGAGATGTCGTATTTAAAGTTCGTAATGGAAGCTACAGCCTGTGACAGAAAATTTCAAATTTGAATCTGCTAATGGCTTGTGACAAACAATGCCTATGTAGGTGCACGTCGTACAGGCCCTAATAGAACTGCTATATTCGGTATTTTTAAATGTTCAAATTCGTTCTAAATGGTGGAAGGTATTCAAAGTTCGGCCCGGCCTAACTTACTTGTTTTTTTTTTCGTTTATTTTAAAAAGCTCATTTTTGAGGCACCTGATCTACATCTCGCTTTGCAGAACCAGTAGACCCAGCCTTTGAGCACTAGTTGTCAGAATCTTTAAGTTCATTTTCACGGCACCTAGTCTACCATTCCCTCTGTGGAAACAATATACACCAGCCTTTTCCGTCAGTCATTTCATTGGAATCGGACATGCATATCGTGTTCGGTGCATCAGATGTGTGAAATCGACAAAAAAAAAAAAACAAAAAAAAAAAAAAAATATATATATATATATATATATTTGGTCCGCATATAGGAAGGGGTTCTCCTTTGGTTTTATATTATTCGTAGCAAATGCCAATCGCGCAGGAAACCGCAATCTTTTGAAGTGTAATTAGGGAATCCGAGGTAGCAACATACTTCCCGTAATAATCGTATCCTCAATTAAATTGTTGTGTAGTATTTTACTGCTCGTGTAATACCATTGCAAAGGCATTTTGGGTCAATGCTACTTAATACAGAGTATATGGAGGTACCGTCATATGGGGGCTACACGAAGATCTGAACCTGCATACCATTTTTTTTGTCATAGGTTATAGTACCCATTCAGATCTTCCAGTACGGAATTTGAAATAATTCCGGTAAATAATGACGCTAAAATCACGAAAATACCGAATATCAGGAGGTACCGTTATATGGGGCTATACGAAAACGCGGATCGACATGGCCCATTTACGAACTTAACCTGCCTACTGCTAAACTATGCACGTATGCTAATTTTACAACAGACGGACGGACAGATAGACAGACAGACGGACATAGTTAGATCGTCTTAGAATTTTACGCTGATCCAGAATATATATACTTTGTAGGGTCTATTATGAATATTTCGAGGAGTTACAAACGGAATGACAGACTTAATATACCCTCCATAGAATGGTGCAGGGTATAAAAATGTATTCAGGCGATGTTGTAGTATACAGGGTGAGATAAAAAAAACTGCAACAAAGTCAAACGCCATAATTTTTACATTTTTTTTATATTTTATTGAATGAAAGTTAAAAATTTCGGAAATAGCATCACATTTTAGAATAAGTTTAGATTTGTTCGAATTGGCACGAATTATGGGCTTCAAATGAAGCCGTCACACACTGCCCGAATGTTGCTCTCCGGTATTGCCGGCAAAACGCTTGCTTGAGTTGATCGACACTTTGGTATTTTACACCCTCCAGAATATTTTCGCGATAATATACGGCATTTTTCTGACGCCACGGTCGATTAATACGAGCGGAGAGCGACCATCGGCTGTTATGGCGGCCAACATCATCACCATGGTCGGCGCTTGAGTTCTGGTGGCCAACCAAAGGTGCACATTTTCAGCTGACCTCTTTGGCTAGTAAACACGATCATTTTATTTGTTTACAAACTGCTGGACAACGAATGTATTCTTATCGGAGAAAACCAAATTTGGCAGTTTACCACTTTCGGCCAAACGAAGCAAATCTTTAATATTTTGAGTATATTTTCTTTCTTTGGAATTTTGGAATTTCAATGGCTTTACTCCGAGCTCATTTTTCAATATTTGCCGAATGGAATATTGCTATAGGTTCAGCTCACGAACCATTTTTAGGCCATTGCGACGTGGGTTTCGATCAAGTCGTTTCTTTACTTTTCGAACCATTTCTGCTGATGTAGATGTACTTCCGTCTACTTCCTTGACGTCGGGCTACGCTACCATTATCAGGGTAACGAGCGATGGTACGAGACGCAAAAGATTTATTCACATTTAAATGCTGGAGTGCTCTACCGATAGCCACTAGTAGTTTTCCAGCCAAATATAAAGAAATCACACTATCACGCTAGAATTCAATCACGAATAACTTTTTTCTGGAAAATTCTCACCAAAATGCTTTTGTATTTAATATAATGAGCTGTCACTGGAATAATTGTAACATGTGTCGGACGAGAGACTTAAAACGGCAGCAGTTTTAAGTTGGTTGCAATTTATTCATCTCACCCTGTATATATGCCGCCCAACCGACAGATACTTTTAATATCATTTAGTAATTTTATACACTCATAGTTCGAATTTCCACAAACCCATCCTTATTTCAGCCCTAAATACCAACATTTACCGACATGGAATATTTCAAGATTCTAGCTTCATTTAAATAACTGTAACTCAGCTACACTATACAAAAATTGCGCATTATTCGGTTTTAAACTAAGACTTTACTATTTTTAAATTCGCAAATTCATTCCGAAACAATTTCATACAAAATTCTACGAAAAAAAAAAACTTTCGATTTTTAAATTTCGTTTTTTTTTTTCACAATTCTTACCCACTTTAATTACAAAAAATCGAAAGAAAATTTGTGTTAACCGTTTTGAATAGAAGTGTTACTTATTATAAATTAATTGTCAACATAATATTATTTAATTAATTCTATTAATAAATTTTTTCTTCAAAATATTTTTTTCTGTTCAACTTCCTTTGTTTTAATATTATTGATATTACTTTAGAAGTATATTTCATAATTTATTTACGCCTGCACAGTAATTAAAAAAGTTTATATTGTAGTGTTGGTTTTGCATTCAATAAAAAATAATCACGCCGTGACCACTAACTAATAGTAGATAAGTAATCATTTGTTAAGCCCCGTCCGACAGCAATCGCTTCTCACTTATTTCTTATGCACAATTCTCTAGTTACTTCTGTTATTAAAATAACAACTCAATACAAAATTTATTAAAAATTTCTGTTGAATGAATTTACACTCTTCACATTAACGTAATCAGGAAATTTTCGTTTACATCGTTTTCGTAAAATTATTTTTATTTACTTCGTCGAGGACAGGCTACTGCATTTATTCCGTCCCCTATGCAGATGTGTAATTTTTGTACTTTCGTAATCAATGTACTTTCACATAATTTTCTGTTCATAAATAATTTTTAAAGCAATCCTTAAAAAAATCACCAGGATATTTTGCTGCGCACCTGTTGGTAAATTATCATAGATCACTTTTATTGTAAAGTTGGCTAATACAGCAAAGACAATTAAAACGAAACAGTCCATAAATAGGAAAGAACAAAACATTATTTTTGGTTTTGTAATCAGGTTGCCCTTTACATTATTGGGGTCTTTTCCTTATTTTTTTATTCAATATCTAATATGTGTATTTTTTGCATTACAAATTTTCCTTTACCGATTTTTAAACTATATTTTCCCAATTTATTTATTGGCACTCACACATTTCCATTGAATGGACATATTTATGTAGCAAAATCACGGTCAGAAGTAGGAAGAGAATTTTTAGATTGGTTTCCATTGTTGTCCTATTTCTGGACTATTTTTTCTTTTTTGCTTTTAAAAAAATATATTTCCGTTCCGAATTTTGATTTTGAAAAATTTTCCCGCTCGCAGACAAAATGAGTTGTTTTACGTTCCACAGATGCACTGATACTGAATTGAATGCGCAATGCGCTGCCCAGATGAGAGATGAATAACAAATTGCAAGTATAATTTATTCCAGCTGTAATAGTTTTACACCATTTCGAATTGATAAACGTTTTTGAATTCCTTCACGCAGTATCCAATATAGCACCACTTAGTACTTTTCAAACAATTCTGAAACCACCACCATATCTCAATCCCTAATACCAATCGAGATTAAATTTCGGGATTTTGGCTCTATCGCTTCATCGTTTTTCAAACAATTATAGGACGCATTTCCAAAACTACCGCCAAATCTCAAACACAGATTCCATTAGTAATCTTAATATCAAATTTCAGAATTTTATAGTACTTTTAGTGCAATTATAGTAAACATTTCCGAAACCATTACCATGTCTCAATCCCTGATACCAACAGAGACCCCAATATCAAATTTCTGAAATTTAAAGTACCATTCAGTACTTTTAGTGCAATTATGGTACACATTTCCGAACCCACCTCCATATAACCTGGCTATCCATAAACAGCGACCCCAAACCTAATACCATTACCAAATTGTACCAAACATAGTACTATTTAGTACTTTTCGTGCGCATTTCCAAAACCACGTTTTTATCACAAACCAACCACCAAAAAAGACCCCAATACGAAATTGAATGTACCAGCTTCATCCGTTCAACCTAAACCAAACTATTCCAAATTTAGTACCATATACTACAGTTCGAACATTTGGAGTACATTTCCAAAACTACCTTCAAAATTTACTTTCCAAACTTGATTCTCATAAAAAATCTAGTTTTTAGCTCTATCCGTTCACATATCCATACCATTTTAGAAGTATAGAACAATTTTAGAACTTTACATCTATCCTGCACTCCATCAGTGACTCTCATTCCAAATTTTAGAATTCTAGCTCGTTTGTCCAATACAAAGTATGAAAATTGGGTACATTTTAATACTTTTCGTATCTTTTTAGTACGAAATTCCAAAAACCCAGCCTTAGCCCATGCCTACGCACCAAGGCTGACCTTCATGCAAAATTTCAAGATTCTAGCTTCAGACGTTTTGTCGGGTCGTTGATTCAAGGTCAGTCAATCAGTTATGCCATTACTCTTTTTATATATAGATTTAGTTCATAATGTTGAAATTTTGAATGTTACCCAAGTTTGAATTAATTCTTCCTAGTATGGTACTAATCGTAAGAAATTCGTACTGTTAATACTTTATGAGGAAATACACAAATATAGTAACGCAGTAAAAACTCTCATTCCCAAGTAATAGGTTTTTCAGTGCCGATTACCAATCGTGTCTACTTACAAATCAACCTACTAACCCATTATTTGTACATGGATATTTAACTTGAAAAAAACAGTACTTTTCTGGTCACCAAAAGAAGGACAAAGTATAAATTTGCCAACTTATGTTTTGTATTGTAGTTTTAAGTCTTACATCTAGTTAAACAACTCTTTATATTTTATAATTTTTTCTAATTTTCTGCCGCTGAGCCTTACAACCTTCGGTTTTGCAATCAAGGGCTCACACTCCATGTAGTCGATATTCAATACTTGGTGGTGAGGGAAATAATTTATTTTATTTTGTATTTGTTAAGAAATATTTTCAACCTACTGGTAATACAGAACGGAGTTATGTCTTAGAAGAGTAAATTTAAAAGCATACTTTTAGGCCGACATAAAAATGACATTAAAATCTGTGTATGACAGATTGTTTGGATCCATTGATCGATTTTCACCCCGGTAAAGCCTATGGAAACGGTTTACTTCACTATTTAAATGTGATATAATGAAAAACATCATCACAAATCATTTGTCCGTCACAATTTCATTTAAAGCCAGAGACAAGGGAATAAAAACGCTCTGGTTCTGGTTCGCATTCATTTTTTGCTTGTTAGGCCAGGGTGCCTTTGTTGTGATTTTTATTATAAAAATATGTTTTGGTTCATTGTCATCATCATCATCATCATCGTCGTCGTCGGGTTTGCTTGCTGGCTGGTGGTAATGACGACGACAGTGGTAAGGCAAAGATGATGATCGGCAAACAAACACCACTCACTTGGATGCAAACAAAATAGAAAAAGAAAATATTTTTCACACAGTGACCCATTCATGCTTTTGGCGTTTCTCCTCCCCGGTTGTAGTTTTTTCTTGCATCACTTTCATTTCAATACACGACTCGGTTTGATGACGTCTGGATCTGGGTGGAGAATCATGATGGCTGCAGCAACAGATTGGTTGCTGTTAATGTTTGTTGCTGTGCTGCTCGATGCTGCAATAATTTCCATGTTACCGCTGATAATTGTGACGGTCGTTGTGCTGCTGCTCTGCTGCCGCCAATGTGAATGATCCACAGCGTATGAATGAACGAATGAATGCCGCAGCTTTCCTACTTTCGTTTCGTTATCACGTTCAATTGTCAAGTTCACTGGTGCAATTTGTTAAATATACAATTTAATTTACTATTTGATATGTTTATAAACAATTTAGTTCTGTATATGCATGTGTGTATATGTATGTCTTGCAATGTAAAAGCATATCAGCTGCAGTATGGGAACGATAAGAGCTAAGGACATGGTGATTATTATTCAATGAGCTTGTCGTTTTGTATTGAACAAAAACTTTAATCAAACATGAAGGATTAGGAGTCTTTTAGAGGAGTTGAGTCTTTTCAAATGCAATCTGAAAGGGTAAACGTCAATTGTAGATTTGAAGAATGTTCTTTAACAGCGACTTTTTAGAGAACAACTAATAGATGAATTGTTTACGGCAAACTGAAAGAAAGAAGTGACTCTTGATAACACTGTGCAACACAAAAAAATAATTACAAAAAAAAAATCCAGCAGAATATGAGATTAGAGATAAAAAGGAAGATAAGTGGATCGGAGTTTTGAACGTTCATATCGAAAAGTAACATAAGTTGGGGCAAGTTTCCCCAACTTCCAAATTTTTGGAAATCTATTATTATTATTAAATTCATATATATTATTTTCATATAAATTAATTAATAATTAATATATTATTTTCATATAAATTAATTAATAATTAATATAATATATTCATATAATTTAATTTAATACATTATATTCATATAAATTAATCAGTAAATAAAGGCCAAAAGGTACGGCCGTCTCTATGATACCCTACACTATTATTCACATTTAGTCGAGCTACCGTAACGCACAGGTGTTTATATTGGTAATTTATGTGAAGTAGATAATATCAACCTTTTCCAATCGAACGGAACTATATGGGAGGAATTTTGTAAAATGAATCGATCTCCACTAAATTAAAAGAAGACACTTCTGTCTGAACCGATTTGCACCAAAGTCATATTTGAGTAGATATTAAATTCTTGGTGTAGAGATATTATAACGTTTAGCAGAGGTATTTCCATGCTGTATCCGATAGCTAGCACCAAAGCTATATCCAAATCTTAACCGATCTCGATAAAATTTGGCAAATGTATTTCTGATCTGTATTTGATATATTTTCCCGAATATCGCTATTATGGAGTGCATGCTAAAATGCTTGAAATCGGAAGACGACGAAAACAGCAACTTTAGCAGAAATGGTTCGAAAAGTAAAGAAGCGACTTGATCGAAATCCGCGTCGCAGTGGCCGGAAAATGGCTCGTGAGCTGAACATATCGCAATGTTCCATTCGGCAAATATTGAAAAAATGAGCTCGGGGTAAAGCAATTGAAATTCCAGAAAATAGACGCAAATGAGCTAAAGAGTTGCTTCGCTTGGCCGAAAGTGGTGAACTGGCGAATTTGGTTTCCTCCGCTAAGAAAACATTCATTGTCCAGTAGTTTGTAAACAAACAATATGATCGTGTTTACTTGCCTAAGAGGTCAGCTGAAAATGTGCACCTTCGATTGGCCACCAGAACTCAAGCGCCGGCCATTGTGACGGCGTGGGCCGCCATAACAGCCGATGGTCGCTCTCCGCTCGTATTAATCGACCGTGCCATCAAAATAAATGCCAAATATTATCGCGAAAATCTTCTGGAGGTTGTATTAAAGACTTGGGCACGCAAACATTTTGGCCGCAGACCTTGGACATTACAACAGGACTTAGCACCATCGCACTCAACACGTGCCACCCAAGAATGGTTACAAAATGAGGTTCCTTGCTTCATTTTCAGCGCACAATGGCCACCAAAATCTCCGGAGCAAGGTTGGCACTAAAAAATAACGCAGAGCAACATTTGGGCAGCGTATGACGGTTTCATTGGCCATATAGTTTTAAACTTTTTCTAAAATTTGATGCTATTTGCGACATTTTTTGCTTTCATTCAAAAAAATTTAGAAAAAAATTAAAATGATGGCGTTTAGCTTTGTGACAATTTTTTTATGTCACCCTGTATTCTCCATTAAATGTCGCCATTTTTTGTCTTTCCGCTGTCATTCCTATAATGTTTTTTTTTTAATAACATATATATTTTTTATAATTTCCGTGTTGAAAATTGCTGCCTCAATTACAACTCCATTACAAGTTCTAATTGCAGCCTGATTTCACACATTCCTATGCCACTTTTAAGAAGCTTACTTCTAATGCTAATAAAATGAAACGCTTCTATGACGTGGACACTTAAAACGTCAGCAGTATTGGCAAATTATTCCTAAATTAAAAAATAAAATACTCAAAAATATGTTGAAGAACCAAAATCATTCGTAATTAGTATTCAAGTCATTCCCCTAGACGGTGCTTGTGGGATGCGTGCCGGCGAATAGTTAGTCAGCTTAATGCGAAAGAGAGTGCGAATGGGTGTACATTTTCTAAAACAATGACAAAACAATGTTTATATTAATTATAATAACAACACACATATTTTGCTGTTATTTTTCTTGGTGTGGCCCTTAAGAATACTATTAAATAGTCTCAGGTTTTTGCCATTGATAATCGGGTATAATCATCAACGAATATAATTGACCTGTTAAACTAACAAATTGTCAAGCATTTTTGTTGTTCTTATGTTTCTGTTCTTATTCCAGTTCTCGTAGAAGAAAAAGTTGAATTAAGGTGCCTCACCCTGCAGATGGCTAGAATGGTAACCTGGAGTAGAACAAAGTCTGTTTTGAAAAGGTGCCAGACGAGGTGTTTATAGATGAACCGGAGAGAGTCTTCATAGATAAGCCTAAGGAGATCTTCTTGGCGGGCCGGAGGGAGACGAACAGAATGGAGTCTTCATAGACGAGCGGGAGGGAATCTTTATAAATGAACGGGAGAGAATCTTTATAGATGAACGGGAAGGCATATTTATAATCGAGGTAAATGATTTTTTTCTGCACGTGAAGACTATTTTACAACATTTCATAAAGACTATTTTTTCGGCTTTATTAAAATCGCCTACCGGTCGACCTGAGGTCTTTATTTCGAATTGTCTTGTATTTTGAACCCCAACTTCCCTTGAGCCAAAATCAAGGCCAAAGGCAATTTAATGAAATACATGACAGAAATCTGTGGAAGATACCATTCTCAAGAATCTTCAATTAAAAAACGAACAATTTTTATTTTTTTACTGACATTTGCCAAATTAATTTCATTGTGTCATTAAACGGCTATCAGAGGTAAGGCGATTTAATCTGAATCTCAGTATCGTTTCATTGCTGCTTGACTGCTGTTTATTTTGTTGTAATTGTTACTCAAAAAATAATAACGTCAAAATAATTGTAAGTCTGTCGCACAACAACAATAATGTGTCAAAAATTAATTTGTTTATCTAATTACGCTCGCGGAAAAATGTTTGTTCAAATGGAAAAATCGATAGAAAACAAAATAATTTTAGGGTCATATTATTAAAATCGTACTTAAGCCAATATTTCGAACTGCTGCAAACTTCTGAGCCTTAATAAACTTATATTACCATTCCTCTATTTAATTTAAGACCAGAGTAAAAATTTCTAACAATGAAAGGAATTGCTTGTGAAACGACAAGATTTTTAACGAGTTTAATGTGTTAAAAAATAATATGAAAATCAATTCTTTCTTTAAAAAGTTCTTTGAAAAAAAAATGAAAGAAAGATCTCTAAATAAAAAATATGAAACAATATTTTTAAGAATCCGCTCTTAAGGTGGAAAATTCTTTGACAAAATATTATGAAAAATATTTTTTTGTAGTCTCTCTTTTACAGCATGATTTTTATTCAAATATTAAAAATGTATTAAAAATTAAAAAATTATTTGAAGATAATGGTTTAAAAATCCATGTTCAATGTCAGAATGTTCTTTATGAATATTCTCTTAAAAATCGGTGTTTAACCTCAAGATGTTTTTTTGAAAACCCATATTGAATGTCAAGACATTCTTAAACATCAACAAATCGTCCTGAGGGTTTTGTGAAAAAGCCTTAAATAAACCATATTATATGCATCAAATTTATTCTTAACAAATCATATTTAGTAACATGATGAAGATACCAGAAGGAGTGGTCCAACATATTCGATCTTCACACCAAGTCTTGATAGAAATATTGGCATGTGCCAAGCTTAAAAATAATCGGATTCTCATTTCGAAATATTGACCCCTTTGTGGGGGAGGTACCAAAAGGAGGAGGTTGATATATTGCCTCTTCACACAAGGTCTTTTGTTAGTAGAAATAATGTTCTGTGCGGATTTTAAAGAAAATCAGATACTTATTTTGCATCCGATGCGGCCAAAATATTAAAGTGTGATGAAAAGAACCGATATTGTACATCTCTGAATCCATCTAAGTTTGATAATAAAATTACTATCTACGAAGTTTAACCAAACCAGATACTCCCTTCGAGAGTTATCGTGCCACCAGCCAGCCAGACAGATGGACTCCCCTAGTTCAACTCCAAATTTTCAAAAAGACCTACAGTCTAAAACCGTTATTTTGATGATATTTCAGTAAAGATTTGAAGCTTTTATACTCCATGAAAAATAGCAAAAAAAAATATAACTGTAATACTTATTGATATTTAAAAAAATATATATTTTAAGAATCACCAAAAATATTTTTATCATGTAAAAAAGCTGTAAGCTGGAACGAATTTGGCAATTCTCAAAAACAATAAAATCCGTTAAAAATTCTGTTAAAATCTTAAAAATACCGAATGAAGCTATTTAGGGTCTATACGACGACATGGACCTGCATAGGTAACTTTTGTCATAAGCCATCACAATATTCAAATGCGAAACTTAAAAAAATCGGTGAATAATGTAGCTAAAATCATCAAAATACCGAATATCGGGAGGTACCGTTACATGGGGGCTATACGAAGACGTGGACCTGCACAGACAATTTATGTCTTAGGCTGTAGTATCCATTACGAGCTTCAAATACCAATTTTGAAACAATTACGGTGAATAATGTCGCTAAAATCATCAAAATACCGAATATCGGGAGGTACCGTTATATGGGGGCTATACGAAGACGCGAACCTGCGCAGACAATTCTCTGTCTTAGGCTATAGTATCCATTACGAAATTCAAATACCAAATTTGAAACAATTCCGGTGAATAATGTCGCAGAAACCATCAAAATACCGAATATCGGGAGGTACCGTTATATGGGGGTATACGAAGACATGAACCTGCACAGACAATTTCCTGTCTTAGGCTGTAGTATCCATTACGAACTTCAAATACCAAATTTGAAATTTTGAAATCAAAATACCGAATATCGGGTGGTACCGCTATATGGGGGCTATACAAAGCCGTGGACCTGAATAGACAATCTCCTGTCATAGGCTGTAACATCCATTACGAACATCAAATACCAAATTTGAAACAATTCCGGTCATGTCATCAGACATAATACACATTTGAGTAAAATAGAATTTTATGCTGATCAAGAATATATATACTTTGTGAAGTCAAAAATGTATATTTCGAGGTGTTACACACGGAATGACAAACTTAATATACCCTCCATACTATGTATGCTGGAGGGTTTAAAAATCAACATTTATGGCTAGTGATAAACTTGATAAAATATTCTTTACATCTGTGATCATAGAAATATCTACGTTTATAGCTGTGATAAAACTTTTAAAATATTTTTGAAAATGCATGTTTGCAACTTGCAAAGTATTCTTAAAAAGTTCACATTAAAACCTATGATATTGCTTCCATAAATATTCTTAAAAAAATATTTATGTTTTTAAAAATCTACACTTATATCTGTGATTTTCCCTAAATAATAATTTTAAGAGTTCAGTTGTGATATTTTTGGATTTTTTTTAAAAGCCCAGAGTTAGAAATATTTTTAAACTCCATACAAAAATAACTTTTTTCGAGTGTTTTTACCGCCCAAGTACAATTACCCTCAGTACTTTTAGCGAAAATAATTCTCCCTAGCAATTACACATCAACAGCAACAAATCATATTTTTTTTTTTTTTTTTTTTTTGTTATTAGAATATTTTCACTGTGTTATCATTAATATGGACGCCATCCCCTGAATACGGAATAAATAAATACCGAGGGAAAATATTTCTTTGCAGTTAGTTTTGTTGCTGTCGATGTGCCAAATTTGTAGATTTTTTCGTTAGTAATTATTACCCAAATATAAGAAGACAGAAAAAACGTCGAGTTCCCTACCGTGTTGCTTTTGTTGTATGCTGATATTCAAAATGAATACCTCAAAATTTTGGCCACTTTGATGTCAGTCAGTAGAGTGCGGTCTGAGCTTAAAAGCGGTTGCGTTGTTAATACGAATACTTTTTCAAGGTGGCGGTCTAAATTTTTTGGAGAACAAAAATGTAAAAAAAGATAAAACTTTCTACTAAGAAAATAAAGAAGATTTGTTTTAACAAAAAAGGAAAAACAATAACAAAAAGAGTGTTAATTAACAACAACGCCTACACAACGAAACGTAAAGTGTTATGAGCAATGAATACAAATTAAAATGGATGATTTTGAAATAAAATCAGATAAAAAGTGAATTTCTCGCCCTCGAAACGAAGAAAAAATATTAAAGTGTCTAAAAATTATCTTTTACTGATGACCTGAAATTTCCAAAATTTATTTTCCATTGCATTCAAGTGATCGCATCAAATGTTCAATAACAAATAAATATTTTTTTATTGGGGAATAAAAAATAATTATTGATTGAAGCATTTAACGGAGATGCGTTAAGTGTTGAATTTTAAATCTATTAGACACGGTGTTAATTTGCGTCACTTATTGTTCTATGTCAATACGTTTGCTGTTGAACTAAATGAAAACTATTGTTCAGCATTTAAATGGTCTTTACATTCAAACAAAGATAAATAAGGGAATCCCTCGACCTTGATTCCAACAAAAAAACAGATTTAGTTACCTTCTTTACATGCGATTGGATAAAAACCGGCTTCTGTCTCAAGGAGAAAATGAATTGCAAGTTATCTCAAAAACGTGTAACAAAAACGTTAATGGGTATTCTAGGACCTATCTCAATGTAAAACAAATCTTACAAATGATTTTCTGCATATAAAGGTATCATTTACAGGTCTTTTATAGTCATTTAATCTTTCAAAAGGTCTTCTGTGAGCAAAAGTTTTTCTATCCATAGAAAGTCTATAATCAGATTTTTATGAATAAATATATATTTTTTGAAACAGTGTTGGCATTTTTGTTTGGGATACCGTAGTTATTTTGTTGTTGCAAAATAGTTAGGCTTAATCCCATAATTGTTGTTTTATTTTGTTTACATATATTGGATTTTTAATATTTTTTAGGCAAATGCGGACTATATAACTATGGGTTTTAAAGAATAGTTTTTTTTTTTTTTTCAAGAAGTTTCAAAGTTGTTTAGTTCTGGGTTTTTAAGGAATATTTTAATAAATATCTTAGCCATAAGAGCAGACTATTGAGAATATTATAATAATAATATTTTTAAGAATACTTATATATACAGGGTGAGACAAAAAACTGCAACAAAGACAAACGCCATAATTTTTTTTTAAATTTTATTGAATTAAAGCAAAAAATGTCGGAAATAGCATCAAATTTTAGAATAAGTTTAGATTTGTTCGAATAGGTCACCTTTGGCACGAATTATGGCGCGTCATCAACATTAGGTTTTACAATAAGAAAAATAAGATCTTTTGCTTTCTAATTTTAATCGGGGTTGTTTATATATTTAGGACACCGACATACGCTGGAGTTGTGCATGGAAGACCAACATCCAGCAGCCCTCCTCCATTTTATACATTTATGTCCATTTTACATTAAATTATCAGTATTTTACACTCAATTGGTTTTGAAATGTATATCTGGGCTTGTCTGTTTATAAAATAATTGCTCATATGTCCATATGAGATACCTTATGCAGAATTCTACTTAAAAATTTCAAAACGATATTCTATCTATTGAAATATTACCTTTCAACTTTTTTTCTTATATCGGCAAATTAATACTTCAACATTCTTCAGCATCCTCTGTGATATTTCCCAAATATATCTTTGTATTGAATTTAAACGACATTATTTCGTTTCCCTTTTGCGGTCAGAATATTATTCATCATTTTGTTTAAACAGCTTTGAATTCATGTCGTCTTCGTGTCTAAATGTCTAAACGTTTAGTAAACTTTTACTTCGAATAACATTCAGAGAACTCGCCAACAACAATTGTGAAATGATTCAATATCAAATGTTGCTATTTACTTCCATAGCAATTTGTTGCAACCCAGTTAAAGCGGCAATAGCGGCCGATTCGGTTTTAAAACAAAAACAATATTATTTGCGTAAGTATTGAACAATTTGTTTAGTTTTTTGTCAACAAATTTTCTTGGGAGAACTTCAGAAAATTGTCATAAGAAACAAAGTGTCCCCGCACACTTTTATAAATATTTTTTGTTAAATGTATCAACGGAAACTATTGTTAAGAAGATTTTTCAGATACTTTCATAGTCTTTGTTCTTTAAATATGTTTTTCGAGGACTCTCAAACCCATATTCTGTTTTTTTTTTTTTTTGAAGATTATTAAGTGAAGAATAGTTTATTTTTTAAAAAATTAGTTTCAGGGAATATGCAGTTACAATCGAATAATTTTTTTCAAAATAGTGATATTTTAAGAAAAAATTCATTCATCATCATTTTCCGAAAATTATTGGAAAAATCGAGCAGAATATGAAATTATAGCTAAAAAAAAAGCTTCCACACTTTTGGATTAAAATTCCTCGGAATCCGTGTATTTTAGATATATAGTGTCTGCGGCAATATTGCTGATAAAAATACGAGGAATGTTTTAGCTAAAACTTTCAAGCGAGTCAACTAAGGGGACTTTTTGGTTCTTTTTTAAAAAAAGATAAAAACTTCCTTTAAACGAGAATTAGCGTTAGTAACGTGTTCTACAAAATTATTTGTCATAAAATTCTACTATAGGTCCTAGAGGACGTCAAAAGTATGAATCTACTCTTAACACCAGCAAAAACACATTTTAAACCGTTACTTTTTGTGATTTTGTGCAAAAATCTCCAATAAAGCATAATTTTATAAGCATGCTATCAAAGACAAAAATATTCTTCATCAAATTTTACCACAAGTCACTAAATAAAAGAAATTTCGAACCCTCCACCTTAGGGTAAAGGAAAAATTTTTATATAAATGTATTTGAATTAAAGAGTGCTCCACTTTAAACTACAAATACCAGTAAGATCTTTTGCTTAATACAGTTGGACTTATCAAAAACCATAAAGAGAGTGAAGCCGTTATATGGGGCCATACCAAAACGTGAACCTCTCCAGACAATTTTATACTTCAAGGTTTGTCATCTATCAAATCTTTTAAACTACCAAATTTGAAACAATTTCATGGGTAAATGTGACTAGGATTTTCAAAATACCGAATATGGGGGGTATCAGTTTATGTGCGCTATAGGAAAACGTGAACTTAAATATTCAATGTTTCGCCACCGGAGCTTGAACCCATTATGACCCAAACAAAATCATCAAAATACCGAATATCGACAGGTACCGTTATACCAAAACGTTAGCCTATACATGCAATGTTTCGCCAACGGAGCTAGAACCCAAGGCCAACAAATTCCATTTTTTATACAAACCCATGAAAAAATGTGGCAAAAATCATCAAAATACCGAATATCGGCGGGTAACTTTATATGGGGGCTATACCAAAACGTGGACCTATGCATACAATGTTTCGCCACATGAGCAAGAACCCATTATGACCTACAAATACCAATTTTTATACAAATCTGTGAACAAGTGTGGAAAAAATCAACAAAATACCGAATATCGAAAGGGACTATACCAAAACGTGACCGATATATGCCATTTTCAATACCAACCATCCTGCGCACAATACAAATTGTTCTGCTAAATTTTGACGCTCTACGGCAAGTAATATGGGCTGTATCGTGATTTCAACAGACAGACAGACGGACATCGTTATATATACTTATATATATATATATATATATATATATATATATATATATATATATATATATATATATATATATATATATATATATATATATACTTATATATCCTTGACGTGGTCTACGATGAATATTTAGGGATGTTACAAACGGAATGACAAAGTTAATATACCCTCCTTTCCAAGGTGGAGGGTATAAAAATTGCATAAATGTTCCCAAAAAAAAAACTGCAAATATTTTTTTTATAAATGTTTTCTCGGACATTTTTTTCGAGTTGACGCCTGAAAGTAACATAAAATTTGGTTTTGGGCGGAAGATGTCAAAAGAAGAAATATTCTGCACAAAATTTCACTATGAATCTCGGTATAAACCATAAATCTAGGTGCGATAGTTTATGTTTACATTACATTCAAAATGTATGTACTAAGATTGAAAATTATGTTTTTACTTTTTCAACTATTAATTTATGTATATATCCAAACAGAGTCAAAATCTACCTTTTTACTTCATTATTTGAGGAAAGTGTCAAAGTAAGAATTATTCTAGATCAAATTTCATTTCGAGTTTCTGAACAAAAATATATCTGTACTTAATATGTGCCATAAAAATTAGCATAAAATTTTGGTTCATAAAAAACTTGTTTATTCCTGAAAAAATTATCATTTTTTCACAATTCGGTACAAATTTGTTTATAGTTTCACGATACAATAGATGGTCGATTAAGATTTTTTCAAGGACCATCATATCTATAATCGTAGTTTTCTAAGAACAGTTTTCCAAATTTATAATAAGTAATGATTTTGCAAACTCCCACTGCCGTAAGTTTGGGAAGTATTTTTCCATTTTCAAAAGGTCTCAATATAATAACCGGACATTTTTAAGAATATCTATTTCTATGAATATCTGCTTTTTACAAAAAATTGTGAATTTTAAGAATAATAATTTGTAGGAATTTTCTCGTTACAATTTTCAACTTTTGCCGATCAATCAGGAATCCAGTTATACTTTAATTCCCAATTATTTCCATATCGCCCTCTTCACTCCTTCCAGCTTACCAAGATGCCCGCGAAGCCGTCATTCAAGCCGAAGATCTCCTCAGTACCGGTGGCCGTTTACATTTGAATAGTCGCGAATCAAAAGTAGATGAAATTTTTCTAAAATATAAATACGATGAATTGGCCAGAGGATTTCGTGACTCCGATCGAAATCCAGCCGCCATGCATTTCTTTAAGGCCAAGCCGCTAATCGAAAGAAGTAAAATTTTCCATTTTCTACAACAAATGCCCAAAGGAGCTCTGCTGCATACGCACACATCAGCAACCGTTTCATCCAAGTGGGTGGTGCAGAATATCTTTCGAATGCCAGGACTACTGAGATGTGTTAAGAGCGATGGCGTAAGTATATTGAGTTTTAGACGCATGCCCGAAAAGCACAATTGTGCCACACAATATGTATCGGTGAGCGAAGAGAGAAGTCGTTCAGCTTCAGCTGCAGAATATGATAGGGCATTGGAGAAACTCATTAATTTGTATACGCCTACGCCGGAATGTGAGTAAATTCTTGTTTGAAATAGTTTTTTAAAAAATAATATATATATTTTTTGTCAAAAATTTCCAGTAGAATATTCTTCCATTAATCGAGTTTGGTCGAAATTCCAAAACATGTTTAGCACCATATCCGATGTGTTGCTCTATATACCGGCCTTTCGAACATATCATTGGCAAATGATGGAAGAAATGTACAACGATAATATTATGTACGCAGAAGTTCGCATGAATTTCTATGAGGTGAATTTTGTTGTCATAGCTTTTATAAGAAAGTGGAATATTTAATTTCTTATTGTTCTATTTAGTTATATGATATAAGTGGTCGCATCTTCCCGGCCGAACGTTGCATTACCGAACTCATCGATGTCATTAGAAAATTTAAACTCCAGCATCCTGACTTTTTGGGCATTAAGATTATTGTCTCACCTCATCGCAATGCCGAGCCGGATGTAATGCGTAAACGTTATGAAACATTTAAAAAGTACAAGTAAGTATGATTTCCACTTTCTATTTACATAGAAATTGCATTCAACAACAATCAAGACAGACCCAAACTATATATTCATGATTTTTTCCAAGTATATTTTCAAGGCCTATTCTGCCATAAACGTGGAATGCTTTAGAATATTTTCACAATGAACATCAAGGCATTATTATTTTATTTAAATAATATTTGGTTATCGTACACATCTAATTTGTTGTCAAATGTATAATTTGGAAAAAATAAAAAAAATAAACATATGTGCATATCATAAAGGGAAATCGGTTATTGTAGTAAAATCATGTACATTCTTGCAGTCCTGATCAGACCAATGAGTTAAAAGTTTTAAACATAAAAATGCAAATGCATTTTTTGTAAAATAAAAAATGAGTAAATTTGTTAAGAAATAAGTTTTGCATTGCTCCAGAATTGCAAGAATGTAAACCTACGATAATCGATTTTTCCTTTATTATATCGAAAATATTTGCAAAACAATATTTGCAGGATCTGGAACAGAGCAAAAGTTATTTTCTTAGTAAATTTACTCTTTTTTTATACAAAGAATGCATTTGTTTGTTTCGTTTTTATTAAATAACAAAAGAAATTCTAACAAATTTTCAATCGATAAAAGTTACAGAATACGCCTACTGAACTATACAATTAAATTTGCTATTGGAAGCACCTTCTCTTAAGCAAATTTATCATACATTCTCTAATAATATTTTTAATGACAAAAATTATTAATTGTTCCTACAGTTCCATGTATCCCAAAGAATTGGTTGGCTTCGATTTGGTGGGTCAAGAAGATAAAGGAAAGCCTTTGCATAATTTCGTGAATGTTTTGCATGATCTACCGAAAAGTGCCAAATTCTTTTTCCATGCTGGGGAAACAAGTAAGTGAAGTACGAACCCCCCCACTTTCAATTAATTTGATCTCTTTCTTCAAATATTTACAGATTGGTTTGGTGCCTCAACGGATTATAATCTGCTGGATGCTGTACTCTTAAACACAACACGTATTGGCCACGGTTATGCATTGATGAAACATCCGGTCTTGTGGAATGCTGTTAAATCCCGTGATATTGCCGTGGAAGTTAGTCCCATATCAAACCAAGTATTGAGCTTGGTTTGGGATCTGCGAAACCATCCAGGCTCTTTATTCCTGGCCCAAAATATACCCATGGTTATATGTAATGATGATCCTGGATTTTGGGATGCCAAAGGATTAAGTTATGACTTCTATTATGCCATTATGAGTTTGGCACCCAACAATGCTGGCCTAAAGACGCTAAAGCAATTGGTTTGGAACTCGGTGAAATATTCAACATTTGATGCAAGCGAAAGGCAAAGGGCCTATGCTCTGCTGCAACAGAAATGGGATCATTTTATTGATAATGTCATTAGTGGTCTAGTAGTATAGGGAGAAAAAGCAAAAATGACTATGAAAAGAATTTAGGTATTATGTTTTATAATATAATTTAATTTAAAATAAATAAAAATAATTAATAATTTATGGCATTTGCATTTAGTAATTATTAAAAACAAAAATACCACGGTCATTATACGAACTAAGTATCTTACGTCAGAAAAGGCAACCAAGTATTCATGCTGTCCACAATAAAAAACGACCCGACCGGGTTACTCTAACAGAATTCATTGCGTAAGAACAAAAACAACAAGAAATTCAAGTTTTGTTTTTAGTAGTAGTTTCCTATTAAATTCAATGCAGAAAAATACTGTTATTATTCTTTCCTAGATTTAGATTAATCTATTTTTTTTTCTATAAACACAAGGGCCAAAAATGTGTAATTGACATGGGCTTCCTTCAATGATTGTAATTTTAACAAAAGTTCTATAAGAAAGATTTTGAATTCATTGTGTTTACTAATCTAAAATGTTTAATAGCATTCCTCCTTTCACACACACTCCAATGCTTTAGCACCCTCTTCTTGTTCTTTTTTGATTTCACCACCAACATTAGGATCATCATCCGCATGTTCGACATTATCATATCGGTGTTTTTCAATCAACTTTAAACAACTTGCATAGATTTGATCGAAGGTATCACAGAACGCCGACATTCCCTTGCTCTAGATAAGATATATGAAATACTATTATTTTGTTGTCTTTCAAAACACAAAATCGTTAATTACTTACAAAGTAAGGATCCTTAATAATTTCCATTTCATAATTATCCAAATAAGTCCCCAGTAAACCGACTTTAGCTCGACAGTTTTTACCAGCCATATCAGCCATTAGTTGCAGTTCATTTAGATTAGTTTCATCCATGCCAAGAATGTAATCAAACTTTTCAAAATCTTCTTTTGTTATCTAAAAAGGAAAACAATTAAAAAATGAAAAATATCTCAAGTTTAGAAATTGCATTGCATTTTGTAAGAATTCATTGCATGGAAACTATATACAAATGGTTTCGCAAGAAGTTGGTTTAGCGAATTCGATTTTTAATTTTCGATTGACAAGTTATCTTACAAAGACAACAGGTGCTGACATACCATTCGTCCGTAATGCTTCAATTTTATACCATGATCTTCAAGTACTTTTAAGCAGCGGCCCTCTGGTTTTCGACCAACATTCCATGATCTTAATGCTGCACTATCAACAAACCAATCTAAATTATTTTTCAAAACCAAATGTTTTAGAATTCCTTCGGCCATTGGCGAACGGCAGGTGTTACCTAAGAGAGTTAAAAAAATATTTTTAGAAATGAGACACTCTAATATACAACAAAAATAAAATATGAAGTATACCCACCGATACAAATAAACAAGATTCTCAAGTGTCCCATTGTCTCACTGAAATAAAATCACAAATTTAACAATTATTTTTTTACAATTGTAGCAAATGAATAGAATTTAAAAAAATATTTTATACAACAAAAGAAAAATATAAAAAAAAACTACGTAATAACAATAGTTTGACAACAAATTCTGGTCAATTACGAATGTCATATGAACGACAACCTGTTTCAAAAGAATTGTGAAAATTGAAAAATCTTCGTATAAACATATGAGAATGAAGTGCAAGTAAAAGGGAAAATAGGCAAAATATATGCAGTGGCAAAAATGAAATAATTCACGTAGACGATATAATAAATGTACTAAAACATTTTAAATTCAATTTAGTCAAGTCATTGCGTTAATTTTAATACAATTACTAGTTGCGCTTTATATAGTACAACCTTGAAACAAATTCAGAAACATAAAATATATAAATTTTGATTTGCTGAGTTTCAGGTTCAAAAGTGATCTTTGTATAGATATTTAAGTAGATATCTTTTGCATTTTTTCTCCCCTTAGAAAATTTTCTTCCGAAGGATCTTGTAGTATTTACACATGCAAATAACATGCAGCTAGTTAACTTTCACCAGTATAAAAAATTACTACTAGAACAAATCAATTTACACTTTTTAGGATTTCAGCTGCTTATTGCTTGTAGCGAAGTTTTTTCAACCACTTACAATTGAGAACGAATTATTAACACGTCCAAATTGTAGGTTAATTGTACTTGTTGATTAGAACTGAAGCATATTTTATTGATGCCTTTTCAAATCCGAAAATGCATATTTGAGCCACATACAAATATGTCCAAGTTTATATTTAAACGATTTAAAGGATAAAGCGATTTTGTAAATGAACGACGTACCGTGTTCCAAAACGACCCTATAAAGTTAATGCAAAGTCATCATTTTAGGATGCACATTACTTTAGGATATATGAAAAAATTTGGGGTAACTCTCGTAAGTCAAATTTCGACTGTATATCAAGAATTTGGTAATATTTTTTAGGTAATCTAAATAAGTTGTTTCGATTTAATATATGCATCGCGAATATTTTTTATTCGAAAGTCAATAGTTTCGGAACTGCTATTTACATGATCCGCATAAGTAACACGTATTTATTTATTTTAGGCAAAAAGTTAACGAAAACATATCATTGCAGATCTTAAAATTGTGTATTTTTCCATAATATTTGTGGGTAATAATTCAATATTTAAAAAATGTGTATTTTGAATGAATTCAGTACTTTTAAATCTATACATATTAAAAACTAAAAAAATGAGTACTTCAGTCGATTTAAACGTGTACTTTGTATTTCACGAAACTAATAATGTCAACTGCAATTTTAGTTTAGTTCTACATTGATTTTCCATTAAAGAGCTTTTCTTGCAAAAAAAAAAAACTTTTGCTGCAAAAACAGTTTTATAAATAAAGCTCTACTAACCACAAATATGCAATTTCAAATAGAAATTGAAGTAATTATCGATTCTATCTAATGTGTACTACATCGTCAATGAATACGACCTTAGACTCAATTTGAAACAAATTAGTACCAGCATATTCTACTCGTTATTCTATTCTAAAATTGTGCAATTAAATATTTTTTAGTTTGTTCATCAACGTTTGCTCTATTCCGCTAAGTATTGCAATGTTTTACACAATTTTTACAATACTAATATTAAAAAAAAATAACAATCCTATTTTAGCTATAACTTCCGAATCAATCTGAAACAGTTTTTGCTCCAATGTTGTAATTTGTTGATGACAATTTGAAAATGCTGCACATTTAAATAGATGTTTAGATTTAAGACCGATCCAAGAGTTATAGCTATACTATGATTAAGCCAAAGAAAATAAAAATACGAAAACTAATTTTTGACCATTTTTTACATTTTTAAAGTATATGATATTTATTTTTTTAAACTTCCACTACTGTAACTCAAAACGTTTTATAGGTATCAACAAATATATATTATTTATAACCGAATATTATCACCTTATATTTCATTAGCCAAAGCCTTCTTAAGGAAGGCATCACAAGCCACCACGCACTGTTGATAGGCCTTCTCAAAGCCGGCATCACCACGTTGCTGTCGAATAAATAAAAAATAATTTAATCCTTTTTTCCCAAAAGAACACAACAAATCCTCAATAAACACTTACATAATATGGATCTTCAATAATACGTTCAGCCTTGGGTAAACCAAAGTCACCCAACATTAGTAGTTTAGCCTTGGAGCCTTTGGGTGCCCTACTAGCCAAATCATCCATATTTTCTTCATCCATACCAAAAATGTAATCGAACTCTTCAAAATCTTTCGATTTAATCTGACGTGCTCTATTGGTATAGGGCAAATCATGTTTTTTCATTGTACTCAAGGCGCGATGATCTGGCGGATTACCAACATGCCAACCTCCAATGGCAGCACTATCAACTTCCCATTCAGCAGATACTCCAGCCTTTTTAATAGTATCCACCATAACGGCCTCGGCGATGGGTGACCGGCAAATGTTGCCTGTAGGAAAGAAATTTAATTAGCATAGCATAATTAGGAACTGTATATAACCGCTTACCCAAACATATCATTAAAATCTTCTTAACCATTCTTATTATGGAAAATTCTGGATTTTATATCTATATATATTCTTCTGTGCCCAATTCAACACAACTTGATCTATCTTCTTGTTAGGAGGTTGTACATCTGTGGGAAACCAAAATAAAAGACGTCCCCGCCGAGTGACCGCGGTTGTTTATGAATGAGACATAAGGAAAACGCAATCAGCTGATGAATTTTGTTTTGTAGGAAATGGATGTTGCCATATCGCTCTTAAAGTCAAATAGAGAATGCTAAGACAATGTCCCCACTATCTGTTATCTGTACTATCCATGGTAGAAGAATATAGGTAGACACATCGACACAGCATCTGGGACACTGAACTGTCAAACCAATTTTCGGAATTAAAAATCTTGAATGAAAAATTATTTAAATTTGTAAAAATTGTTGAAAAACGCACAGTATAATGACCTCCGAATGATGTCGTATAAGAAAAAATACAAAAATCTACTTATATTTGAAAAAATATTAAATTTTTTGACATATCAATGTTCCCAAGCGTTGATGCATCTACCTATATTCTTCTACCATGGTACTATCTGTGTGCGATGTCAAATGTGCAACTTTCTGGAAAAAGCTATATCAATTTTGATTCTACATATTTATTCTATATTTTCTTGTGCCATATTCATGGTAGAATAATACAGGTAACAGCAAGTGTTGTTGTACAACAATCGTAACAACAACCACATACAAATTTGTTTTTATAAGTAATACAAGTGTCAGAGTTATGTGTCCAAAATTGTAAACAAAATAATTAATTTTCAATAAATTATTTTAATTTCAAAAATATACATTTTTGGTATTTGGATTATTTAATTGAAAATGCAGAAGAATTCTTCTTAAAATATTTAATTTTAATGCTACCGCATCATTCCCATGAATGTATAGTTGTTAGCTGTTGTTCCTAATCTCTCAACGCTTCAAGCAATCGCTAGAAAATCGGGGAAAAGGCAACATCCCTTTCAAGTTGGAACCAAACAGCATACATACATAAAGTATTTTACATTTTGCAATTTTAGGAAACATGAAATATGCGAATATATTATCTAACGTGGTATATTTCTATTATCAGGCAAAAATATGTTGACATTTTTTTTCCTGCAGTGAAAGTTTGTATCAAAGATAGTGTATATTTATTATATACAAGAAAATAATCGAATCACAAAACGAATTTGGCACTAATATTACCATTGGCACTAATATTACTATTAAGTCAAATCAGTTTTGGTTTGCTACTTACTACCAGTAATATATACCATGGTAGATATCAACGCTTGGGAACATTAATATGTCAAAAATGTTTAAATGTTTTGTCAATAATAAGTATATTTTTATACGTTTTCTTATACGACGCAAATCGGTAATTTTTACAAATTTCAATAATTTTTCACTGATATATTTTATTTCCAAAATCGGCTTGACAGTTCATTGTCCCAACAGCTGTGTCGATGCAATTACCTGTATTCTTCTACCATACTACCTCCTAAACACAAATTTTTTTTTGGTGCCCCTATTCTGTCAAAACATATATGCAATTTGTATATGTGTGTATTATTTTGAATAAAAAAGGAAATAATTTGAGATTATTTCAAATTAAGATGCAACAGTAATGAAAATTTTCCACGATAACTGGCAAAAATTGTATAATTTTGGAATAAAACAATATTATTCCTCTATTTTAGACTCAATTTTGTGGAAAACCCCAATAGTCCATCCATGTTTTCTGAGTTTTCCCCAGTATATTATTTTTGTGAAAAATGTTGAAAGTATTTGATACAATAAGGCTTTGATCTTGGTAAAATTATTCATTTCAAATAAACATTCCACCTCTGCATTTTCCGTAACTTACCTTGGCAAATTTCACTGCATAGAAAATAGGTTCACATCTCTGATATGAAAGATTAATTTTGAAAAAAAAAAAAAAAAATGGTAAATATAAGATTGCATGACCATTCATAAGGTGTGAGTACATAACCAGCTTGAAGTCTTCGCATGGCATATTTTAAGACATATCATAAAGGAATTCCAGACCCGCACTCAAATCCTGCCGTCGTTTTGATATTAATATGCCTAGCCATTATGATTTATGTTATAAACAGCGCACGGAAATAAACTATATCAATCGTTTGCAATCTTTTCGTTATTTTCGTTACGTTATTTTTTTTCGTTTGTTTTCGTTCGCTGGACATAAATATTGCCAATTTAAATTTTGAGGCATCAAAAAAAGTTTTGTGCATTTGAATTGAAAATTTTGATCGCAAAACTTTCCAATTTTTGAAAAATATCTCAATAAAAAAATAATTATACAAACTTTTATCAAAAATTTTGAGAAATTAAATTTCGAAGAAAATATCAAATTTCGTGTAAATCTAACTTACCAGTGCTAACAGATGGCTTGTGAGTATTTTAATCCAAAATTCATAGAACACTTCAAAATGGAGTTAGCTAGACAATGTTTAAAGATTACGAAGCGTTGTTTTTATTTCTTATGATACAGTTTTACTCAAATCATGGGTAAATTCCTGGGATTTCCCTAATTTAGTCATGATATTCTTAATATAACTATTCACAATGTCTAATAAATCACAATTGTGTAGAAAACCGTTAATTAGGCAATCAGTCTGGCAACGCTATCACATTATCTCTCCTCTCTCTTTAAGCAAAATCGTCATACTCTTTCCACGTTAATTCGTAATGATGAAGAAGAAGAATGTTTTGATACTCTCTGCCACCGTCCGTCCAACACAAAGATGAATTTTTCTTTGTTAGGGAAACACAACATACAACTCGCCTAACACAAATACGCCAAATACGCAATAGAGCTAGTGAGCTAGTGCATAGAAAGCATAAACATAAACACGGAAAATAAATAAGAAGTAAAAAAGGCAACAGAAAATTAAATAATTCCAATTTTAATGAACAATTTCAAGGAAATCTTCACAGTGACTTAGACGGCGAGACGAGAACGTGAGTGTGGTGAACAAATATGTCGTGGTTTAATGTGTGGGATGGGCTGAAGAATAAGACGTGTCGTTATTTACTACAAAGATATTTGGGACAGTTTCTGGATGAAAATCTGAATTTGGAACAGCTGAATATTGAACTCTACAATGGCAAGGCCACAATCAAAAATGTGTCGCTACGCGTTGAGACTCTTAATGAGTTGTTGGAGGCACAGGGATGGCCATTGGAATTTACAGATGGGCATATAGGCCAGTTGACATTGTCTGTGCCGTGGAACGCCCTGATGACAAGTGATAGTGCCATAGAGGTATCAGATGTTGTACTGTGTATTAGGCCCGTCAAACGGGAGCATGATGGAACCTCAATGATTGAATCAATGTGGTCATCGGTTAGCAGTTCTTTACAACTCGCCGAGGAATATATGCGTCAAGAAGAGAATGAGTCAGAAGATACGAATGCCACACACACCACAATAGGTGGTCTAGAGAAATTCGCCGAGACCATAGACAATGTCTTGAATCGAATTAGGGCAAAGTTTACAAATATAACAATACAAATCGAACACCCATTGGTGAGTACGCTCAAAGGTATTGCGTTTAAGGTGCACCTGGAGGAGCTGTTGTACAAAAATGAAACTGGCAATGAGAAAAGTGCCACGACACAACAGCAGCAGCAACAACAACACCAGGGAATAGACAGTGCCGCGGACATCATAAATCGCATACCCACATACACAAAGCACAACATAAGCTTGAGGGGTGCACATATTAACACACAAGAATTGAAATCGCATTCCGAGGACTGTGGCAATAGCAATCAGCAAGATATACCCTTGCTACAGCTGAATGGCGAACAAAGCGTCCAGGTGAAAATAAAGCAGTCGGAAGATGTAACAGGGCCAAAAATCTACTTCTACATCGAATTAGGTGGTATCTGTGGCATATGTTCGCCACACCAAATTCAAATGATACTGGAGTTTATAGAGGCATTTACTGACGACCTTAACCCTAAAAAACAGCAGCATTCCAATGAGGTGGTGCATGTTCCAGCAGAATCTGCGGAAGGCTATGAGAATTTATCAATGGGAGGTGGTGGCATGCTCAGCAATCAATCAGCATGGATAAGTGCAGACGATCCTCCTCCACCCCATCACATACAATATGCGAATGCCATGCACAGGAATCTACACAGTAGCCAAGATAAATACTGTGAATCGTTAAGCTCTTCAATGAGTTCACGTAGCACTCTAACCAGCGTATCACGTTATCAACGCAAACCCACAAATTTGGATTCATCAGGGGAAATTTCTAATTTTGTGGTAAAGATAGCGTCATTTGTGTGGGTAGTTTTGCAGGAGGATATTTTGGTGGAATCTGCATCGAATTACTATGAAAGCCTGTACAATGAGCAGAGTGTAAATGAACAAACAAATGTGTCACAAAAATTTTTCGAACTGGTTCAACAGGTGGGGCCCCATGATCAGGAGTCGAGTGGTCATCAAAAAGTATTCTGCGACAAAAATCACATTTTGGTGCGCATGCAACCTCTGGTGGCAGAGGGTAAACAGAATCGTAACAAAAGTCTCTTACAATTCAATGCCACAGTGTCGGCCACCCAATTGGACTTTTGTGAAGTCCTGGAGGGGAAGATAACCGAATTGTTGTCATTCAATCAGCGTAAACGCACACGTGAGGGCCAAGTTAGGTCGGAGTTAAATCTAAACATTAACTCCATAAATTCTAATAATTTCAAGAATAAATCATCGACGACAGTCGGTTTTGACTTGGCTCCATGCACATTGGAATTTGATGTATCTATTATAGATCGTTTAGGTGCCTTGTTTGCTCAAACACCAACAAAGGCATGCGCCAAGGCTCCATTGAATGATAGTGATGTTGCGGTTGGCACCAATACCACCATAAGTTTGAGCTGTTCCAATTTGGATATACGTCTAAGATTTCCTATTATCGATGCAAAACCTGCACATGATCCGGAACGTATTCCCTGGTGGAAACAAAATATTAGACCCGATTTCCTACTACTCTCCCTGGAGCAAATGAATGTTAAATATTGTCTGAATAAAGTGAATTTGAGCTCGAATGAAATAAACATATATTACTGTGAAGAAGAAACCAAAAAGACCCACATCGTAAATACTCGTGCTGAGAGTGGCAAGGATTCCGCCGCTCTTGAATATCCCACTCTATGCATAGACATAAAAGACAGCTATGTCTTTGGCAAGGATGAGGAACCGCGTTTGCCTTTTAGTTCGAAACGGAATTGTCGCCAGAGTAGCACTGCCCAGCCCAGAATGGAATCGGATGTAACTGAAACTATTTTACTGCCAGGTGAAACTCATGAAATCAATGAATTTTGCCAAAAATCGATGGCCTCGTCAGTGATTGGAATACGTATTAGTTTACCCAGCCTTAATCTCTTTTTGGAATCTAAGCAATTGTTTGAATTGTTGTATAATCGTCTGAACTCTGATTTGTTTATGTGGGAACCTTCGTCCCCCTATTTGACCGGCACACCCATGCAAGAGAAGAGTTTTTTGGGAATGCAGAACTTAGGGCTAATGGATTCTGTTTATATTTCAGCAGTCCAGCAACCGGATAATGATCCTTTTGCCGAACCATATGAACAGCAACAAAAGAAAACACAACAGCCAATAAATTACGCCGACAATGATGATGACGAGGACGATGGTGACGATGAGGAAACCAATGATGAGGACGACGGTGGATTAACAAATCGCCGACGACGCAAACAGACAAATAACTTTAAATCTCTTTTAAGTTCCACAAAAGATTTGAACACCCGTCATGGCCACAGATGTTCAGTGGAAATAAAAGTAGGTAAAGCCACAGCCGCCATCTTTGTACCCGTCCGTGATTCTGAGAATCATATATTGCCCGAAGTTTTGGGTAAATTTCTACTTTACATCGACGATTTGAAAATATTCAGTTTGACTGGCTACTGCGATGATCCCTGTTTGGCATATTTTTGTCTTCAGGTCAATGAACTTGAAATGTACCATGGCGGTGTGGCGCCCATGAACTCTCCTTTACGTTGTGATAGTAAAGCTCACATTGAAGACTTTATGAAAGCCACAATTTATAAAATACCCTTGGGACTAACCAAAGGCATTATTGGCCAGAAGCAAGGCGAACGCAGTGAAATGGTCACTGTGGCTATAGAAATTAAGAAAAATCTGCCACAACACATAAAACGTCTGAAAATCACGGCTGGCATTAAAAATACCACATTGCGTTATATACTCATGCCGCCCTCCTACTTTTGGCTTAATCAACTTTTGGATTTCCTCGATGTCCTAGATTATCCCATTGAAGGGTATGAACCGTTCAGTGTAGTATCCGAAATGCAGTTACATTTGTGGGATTGTGCCATTGATTTTCGTCCCGACAACTTTGCCTATCGTGCGGTGCTAGAGCTATTCTATTTCTCGGTGAGCAGCAATATTATATCCACCATGACGGGTTGTAACTTGCGATTCGTATTGGAAGAATGTGTCTTCTCCATTGCTCCCCACGATACCACGAAGGTGCTTCCCTGCAAT
This sequence comes from Musca domestica, assembly GCF_030504385.1. Lineage (NCBI taxonomy): Eukaryota > Metazoa > Arthropoda > Insecta > Diptera > Muscidae > Musca > Musca domestica. Next base: position 4,968,656 of record NW_026712329.1, on the reverse strand, counting down.
CGTGTAACCTTTATTGATGCTAGCAATATGGTACCCGTTTTGGATTTTGGTCTGTTGGAGATATCACTGCGCATCAGTGGTGAAACAACGGAGAAATATCCTAGATTAGATCTCCGATGTTCCCTGCAAGATGTCCACTTGCGGACGTGTTACGACTCGGGCAGTGCGTTTGCCCAATTAATTGGCTATATAGCCAATAATATAGCCAAAGATGAAGAGGCCAGTGACAAGGAATCCTTACAATCTTCATTGTGTTCAGAATCAGACTTACTTTTGGCAGAATCACAAACATGTGCAGATCTCTGCGATCGCCATCAAGAACGTGTTAATCAACTAATGGCGGAGGCCGTAAAGGATGGTGAAGATGTTTTACAGGCCAGTGAAATGTCAACATCATCCACCACAACAATTCACCCGAAAGAAGATGAATTGAAATTATTCTATTTTCCTGATGAGGCCTCGAAAGATGTGTCCGCAACTCAATGTGTAAAACACGAATTTGATATGCCATGTACATCTTCAAGCGGTGCATTAGGCGAACCTTTGCCGCTAATCAAAGGTGATTTTGGTGTTGTATCTGAAAAAAGTTCGGCAAAAGAATTACAAAGTCAATGTTCTTCCGAGGAAGACTATTGCTTTATTGTGGGCGAAGAACGCGTGGAATTGGATTTCGAAGATATTAAAGTGTCCGAAGATCCTTTGCGCATTGTCGACAATCATTTTGGCTTGCCATCCTCGCATAATGATATTTTAAAAGCTCCTCCCACATTTCCGCAGGCTGATCTTCGTTACACATTATGTGAAATGACGGTAACCTGGCATCTATATGGAGGACATGACTTTGCACAAACTCTCGGTGGCATAGCAAACACATCCACAGCGCCGGCTGAGACAGCTCCCATGTCTGAGGCCTATCGTCATGGTGTTTCAAATGCCAGCAATCAATGCCGGCCGCAGTCGACCAAAAAACCCAAAGAGAAATTAACCTGGAAATCTAAGGGTGGTGAAAATCGTAACCACGAAGTACTTGTTGAAATCCAACTCAGCAAAGTGGGTTTCTCTTACGAACTGTATCCCCTGCAAGCGGCATATGCTTCGCGACAGGTATTCCTGGTAAATGAACTGGAGATAAGGGATCGCCTACAAACTTCGGAGATCAATAAATTTCTCTACAATGCCAATAGCAGCAATTTCTCTAATCGGCGCATGAAACATATGGTGGTTGTTAAGTGTTTGCATGTCCGACCGAATCCTGAACAAAGTCCAGCACAAGAATGCTCTCTAAAGATATCCCTTTCACCACTGCGTTTGCACATAGATCAAGACACCCTGGAATTTATAACTGATTTCTTTACCAGTTTTGGTAAAAATTGTGACAATGATAAACCCGAAGGGGAAAAGTCAAAAACGCCAGCGCCCCCACCCACAGCCACTCTGTGTAGTGAGCTTGATTTGCCGGAAGCTGTACAAGACCTACGAGCCAGGCGAATTGTAAATGAAAATTTAGCCATACTTATCGATGACACCCAATCGGAAAGCAATACAAGTCCAAAGAAATCCGCAAAACATTCTCCGCCTACAGATTCTTCACCGACCTATTTCCGTGAAATAATTTTCAGTCCTGACATTTCCATATGTTTCGATTATCATGGCAGGCGTGTGGAATTGTCCAAGGGCCCAGTGGCTGGTCTACTCATGGGGCTGGGTCAGTTGCAATGTTCCAAAATAATTCTACGTAAGATAGTGTATCGTCGTGGTTTGCTGGGTTTTGAAAAAGTATTCAATTACCTCTGCAAGGAATGGCTAAGGGATATCAAACGCAACCAATTACCCAAGATATTAAGTGGTGTCGGACCCACTTATGCCTTTGTGCAACTATTTCAGGGTATCTATGATCTTTTCTGGCTGCCCATTGAACATTACCAAAAAGATGGCCGAATCATACGTGGGCTCCAGCTGGGTGCACAAAGTTTCAGTGCTCGCACCATATTGGCTGCTTTGGAAATTACATCGCGGCTCATACAACTGCTGCAGTTCACTGCAGAGACAGCCTTCGATATGGTGTCGCCCGGTCCATCGGTAAGGCAATTGAAACGATCTAGACGTGGCAATAAACGGCGTCCACATAGACCCAAAGATATACGTGAAGGTGTTGTGAATGCCTATCAAATTGTCAAAGATGGCATCAACGATTCGGCCAATAATCTCATAGAGACGGCCGTTGCTGAACATGACCAAAAAGGTTTAACCGGTGCTGTTGGAGCTGTTATGCGTCAAGTTCCGCAACTGGTAGTGTGCCCGGCCGTCTTAGCCACCCAGGCAACAACCAATATATTGGGCGGTGTGAAAAGTTCACTGGTACCTGAATCGAAGATTGAAGCGAAAAAGAAATGGAAAGATGAGAATTGTTGAAGGATTTAACTATTAGAATCGGCAAGGACAAGTGATTATGGAACCTTGGGCAATGTTTTGCAATAAATGTGGAAATGAATGGACACAAGTTGCTGGTGATTTTTTTATTATAGAATGTGTAATTTTACAATTATATATGATTAAATACATAAATAAAACATACATATATAAATATATACTTTAGATTGTAAGAGAAAGAGAGAACAAACCAAGTAACATGTAATAAAGTTGTTAAATTTTTTATTCAAATAAATAGAGGTAGTTTTATTCTTTTTTTGCTGCAATTGGGATTCTACAGATATATAACTAAATCTTCTATTTCTAAAAGACCAACTAAATTTGGTTGAATGTATGCGAAACGTCGTTACCAGTCAAAATATTCTATACTTTTTGTGGGAATAGCACAAGTTTCAGCTTTATTTCGGAATATATCATTTGTAATTCAATTCGGAAAATGTGAATGTGAAATTTAGATGTTTTATTTTAAATTCTGAAATTTGACTTCTAATTTAGAAATTTTATTTGAAATTCAGAATACCTATTTCATAAAAAAATAAAATTATAATTTCTAAAATAGTAGTAATTTCATAGTAGGCCTTCAGAAGGAATATACCAAATGGTTGGAGGAAGATAAACAATTGTTGAAGTTCGATCAAATTTTGGATGTTTCTTGTCAAAATTAATTGGAGACAATATTTTCCTAATCATCCACGTCTTTTTCAAGATAGCCACCATATGGCCCCAAATGAAAATTAAATTTTAAATAAAATGAATCAGCGACTGCAGTGAAGTCATTTAACACTTTTCATCATTCTATAATATTGTATATAAACCTTGTCAACTTACAGCGTTATCAAAAATTCGACGTTTGTCGAATTTCGACGTTTCTCACCATACAAGCTAAACTCATGTCTGCAAGGATGTAAAATTTTTTTACTACGATAACAGATTTCCCGATTTTTTTTACATGCCCGGAGCAAATGTTATTTTTTTTAATTTTAACAATGCGTCTTTGATTTGTTCGAATTCAAGTATGTAATTTAGATAATAATTGTTTGTCGAATAAATAATATTGTATCAAATAACTTCTGTCTAAATTTTCAGAGTAGTCATGTATAGAAGTTTTGGGAATCGCCTATGGCCCTATAGGCTAGACTGTATTAATTGAAAAAAGTGATAAGTAAATAAATAAAATTCATTCATTCAAGAAGTTACGAAACAGAAAATCCGCTTTTTTACAAAAGAATTTTTTTTATATAAGCATTTTCACACATTTCCCAAGAATAAACAATTGGATAGTTGTATGCTTCTACATACACCATATTGAATTGCAATGTATTGCAAATAAAAATTAAATAATTTCAAAACGCGTTAATTTATCATGAACAATGTTTATTTAAAACTACATTGTTTACAAATGCTTTGCAGGCTATAAGACATTTATCATAGACCTCTTCGAAAGGTGCCTCACCTAGAAACTAAAAAATGAAAAAGATAAAAGTTTACAAAATCAAAATATTGTTGTTAACTCCAAAGCACGTACATAATATGGATCATATATATTTTTTTCCGATTCTGCAAGACCAAAATCTCCCAATAGCATGATTCTTGCTTTGCAATTAGGTGGAGCAATTTTCTTCAGTTCAGCCACATTATCGTTGTCCATACCAAAGATGTAATCGCACTCCACAAAATCGTTTGAATTAATTACCCGGGCTTCTTTGTCATACTGAATACCATGGTTCTGTAGAACACTTAACGCCCTTTCTTCCGGTAGAGAACCGGAATGATACCCTACTAGGGCTGCACTATCAACTAGCCATTCTTTGTCTACTCCTTGCCTATGTAGAGCTTTCCTCATTATGGCCTCTGCCATAGGCGAACGGCAGATATTTCCTGCAAGCAAAAGGCAATAACTAAAATAAATGTTTGCAATTTAAATATGCAAAGTATTTTACCCATACAAACCATTAAAATCTTTTTGGTCATATTGTAGTCTTCTTAAGATCTAAACCATCGGACTGCACTTTGTACGGCAGATTTGGGACCAGCGACATTTACTTGGACAAAGCCAAGGTAGATCTACTAGGTAGTCGCATCACCCCAGCTGACGGCACCTTTAAATGTCAAAACAAGTTGTTGTAATGCTGAAAATAAAAATAAAAAAAAATATAAAAATTTAAATTCAAAAATGTAATTTTATTCAAATCCTAGGTGTTGAGATTATGTTCATCACTGGCCTTGAAATTTAATTTATCGTGGACATTTCCAGGTGGCGCAGACGAACCAGCGGTTGCATCAGACCTCCTCTTTGATAGTCATTTTACTTTGCTTCCAGCTTTTCACGAGAGTTATGACTCAGTTGGTCTTATTCAAACTTCCACTAGCCCCAGCTTTTCCAGTCTTCTGTGGTCTGTGAAAACTCTTTGTATGGGTTGGTGAATTTGCATCGGCTCTCCTACCAAGAGGGGTTTGGTATCCAGCAAGTGGCTACTAGCTTCGTAAAGGGCTACTACTACTGTTGGCGATATTGGTGCTATGTTCTTTCTTTAAAACAATTTGATCAGGAACACTTGCTACTGTTGTGCCATGTGCCATCTTCACACATCTTCAAAATTCCGCAGATATTGCAATGATAGTGAAATAAACAAATTTTTTCATCTCTTCTTTCTATATCTGTTTTGAACACGATGTTAACATCTGCAATTGGAACGATTAAAAGCACACAAAAACGCGCCAATTTCATAGATTGGGGGCAACATTCAACGATTTCATATAATTGTTTGCTCTTTGAATATAAGGGGGTTGTGTTCTCTTGAAGCACTGCTCACACAAATTTATAAAAAACACAAACCTCTGCATCAATGTTTAGTCAATTTATGGCCAGTGTTCATGTTACGGTATCTCACACCTGTTTGCAACGTTTTTATGCTTGACAACTACGCAATTTGCAACTTCTTTATTAAATTTTTTGCCAGTAGGCAGGTTAAGTTCGTAAATGGGCCATGTAGGTCCACGTTTTCATATAGCCACCATATAACGGTTCCTCACGATGTTCGGTATTTTGTTGATATTAGCGACATTGTTTCAAATTTGGTATTTGAGTTTCGTAATGGATACTACAGGCTATGACAGAAAATTGTCTGTGCAGGTCCACGCCTTCGTATAGCCCCCATATAGCAGATCTTGCATTAGCATCAGGATCCGGGAGGGGCCTGAAGGAATGGTCCGATCTCCACCATCTTACAAATGACGCCACTTTATCCTTGGTTGTCCAAGGTGTATGCATAGCAAAGCAATTAGAATTACATACTTACCTGTTTTTATGTATTTTAAATAATAATCCTGTCCAACAAATTTGTCCAATCCAATTCTTATTCAATTCCTTGATTGTTTTATTGGTTTTATCCTCCTTTTGGTCTTATTGGAGGGTGTTCATCAGTTGCTTCAAGCGCGCGCTTTCGTTTGGTTGGTTGTTCGTTGCGAGCGTTGGAAACAAAAATGAAGAACGTCGCAACGAAACGAATGTGAAGGCCACAAAGGAATACCCGATAAAAAATAAACAGAAAGCAAAGACTCGGAGTACTCTGTTGTTTACGAATGAGACATAAGTAAAATACAATGTGTTGAAAACATTCATTAAATGAGCCGAGGGTCTACTTTAGAAAGTGATGTAAAAACGACTTCACGCGTAATGGTCAACTGTTAGCATTAGCAGTGACGTAAATTGTTCGACGAATGACAAGTTTGAAAGGATTCTGTACGTTTCTAATAAAATGAGTAAATAGAAGTACACCCACAAGCCAAAGTTTCGACGTTATATCTGTAAGTACCCTAGACTTGGTAGTTAAATTCATGGTATAATAATTACAAGGTATGAATGGCAGAGTTATTAAATTTGAAAAACACATCCCTAAAGCTAGAGTCTTGTAACCATGGTACAATGATATCAAGAAAATCGCAACGAATGGAACGCCGTGTTCATAATGCAATTGCAATTTCCCAAAAGCTGTAATATGAATTTAAATGTCCACATAATTTTTTAAATTATTTTGTTTATTACGGCTTTACCAAGCATGGCTCAATAAAAAAGGTTGCTCAACTTCAAAGAAATTAAAAACATACAACTTTGTGCTGGAGCCTTATAGAGTCAAATAGACTTTTAAATATGCAACAGTTGGGTTTGTTTATTTTTCATTTTTATAGCACCATTTTTATTTTGGGGAAAAACCGCGAAAAAAGAATGGAATTTTGGGGTTATTTCACAAGATTGAATCTTAAATTGTATATGAGAGTTATAATTATTTCAAATTTTAACCCTTTGTGGGGGAGCTACTTGAAAAAGTGGGTTGATAATATCCATTTTCACACCTAACTTAGCACTGACAAAAATATTGTGTTTTGCCAAGTATACACAAAATAATATTATATTATGATAATATTACGATGTATTGAGTTTGGACCAATTCGGATACTCCCTTCGAGAGTTATCGCGCGACTTTTATATTTCACTTAGTTCACTTGTTAAAAAAAGTTTATTTGTTTTTAATTTACTTTTAAAAACCGTTTATTTGCATATAGAGCGGGAACACTGACTACCTTAAATCGAATTTTACATTGATATTTATAATATTCTGCTTAGCTGCTGTATAAGCATTTTTATTATTTAGTTTATTCTAATCGGCTAATAACCTTAATTTGTAGTAAACCATCATTTATTGCAAAATTAGCAATTTTAAAAAAATTATAATTAAAATTATGCCCTAAATTTAGTAGACTATCATTTAATGCAGAATTGGCAAATTATTATAAGAATGCATTTTGATTGGGTGTAATGCCATAAATGTTAATATACTGATAAAAATGCAATGTTAGGAAAATTAATATTGAAAGATAATTAACAAAAGTGATTAACCTTATAAAAATGCTTATGCAACAAATTTACAAAAGTTGTAGTTTATTTGTTTATTTCTTATTTAAAAAATTATTTTAAAAAATATCTATGGGGTCATTATATATAACTACCCCTCCATTTGAACAAGAATTCTCCTGAATTCGATTGATTAATTTAAGATTTATGCTTTTATGTTTAAATAGTATGAACAAAATAATTGTTACAATAATCAATAAAATTACAATATTATATCCAAATGACAATTTGTTGTGATAGTTTAATCTGTTTATATTTTTCACATTGTTTTCGTGTTCTCCTAAAATTTTTTCAAATAATATTTGATGACTAAAACTTTTAATCGTATTATATTCTTTTATAGCCATTTTTCTTTCATATTCTTTAAAATTTGAAAAATAATAATCTTTAAAGTTCCTATTTAATATAGTATCGTTGGAATTGCAAGTATTATTTATATATAAGTTTTTTGAATTTTTAACAACGATTGTATCTAATTCTAATTGAACAATTTCTAAATCTTTATTTGTTGTCATTTTACAATTGTTTTTTAAATATTTATTTTCTTCAAATGCATATGTTTTATTATATATAGTCAAAAATTTGTTCAATACTGTAATCTATTTCATAGCTTTTATTATTCGTTAATGGTACAATTGTCCTTAATTCTATTTCAATAAATTCTTTAGGTATTTTCAGTCCGAAAATTAGATTAAAATATGCTGTCCCTGTCGGTATGTATTTAATTTTATGCTAGTCAATTTCGTACTTCATCAGTTGTCAGAATGCTGGGATGTACTAAACCATATTTAGCAGATATTATATTGTCCTGAATTTGTTCCAATTTATTTTTTATGAGTTGAATATTGGTTAACTGTTCTAGAAAAGCTGTATTTTCATTTTCCTCATTTAAATATTTATTTATCGAATTTAATTCTGTTTCTATAAGTATACGATCATTATTTGTTACTGTTTTCAAATGGGTCAACGTCAAGTTAAAAAAGTCATTTATAATAATTTGTTGGTTATTGTTTTCTCTATATCATTAATATTGAATAATTTATTCTGTATAGTTTGTCTGTCTTCGTCATCCATTGTGCCAGATAACCACTTTTTTAATTTTCCTACTCCATTTATTAGTCCTCGTCTCGTTCTATTTGTCTTGGAATTAGAGTCATTAGTTTACTTTTAATTTCTATTAATTCTAATTGTAACTTTTCCTTATTTCTGATTTTTGATAAAAATATGTTTTCGTTATGTTTCAATGTCTTCTAAATTTGTTACATGTATGATAATGTCGATTTCCTTTACAATTTCCTGCTGTTTTATTGCTACGTTTATATATCCTGATCTGATTGAACAGATTCCTCGTCGTCATTGTTGCTTGAGTCGCTGTTGTTATCAGGATCATTACCATCAATATTATCCAAACCTGCAAATTTTAATGGTCGTTTGCTGTTACAAGGGTGAATGTTATCTAATTTTGATTTCTTATATTTGGGTTGTTCTTTGTGCCTAAGATCCTTATAATTTTTGATAAAGCCTTCTTCTCTATTTTCGGCATATTCTTCTCTTCGGTATATTCTTTGTCAATTGTTTTTGTTTTATTCTCATCTATATTCTTTTTTACTTTATTCTCATCAATTTCATCCTGTTGAATCTCTTTAGGTGAATATTTTGTAGTTGAATGATATCTTTCATTATAATTCCTAACTGCTTTCTGGATAAGTTGTTTTATTGGTGTTTCTTTATTTAGTTTATATAAAATTCCAAGTTTTTCTGCTATTGTATTATGAATACGTTCTACATCCGCATTTCCTGTATGGCTATTGGGTTTAGTAAGATGTAAAGCTATGTTTTCATTTTGTAGAAATTCTTTTAGTCTAATAGAATTGAATTCATTGTCCGCTACTATTTTCTTTAGTTTACCTATTCTAGTGAAATGTTCCTCTAATTTTTCTATAATAGTTATAGTATTTCTGTCATTCAATGGATAAGATGCCGCAAATTTAGAAAATTTATCGATTACTGTCAAAAAGTGAAATCTTTCATTACATATGTATCTACATGGATAATTTCATTCTTAGTAGAAGGAGTTTCTGTTGGAGTTTTAATGGGATTTCTATCATATTTTACTTCTTGACATATTTCGCATTGATTTATTACGAGTTGAATTAGTTCTAATAATATTGGATAATATATTTTGTTTTTAATGTTATTGTAGGTTTCAGGAATTCCCGAATGCATACTCTCTCTGATATGGTACAAGGAAATTTGTTTCACTGCTTCGACTTCTGTTTCTATATCTTGTGCTATTATTGTACACTTTGTAAATTGTAGTTTTCTATTATTTGAAAACATTTCTATTAATTTTTCCTTCTGATTAAATTCCTACGTTTCCTTTAGTTATATACTTCCTGAGTATGTCTCCCATATTGTCAACATCTGATTCGGCTATAAAAATTATTTTCTTTCCATGTATTGTTTTAAGTTCTTCAGTTTTATTATTAGTAAGAATTATTTGGGTCTTATGTTTGTTAATTATTTCCTCTTTTATAAAGAAATGGTGTAGTAAATTTTCTTCCGCTGAATGAACTGTTGCTAAGGTTTGATTATCGTCTTCTATTGCATTTACGGTAATATATACTATATCAAAATCATTTTCTCCTAACTCAATTAACCACCTTTGATGTCTTGGAGATATATCCTTTCCTTTGTAGTTAGTATGTAAATATTCAATTGGTTGATGATCTGTTAATATATGAAATTTTCTTCCGTATAGGTATGGTCTTAGACAATTAACACTCCATAAAATAGCTAAAAATTCTTTATCTGTTGCTGACTAATTTCTTTCATTATTATTCAATGTCCTTGATACAAAACATAGGGGGTGTCCTTCTTGCGAAAGCACAGCGCCAATTGCATAGTTTGATGCATCAGTGGTTAATGTGATTTTTTTTATCAAAATTCAGATATTCAAAATTCAGATATCAAGATTGAATGTGAACTGATTAGTGATTTTAGCTTTTCGAAGGCTTCAATATATGTTGCATCTTTAGTATTAATTTTTGTTCCCTTTTTCAAATATTTTGTTATAGGTTGTGCTACTTTTGCATAAACTTTAACAAATTTTCTGTAATAACCTGTTAATCCTAAAAAGCTCTTAATTTGTTTTTCTGTTTTTGGCAATTCTAAGTCTTGGATAACTTTTATTTTATTTGGATTAGGTTTCAATCCGTGCTTTGTAAATAGTTCCAAAAAATTCAGTTTTCTTTTTCATGAAATTACATTTATCTATTTGAATTTTTAAATTAGCTTTCTCTAAGGTTTTAAAAATATTTGTTATTGCTTTAACATGTTATTTTAGCGAGGTACTTAATATGAGAATTTCGTGTAGATATACTACACAGGTTTTATTTATATAATCACGTAAAGTTTCGTCCATCAACCATTGAAATGTTGCTGGAGCATTTTTTAAACCAATTGGCATCCTTATAAATTCATATAGTCCATGAGGTGTTACAAAAGCTGTCTTTTCCCTATCTTCTCTTATTAATATTTGATGATATCCCTTTGCTAAGCCAAGAGTTGTAAAATATTGTGCTCGTCCCGAATTATACAAAATTGAATCAATGTTTGGTAATGGAAAACTATCATCAATTGTTATTTCCATGGTATAACTAAGAAGGTAAAGTCATGTAATCATATGTTTAAAATTTTTTCAAAATTATACCTTTGACAACATCTCATTGTCAAAATTTTCATTCATAAATTCATTGTATACACACAAAATCTGAGATGGGAACTGTTTTTTATGCATTGAAAATTACAGAAAATGCAGAGTTGGGACTCCTGATTTGAAATGAGGTTACCTTTATTTCATTGTACTATGGTTATTTCATTTAAGTTTCTATAATACACTACAACTCTATATTCTCTTTCTCCAGAATTATCAATTTTCTTTGGTACTACAATTAATGGACTTGCATATCGAGAACTGCTTTTCCTAATTATTCCTTGATCTTCTATTCCTTTTATTTGTCTTCTCACTTCTTGTTCATGTTCCTGTGGTTATCTGTATAGTTTAGCTTTTATTTGTTCATCTGTAGTTGTTCTAATTTCATGTTTTATATCCATGGTACTTGGCAATACATCCACTTCTTTAAAGAAGAAGGTTTTACATCTGTTTATGATTTTTGTAACTTCTTCCAATTGTTCGGTATTTAAATGTCATAGTTCAATTCTACTCCAGTCAAAATTCTAACGTACATATGTATTTGAATATTTGTATATAGATTTATAATAAAATTTGTTGTTAGATTGTTAAAAGAAATTTTACCATCTACCATGTTTATTACTGTATTAAATGAGTTGAGTAAATCTATACCTATTATAAAGTTATACATTCGTCCTGTAAGTGGTGTCGCTTTCCACTTAATTTTTCCTTCTTTAATATTAAATTGACCTGGTATATCTGTTAATATTTCATATTTAATCTTTCCTATTCCATGTATGGTGCTAAATTGAATAACTTCTTGCAATTTATACTTTACTAATTCATTTATGTTTTCATCAATTATACTTATACTTGCTCCTGTATCTATCAATGCATGGTAAAATTAAGAAGGTAAAGTCATTTCAAATAAGCATTCCCATCTTTGCATTTTCTGCAATTTACCTTGTCAAATTTCACTGCATAGAAACAGGTTCCCATCTCTAATTTGTGCAGTACAATGGATTTATAAATAAATAATTTGACAATGATATATTGTCAAATGAATAATTTAAAACAAAATTGTAAACATATGATTGCATCTTAATTCTACCATGTATCAATGCTACAGTGTCTTTATTTTTTATTGTTAATTTTATCATAGGTAAAAACTCTGATGTTGTATTTAGAAATAAATTATTTCTTAATAAATTCTGTCTTTCATTTTGTTTACTGTTATATTATTTCATATTGATTTACTTCCTCTTCTTTATTTTCCTTATTATTGTCCTCATTTAAAATTGTTGAATCCTTTGCTTCTATGTTATCAATTTCCATTGGTTCGCCGTGGTCTTGCCAAGGTTGATTCCTGCGAAATTGACCGGAATGTGTCCCTGGGTGTCCTACCTGTGCTAACCGCTGAAAATTTCCTGAATTGTTATTATTACCATTATTCTGATTTCTTTGAAATTTGGAAATTCCCTGAATTATTATTTTGGTTCCTATTTTGGTTATAGTCGATTCGTGGACTATAAGGTTGTCCGTACAAATTTCGGGTGTTATTATTGTAATGAAAGTTATTATTTCTGTAAAAATTACTTCCTTGTCCTCTATTTATTTGATTATAATTGTTTCCCTCATTTTTATTTTTATGAGGACTATTATTGTTATTATATTTATTACATTTATTTTTTCTATATTCATCCCTAATGCATGTATCCTCACAACGTCTTTTTGTTAGTATTTTTAATATGTCATTAATATGTGTTTCTTCGTAAATTTTGTCTAGAAGCGTTCCCTGCGTCATTTCCTTTATCGTATTAACTAATAAACTGTCAATATTTGATAAGTTAATGTAATGGTCATTTTTGTAGTATATAATTAATTCATCAGACTTATATTTAATGTTTTGAATTTTTATAATTAATTCACTTACGTTGTTCACTTTCAGATTTGCAATCATTCTGTATACAAGATGAGGTTCCACCGATGGTCTATATCTCAATTTTAAAGTTTCTTTAATAAGTTCCGAATTGTCTGGTTCCGGGGTGTTTATAATTGTGTTCTTGGCCTGTCCTTGTATTATTTTATAGAATATTAATCTCACTACTTCCTTCTTCAAGTCTTCATTTTTAATAGTTGAAAGCAAATACTCGATGCTGCAGAAAAAGCTGTTGACTGTTATTTCACCACTTTCAGTAAAGATTGGAATATGACTTATTTCCTTTAATATGGATTCTCTGGTACGAGTGTGTTGTTGTAGTTCGATGTAGGCACTTCTAAGTCTTTTAATTTGTTCATGCTTTCTGACAATCTCCGCTATGACTGCGTTGATGTATTGAGCCTCCGTCTGTCAAATACTGTATTTCTCTTTTTCCTTTGTGAACTCAGTTTTGATTCAATGTGGTGTCCTTTTTTATTGTACTATGTGACGGTTCACTGCACTATTACTTTTTGTAATTTTAGTGGTGTCCTTTTTGTACATATACAATTTTAAAATACACTGCACTTTATTGTGGTGTCATTTTTATTGAAATATGAAACAGATCACTTCACTATTACTTTTTGTGACACCATAACTGATTTAATTTTCCCATGAGCAACTTTAAAATGCACTTCACATTTAAGTTCGTTTCACTGTATCCTTATTTTTATAAGGATCCTGCCGACTGCGCCACTTTTATATTTCACTTGTTAAAAAAAGGGTATTTGTTTTTAATTTACTTTTAAAACCCGTTTATTTGAATATAGATCGGGAACCAAACACTGACTCCCTTAAATCGAATTTTACATTGATATTTATAATATTATTCTTAGCTGTTGTGTAAGCATTTTTATTATTTAGTTTATTCTGATTGGCTAATAATCCTAATTTTTAGTAAACCATAATTTATTGCAAAAAAAAAAAATGATAAAAAATGATAAAAAATGATAAAAAAAAGAGTTTTTGATTGGTTAATATGCCCTAAATTTAGTAGACTATCATTTAATGCAAAATTGGCAAATTACAATAAGAATGCATTTTGATTGGCTGTAATGCCATAAATGTTAATATACTGATAAAAATGCAAAGTGATTGACCTTATAAAAATGCTTATGCAACAACTTTACAAAAGTTGAAGTTTATTTGTTTATTTCTTTTAAAAAATATCTATGTGGCCTTTATACATAACTCGCGCACAGTCCAGACAGACAGACGGACACCACTAGATCGACCTCAAATGTCCTGAAACGGATTTGATCTAAAGAGACCCAGGGTATTAAACCGTTATTTCCATGAGACACGTTTTGGCCGTATCAAATGATATATACCCTCTGTAAGCATATTGCTTTGCCCCACCTTGCTTTCATTGTACCATGGTTAAATTAATAGAAAAAAATATATTTAAGATATTATTAGCAAGCCAAATACACAGCTATCAGAGATAATTAGAAAAATATGTGTTAATGCTCTGTTCTACAACTGCACGAACCTAAAAGATTTTACTACTATAACAAAATTTTCTTTCATGATATGGAAAAATAAATGCAAAACTTGTAGGTTCTATAACAGGTGTTGTAGAGCTACCAGGTGACTACAATTTTTTCTGAGTGTACTCGAATTCTGCCAATTTGTGCTTGTATTTATTACACAATGAATTCCTAAAATGTGAATTGCATGGTAGAATTTCAAGGTAGCCAGGCCAGCTGAAGGCAACTTGATATGTCAAACAAATTATTGTAATTCGAATTCGTCCTACATATACACAAAGAGAAAAAAGAGCGCAAAAAATTATTAACATCGAAGATTTTGGAATTGTAAATTTTGAGGCATTGTATGGTTTGTAAAAGAACGTATATTGGAGTACAAGCTAAGTCCAATACCTTCTTTAAGTTAACATTTGTATAAATTCATTCATGAGTGTCGTCACGACCCACACACATAAAAATAATCCAATCATTCCATTTTTCAATATCTAGATGTAATTAGTACAAATATAGTTCTTGTTTATTTCCTAATATTCACCATTATACGATTTCTTTTCTATCCTTGAAAATTGAAATTGCCTTAAAAATAAATTCATTAAAAGGATTATTTTCCCTAATCAATATTTTTCAAAATTTAAAAGGTTATCGTCATTATCCTCATGCAATCAAATTTAAAAAAGAAAGAACCATTATAATATTCCGAGTTAAAAAAGGAAGAACCATTTTAATATTCCGAGGGCTAAAGTAAATCATAACAGCTTCACGATTGGAGAAGTTATTTAAAAAACCACGATTTGGTCCGCAAATAGCTTTTAAAAATCTGTTATTTAAGGACCGCAGTTATTCTAAAAATAGCCACAATTTGAGACCCGAGGATAATCTTTAAGCTTCACGAAAAAATCCACGATTTTAGACCCGGAAAGGTTCCTGAATAATCAAGCATTTGATGTCTTGTAGGAATCTTTAATGTTTAGAAATTTACGATCAAAATCCAGAAACTTTTGTAGAAAATCCACATATTGAGGATGACTTCTTTGTTTCTTGTCTTACTTCAAATTCGTGGACTCCTTATGGAATCTTTTCCAACTGATTTTCCTTCTTCTTTCCCAGTTCGTTAAAATCTGAGACCACATCACACATTAAAAATCAAAACGAAACAATATGTTCTTGCAAAATATTATTTTTTTTTTAAATTTCGATGAACCAAAACAAAATTATTCAATGTCTTAGAATAAAATGTTCTGATTGGTACAAAACAATTTGCCCTGAATTATATTTGTCAATTCGCCTTGCTTACAATTTCGACATATCAAGTTTCCAGAACAGTTGATTTGTTGTAATTTTCGCCTATGTTGCTACCTGGTATTTCTACCATGATTTCACTGTACCATGTGCCAATTCACATTTTAGGAATTCACCATGGATGAAATGAAGGTAGGGCTATGATACCATATGATTCTATTTTTTTATATTCTTTGCTTCAAATCATGGTAGAATAATACAGGTAACAGAAAGTGTTGTTGTACAACAATCTTAACAACAACCACATACAAATTTGTTTTTGTACGTAATACAAGTGTCAGAGGTATATGTCCAAAAATGTTAACAAAATAATAAATTTTCAATAAATTATTTTAATTTCAAAAATACACATTTTTGGAATTTGGATTATTAAATTGAAAATGCAGAAGAATAGTTCTTAAAATATTTAATTTTAATGCTTTCACATCATTCCTCTGCATGTACAGTTGTTAGCTGTTTGTTCTAATCTCTCAACACTTCCAGCAATCGTTAGAAAATTGTGGAAAAGGCAACACCCCGTTCAAGTTGAACCCAAACAGCATACAAACATAAAGTTACTATATTTTGTAATTTTAGGAAACATGAAATATACGACTATATATTCTAACGTGGTGTCGCTGTTCTTTAATCGCAAAAAAAGTTTCCGAACCATTGCCTTTGTTGTTTTGCTAAGTACAACGGCGATTTTTTTCTATTCTTAGGCAAATCAGCTGGGACTTGCTGTTACCTGAAATAATTATACCATGACTTTAAATGTTAATTTTATTTTTCTATGTGTTTGTTGAACTCAAAATGCTTATAGTAACGCATGAATGGACAATATTTATAGTAGTTGTAGCGAAATAAATCTTTAGAGATTTATAAATGATTTTGAAAACAAATTATGAGCTCTGATTCAGTTTTCGCGTTCTTTATTTATGCACATTTTTTTCAATTTGACTTATTTACCATCTATATAAAAAATAAGTTTATGTTTGTTACTACACTTATAACGCAAGAACGTCTAGCCTGATTTTGACAATTCAAACTATTTCGGAATGATCTTTTGGCAGAAAAGCATAAAATCCTAAAAAATCGCGTAAGAATACGTCAAAAAAATCTGACTAAAAAATTTTTTAATGTATATTTTTTAATCTTTCATATTTTTTTCAATTTGACAAGTTTTATTGAAGTTTAAATTTTTTTCTTTAATTCTGAATGTAATATAAACAAAATGCGATTATTGCACAATATGACGTTAAATTGTGATCTTTTCAAACAAACAAAAAATGGCCGATACAGCTGTATATGTAGGGGACATATCAAGACGTGGATCTACTCCTTTAATTTGGCAGTAATACGCCGAAATTCAAATTCATTGGGACTGCAATCAGCAAAAAACCGAATATAATGGACTATACAAATTGGTATATCGAATTGAAAATGTAGTAAGAAAATAATTCATATCCTCCAAAAATGTTTCTGAAACCTTCAGATATTAAAATCGCTGAGTAATAATGGCACTGTGCAACATTGTGAGGGGGTTGGGAAATTCTAAGTGAATAGTATTTGGTTAGTAGATCAAAAGGTTTAAATTTGATACAGTCCTAGGGGTTACATATAGAATCGTTTGTAAAAAATATGGGTCTACGAATTGGTATAGCCCTTATGTAAGTATTTTAAGTATTTTTTATATTTAAGCCATATTTATCAAACTACTGATAATATGAGCTTTTAAGAAAGAAAATGTCTTTTTGAAAAATTATAAGTATGTTATATTCAAAAATATAGAAGTATAAAGATAGGACAAGACAGAGTCAAATATGGCAACCCGGAGAAAATACCTCTGTTGTTATGATATTATAACAACATAGTTATCAATGTTAACTGATTTAAACCGCTAAGGAAGCATGCACATATGGAATAGAAATTTGAACCAGATTTTTAGATTTTTCAAACATTTATTTGTCCTTCGTTTCTGTAATTGTGATTGTTATATTAACATGCCTTTGTCATGAGCTGTTACTTTGTGTATTGTAGACACATACCATATGCTCAAAATGCAATTTGTCTAGTCTTTACCATTTAAGGCCTTTGCTATATCCTCCTAAGGGTGTATCTAAACACATAGGGTTTATTCACTGGATTTGTTAAACCCAGTGGTTTAATATTTAATATTATATTATTGGTTTCTTAAGATCTCCTTTTGTACATGAATACGCAGACTTATTAATACATAGCGTATTCTTACCGATGACTAACATAATGTAAACCCACTCATTTAAGTCGTATATAATTTAGCCAAGAAACTGCATTGTAGTATCACCATAATTTTCAAAAAAGCTTTGAAGGCAAATGGGAAATCCCTTTAAAATCCACACGATCGATTCTACTAACCCTAGTAATTAGATGATATTAGGTCTACTAACTTGTTCCTCGCTACCTTTGATCTACATGCTAGCTGTGAAATTTTTCGCATCCAACCTTAATGTCCGCTTTTGTTGTAAAACATGGGAAATTACATGTTCCGACGAAAACTTATCATAATTTGTGTGCTAATTTGAAATCATGAAATGAGCGAATGATGTGCTATGAATTATTTTTTTTCTTTGAGCTGGAGGTGATGAAAAAAAGTGGTAGGAAGAAAAATGAAATTTATTTTTTTTACAGAAACAGTAAATGTTTCAAAAGTCATGATATATTTTAAGCAAGTTAGAACATTCTAACCTCATGATAAATCTCTGATATCGAGCGATTTTTTTGTTTAGTTTGTGGATTGATTGTAAGATATTACGGTATACATCTCCAAATGCTACTACTTTGTCAACCTTTACTTTCGGATTGTGCAAAACTTAAACACATATATATAACAGCGTTAACTAAAATTCGACGTTCTCGGTCGACATTTTCCACCATACAAGTAAAAAACATGTATTTATACAAAATTCTGTATTTTGATGATTTTAGCGAAATTATTTCGAATTTCGTATTCTACGATGTTAATGAATCTTAAAGGACCACGCCTTCGTATACCCCATATATAACGGTACCGCCCTTTTTCGTTATTTTGATGATATTAGTGACATTATTCAACTGATGCTACAGCCTATGACAAAAATTGCATATGCAGGCCCTCGTCTTTGTATAGCGCCCATATAACGATTTCATTTAAACCGTATTTTTCGACGATTTTTTTTTAAGTTATTCAAGTCTTTCCAAATGGTGGAGGGTATAAAAAGTTCGGCCCAGCCGAAGTTATTTGCCTAATTTGTCATTCCGTTTGTAACTTCCCTAAATATTCCTCGTAGATCCCATAGAACATATAATTTTAAGTCGATTTTACGATGTCAGTTTGTCTGTTAAAATCACTATACTGCCCACATTATTTATCGTATACTATACTGCCCACAATTTGTATAGTGTCTAGAATGGTTGGTATTGAAGCGGCACCTTCCGATACCACTTTGTCACAGATTTGTCTAAAAATTGGTATTTGTAGTTGTAGAAAAGTATAACTGCATTATCTAAACGGTCTTACCGGTATTTGTAGATTAAAGTGGAACCCATTTGAATCCAGATACTTTTATATAATAAAGTTTTCTTTACCCGATGGGTATTAACATTTCGGCCCGGCCGAACTTTCTAAAAAATGATATGTACCAATGATATCTAACCCAAATTAATTGCGGACACTATTAACACTACCCAACTTTTGTGCC
Source organism: Musca domestica (assembly GCF_030504385.1). NCBI lineage: Eukaryota > Metazoa > Arthropoda > Insecta > Diptera > Muscidae > Musca > Musca domestica. The sequence goes on along the minus strand of NW_026712329.1, from coordinate 4,949,155 downwards.
GCCTTTCGTGCACTTAATTATGATGTTATTGCCATTTGTAATGTTCAAAGCTACCGACCACAAGCTTCGTGTGCCTCGCGGTTGCGATACTCATATTGATATGGTCTTAATCTTAATTAGATGCATGTAAATTCGTTTAGATGAACATTTTGCCATTCTAATGTAAATGCCAACGGTGATGGTGGTTGTGATTTCTTAATCAGTTCAACTGGTTTCCTCTCGGTTGGTCTAGCTTCTCCACTGCACTCCAATGGCCAATAACTTGGGAAAGTTCGTTGGACATGCCACATATGAAAAAAGATCATTTACATTAAGATTTGAAAGGCGATTTAAATTTCACCATTTTTTCTAAGGGGGTTCCTCTCATTTTTCTTTTGCAGCGTTATGTGTCACAGATAATAATGACGATCAGACAACCGGAAATGATGCTGACGATGATGATAATCTTGGTGTTAATATTTTTTGCAAGTGTAGACCATGGCAATGTTATTCGCAGACATTTCATTGCAGAAACAAATGTTCGTTCATTTGAATGCATCTTGGATGACGTGGTGGAGCACTTGACACTAACGAGAAAATTGTTGGCCATCTCCAGATGTGTGTCACCAGCTTGAAGTGGTTTCAATTGTCCAAAGTGTCTTTCATTCTATCACGCTGCTTTCTACCTTTCTAATGACTTGTCAAAAACTACGAATCTTTGGTAATTGCCGTAATCGTTTAATGGGTTTTTAATCGCTTTGAAACAAGTCCACTAACTGTGCCCATTAAAATTATAAGTGACACGCTTCAGGTCAGGAAATATATGAGTCCCGATAGAAGTTCTTCTGTGTATAAAAAGCCTCAAGATTAAACCAGTATAGAATGAACGGATATAAAATTAAGAAGGTAAAGTCATTTAAGAAATTTCAAATTCACTACATAGAAAACAGGTTCCCATTTCTGATTTGTGTATATACACTGGATTTATAAATATAAATTTTCACAATGAGATCTTGCCAAATGAGTCATTTTAAAAAAAATATTATAGCATGACTTTACCTTCTTAATTCAACCATATGATAACCTAAGAAAAAAGCAAAGTAAAGTAAAATCGATTGGTAGTAGTGTCCTATATTGATTTCATTGTACTATACAGTGACCGAAGCATTCTACATCACTAAGACTGACAAAAATATTGGAATGTGAGAAAATCGAACGCTTATTTACAATCCCAAGGGAATAATTGTTAGTTGAAAGTTTAACCAAAGAGGTGGACCGAAATACTTATTAGATCTATGGTAAACAAAAATATTGAGACACACGAAATTTTCATGAAAACCGCATGTCATAAGGATTATAATTATTCTAAATGTTGACCCTTTGAGGGAGAGATGGATCGATATCTACCATCTTCGCCCCCATCTTGTGTTGATAGACATGTTTCGATGCACAGAGTTTGAAAGTAATCGGATCCTCATTTCGCGTTTTTATAAGATCCACCATTCTATATATTAATTAACTTTGTCATTCCATTTGTAACTCCTCGAAATACTCATAGTAGACCCTACAAAGTATATATATTCTGGATCAGCGTAAAATTCTAAGACGATCTAACGATGTCCATCTATCTGTCAGTCCGTCTGTCTGTTGTAATCACGCTATCTTTCGAACGAATTAAGATGGAAGGCTAAAATTTTGCACACATGCATAGTTTAACAGTAGGCAGGTTAAGTTCGTAAATGGGCCATGCCGGCCCACGTCTTCGTATAGCCCCCATATAACGTACCTCTCGATATTCGGTATTTTCATGATTTTAACGACATTTTTACCGGAATTATTTCAAATTTCGTATTAAAAGTTCGTAATGGGTACTACAGCCTATGACAAAAATTTGTGTATGCAGCTCCAAGTTTTCGTATAGCCCCCATATAACGGTACCTTCGAATAGTCGGTATTTTGACGATTTCAGCAACATTATTCGGGGGAATCTTTTCGAATTTCGTATTGAAAGATCTTAATGGGTACTAAAACTTATGGCAAAAATTTCGTATGCAGATCCACGTCTTCCTATTGCCCCCATATTTTTTTTATACCCTCCACCATACTATGGAGGGTATATTAATTTTGTCATTCCGTTTGTAACGCCTCGAAATACTCATGTCAGACCCAACAAAGTATATATATTCTTGATCAGCGTAAAATTCTACGACGATTTAGCCATGTCCGTCTGTCTGTCTGTCTGTGTGTCTGTCTGTCTGTCTGTCCGTCTTTCTGTCTGTTGTAATCACGCTATCTTTCGAACAAATTGAGATAGAAGGCTAAAATTTTGCACACATGTATATTTAGCCAGTAGGCAGGCTAAGTTCGTAAATGGGCCATGTAGGTCCAAGTTATCATATAGCCCCCATATAACGGTACCTCCCGATATTCGGTATTTCGATGATTTTAGCGACATTATTCACCGGAATTGTTTCAAATTTCGCATTTGAAGTTCGTAATGGATACTACAGCGTGAGACAGAAAATTATCTGTGCAGGTCCACGTCTTCGTGTAGCCCCCATATAACGGTACCCCCCGATATTCGGTATTTTGATGATTTTAGTGACATTGTTTACCGGAATCGTTTCAAATTTGGTATTTGAAGTTCGTAATGAATACTACATCCTAAGTCAAAATATATAGGTCCATGTCTTCACATAGTCCCCATATAACGGTACCCCCCGATATTCGGTATTTTGATGATTTTAGCGACATTATTTAGCGGAATTGTTCCAAATTTGGTATTTGAAGTTCGTAATGGATACTTCAGCCCATGCCAGAAAATTGTCTGTGCAGGTCCACGTCTACGTATAGCCCCCATATTCGGAATTTTGATGATTTTAGCTACAATATAAACAGATTTTTCTTCAAGTTTCGCATTTAAATATTGTAATAACTTATGACAAAAGTTGCCTATGCAGGTCCACGTCGTCGTATAAGCATTCGGTATTTTTGAGATTTTAACAGAATTTTTAACGGATTTTATTTTTTTTTTTGAAATTGCCAAATTTGTACCAAATGGTGGAGGGTATCAAAAGTTCGGCCCGGCCGAACTTACAGCTTTTTTACTTGTTTTTTTTTTTTTGAAATTCTTCAAATTTCTTCGAAATGGTGGTAGGTATTAAAAGTTCGGCTCGGCCGAACTTATCTTTTTTTTTACTTGTTGATTATTTGAAATATTGACTCGTTGTGGGGAGTGCCAGAAGAATTGCTGCTATATACCCCATCTTCATATCAGATCTTATGTTGGTATTCAAAAATTTGGCCCTTTATGGGGGGATATTTGATGTAGTGGGTCCATATTGTCCATTTTCTTACTGTCCATTCTCTTACTCTTTCCAATGACGAAATAGCGTTCCAAATATTAATTAAACTGTCGATCCGTATTATTGAAATTTACAACTGACGGACAACATCAAAAGTCTACCGAGTGACAATTGCATGCAATACCTCAATATATGTTTTATTTTATTGTAAAGCATAATTTATCACTTGGCGCCATCTTTCTGAGCTTTAGAAGAAACAATCGGCAACAAACCCTTGTTCGACGTTACAACAAAATACAACAACAACTACTACTACAGCTACTTTGACGTTATGCTACGATGACAAATTAAAGTTGAAATTATAAATTAAATAATCACAAATACCTGTCTTGAATTTCTAACATAATTCAGAGTCAGTCGTCTGGAAGGTTTGCCGCTGCTGTGTTCCTTCATTCATTCACTCAGTCGCTCATTCATTCTTTGGATAAAGCGAGTGTCTTTAATAAGTCGGGAGTGATTTATTTGCTCTGTTGTGATTCCAACTTTTTGTTTTCTTCTTCTTTGGAACGCAACACGCCACCATTGATTGTGTGAACATTTTTGTAGCACTGAATGAAGTTCAGTGCGAGAAATGATTTCAGTGGAATTGTCGTCTTTGCGCATGCGCAAATGTTAACAAGTGCGAACTTAAATGGTATGTTGTTTTTCCCTTAACTAATTTTCTAGAATTTTTGTCCAGACTAATGTGTTTGCACTTGTGTTAAGGTATGTTAGGATTGGATTTATTAGGGTGAATACTTGTCACCTTTTTGACCAAAACCATCAACATGCCGAAAATAGGATTAGGGATTAGGATTTGATCCTCTTTATACCCTATAATACCATGTGTTGGGGCTATTATAAGTTTTATTGGGCCAAAAATCATGTAACACCTCGAAGTATTGGTATATATGGATCTTCCCATCTCGCCGAGCTGAGTCGATCTAGCTATGTGTGTACGTCTGTTCGTCTGTCTATGTTAATTTGCAATCACGCTACAGGTCGCAATTATGGCCCGATTCTCACGAAATTGAAAATGGAGGTGGGATTAGTGTTAGAATAGAATCCACAAAACCGCGAATACTTTTAATTCCGGCGAAATAAAAAATACATTAAAATGTTTCTTCCGACCGTTGCAGTTATACTGATAGCCAAGATATCGGATTCATAGCAAAATAGGTACAATATACACGGTGAGATAAAAAACTGCATCAAAGTCAAACGCCATAATTTTTACATTTTTTTTTTTAATTTTATTGAATGAAAGCTAAAAATGTCGAAAATAGCATAACATTTAAGAATAAGTTTAGATTTGTTCGAATTAGTCACCGTTGGCACGAATTATGGCCTTCAAACGGCCAATGAAACCATCACACGCTGCCCGAATGTTGCTCTGTGGTATTTTGGCCCATTCCCGGCGAAGCGCTTGCTTGAGGTGATCGACACCTTGGTATTTTTTAATGCCAATCTTGCTTTCCAAAATACTCCAGACACAATAGTCCAAAGGATTGTTATCCGAAGATTTTGGTGGCCATTGTTCGCTGGATATGAAGCGAGGAACCTCATTTTGTAACCATTCTTGGGTGGCACGTGCTGAGTGCGATACTGATAAGTCCTATTGAAAATTCCAAGGCCTGCGGCCAAAATGTTTGCGTGCCCAGAGCTTTAATACGCCCTTCAGAATATTTTCGCGATAATAATATATTTATTCTAATATATTTATTCTGATGCCACGGTCGATACGAGCGGAGAGCAATCCTCGGCTGTTATGGCGGCCCACACCATTACTATGGTTGGCGCTTGAGTTCTGGGACCAACCGAAGGTGCACATTTTCAGCTGACCTCTTTGGCAAGTAAACACCATCATTTTGGTTGTTTACAAACTGCTGAACAACGAATGTTTTCTCATCAGGAAAAACCAAATTTGGCAGTTCACCACTTTCGGCCAAGCGAAGCAACTCTTTAGCTCTTTTGAGTCTATTTTCTTTCTGACGCTGTGTAAGTTCTTGCACTTTTTGGAATTTCAATGGCTTTACCCCGAACTCATTTTTTAATATCTGCCGAATGGAATATTGCGATATGTTCAGTTCACGAGCCATATTTCAGGCGTTGCGAAGCTGGTTTCGTTCAAGTAGCTTCTTTACTTTTAGAACCATTTCTGCTGATGTTGCTGTTTTCTTCTGTCCACTTCCTTGACGTCGGGCTACGCTACCAGTATCACGGTAACGAGCGATGGTACGAGACACAAAAGATTTATTCACATTTAAAAGCTGGAGTGTTCTAACGGTAGCCACTTGTAGTTTTCCAGCCAAATATATAGAAATCACACTATCACGATTGAATTCCATCACGAATAATTTTTTTTCTGGAAAATTCTCACCAAAAGGCTTTTGTACGGTTGTGAACAAGAAATAGGTCTTATTTATTCTGTATATATGTCAAGAACCGCTGGGCCGATTCTCACAATTCTCATCAATTCGGAATGGTCTCTAGCCAGAAAAGTATAAAATGTAAGAAAATCGCGGAAAAATATGTAAATAAAAAGTGACTTTTTTAAATTTTTGACATATTTATATCGCATGCGATTTTTTTCAATTTGACCAAAAAAATTATAATTTTCCTGATTTTGCAGTCTTTCTACAGGTTACAATTGAAAACTATTCGGCACGGAATTTTGCATAAGAAAAGAGTAAAGGACAGTGAAGAAGTCCAGCATTTTTGCCGATCATTGGATTATATTTAGCTGTATACAGGACCACAACTTTCCTGTGAAATTGTTTTAAATACCTAACCACACGACGGAGTGCGTAAATGTTGGGGAAAGGCCCTCGGTGAAAAAAACCACCTGGGAAAAGCAACATAAACATAATTTAAAAAACGAAATCTTCCAAATGGATTTGGATATAAGAGGGCTTCCAACATATTGTAGTGTTGAAGGGTATCACATGGTCGGCACCGCACCTCTATAGCCTTTGCTTATTTTTTTATATATGGTTAAAAATTCCCTTCAAACGCGATCGTAGTAAATCAAAAAATAAGACAAAAATAGATTGCATCAATATTCCCAAGATATTTTTTTTCCTCGACATTTTTTCGAGTTGATGTCTGAATGTAACATAATGTTTCGTTCTAGGCAGAAATATTTCACGCAAAATTTCACTATAAATCTCAGAATAATCCATATATTTAGCTACATTCAAAATGTATGTACTAAAAGTGAAAATTATGTCTTTGTTTTCTTTACTCTTCATTTAGAACCAAATCCAAATCGATTTAAAATCTCAGGTTATACATCATTTTTGGGGTAAATGCTAAAGAATTATTTTAGAATAAATTTCATTGTGAGTTTCTGAACAAAAGATATGTGAATACTTAATATGTACTGTAGAAAATAGCATAAATTTTTGTTAATAACAAAATTATCTAAAAATTTTGGCACTTTTTCCCAATTCCCTGCGGATTTTCTTATAACTGCACAGTACAATAGCAAGTCTGGTTTATGGTAATTGTCAGTTGATAGTACTCTTTTTTATATCAAAAACGCAAAGGAGTTCTAGGTTCTTAGATCTAAAGTTGTCAAGACCCTTAAATAATTTTTGCCATATACAAAGCGACTCCTATAGTTTGGGATATACATATTTCCCAATATTTAGGATAGAGCTTTGAAATTTGATAAAGAACTTTGAATTGCATCGAGAAACATTGGTACAGAAAATGGGTTCGGTTCGGTTCGCTTTTTGGAACAAAGTTATGCTTTGTGGGAGATATTTGCACCAACTAACAAAAAGTACGGTTTTAACCCTGAAATATATATTAAATACAGAGTGAGATTAAAAAAACTGCAACCAACTTCAGACTGCTGCCATTTCTAAGCCACCAATCTTACAGCCGTTAAAATTATTCCAGTGACAGCTCATTATATTGTTTACAAGCGTAAAAAAGCATTTTGGTGATAAATTTCCAGGAAAAATGTCATTCGTGATAAAATTCAAGCGTGATAGTGTGATTTTTTTATATTTGGCTGGAAAACGACAAGCATTTAAATGTGAATAAATCATTTGTGTCTCGTACCATCGCTCGTTACCGTGATACTGGTACTGATATTTTCTGACTCTGTTACAAATCAGAATATTCCCCGAATGCAATATTGCCGAAGACACTAAATATCTAAAATACACGAATTCCAAGGAATCTTAACTCAAAAATTTCCAAAAGTGTGCTTTTCTATTTTGGTTACTTTTCGATGTACAGGGTTGCCCATATTCGACGGACCCATGGGCCCATTCCAATCGACGAGGCTTGTCCGCAGGCAACATTCTTTGCGTCAATTGAATTTTGTACGGGAACAAATGCAAATCAATGCGAATAATCCGTTGTAAAGTGGACCGAGCCATGCCCAACTGCTGAGAACGGCGTTTTTGGGATGTTCTGGGGACCTCTCAACACTGGCTCGTACGGCAGCGATATTCTCGGCCGATCGCCTTGGTCGACTTTTATATGGCTTCTTCGGATTAGAAAGAGCCTTACCAGTCGAAAATTTTTCGTATAAATGCTTAATGGTGTTCTTAGAAGGCGCACTTCTCACATTTTTTAAATTTTTAAAAGCACGTTGACTTTTCACAATTTACTTCTTCTGTTGAATGTAAATTTCAGAGCGCTCGCGTGGCGTGTATTGGTTCATGGTAAAAATCTGCTTGGACTGACGCTTCAAACGTGGTATGTCATTAAGTGATGTGACATCTCTGTCAAAAGTTATGGCGTTGCCAGATGGGTCCGTCGAATATGGGTAACCCTGTAAACTTTTAAAACTTTTTTTGTTTTATTTTTCTAGCTCTACTTTCATTATTTACTGTGTTATAAAAATACCATGGTACAATGAAATAAAGGTAACCTCATTTCAAATTAGCATTCCCAGCTCTGCATTTTCTGTAGTTTACTATGTCAAATTTTAAGGCATAACAGTTCCCATCTCTGATTTTTTGTGTAAATTTGAAAAAATTGTAAACATATGATATATCAAAATACATAATACCTTGAGATACCATTATATACTTATTACAAGAAGAGGAAAATTTCATATCAACTCCTTTCCATGGTGGAGCGTATAAAATCTATTTTTATAACTCTCATACTCATACCTTGGCACAAATTTAAGCAGCAAATTGAAATTAATATGAAGTATGCCCACCCTAACATACACACGTATGTTCTACTGTTTAAATGACTCTTGTAAATAATTATGATGAAAATGGTCGCAGAACACAGTTGTTTCATTATTTAGTAGTCACTGATGTCTCAAGTTCTATACATTAAGATATATGTGCACACACACCATTTGGGTCCACAACATTTCAATGAACTTTACATAATGTGAAAATACACAAAACACAACATTAGAAAAACTTCGTTGCAAAAAAATTAAACAAAAGTTAAATAAGCAGTTTGGAACTCCGAACAATAAATTACTCCATGTTCTACCTTTAGCTCATAAATAATTTCACAAGACCATGACAAATTTTAAACAGCTCTCGTACCTGAACCCGATTTTCAATTACACAACCAGTCAACTACTGCTTCGTAGAACAGTTCCATTTCTAAGCTGATCTTATCACTTGTTGTACCACATAGACTAAGCTGGGGATGAGCTACCAACCAACATTTATGCTTTATGTGAAATTCTGGCAAACATATCTAGAGTTTTCCAGTTAATGTTTTTTTAGCTTGATAAGCAAGAAAAACGAAGCGGACAATTAATAAACTTCATAAGACGAAGTTGTGGAAAACAACTGTACATTGGCCAATTTATTTTGAATTATTTATGTGGTTTTGTGTTACTATTTTCATATTTATTGACGCAGTAAGTAAGGTTGGCTTGAACGATAAAAAACGGGACTGAAAGATTCAATACCCTACATTGTACAGTAAAAAAAATTGAAAATATTTAAAATAGAATAAATAAAAAAACTCAAAAAATCGCTTGAAAAACTAGATCCGTAAAAAAAATAAAACTCTTATTAATTTAGAACTGGATGCTATTTGGAAGTGTTCTTTTTCTTAAAACAGGGCGAGAATTGTCAAGTATGTTATGGGAAAAAAGTCTTGTTTGGTTTAACACAGTAGGTGAAGTTGATAGGTCCAGGCCTTAAATCACAGCCTAGTATGGAAAGGTAGAATTGATCTAATTTTTTGTCGAAGCTATGTAGTGTCATGTGCAGTGGTAAAAACAATGTGACCAACAGTCATTTTCCGGACAGTTCTACGTTTATACATGGATCCCATATACAAAATTCGTTTCATGACATTTGGAGTCGATCTAGTGATGTCCATCTGTCCCGAGCACTCGATTTCGTCCATATTTGGTACTTAAATTGAACATAGATCGGGTTCGGGGATAGCAAAACCGACCCACCCCTATCGGTCCCACAAAAGGTAATGATTTTCAAAGAAAATAATTTACCTTTTAACAAACAAGAAACATTAAGTTTAGCTAGGCCGAATTTTTTAATACCCTCCGCCATTAGTTAAAAAAACATTTTTAAATAAAAGTATCTTTAAGCGGAGCACGCTTAGATCTGCAAATAACAGCAAGATAGGTTAAAAATACAGTTAAAGTTTGGGTGGAATCGTTTTATGGGGACCAATTTTCTTCTACAAGGAATGTTTTCTTCGCCGGGAATGGGCCAAAATACCGCTGAGCAACATTCGGGCAGCGTGTGTCGGTTTCATTGGCCGTTTGAAGGCCATAATTCGTGCCAAAGGTGACCAATTCGAACAAATATAAAATTTGATGCTATTTCCGATATTTTTTGTTTCAATCAATAAAATTTAAAAAAAAAAATGTAAAAATGATGGCGTTTGACTGTGTTGCAGTTTTTTATCTCACCCTGTATATGCATGCACATATGCATATTTAAAATTTTTAATAAAACGTACTGCCACTCCAGAATCTCAGCTTCTATCAACAACAACTTTTATACATTAGATGCCATGACCTGTTGCTAGATCTGTCATAACTTCTGTGTTTACCTAACAAGTGCCATTGTTGACCATTATTAACGGGTTTTACACCTTACATAAAACGCCTGACCGTGTGGCTGGAATGGCGTTAACTGTTTACATTACATATCAAATACACATTCCCCATTGAATGGAAATCGTTCTAGCATTTCTAAACTCTAAAAAAAAAGCCCCACTGAAAAGAAATCCAGTAAATGAATCAACAAAACAATCTTAAAGAGGAAACGTGATTCATAACAACAATTTAAGAATCAGGTAAAATATTATCTGGGTTTGATGTGGATGACGATGGTGCGCTGCTCGTATCTTTACGCATGGTATGGCTCAGTGAGGCTGCATGGCCTGGAGACACCGGAATTCTGCAAGACTATCTGCAAAAATAAATTCTTCTAAAACGGATCATCATCATTTTAAAGTCTTCGCTTCGCTAGTTCGGTTATCGCTGTTAAGTAAGAAAAGTTCTTAGGCTGATATTCTTTGAAAATTGTTGAAAAATTATAATGATATGGAGTACAGTGGGGACAGTGGGAAGTTGGTTGAACAGATTCTGACAAAACCAAATGGAATTTTTTACTTTTAAATATTAAGAATGTAGGAGAGTAAGTCAAATTAAATTAAAAACAAAGGTTTTCTTCAATTGCAGATTTCGAAAGATGTTTACGATATTATTTTTGTTGAATTATCGCATTTCATCTAATCTCAAAATAAATATTGGGATGTGCCAGGCTGTTTACTATTTCTTTGGCATTATAAAATATTTGACATGTCAATGTTCTCAAGCGTTGATGCATTAACCACAGCATAAAAGGAGGAATCGTAGAGTTGTTCGAGGTCAGTCGTCTGTTGAATTCTGATGGACCAGGAGGGTTTAATAACGTTCCTTCGATAATCATAGCGGCAATAATTTCAGTGTCGTCTTTTGAGTTGAGTATGGTTTATACAATTAGGTTAATAAATTAGGTAGATAAGGGTTTTATAACGTTCTCTTTACTTCTAAGAATATCGTTTTTACGTCGGTAGAGTTAAGAGTGAGTTAAACATATCACAATATTCCATTCGGCGAATATTGAAAAATGAGCTCGGGGTAAAGCCATTGAAATTCAAAAAAGTGCAAGAACTTACACTGCAACAGAATGAAAATAGCCTCAAAAAACTAAAGAGTTGCTTCGCTAGGCCGAAAGTGTTGAACTGTCGAATTTGGTTTACTCCGATGAGAAAACATTCGTTGTCCAGAAGTTTGTAAACAAATAAAATGATCGAGTTTACTTGCCAAAACTGTCAGCGGAAAATGTGCACCTTCGGTTGGTCACCAAAACTCAAGCGCCGGCCATGGTGATGGTGTGGTCCGCTCGTATTAATCGATCGTTGCGTCAGAATAAATGCCGAATATTATCGCGAAAATATTCTGGAGGGTGTATTAAAGACTTGCGCACGCAAACATTTTGGCCGCAGACCTTGGACATTCCAACAGGACTCAGCACGCGCCACCCAAGAATGGTTACAAAATGAGGTTCCTCGTTTTATTTCCAGCCCACAATGGCTACCAAAATCTCCGGATAATAATCCGTTAGACTATTATGTCTGGAGTACTTTGGAAAGCAAGGTTGGCGCTAAAAAATACCAAAGTGTCGATAACCTCAAGCAAGCGCTTCGCCGGGAATGGGCCAAAATACCACACAGCGAAATTCGGGCAGCGTATGACGGTTTCATTGGCCGTTTTAGGCCATAATTCGTGCAAAAGGTGACCAATTCGAACAAATCTAAACTTGTTCTAAAATTTGATTTCCGACTTTTTTTGCTTTCATTCAATAAAATTAAAAAAAAAATGTAAAAATGATGCCGTTTGACTTTGTTGTAGTTTTTTATCTCACCCTGTATTGTTTTAATTCGTTAGAGTTGAGATGGTTTTCTAACTTTGCATCAGTTCTTAAATATGCCGAATTTGTTGTCTTGTAATAATAGTTGGGTTCCCAACCTTCCCTTTATTAAATAGAACATTGTGTTGCAATGTTGGTGTGGAGTGGGGTTTTTTAACGTTCCCTCTACTATAACGTGTTTGCATGTTTCGCTGTCAGTGTCACTCCCATCGATCTGTCGTCATCCAAACCCAGTTATTGTCATCAGAGCCGTCATTGTCACATTGTTTGCTGTTTTGAATTCTGTGCCGCATAGTGCGTTGTATTTCTTACAATCGATCAAGTGATGCATATACAATAATAGGTGTGTCTGGTTACCCTAAAATTTGTAACAATTGTTACAAATTGTTACTGGAAGTCGTCTGTTAACCCGAAAGTTCTGCAAAAGAGAGCGGTTGGAGAGAGAAATTTTGACAGTTCTTTCAGTGAGAGTTTGCAAATTCTTGCTAGACATATTTTTTCTTGCAATCTCTTGCAACTCTTCTTCTTCTCATTCATCTACATTCAATCAGATGTTTCTTATTTTTGTTTATTTATTTTTTTGTGCTTTTAATTTGAAAATATTTTCTTGGAATTAGCAAGGCTAATTGTTTTTGGAGAACAACTTTACAGAATGTGAAAAACACAAATATTAATATGTAATTAGAAAATAAAAGAATATTTCCAATATTTTTAGACAAACGCCATTAGCAACAGGTTTAAAGGATTCCACGGAACGCATCAAATCTATCTTCCTTTTATTGCTAATATTTTTATTTTATTGGCAATTTGCTTTTTATTTATAAAACTTGTAGAATTGGTAGTGCTCCCTTTCTTTTAATTCTTTTAATGGGGGACAAATTGGTTTGTTTGGCAAATCAGCTGATTAGTTGCAAGCTTCTGCAGGAATGCCGTCTGTTTACTTTTCGCATTTTCCTTGCAAAAGAGAATAAAACTACCTTACTCTCTCAGAAATATGTTGCTGGACAATTCCTGCAGGAAAAGTAACCAGACACACCTAATATAAGTATCGTTTTATAAAAGGAAATCCTTCTGCATTCGTCTATCAAATGTCCCCAAAATTAAATAAAATGTCGACTCTGTCTTCTGAACCTACCCCAGCTTCAAAGTGTACGGAAACATACGGAATCCCTGCAAAAACATGCAAGGAATCAGCTGTTTTGTCTAAGCAATCTAATTTGTCGCCATAAAAAGAAATAAAACACGAAAGAATCAACAAGTAAAATGCAGCTGAGTTTGGTTTTCAAATTTATGCATTTGACAAAATCTTATTGTCAAAATCTATATTCATAAATCCATTGTATACACACAAAATCAGAGATGGGAACTGTTTTTTATGCATTGAAATTTGACAGAAAATGTAGAGCTGGGAATGCTAATTTGAAATGAGGTTACCTTTATTTCATTGTACCATGATAATATTATCGAATTTGAAACAACTCCGGTTAATAATGTTCCTAATATCATCAAAATACCGAATAGGGGGGATACCGAAAGGGATGTACTATTATATGTGGGATGCCAAATTTTGAAGCTCTACGTCAAATAAAGTGGCCTTTATCGTGATATCAACAGACGAACATCGAATTTAAAAAAAAATCGGAAAAATTATGCGAGAATTCTTAAATTGCAACGGTCACCACATTATGGAACAATAATTGTTTCCATCTAACCCAAGTTTTTATGCACACTGTATTCAATCTGCCCGATCGTAACCTAACTTCTCAAATCAGCTTTCATTAAAATTTTTCTTATCATTTTTCTCGTTCTCTTCTCTAAACTCTCGGTTAGTTAGTTTTAATTTTGTATGCCACGTGAAGGTTTCTCAGCAAAGTGCAAAGATTATCTATTATCCTGACTTAGTTAAAATGCTTCATTCAAATGCCATGCAGATCAAATACGTTTTCTATGCGGCAGCTAACTCAACACGTATGCGGCGGCTAACAAACACAAAGTTCTCTTGCAGTTATTATCATTTGGAGACCTTATGTGGCGGCAATTCTCAACTGGCGAACGTGACTCAACCTTTTGGCTGAGATAAGATGAAAATTTCAATAGCGTTTGTATTACCATTACTATCGTCTCCATTGACGTTGTTCTCCAGGTCCTAACATTATCGATGGCGTTTAATGTTCTCTCTTCTCCCTTTGTGTTCATCCAAGAGTGCCGTCATTCGCCGGCACAGCACCAGTCATAAGTCTTAAACAAGTCATCATCAACAGATTTTGCCGACGATAAATGTAAACTTGGTAAGAAACACATTTATGGCTTCTTAATTGTCGGCTGGTCATTCGAACAACAACAGCAGCAGCTATGGTCAGATACAGCACCAGACCAATAACACCATAAACCATGCACGACCAGCACACCCGAGGAGGCCAGGATATGGTCATAAATTTGCATTAATGTGTCACCCATCCCTGGTTGTTTGTTATGAATTTCATATTTGTTTGTTTGTCAATGTTGTGCGTGTTATTGTTGTAATAGTTAGTTGTTTTTGTCACCAGGGTGGCATCTTTCAATACTGGGGACTCGGTTGATGTTTTATTGATTTTAAATTCAGTGTTATCGGGTAAAAAGGAATAGCAATCGAAGAATAACAAAGTTGGCTAACATCTACACTTTTGGTGCCAAACTATATATTTTGACACCTCAATAAAAATAATAGATATACGGTTAGATTCGCATTAGAACGCGGCGTTAAGTTCAATATTGTCGTACCCTAGTCATACCCTTCACCATGTGCAAATTTTAGTTATGTTAAAATCGTATACCCTCAAATCGCTTAAATTTGGGAATAACGTTGTGGCAGTACCCGGTTACGAACCCAGGAGACTACTTTTGGCAAAATGTGGACAATATACTTATCAGTTTTTTCACTTTTGTCATTTGACTCTCTTTGAATTTCAGATCACAATATGTCTTTTGACATAGTTTAATACAGGTCGAATTTTGCCCTCTGGCTCCCATAGAATATATTGTGGTGTTAAAAAATGATGTCAAAACAAGTGAATAACACTAAGTTCGGCCGGCCCGAACTTTAAATATCCCCCTATCATAACCAAAAAAAAACATTTTTTTTTTGTGTTCAAAAAACAATTTTTTATACCAAAAAGACTTCAAAATCTTTAATTTTAAAGTTTATCGAGGAGGATATTAGTAAAGCCATTGCACAATAGATCCACATTCAATTTGTTTGTCTATAACTATTTCAATGTCTCCACATGTAAACCCTAGCAACCGACAGTGAGTTCAATATAAATTTTAAAACTTTCATTCCAACAACCAACGGCACATTTTGTGCCATTTTATACTTTTCGTACGTTCATAGTATGCATTTCAAAACCACCTTCTTCGCTCACCTACAGATACCAACCGTGACATCTAAATCAAATTTCAGGATTTCCCTCATTACCAAATTTAGTACTATTAAATACAATTATAGTTCGCATATTCAAAAACAGCTACATATCTCAATTCCCGATTCCAACAGATACTTCAATATAAATTTCAGGATTCTTTCACCCAATACCAGATTTAGTAACATTTAATACTCAGATGTGGATACATCATTCCATTCTAGACACCAACGATCATACAAAATTACTACCACTTACTACTTTTCGAACAATAATTAGAACTTATGTGTTTGTTTTCTCTTTCGAGACGAGCTTAATGATCTGAAATTTGTAGTGAAAAGGTAAGCCTGATAGACACTATCATACACTCACCACTATGCGACGCGTTTCGTCGTTGGTTAAGCGGCTCATCAGGCATATTTGGTGTGGATGATGGCTTACAAGGGCCATTCTCTGGAAAGTAGTATATATTTCGAACTTATTGCAAATTAGCATATGCGAATTATACACTAGAAACTCTCTAGGTTCGACTCAAGTTCTATTGGCAGATCTTTTTCACAGCAAAGTTTTTTTTTTTTGTTTTTGTAGTGATGGATTTTTTGTCCACAACAACTACATTGCTTCCAATGCAAACACTTGTTTTAGTGCTGCTTTAGGAAGACGGGTTAATGGCTCTGAACGTAGAGACGGCAACTTCTAGTTGGGTGCACACCGAGGTCCGCGGTTCAAATCCCACAGCCAGGCTCGGCTGAATTTTTGAGTTTTGCCTTGTAAGGGCGAAGATCATATGTTTTATGATTTATGTGTTTGTTTTCTCTTTCGAGACGAGCTTAATGATCTGAAATTTGTAGTGAAAAGGTAAGCCTGATAGACACTATCACACACTCACCACTATGCGACACGTTTCGCCGTTGGTTAAGCGGCTCATCAGGCATATTTGGTGTGGATGATGGCTTACAAGGGCCGTTCTCTGGAAAGTAATATATATTTCGAACTTATTGCAAATTAGCATATGCGAATTATACACTAGAAACTCTCTAGGTTCGACTCAAGTTCTATTGGCAGATCTTTTTCACAGAACTGTTTAGTACTTTTGTACAGTTATAGCACACATTTCCAAAACCACCTCCATATCTTAACCACAGACACCAACAGTTCTATAGGTTCACATAATACCAAATTGTACCATTTTAGAACTTTTTGTAAGTTCGAATTTCGAAAAACCATTTATCAGAGAATTGTATATACATTGATGTAGTCCACACATAAAAGTATCCCCCCACTTCATTGCATTTTAAAGACTTAAAGTTTTTTCTCCACTCGAGTTTACTGGAATTTACGGTTTAAAATGAAACCCGCTTGACTAATGAATTTTTACTTATTTGCTTCTTTACTCATTTTTAATTAACATAGTCTTTTATGGGCCACCCAATATTAATATCGCCGAAAAAATGTCTACTCAACTTTCCTCTTCGTTCTTAAATAACAAAAATGCAAATAATTTCCACATATTCCCCCCAGATGATTTGAAAATTGTTTTAAGTTTATTTATTGAGCTTTTAAAACTCCATATAAGGCAGATCAGTTTTTTGCTCTTGACAAAAAATGGTTCCCTTTCAATGCGGTAGTAATTATTTAAATCTGCAACGAATTGACTTCCACTTGACACCCTGCCTAAGCGCGTCTTGTTTGAGTATAAGGGGAAGTCAAGGCAGGCACATGGGATGGACAATCTGTGGAATATTCTTGAAGCCATTGTGATGGCATCTGCCAGCGGTATGTGTCTCATGCTTAAGGCGTTTACTGGCTGCATAAACATTTAGTCTTTATACTGTTGTGATTCCTTTTTTTTATTCTTCTCTTGAGATACTTTTTTGTGAATTTGTTGTGAATCATTTCACGATTATTATAAGACGTTATTTTTTCACTTTCATTTGCAGAATGGGCGAAGAGGACGACGACCAACAAACCAAAGAACATGCAGAAGAAGAATGTCTTCAAGGTTTATTCAACCATAATGAAAAACCGAACAGTATTTTAAGGAAGAGATGGTAAGAAAAATGAAAAAAAAAAGAAAAAAACAAGTTAAAAAGCAGTAAGTTCGGCCAGGCCGAACTTTGAATACCCTCCACCATTTGGAACGAATTTGAAAATTTTCAAAAAACAAAATCTTTAAAATTTTAAAAATACCGAATATAGCCGTTATATTGGGGTCTATACGACGTGGGCCTACATAGGCATTGTTTGTCATAAGTCATTACCATATTCAAATTCGAAATTTGAAATAAACGGAGAATAATGTAGCTAAAATCATCAAAATATCGTATATAGGGAGGTGCCGTTATATTGCAGCTGTGCGAAGACCTGGACCAGCATAGACAATTTTCTGTCACAGGCTGTAGCATCCATTACGAACTTCAAATACGACATATCAAACAATTTTGGTGGGTTTTGTACCTAAACTCGTCAAAATACCGAATATAGGGAGGTACTGATGTATGGGGCCTATACGAAGACCTGGACCTGCACAGACAATTTTCTGTCACAGACTGTAGTTCCCATTACGAACCTCAAATACCAAATTTGAAACAATACCGGGGAATAATGTCGCTAAAATCATCAAAATACCGAATATCGGGAGGTACCGTTATATTGGGGGCTATACGAAGACGGGGACCTGCACAGATAATTTTCTATCTTAGGGTCTAGTATCCATTTCGAACTTCAAATAGCACATTTGAAACAATTCCGGTGAATAATGTTGCTAAAATCATGAAAATACCGAATATCTGGAGGTACCGTTATATGGGGGCTATATGAAAACGTGGGCCTACATGGCCCATTTACGAACTTAACCTGCCTACTGGATAAATAAACATGTGTGCAAAAATTTAGCCTTCTATCTCAATTCGTTCGAAAGATAGCTTGATTACAACAGGCAGACGGACAGACAGACGGACATCGCTAAATCGTCTTAGAATTTTACGCTGATCAAGAATATATACTTTGTTAGGTCTGACGTAAGTATTTCGAGGAGTTACAAACGGAATGAAAAAGTTAATGTACCCTCCATAATATGGTGGAGGGTATAAAAACAACACCCAAAACGAACAGATAAGAACACACAGACAAGGGCGAACAAAAATGATGAACGTTCCTGAACAATTTTTTTCATCGTCTTTTTTTTTGATTTATAAGCATTACAAAGGAAGTTTATATAAGCAAATATAAAAAGAAGATAGAAACCAAATCGCTGAAGCTCAGATGACGAGGATGTCGAAGTCCGCCAGGCTGGAAGATGTAAACATAACGACAAAGGAGCTCGAAATTCCACAGACGACGAATCAAACCAAACAAGAGACATCGACATGGAAGCAATATCCTGATGTGAAATAGCGATACAGCGCCAGCAATGATGTTCCTTCCAATGATGGCTATGACGATGACGTCGATGACATACCTGATGTTGTGTAAACATATACACACACACATAAACCCACCACACCGTAAATACTCTTGGTGCACTTCGTTTTTAGTTAACTTATTTTCATTGCACTCGACCAACATCGTTTGTTGAATATATTTCATTATTTTTATTTTGTAGGATTTCGCTTTGGTCTGGTTACCTTGGAGCGTGCCTCCGTTTGGATGTATGCGTTCGATGCTATTTATGCCCTTCGTCTCACTTGCCCTGGCAATTGACGGGGAAACCAATAAACTAAAATGATTTAAAGTTTGTTATTCTTCTGTGACTCTTCGAATGAAATTGATTTTTGCCATTATTTTTCGTCCATACATCAGGTTAATGGAAATATGTTCTCGAAAATCGATTTGTTGTAACTACGTTATATTATAAACTAGCTGGCCCGGTCCGCGTTGCAGGCCCGTAGTTTTTGTCTATTATGCATATTTGTCAAAGCATAATTATTCACAGATATGACTGATATAAGTGTTCACGCACTGGTCGATTAAGTGTTTTAAAATACCTGTACCCATTTTTATGTCGTAGGCTTCAATATTTAAACCGTGGACTTGGAATGTGTGGATGTGCTATACAAATCTATTAAAAAGTATATATCAATCGTATCCCCATGAAAAGGATCAAATTAATTTTTAGTATGGTAAAAATCGTAGCAAAATTTTCCAGTCAAATGAGAAGTAAGTTGGAATTTACTGTATTTGTACACCTCATGATTGAGGGCTGAATGATTCAAAAATAGCCAAAGTTAATTACTTTTTTAAACCCATTAACACCTTAGATTATGCATTAGAGTCCTCATAAGTCCCCCTAACCATGTCGGTCTGTTTGTCCGCCAAAAGGTGGACTTGAAAAAATTCTAAAATTTGTAGATATGTTGAAATTTTTGTGTAAGATTTTCACCCCCCAAATACACATTTTTAGCCAAATCCTTTGAAATATGGTAAAATCAGGAGGTACCTTTATATGGGCGCTACTCCGAAACATCGACATACATTGAAAACTTTCTTCAACCCCTTATAATCCAAGATGACAAATAGAGGTCAAAACAAAAATATAGCAGAACAACATAGATAGAATAGTCAAATATTTTTACAATTTTACTCCCTTTACCGTAAGATGGGAATTAATTTTATTTGCCATTTAAATTGTAAGTTGGAGACCCCATAAAGTCCATATTTTTCATCATAGTATAGTTCAATG
The DNA here is from genome assembly GCF_030504385.1 of Musca domestica. NCBI lineage: Eukaryota > Metazoa > Arthropoda > Insecta > Diptera > Muscidae > Musca > Musca domestica. The sequence continues at coordinate 4,928,859 of NW_026712329.1, read as the reverse complement.
ACGATTCAACAAATATTCGGTGCCGTGCTACTTTCTTATATTTGTAATTTGTTCATGTTTTCACAATTCTGAAATCCTGTTCTGAAAATTTCAAATTTTATGCGAAGAGGTTCTCTACCCCCTTAGAAACAAAGATGCCAAATAAGGGCAAAAAAATGAAAAAAGTGGCCAAGACCCCAAAAATAGCTTAAATAATACGATGGTTGTTTAAATATGAAATCGGGTTGTACCCTTATCCGTGAGTTATGATCGATATCATGACCTGCAAAAGCGATTTAAGGTATCTTAAATATTTGGGAAGAATTTCTGGAAGGATAGAAATCCTTTTCTTACTAAAAGTCCCATTTGTTCTACAATTTTGCATTCTTTATATTTGGTATTTTACTGATTGTACTCCCAAAGAATTTTGCATTTTGAGCTCTCATTGGACGGATTATTGTCACATGAAAGAAGTAGGTCCACACTTTGAAAAGAGCCTCATTAGACTTTTTCGGTCATTTTTGTTTGTTTAAATGTGTTCGCATATTCCAGCTGAACCACGATGTAGGCCCTGGAGTTGAAAGGTAAATGTCAGTTAACATCGTATTTCACACTTATTTCATTTTTCTTTTTGGTGAAAAATTGTATATACTGAAAAATTATTCTTTATTTTGTTCACAAAAAAATCAACTGAATTCAATATGATAATACAAATTGACAAAAGAAGAATAACAAATTGAAAAAAATCTTCAACTTGTTCGCTGATTTTTTACAGCAAATGTTTGAAGATCCTTACAAAGTTTGTCAATAGAATGTACTAATTTTTTAAATTTCGATTTTTTTCCCGATTTGAGAATTTTTGCAATGAGATCTCTATTTTCGTGATTTGGAAAAAGTAATTATCTTTTAACTTTCTTTTATATATATAAGATACTAGGTTATTTATATAGATTTATTTAAGGTTCTAATATATTGAAATCTGAATAACAAATTATACAATGCCATATTAACAAGTAAAAAAGCAAATAAGTTCGGAAAAGTTTCGTCTGTCTACTGTCCGTCTGTCCCGCTATCTTTCGAACGAATTGAGATACAAGGCTAAAATTCTGCACACATATTTATTTTTTCAGTAGGCAGGTTAAGTTTGTAAATGGGAAATGTAGGTCCACGTTTTCATATAGCCCCCATATAACGGTACCTCCAGATATTCGGTATTTTGATAATTTTAGCGACATTATTCACCGAAATTGTTTCAAATTTGGTATTTGAAGTTCGTAATGGAAACTACAGTCTGTGACAGAAAATTGTCTATGCAGGTCCAGGTCTTCGTATAGCCCCCATATAACGATACCTCCTTATATTCGGTATTTTGATGATTTTAGCAACATTATTCACCGGAATTGTTTCAAATTTGGTATTTGAAGTTCGTAATGGAAACTACAGTCTGTGACAGAAAATTGTCTATGCAGGGCCAGGTCTTCGTATGGGCCCATATACCAGTACCTCCCTATATTCGGTATTTTGACGAGTTTAGGTACAATACTCACCGAAATTGTTTGTCGTATTTGAAGTTCGTAATGGACGCTACAGCCTATGACAAAAAATTGACTACGCAGATTCAGGTCTTCGCACAGCTCCGATATAACGGTACCTCCCTATATGCGATATTTGATGATTTTAGCTACATTATCACCGTTTATTTCAAGTTCCGAATTTGAATTTAGTAATGACTTATGACAAACAATGCCTGTGTGGGTCCACGTCGTATAGGCACCAATATAACGGCTATATTCGGTATTTTTAAAATTTTAACAAAATTTTTTCAGGATTTTATTTCCAAATTCGTTCCAAATGGTGGAGCGTATTCAAAGTTCAGCCCGGCCGAACTTACTGTTTTTTAACTTGTTAAAAATATGCCTGTGTCCGTCAAACTAGAACTACAACAATTCTGTCACAAAACCTTGATAGACATCCTAGACTATCACTCAATTGGAAACCGTTATATGGGGACTATCCGAAAACGTCAACCTTTTTTACATATGCTGTCGTACCCATTACGAACGAAACAGTTCCATTGAACTTAAAACGTGAATTTGCATACGAAATTTTTTGTCATAGGCTACAGTACCCATTGCGAACTTTAAATACGGACTGGTTACAATTCCGGTGAATAATGTCGCAAAAATCATAAAAATACCGAGTATCGGGAGGTACCATCATACGGAGGCTATACGACCTGCATACGAAATTCTTAGTCATAGATTGTAGTACCCAAAATACCAACTATAGGGAGGTACCCCTATATGGGGCCTATACGAAGACGTGGACCTGCATACGAAATTTTTTGCCGTAGGTTGTAGGACCCATTAAGATCTTCCAATACGAAATTTGAAACGATTCCGGTGAATGATGTTGCTGAAATCATCAAAATACCGAATATCGGGAGGTATCGTTATATGGGGGCTATACGAAAACGTAGACCGACATGGCCCATTTACGAACATAGACCGACATGGCCCATTTACGAAATTTTGGCGTTCTATCTCAATTCGAACGAAAGATAGTGTGATTACAACAGACAGACAGACGGACATCGCTAGATCGTCTTAGAATTTTACGCTGATCCAGAATAGGGTCAATAATGAATATTTGTATGGTCTATTATGAATATTTAGAGGAGTTACAACCGGAATGACAAAGCTAATGTACCTCCATAGAATGGTGGAGGGTATAAAAAGACTTTGTAAAAGGATAATGTCGGGCGGAACAGATCATTAAATGCTCTACACCAATAAATTAGGTCCGCCAAATATTTTTTTTTTTGAAAATCGATTTAGCTTCGGTTGTGTGGCAAGTAGCGCCGTCCTTTTGAAAGTAAATGTTATCAATATTCTGTTTTTCATTTTTTTAATGTCCTCCACCATTTCAAAGAAACTTGAAAATTTTTAAAAATCCGTAAAAAATTCTGCTATAATATTAAAAATGCTGGATATTAGATATTACTGTTATATGGGACTATACGAAAACGTGGACCTCAACAGATAATTATCTTCCAGAAAAGGGGGTGTCTACTACGAACTCGAAGTTTAAGATAATTCTGCTGAAAAATATATTTAAAATGATCAAAATACCGAATATTGAGAGGTACCGTTATATTGGGTCCATACGAAGACTTGAATTCGTATAGACAAATTTTGTGTCATCAGCTGTAGTACCCAAATCAAATCAAATTAAAAAATCTAGCTAAAATCCGTAAAACACAGAATGTTTGTAGGTAGATACCAAAACATGGACCTATATAGACATTTCTATGCATGGATTTTTCTTACCAGCTGGTAATACAAACTGACAAATTACAGCGAATTCGAGTTAAAACTATGACTTAAACCACCAAACCACCTTAAATCTGGCGGTACAGTTATATGGGACTATACCAAAACATGGACATACTTGGCACATTTAATGCTAAAAGTCCTGCAGATAAACCTACTTCATTTCGTTCGGAAGCTTGATTGATTTCCATACACGACTGGTGGAGGGTATAAAAATATAGGTTTCCACATAAAAATGTCGAATATATTCAACAAAGTCACGGAAATGATTAAGGACTTTTATATCCTCAGTATTATGGCTTCAGACGGTTCGATATGACCAAAATGTGCCTTATCGAAGTAACAATTTTACACCATAGGCTTTTATGAACGAAATCCGTTACAAGACATTTGGAGTCGATCTATCCATATTTGTTTCCCGAAAGAAGTATTTGATTTGATCCTAACCTGGTATATTGTAAAATGTTTTGCCAAGTTTAAATCGCGTTCGAAGATGACCAAAGGTCCGCCCACACCTTTAGGTGGCTTTCTCATTAAAGTATTAATATGAGTGATGGGAACATCCGATAGTATTCAAATTCAACGCATCGTGAATATTTCGAAAATGAAAAATATTGGAACGCTCTTTCCGGTTCCCGAGAAAATTTTCAAATTCTGTTGATATTTAAATTTTTATTTACAGCTTTTACGTTTTTGGATGAAAAAACATTTTAATCGTATTAGGAACGCGATATTGAGAAATACCATTTATCTTTCGTAATTTTCTTTTCAAATTAATATATTTTGAAAAAAGTTTAAAATAAACAAAACAACTGTTTGCATTTGTTATTAGTATAGTTGAAGTTACAAATCTGAAGCTAGAGTCGTGTTTTATAAATTTAATTAAGCTGTCCTACCTTGTAATGATTGTATCATGACCTAACCTTACTCTGTGATGATAAATAAATAGTAAAAATGTTGAATAAATTCGGAAAATAATCCGTCAGCGTTAGATTTGGCATAAATTAAACAAATAATTATCATCTATATCTTTAAAGAGGAAAATGTTTGTATGTATGTTTGTTTGTAATTTTTGGACTCGAAAACCGCAGAACATATTTTCCTGAAAATTTTCAAGTGTACTACAACATTGCCTGAAAGTAACATAGTAACATATACATTTTTGAAATTCCACTTGGAGCTGGAGATATGGCATCAGAATTGAATGTACCTCGCAAAAATGTAGATTTTAAATGCACAGATACAGTCTCCAAATTTGGAATGCATAACGGAATTTGGAAAAAAAATAAATTAGCAAAATATATATACATATACGATATGTATGTTCTATTTTAATGGAATTTGGTATGAGCGACGGGATTTGACCAAAAAATAATTTTTTTAAATTATTATGTTTTCGGCCGATTTTACATATTTGATGCAACCAACGCGATATATATGTCCGATTCCAATGAAATTCGAACAGAGTGACGAAATTTGACACCAAAAATTTTTGCCAAATTATATTAAAATCGGTTGAGGTTTGGGTATAGCTCCCATATACAGGGTGAGATGAAAAACCTGCAACCAACTTCAGACTGCTGTTATTTTTAAGCCACTCGTCCTACAGCTGTTAAAATTATTCCAGTGACAGCTCATTATATTGTCTACAAACGTACAAAAGCATTTTGGCGAGAAATTTCCAGATATTGAAAAATTAGCTCGGTTAAGGCCATTGAAATACCAAAAACTGCAAGAACTTACACCGCAATAGAATGAAAATAGACTCAAAAGAGCTAAAGAGTTGTTTCGATTGGCCGAAAGTGGTGAACTGCCGAATTTGGTTTTCTCCGATGAGAAAACATTCGTTGTCCAGCAGTTTATAAACAAACAAAATTATCGCGTTTACTTGCCAAAGAGGTCAGCTGAAAATGTGCACCTTCGGTTGGTCAACAGAACTCAAGCGCCGGCCATGGCGATGGTGTGGTCCGCCATAACAGCCGATGGTCGCTCGGAATAAATGCCGAATATTATCGCGAAAATATTCTTTAGGTATGCAAAAATTCCAACAGGACTCAACACCATCGCACTCAGAACTCGCCACCCAAGAATGATTACAAAATGAGGTTCCTCGCTTGATTTCCAGCGCACAATGGCCACCAAAATCTCCGGATACCAATCCGTTACACTTTTGTATCTGGAGTATTTGGGAAAGCAAGGCTGGCACTAAAAAATACCAATGTGTCGATCATCTCAAGCAAGCACTTCGCGGGGAATGGGCCAAAATACCACAGAGCAACATTCCGGCAGCATGTGACGGTTTCATTGGCCGTTTGAAGGCCATAATTCGTGCAAAAGGTGGCCAATTTGAACTATCTAACTTATTCTAAAATTTGATGCTATTCACGACAGTATTGTTATACACACACAAAGTTGGCCGAAGTCGGGTACACTCAGGAAAAAATTTAACCAGCTTGTAACTTTACCTTACCTTTTTATTGTACCATGGTCGTATTATTGTTTTTCAAATTTTGTTGAAGTTCAACCCTTGCCTATCGCTAAAAACAGTCCCTAGAGGTCAACATTTCGAAGAATCATTGATATCGAAAGGTCGAATTGGTCGAATGATCCAAATTCTCATCACAAGATTTCTTTCTATAAAAAACTGGAAATAATTAAATAAAACCAAACAACATATTCCATAATTATTATTTGTATAAAAATGTTTATTTTATTTATTGACTTTGCAAATACTCATACAAGATTAATTCACATTATTTATTCGTCACTTTTCACTTCATAATTTGTGGTATTTTTTCCTTAGAACTAAATAGTTTTCAACGTAAAAAATAAACCAAAATACAAAACTTTAAGAAGTCTTCCTTAAATGCTAAACAAACAGAAACACAAGAAATATTTATTAAATACATTTTAATATATATTAAAATAAGAAAAGTTGTTTTCTACAAAAACGTATTTTGTTAGTTTTTTATTAAATCTAATTTTTTTTGATATATAGTTGGCAGATGGTTTCACAAGCAAAAGTAAGAACTAAATTTAAAGAATTTTGAATTTGAATGGGGGATGGGGAACCATTTTATTCGAATTAAAAGTTCCAAATTTATTTCTTAGTTTCGCAGGTAAAACCGGGTAAATTCACCTTAATTTAAAAAAAATTTTTTTCATTATTGTATCCATTTTGAAGTCAAATACATCTACTAATGTATGTTTGTATGCTTATAAAATAATTGATATAAATCCCTTATACCATAGTGGGAGGGTATACATTTTCTTATCAGTCCTCGGGAGAAATTATTGTTGGTCGTTAAATATAAACAAAAAAACTTGCTGTAATTATTTTTTTTTTCTAGATTAATAAATTTTGTGTTTGATATTGGCTGTCTTCAGAGATAATCTGTGGATGGCTTAAACTCAAATTTCGCCATACTGATCATCTGTGCTTTGTAAGCTGGCTCAAGTGATTTTTTGGGCAATAAAAAAATAGAAAATTTCATTTTATGATTTTATTTTGTATTTGAATTGAGGGTAAGATTTTCTTATGTTATGATGTGATTTCATCAGCCTTGACTCGTTTTTGTTGCTTCCATAAACTTGTTGGTTATTATTTAAATTTTTAAGATTCTATATAAGGTTTATATGTGTTATAAAATTAGGATAGGTTTGTGAGCTTTTATGATTTCGTTGTTGTAATAGGCTTTGTCAATTAAATAACCCATACGATTTTAAGGATTTTAGTGCCCTTTTGTTCGTGTTTGGTGTGATGAAAAAAAATAAACATTTTACGCAACATAATTATCTGAGGCGTATATTGGAGTGAATAGGAATTTGGCAAACTCTAAGGGCTGCCCAATTTAGATCACGAACTTTGTCAAAATATTCTTCATCACCTCAAACTTCGATTTTATTCACCAATTCAATTTAAATTTTTTCAAGTGATTGGACGTGAAATCAGAGTCCAATAGTTTCACTACTTTCATCGAAAATTGCCATTGTTTGTCCACGATTTGGTATAGCCTCCATTTTGTTTTCGAATCTCATACCAAACAAGGCCTACTAATTCAATGGGAAATATTATTCGTCAGGAAATGTGAATTTTTAAAAGCATCATTCGTCTCGTCGACAGATATATAACCTTTGTTTGCATTTTTTTGGAAATCCTTGTACATTTGTGGGAGAGGTATATCCCATTTTGACACGGCATCTTAAATTGTAATAACGGATAAGCGAAGTTAAAAAAAATTGACAGAAATTTCATGTTTTTAAAAAATACTATTATTGAACATTTTTTGGGGAAAGTACCAGAAGGAGTAAAGGGATATAAATATTTTTAATAGAAACCCATAATTCGAACTCTTCCCAAAACATATTTATACCCTACAACACTATGTGTTGAGGGTATTATAAGTTTGATTGGGCCAAAAATTATGTAACACCACGAAATATTGATTTCCCACATAGGAAAGTATATATGGATCTTCCTATCTCGCCGAGCTGAGTCGATCTAGCTATGTATGTCCGTCCGTCCGTCTGTCCGTCTGTCCATGTTAATTTGTAATCACTCTACAGGTCGCAATTATGGCCCGATCTTCACGAAATTTAAAATGTAGGTGGGGTTAAGTTCAGAATAGAACCCTATTTCTTTTGGAGAGGATTGCATAATATTTAGGGGTTGAAATGGACCAAAAACTGAAAAATTTGCTGATTTTGCAGTTGCTCTACAGTTCACAATTATAGACCAATCGACGCGGAATTTCGCATGTAGCTAGAGTTTAGGGCGGGGAAGAAGCCTACCAATTTGGGTGGTCATCGGAAAATATTTAGCGGGTAAAATAGACCATATCTTTTTTGTTGAAAAAATTCAAAATTTTTCATTAAACCGCGAATATTTTAAATCGCGGCGAAATCACAAAGCCATGACAAGGTTACTCCTGATCTTTACATTGATGTTAACATCCAACAAACCGGATATATAGCAAAATAAGTGCGATATATATGTCTATCAAAGAAGATATGCTTGAAAGATCTCTTATATGTCGAGAACGGCTGAACTGATTTCGACAGTTCTCATTAATTCAGAATGGCCTCTTGGCAGGAAAGAAAAAACGTCTTAAAAAATCGCATAAAAATATCTCTATAAAGATGAAAATATTGATTTTGTAAAATTTTCTCATATTTTTTCAATTTTGTCATATTTTTGGCATATTTTCATTTTGAATTAAACATTTGGTAATATTTCTACAGCTAACAAAACTAAGTAGTTAGGATATCAGGATATCATATACAGATCGCATTTATGGCCCGATCCTTACGAAATTTTGCATGGGGATAAGATGAGGGTCAGAATAGAAGCCTATTCTTTTTGGAGATGATCGCAATATATCTAGGGGTTGAAATGGACCAAAAAACCAAAATTGTCAGCAGGTCGTAATTATCGCCCGATCCTCACGCACATTTGAATTGGGGTTACCGGACATTGCAAAAGCCAAGCAACTGCGGATGGCCATCCAAAAATATTCAATGTGTGAAGGAGTTTGCCAACTTTTGTAGACAAAATACGAAAATGTCCATTCCAGTGACTTTTTGGAGAATTCACAAATACAGGAAAGACGCACTTCTGACTATTTCGTTAACGCTGATTTCGTGGAAGAATATAGTCAAATGTCTGTATCTCAAAAAAATAAAAAGCCAATAATAAATGTTAATCTTTTGCCACTTCTAAGAGACTATGGGTCTTTGGGAAATATTGGTTCCAGATCTAGGAAGACCATTTACGTGCAACATCTACCAATAAATTTGAAATGAGCAAATTAGTTTAAGTTGCTATTATTCGAAAATTAGAGAACGAAACCTGATGGTTTTCTTTTATTATTTGTCACAATATCTTGTGGAATTCTTTCGAGTATCTCGCCTATATGAACTGTATCGTTTATTATAGTGTTGTAGGGTATTCAACGGTCGGCCCCGCTCGACTGTAGCCTTTGCTTACTTGTTTTTTTAATTTAATTAATCTTGAAATCTCTCAAAGTTCAAAAGCTGTCGAAAAAATCCAAGCCTTTTATTAAGGGATAGGAGTAGAAGATCTTTGGGCATCGGTGTTACTGTTATGTGGGGATTATACAAAATTATATCTGCTCCCAAAGTAGTTTTAATACACATTTTTAGCAAATTCGATTGGAAAATTTGGTCAAGACTCTCGAAATAGATAATATAATAAAACGTGGGCCTACACATATAATTTTTTTAAAGGATGTTTTCTTCTTTCTATAAACTCAAAATATAAAAAAAATTTCTTAATTTAAAAAAATAAAAAATCAGTAAGTTAGGCCGGGCCGAACTCTGAATACCCTCAACCATTTGGAAAGAATTAGGAAATTTTCAAAAAAATAAAATTCATTAACAATTCTGTTAAAATCTTAAAAATATGGATACGATATTGTTAACTTATATAGACAATTCTATTTCAGGGGGTAAAGTACTCACAAAGAACTAATTGTGTTGAATTTCAGACAATTCCATTGAAAAATGTGGCCAAAATCATAAAAATATGGGGGCTATACGATATCGTGGAGCTATATGGATAATTCTCTTCCAGGGGATAAAGTACTCACAAGGAACTACTTGTGTGGATTTTCAGACAATTCCATTGGAAAATGTGGCTAAAATTTTAAAAACACCTAATATCGAAGGTGACGTTATATGGGGATTGTCGATCTATATAGACAATTCTCTTTCAGGGGGTAAAGTACTCACAAGGAATTCCTTGTGTGGAATTTCAGACAATTCCATTGAAAAATGTGGCTTATATCATAAAAATACGAAATATCAGGGGTAACGTTATATGGGGGCTAAACGAAATCATGGACCGATATGGCCCATCTTCGATCTTGACCTGCCTGCAGGCAAAAGACAGACTTGTGCAAAGTCGAAGCTTCCTACCTTAATTAGTTTTGACTGTAGCGTGATTACAACAGACGGACGGACGGACAGGGCTAAATCGTCTTCGAACTTGACCTGCCTGCAGGCAAAAGACAGACTTGTGCAAAGTCGAAGCTTCCTACCTTAATTAGTTTTGACTGTAGCGTGATTACAACAGTGGACGGACAGGGCTAAATCGTCTTAGAATTTCATGCTGATCAAGAATATATATACTTGGTTGGGTCTAAAATTATTATTTCGATGAGTTACAAACGGAATGACGAACTTAATATATCCTCCATACTATGAATGGTGGAGCGTATAAAAATACTTGAAATCGTGATACACCCTTAAATAGGGCTGTACCAAAACGTAAGCCGACATAACCCATATTTTGTACAAATGATACATGTAACCCATACGACCGTATCAAATTGAAAACTTTATCATAAATTTTGGGAAGCGTGCATGACCCATATTTTGTACAAATGATACATGTAACCCATACGACCGTATCATATTTAAAACTTTATCATAAATTTTGAGAAGCGTATAGCAACATACTTGAGGCCCTTTGTGTATTGTAAGGGATAAATTTAGTGGTTCCTTAAAGTGTTTGGCATGGGAACCGAAAACTATTCACTAAGAATTTACCAACCCCTGGATTGCTGTTTCACAATGTCATTACACGCTATTACGCATGGTCCTCCGTATAACAGTACTAGCGATTTAAGAATCTTGAAAGTTGCGGAAGTATTTTCAGAGGGTATGAATCCTTTTCTTTCCTCCTTATGTTCAATTCGCTCTGCCATTTTGTGTAATCCACATATTGCAGTAACTATTTATATTCGATATTTTACTGATTGCAGCCTATGTTATCCTATTATGCCAAGATACCATTCGAAATAGTGTGAATTGTTAAAATTAGGCAGGCGTTCTTGAGGCATAAATTCATTTTATAATCTGTTGCCAAAATTAATTGTTAATAAGTCTAAAATCTAATTAGATTAACTTTGATTGGGAAGTAAAAGTCGATTTTCGATTTTAAATTTTTTTACTGAAGACAAAAATCTTTTAATTTTGAAAGTTGAATTTTGTTCTCGTCTCTGTATCCCTTATTTAGAAAATTTTTATCCGTAGATCAATACATATTCTATAAAAATGTAAAAGCTCCTTTATTAAAAGATTTTTAAGATAAGATTTCGAAATTTTCTTCAAGAAATTTTGTGAAAGGTTTAAATATGTTCTTTCAAATCTATAGATCATATTTAAGATAAGATTTTTTGGTAAGATTTCCTAATTTCCTTCAAGAGATTTCGTGAAAGTTTTTAATGTTTTCTTTCAAATCTATAGATCCCATTTAAGGAAAGACTACAGAAGTCTACAATATCCTCTGCTGCTGTTCTATAAATTTCCATCACACCAAATGAAAGCCCGTTTTCTTGATTTTATGGCTTCTAAAATTTGTTACAACTTTATGTGTTCTCTTCAGGATTCCAATATTTAATATTTTCAAGTTGTGGTCCTCCCTGTGTCTGTGTAATTGTGTGTGTTCAGTATTTTATTCCCTAACGTAAAAATACTTAAGTAACTACTTGCATTTCGTTTATTTTGTGGTTTGTTTCCTTAGGCTTAGGATTAGACTTTTTGTATGTAGGCGAATGTTTGTTGTTCCTCGGCTTTACTTCCTCCCGAACTGTTTACGATACAATATTTTTATAGTAGGATGGTTTCTTTTGATTCTCTTTGATGACATAGAATCCCTTCGGTTTGCCATTACCCGAAAAGTATTTATTGAAGCTATTCTTGTTGACGGTATTGGCCGGGGCATAGTACGAGGGCGATTTGCGTTTTAGGGACTTTTTATAGCTCATCATTGAGTCGTGATGATGGTGATGATAAGACTTCTCGATCGACTCATTCTCCCACGGTTTGGACCAGGTGGGTATGTTGTGGATATCAATCAATTGCTGGACTTTATGTGGCTCCACATTGGCCACACTGGGAAAACGCTGTTGTTTCTCTTCGAGTATTTTCTTAATTACCGGCAAATTCCAGTGGTAGATGCGTCCGGGTTTACCATTCGAATTGAAGGGGAAGGAGACCTAAAAAGAAAACCAAAAATCAACTTAGATCATATAAATAAAACAAAGTCAACAACGATTCATGAAAAAAGAGAGAAGAGAGATTTTTGGAAATGAATATTTTGTCCAAATGGTATGTCTGAATAAGTGCAGGCATGATAATATTGTTGCCATTTACATGATGTTTAAAATTTATTATGTTCGAGTTCAAATGCTAATTAGCAACATATTTTATTGTTGTTGTTGCTACTGATGTTGTTTTTAATTTCCCCTTAAGCTTTCGTTGCACAATCACAAATGCCACCACCATCATTATCATCATCTGCAAACAAGGATATAGCAATCACTTGCGGCATTTGTGTGCGCATCATACGCTTGAATGCATTCCTTCCCCCAGTCACCTCCCCTCTCTATAAATGACCAGAATAAATGCTGCTGCATTTTTTTTCAATTTTGGCATATTGACGCAGTGGTGTTACAAATTTTAATTAAAGCTGTCCAATGATAAACATCAAAACAGCATTCATTGGAATTTATGGGGACACCAATCGAAGCTACCAAACGTCATTTGTTGTGACTTATTTTGTGCACATGCTTCAACAGCCAATGGTAGTTATCTTGAATTTTGATTTTACAACAACTGGACCAATATCGATCATCTGAAGTCAATTACAAGTTGGCGAATACATTTTGCAGATAACAGTAAGGGAAATTAATTGAAGCTAAATTTAGAAGAGGAGGAAGAATAAAGTGAAGAATGATAAATGAGGCACATTTTGACCATATCAAAGGTAAATATAAAAAGGTGAAATAAAAATCTGCAACAAAGGCAAATGCCATAATGTTTACATTTTTTTAATTTTATTGAATGAAAGCCATTTCGAATAAGTTTAGATTTGTTCGAATTGGTCAACTTTGGCACAAATTATGGCCTTCAAACGGCCAATGAAAACGTCACAAGCTGCCCGAATGTTGCTCTGCGGTATTTTGGCCTATTCCCGGCGAAGCGCTTGGCTGAGTTGATCGACATTATGGTATTTTTTAGTGCCAACCTTGCTTTCCAAAATACTCCAGACACAATAGTCCAACGGATTGGTATCCGGAGATTTTGGTGGTCATTGTGCGCTGGAATTGAAGCGAGGAATCTCATTTTGTAACCATTCGTGGGTGGCGCGTCCCGAGTGCGATGGTGCTGATTCCTGTTGGAATGTCCAAGGTGTGCGGCCAAAATGTTTGCGTGCCTAGAATATTTTCGCGTTAATATTCAGCATTTATTCTGATGCCACGGTCGATTAATACGAGTCGAGAGCGACCATCGGCTGTTGTGGCGGCCCTCACCATCACCATGGTCGGCGCTTAAGTTCTGGTGCTCAACCGAAGGTGCACATTTTCAGCTAACCTCTTTGGCAAGTAAACACGAGCATTTTGTTTGTTTACAAACTGCTGGACAACGAATGTTTTCTTATCGGAGAAAACCAAATTCGGCAGTTCACCACTTTCGCTCAAGCAAAGCAACTCTTTAGCTCTTTTGAGTCTACTTTCTTTCTGTTGCGGTGTAAGTTCTTGCACTTTTTGGAATTTCAATGGCTTTACCCCGAGCTCGTTTTTCAATATTTGCCGAATGGAATATTGTGATATGTTCAGCTCATGAGCCATTTTTCGGCTACTGCGACGCGGGTTTCGATCAAATCGATTCTTTACTTTTCGAACCATTTCTACTGATGTTGCTGTTTTCTTCCGTCCACTTTCTTGACGTCGGGCTACGCTAGCAGTATTACGGTAACGAGCGATGATAGAAGACACAAAAGATTTATTCTCATTTAAATGCTGGATTGCTCTAACGGTGGTGGTTTTCCAGCCAAATATAAAGAAATCACACTATCACGCTTAAAATCCACCAGGAATAACTTTTTTTTTTGAAAATTCGCACCAAAATGCTTTTGTACGATTGTAAACAATATAGTGAGCTATCAGTGGAATAATTTTAACAGCTATCGGACGAATGGTTTGGAAATGAAGTTGGTTGCAGTTTTTTCATCTCACCATGTAGTCCTAATCCCAAGAATCATTGGTCTAGGGTCTTCGCCATATTTTCCAATAGATATGGTTTGTTTTCTTTTCTTTTTCGTAATAGATTTCTATTTTCAGCTCTAATTTAATAATCTTATGCATTTGTATGTTTTTGGTCAATTTTATCTGTGATATAATGGCATGCAGGCTAACGAGACAATTCTTGCCAAATGAAAACGTAACAGAAGCTTGAAATGTCATTACGCCATCTATTGGAAGAATTGAAACCTTATTTATTTTTTTCAACATAAATATCAAAAACTCATATAAGACGCGATTTATTGACATACTAGCTGAACCCGGTGCGCTTCGCTACCCCTTTTGATTTTATATGCATTCAAAATTTTATTTACGAATATATCTATATATATATATAAATGTAAGTTGTGTTAGTTACTACGCTTATAACTTAAGAACCGCTGGACTGATTTTAACGATTCACACAAATTCGGAGTTGTCTCCTCTCCGAAAAGGATAATATCCAAAAAAATCGCGTAAAAATGTGATATATTAACATTTTCATTGTGACTTTTCAAATGTACAATAGTAATGTTTTATTTTGCATGATTTTTTTCCATTTTGACTTACTTTTTTCTAACGTACATTTGTAGTGTTTTTATATTTTATTTTTGAATTCGAATATTAATACCAATTTATTTAATTGACTTGATTTCTTGAGAACTGAAATTGATGGCGGGTTACATGGAAGTGTAGTACCGAATTATGTGGTGGCGAACGGAATAGATGATATTGAAATAATTGAACGCGGTCACACCAAAGTTAAAAGATAATTACTTTTTAAAAATCGCTAAAAAAATCATGAAAAAGAGATCTCATTGCAAAAATTCTCAAATCTGGAAAAAATCAAAAAAATTTTCAATGGAATCGAATTTTAAAGTAATAGTATATTCTATTGACAAACTTTGTAAGGATCTTTAAACATTTGCTGTAAAAATCAGCGAACAAGTTGAAGATTTTTTCAATTTGTTATTCTATTTTTGTCATTTTTTTTTTCAATTTGTATTATCATATTGAATTCAGTGGGTTTTTTGCGAACAAAATAAAGAATAATTTTTCACTAAAAAAATGAAATAAGTGCGAAATAGAATGTTAACTGACATCTATCCTTTCAACTCCAGGGCCTACATCGTGGTTCAGCTGGAAGATGCGAACACATTTAAACAAACAAAAATGACCGAAAAAGCTTAATGGGGCTCATTTCAAAGCGTGACAATGATCCGTCCAATGAGAGCTCAAAATGCAAAATTCTTTGGGAGAATAATCAGTAAAATACCAAATATAAAAGGTGCAAAATAGTAGAGCGAATGGGACTTTTAGTAAAAAAAGGTTTTATATCCTTCCAGAAATTCTTCCCAAACATTCAAAAAACTAAAATCACTTTTGCAGGTCTTTATATCGATATTAACTCACGGATAAGGGAATAACCCGATTTCATATTTATATAACCATCTATGATTTAAGCTATTTTTGGGGTCTTGGCCACTTTTTTCATTTTTTGGCCCTTATTTGACATTTTTTTTCCAAGGGGGTAGAGAACCTCTTCGCATAAAATTTGAAATTTTCACATTGGAGTATCCCCAAGTCCTCTTTCACATCTAATGTGTGGTCAGAAAAGAAAATTTTGTATTCTATTGAATTTGTAACCCCCAAGAGAATATTGGTTGGGAACGTAGATTTGGGATGTGCATCTATATGAAATAAATTGTGGAAACATGAACAAATTACTAATATAAGAAAGTAGCACGGGACCGAATATTTGTTGAATCATCATTGAATTATAGAGTAGAAGAAAGTTTTTAATGTATGTCGATGTTTCGGAGTAGTGCCCATATAAAGAAGGTACTTCCTAATTTAACCATATTTCAAAGAATTTGGCTAATAATGTGTATTAGGGGGGTGAAAACCTTACACTAAAATTTCGACATATCTACAAATTTTAGAATTTTCTCCATGTAATAATACCCTCTTAAGTCAACCTTTTGGCGGACAAACAGACCGACATGGTTAGGGCGACTTATGAGGACTCTAATGCACAATCTAAGGTGCTAATGGGTTTAAAAAAGTAATTAACTTTGGCTATTCTTAAATCATTCAGCCCTCAATTATGTAGTATACAAATTACGGTAAATTCCAAAGAAAGATTGAAAGATTTTGCTACGATTTTTACCATATTAAAAATTAATTTGATCCCTTATATGGCGATAAGTTTGATATATACTTTTTAATAGATTTGTATAGCACATCCACACAAATGGGTACAGGTATTTTAAAACACTTTAAATCGACATGTACGTGAACACTTATATCAGTCATATCTGTGAATAATTATGCTTGGGAAAATATGCATAATAGACAAAAACTACGGGCCGGCAACGCGGACCGGGCCAGCTAGTGTTGGATAAAGAAAAACAAATTTAAAAATTAAAAAAAAATATATTGCACTAATTTAATGCGTTAATAAACAAAATCATTTCATATTTTATATGCACCAAACACGATATATATGACCGATTCCAATGAAATTCAGAATGTGTGGTGGAATTTGGTTATAATAATAAATGTGATAAATTAATTGGAAATTAATGAAGATTTGGATATAGCTCCCATATATATATTCTCGGCCGATTTCACATATTTGACGCAAATATGTGCGGTCATATATATCGTGTTTGGTGCATAATATGTATGAAATCGACCTCAATTGATTTCAATATAATTTGGCAATTTTTTCTGGTGCCAGATTTTGTCTCTCTCGCTTTGGGTGCAGCAAATATGTGAAATCGGCTGAGTATATATATGGGAGCTTTAATCACATCTGAGCGTATTTAAATATAATTTGTCAAATTTATTTTTGTACCAAATTTAGCCACTCATGCCGAATTTCTTTGGAATCGGAAATACGTATCGTGTTTTGTGCATCAAATATGTGAAATCGGCGGAAAATATATATGGGAGCTATATCCAAATCTGAACCGATTTTAATATAATTTGACTAATTTATTTTCTAATCAAAATCCCGTTACATATTCCAAATTTCTTTGGAATCGAACATACATATCGTGTATGGTGCATAAAATACATGAAATCGGTCGAAAATATATATGAGAGCTATATCCAAATCTGAACCGATTTTAATATAATTTGACAAATGTATATTTGTTTTAATTTCCGCTACACATTCCAAATTTCATTGAAATTAGAGATACATAGCGTGTTTGGTGCATCAAATACATGAAATCGGTCGAAAATAAATATGGGAGCTATATCCAAATCTGAACCGATTTCAATATAATTTGGGAAATCAATTTTTTAGATAAAATATATCACACGTTTCAAATTTCATTGAAATTGGGGATACATAGCGTGTTTGGTGCATCAAATGCTTGAAATCGACCGAAAATATATATGGGAGCTATATCCAAATCTGAACCGATTTCAATATAATTTGACAAATTTATTTTCGGATTAAATCCCGTCACACATTCCAAATTTCATTGGAATCGAACATTCATATTGTGTTTGAGGCATCAAATGAACGAAATCGGTCGAAAATATATATGGGAGCTATATCTAAATCTGAACCGATTACAATATAATTTAACAAACTTATTTTTGTTCCAAATTCCGTTACGTATTCCAAATTTGGAGACTGTATCTTCAACCAATCAATAGATATGTGCATATAAAATCTAAATTGTTGGGAGGTACCTCCGATTCTGATGCTATATCTCCAGTTCCAAGTGGAAATTCAAAAATGTATATAGCCTATGTTACTTTCAGGCGATGTTGCAGTATATATGGACATTTTCAGGAAAATCTATTCAGCGGTTTTCGAGTCCATAAATTACAAACATACAAACATTTTCCTCTTTTATAGATATAGATTTATAAATAATTCGAAGAACGTGAAATTATAAGATTTTATTCTTTTGATGTTTCCATTTTTAAAAGTAACAACATCTGGTGCAATGTCATGTTGGGTGGCATGTTTATGTGTATTAAACAAGCAACAAGATGACAGTCGTATTTTCATGTCAGTCATTTGTCCGATTCCTTTTATGATGATAATTATTGTGGCTTTTATGGCTGATCTGTTGAGTTGAGTTGGGTTGGTTTTCCAGCTGCATGTTTCGCTTCGATGTTTCAATTAACTGATTTAATGATTTATGAAACGATTTCTTCAGAAGTTTATGACCGTGTTTTAATTAACATAGAATTTAATGAGGGGAATTAACGACAATTTTCATTAGAATAATGAATGTGAATTATGATTGAAAGAGTTTTGAACATTTTTACAGGAGATATAGACGACAATTCCAGGAATAATGATTTGGATAATTTCGATTATCCATCATGAGAACAGTCTTTACACTTTACATATAAATGCCATCTTTCGCAGAGGCGTACATATGGGGTGCATGTGGCCCGGACCTCCTCCGAAATGGCTACTATTCTGATATTTTTGTACCTTTTGCATGGAAAATAAAGGTCAATGAAATTTTTGCGAAAGGCATTTCTGAGTACGACCGTGGTATTTAAAAGAGGTTCCACCATGATTTGAACCAAAATAAAGTTTATGAAACCGGTAGCATTTGAACATTAGCAACAATTAATCCTTAGGAATTATTCCATTAATTATCAGCGTAAATTTAAGTCTAACTACGTAATGATATAATGGAATACAGGCACAGTATCGGATACGTTTATTATTACTCATTTTAAAAAATATCAAAGTCTCATTGGTTTGTCTAGCACATATAATAGAGTAACTTTAACAATAGAGGAGATGGCCCAATGTAGATGACCCTATTTCCCGATTTCATATTTATATAACCATCTATGATTTAAGCTATTTTTGGGGTCTTGGCCACTTTTTTCATTTTTTGGCCCTTATTTGACATTTTTTTTCCAAGGGGGTAGAGAACCTCTTCGCATAAAATTTGAAATTTTCACATTGGAGTATCCCCAAGTCCTCTTTCACATCTAATGTGTGGTCAGAAAAGAAAATTTTGTATTCTATTGAATTTGTAACCCCCAAGAGAATATTGGTTGGGAACGTAGATTTGGGATGTGCATCTATATGAAATAAATTGTGGAAACATGAACAAATTACTAATATAAGAAAGTAGCACGGGACCGAATATTTGTTGAATCATCATTGAATTATAGAGTAGAAGAAAGTTTTTAATGTATGTCGATGTTTCGGAGTAGTGCCCATATAAAGAAGGTACTTCCTAATTTAACCATATTTCAAAGAATTTGGCTAATAATGTGTATTAGGGGGGTGAAAACCTTACACTAAAATTTCGACATATCTACAAATTTTAGAATTTTCTCCATGTAATAATACCCTCTTAAGTCAACCTTTTGGCGGACAAACAGACCGACATGGTTAGGGCGACTTATGAGGACTCTAATGCACAATCTAAGGTGCTAATGGGTTTAAAAAAGTAATTAACTTTGGCTATTCTTAAATCATTCAGCCCTCAATTATGTAGTATACAAATTACGGTAAATTCCAAAGAAAGATTGAAAGATTTTGCTACGATTTTTACCATATTAAAAATTAATTTGATCCCTTATATGGCGATAAGTTTGATATATACTTTTTAATAGATTTGTATAGCACATCCACACAAATGGGTACAGGTATTTTAAAACACTTTAAATCGACATGTACGTGAACACTTATATCAGTCATATCTGTGAATAATTATGCTTGGGAAAATATGCATAATAGACAAAAACTACGGGCCGGCAACGCGGACCGGGCCAGCTAGTGTTGGATAAAGAAAAACAAATTTAAAAATTAAAAAAAAATATATTGCACTAATTTAATGCGTTAATAAACAAAATCATTTCATATTTTATATGCACCAAACACGATATATATGACCGATTCCAATGAAATTCAGAATGTGTGGTGGAATTTGGTTATAATAATAAATGTGATAAATTAATTGGAAATTAATGAAGATTTGGATATAGCTCCCATATATATTCTCGGCCGATTTCACATATTTGACGCAAATATGTGCGGTCATATATATCGTGTTTGGTGCATAATATGTATGAAATCGACCTCAATTGATTTCAATATAATTTGGCAATTTTTTCTGGTGCCAGATTTTGTCTCTCTCGCTTTGGGTGCAGCAAATATGTGAAATCGGCTGAGTATATATATGGGAGCTTTAATCACATCTGAGCGTATTTAAATATAATTTGTCAAATTTATTTTTGTACCAAATTTAGCCACTCATGCCGAATTTCTTTGGAATCGGAAATACGTATCGTGTTTTGTGCATCAAATATGTGAAATCGGCGGAAAATATATATGGGAGCTATATCCAAATCTGAACCGATTTTAATATAATTTGACTAATTTATTTTCTAATCAAAATCCCGTTACATATTCCAAATTTCTTTGGAATCGAACATACATATCGTGTATGGTGCATAAAATACATGAAATCGGTCGAAAATATATATGAGAGCTATATCCAAATCTGAACCGATTTTAATATAATTTGACAAATGTATATTTGTTTTAATTTCCGCTACACATTCCAAATTTCATTGAAATTAGAGATACATAGCGTGTTTGGTGCATCAAATACATGAAATCGGTCGAAAATAAATATGGGAGCTATATCCAAATCTGAACCGATTTCAATATAATTTGGGAAATCAATTTTTTAGATAAAATATATCACACGTTTCAAATTTCATTGAAATTGGGGATACATAGCGTGTTTGGTGCATCAAATGCTTGAAATCGACCGAAAATATATATGGGAGCTATATCCAAATCTGAACCGATTTCAATATAATTTGACAAATTTATTTTCGGATTAAATCCCGTCACACATTCCAAATTTCATTGGAATCGAACATTCATATTGTGTTTGAGGCATCAAATGAACGAAATCGGTCGAAAATATATATGGGAGCTATATCTAAATCTGAACCGATTACAATATAATTTAACAAACTTATTTTTGTTCCAAATTCCGTTACGTATTCCAAATTTGGAGACTGTATCTTCAACCAATCAATAGATATGTGCATATAAAATCTAAATTGTTGGGAGGTACCTCCGATTCTGATGCTATATCTCCAGTTCCAAGTGGAAATTCAAAAATGTATATAGCCTATGTTACTTTCAGGCGATGTTGCAGTATATATGGACATTTTCAGGAAAATCTATTCAGCGGTTTTCGAGTCCATAAATTACAAACATACAAACATTTTCCTCTTTTATAGATATAGATTTATAAATAATTCGAAGAACGTGAAATTATAAGATTTTATTCTTTTGATGTTTCCATTTTTAAAAGTAACAACATCTGGTGCAATGTCATGTTGGGTGGCATGTTTATGTGTATTAAACAAGCAACAAGATGACAGTCGTATTTTCATGTCAGTCATTTGTCCGATTCCTTTTATGATGATAATTATTGTGGCTTTTATGGCTGATCTGTTGAGTTGAGTTGGGTTGGTTTTCCAGCTGCATGTTTCGCTTCGATGTTTCAATTAACTGATTTAATGATTTATGAAACGATTTCTTCAGAAGTTTATGACCGTGTTTTAATTAACATAGAATTTAATGAGGGGAATTAACGACAATTTTCATTAGAATAATGAATGTGAATTATGATTGAAAGAGTTTTGAACATTTTTACAGGAGATATAGACGACAATTCCAGGAATAATGATTTGGATAATTTCGATTATCCATCATGAGAACAGTCTTTACACTTTACATATAAATGCCATCTTTCGCAGAGGCGTACATATGGGGTGCATGTGGCCCGGACCTCCTCCGAAATGGCTACTATTCTGATATTTTTGTACCTTTTGCATGGAAAATAAAGGTCAATGAAATTTTTGCGAAAGGCATTTCTGAGTACGACCGTGGTATTTAAAAGAGGTTCCACCATGATTTGAACCAAAATAAAGTTTATGAAACCGGTAGCATTTGAACATTAGCAACAATTAATCCTTAGGAATTATTCCATTAATTATCAGCGTAAATTTAAGTCTAACTACGTAATGATATAATGGAATACAGGCACAGTATCGGATACGTTTATTATTACTCATTTTAAAAAATATCAAAGTCTCATTGGTTTGTCTAGCACATATAATAGAGTAACTTTAACAATAGAGGAGATGGCCCAATGTAGATGACCCTATTTCCCGATTTCATATTTATATAACCATCTATGATTTAAGCTATTTTTGGGGTCTTGGCCACTTTTTTCATTTTTTGGCCCTTATTTGACATTTTTTTTCCAAGGGGGTAGAGAACCTCTTCGCATAAAATTTGAAATTTTCACATTGGAGTATCCCCAAGTCCTCTTTCACATCTAATGTGTGGTCAGAAAAGAAAATTTTGTATTCTATTGAATTTGTAACCCCCAAGAGAATATTGGTTGGGAACGTAGATTTGGGATGTGCATCTATATGAAATAAATTGTGGAAACATGAACAAATTACTAATATAAGAAAGTAGCACGGGACCGAATATTTGTTGAATCATCATTGAATTATAGAGTAGAAGAAAGTTTTTAATGTATGTCGATGTTTCGGAGTAGTGCCCATATAAAGAAGGTACTTCCTAATTTAACCATATTTCAAAGAATTTGGCTAATAATGTGTATTAGGGGGGTGAAAACCTTACACTAAAATTTCGACATATCTACAAATTTTAGAATTTTCTCCATGTAATAATACCCTCTTAAGTCAACCTTTTGGCGGACAAACAGACCGACATGGTTAGGGCGACTTATGAGGACTCTAATGCACAATCTAAGGTGCTAATGGGTTTAAAAAAGTAATTAACTTTGGCTATTCTTAAATCATTCAGCCCTCAATTATGTAGTATACAAATTACGGTAAATTCCAAAGAAAGATTGAAAGATTTTGCTACGATTTTTACCATATTAAAAATTAATTTGATCCCTTATATGGCGATAAGTTTGATATATACTTTTTAATAGATTTGTATAGCACATCCACACAAATGGGTACAGGTATTTTAAAACACTTTAAATCGACATGTACGTGAACACTTATATCAGTCATATCTGTGAATAATTATGCTTGGGAAAATATGCATAATAGACAAAAACTACGGGCCGGCAACGCGGACCGGGCCAGCTAGTGTTGGATAAAGAAAAACAAATTTAAAAATTAAAAAAAAATATATTGCACTAATTTAATGCGTTAATAAACAAAATCATTTCATATTTTATATGCACCAAACACGATATATATGACCGATTCCAATGAAATTCAGAATGTGTGGTGGAATTTGGTTATAATAATAAATGTGATAAATTAATTGGAAATTAATGAAGATTTGGATATAGCTCCCATATATATATTCTCGGCCGATTTCACATATTTGACGCAAATATGTGCGGTCATATATATCGTGTTTGGTGCATAATATGTATGAAATCGACCTCAATTGATTTCAATATAATTTGGCAATTTTTTCTGGTGCCAGATTTTGTCTCTCTCGCTTTGGGTGCAGCAAATATGTGAAATCGGCTGAGTATATATATGGGAGCTTTAATCACATCTGAGCGTATTTAAATATAATTTGTCAAATTTATTTTTGTACCAAATTTAGCCACTCATGCCGAATTTCTTTGGAATCGGAAATACGTATCGTGTTTTGTGCATCAAATATGTGAAATCGGCGGAAAATATATATGGGAGCTATATCCAAATCTGAACCGATTTTAATATAATTTGACTAATTTATTTTCTAATCAAAATCCCGTTACATATTCCAAATTTCTTTGGAATCGAACATACATATCGTGTATGGTGCATAAAATACATGAAATCGGTCGAAAATATATATGAGAGCTATATCCAAATCTGAACCGATTTTAATATAATTTGACAAATGTATATTTGTTTTAATTTCCGCTACACATTCCAAATTTCATTGAAATTAGAGATACATAGCGTGTTTGGTGCATCAAATACATGAAATCGGTCGAAAATAAATATGGGAGCTATATCCAAATCTGAACCGATTTCAATATAATTTGGGAAATCAATTTTTTAGATAAAATATATCACACGTTTCAAATTTCATTGAAATTGGGGATACATAGCGTGTTTGGTGCATCAAATGCTTGAAATCGACCGAAAATATATATGGGAGCTATATCCAAATCTGAACCGATTTCAATATAATTTGACAAATTTATTTTCGGATTAAATCCCGTCACACATTCCAAATTTCATTGGAATCGAACATTCATATTGTGTTTGAGGCATCAAATGAACGAAATCGGTCGAAAATATATATGGGAGCTATATCTAAATCTGAACCGATTACAATATAATTTAACAAACTTATTTTTGTTCCAAATTCCGTTACGTATTCCAAATTTGGAGACTGTATCTTCAACCAATCAATAGATATGTGCATATAAAATCTAAATTGTTGGGAGGTACCTCCGATTCTGATGCTATATCTCCAGTTCCAAGTGGAAATTCAAAAATGTATATAGCCTATGTTACTTTCAGGCGATGTTGCAGTATATATGGACATTTTCAGGAAAATCTATTCAGCGGTTTTCGAGTCCATAAATTACAAACATACAAACATTTTCCTCTTTTATAGATATAGATTTATAAATAATTCGAAGAACGTGAAATTATAAGATTTTATTCTTTTGATGTTTCCATTTTTAAAAGTAACAACATCTGGTGCAATGTCATGTTGGGTGGCATGTTTATGTGTATTAAACAAGCAACAAGATGACAGTCGTATTTTCATGTCAGTCATTTGTCCGATTCCTTTTATGATGATAATTATTGTGGCTTTTATGGCTGATCTGTTGAGTTGAGTTGGGTTGGTTTTCCAGCTGCATGTTTCGCTTCGATGTTTCAATTAACTGATTTAATGATTTATGAAACGATTTCTTCAGAAGTTTATGACCGTGTTTTAATTAACATAGAATTTAATGAGGGGAATTAACGACAATTTTCATTAGAATAATGAATGTGAATTATGATTGAAAGAGTTTTGAACATTTTTACAGGAGATATAGACGACAATTCCAGGAATAATGATTTGGATAATTTCGATTATCCATCATGAGAACAGTCTTTACACTTTACATATAAATGCCATCTTTCGCAGAGGCGTACATATGGGGTGCATGTGGCCCGGACCTCCTCCGAAATGGCTACTATTCTGATATTTTTGTACCTTTTGCATGGAAAATAAAGGTCAATGAAATTTTTGCGAAAGGCATTTCTGAGTACGACCGTGGTATTTAAAAGAGGTTCCACCATGATTTGAACCAAAATAAAGTTTATGAAACCGGTAGCATTTGAACATTAGCAACAATTAATCCTTAGGAATTATTCCATTAATTATCAGCGTAAATTTAAGTCTAACTACGTAATGATATAATGGAATACAGGCACAGAATCGGATACGTTTATTATTACTCATTTTAAAAAATATCAAAGTCTCATTGGTTTGTCTAGCACATATAATAGAGTAACTTTAACAATAGAGGAGATGGCCCAATGTAGATGACCCTATTTCCCGATTTCATATTTATATAACCATCTATGATTTAAGCTATTTTTGGGGTCTTGGCCACTTTTTTCATTTTTTGGCCCTTATTTGACATTTTTTTTCCAAGGGGGTAGAGAACCTCTTCGCATAAAATTTGAAATTTTCACATTGGAGTATCCCCAAGTCCTCTTTCACATCTAATGTGTGGTCAGAAAAGAAAATTTTGTATTCTATTGAATTTGTAACCCCCAAGAGAATATTGGTTGGGAACGTAGATTTGGGATGTGCATCTATATGAAATAAATTGTGGAAACATGAACAAATTACTAATATAAGAAAGTAGCACGGGACCGAATATTTGTTGAATCATCATTGAATTATAGAGTAGAAGAAAGTTTTTAATGTATGTCGATGTTTCGGAGTAGTGCCCATATAAAGAAGGTACTTCCTAATTTAACCATATTTCAAAGAATTTGGCTAATAATGTGTATTAGGGGGGTGAAAACCTTACACTAAAATTTCGACATATCTACAAATTTTAGAATTTTCTCCATGTAATAATACCCTCTTAAGTCAACCTTTTGGCGGACAAACAGACCGACATGGTTAGGGCGACTTATGAGGACTCTAATGCACAATCTAAGGTGCTAATGGGTTTAAAAAAGTAATTAACTTTGGCTATTCTTAAATCATTCAGCCCTCAATTATGTAGTATACAAATTACGGTAAATTCCAAAGAAAGATTGAAAGATTTTGCTACGATTTTTACCATATTAAAAATTAATTTGATCCCTTATATGGCGATAAGTTTGATATATACTTTTTAATAGATTTGTATAGCACATCCACACAAATGGGTACAGGTATTTTAAAACACTTTAAATCGACATGTACGTGAACACTTATATCAGTCATATCTGTGAATAATTATGCTTGGGAAAATATGCATAATAGACAAAAACTACGGGCCGGCAACGCGGACCGGGCCAGCTAGTGTTGGATAAAGAAAAACAAATTTAAAAATTAAAAAAAAATATATTGCACTAATTTAATGCGTTAATAAACAAAATCATTTCATATTTTATATGCACCAAACACGATATATATGACCGATTCCAATGAAATTCAGAATGTGTGGTGGAATTTGGTTATAATAATAAATGTGATAAATTAATTGGAAATTAATGAAGATTTGGATATAGCTCCCATATATATATTCTCGGCCGATTTCACATATTTGACGCAAATATGTGCGGTCATATATCGTGTTTGGTGCATAATATGTATGAAATCGACCTCAATTGATTTCAATATAATTTGGCAATTTTTTCTGGTGCCAGATTTTGTCTCTCTCGCTTTGGGTGCAGCAAATATGTGAAATCGGCTGAGTATATATATGGGAGCTTTAATCACATCTGAGCGTATTTAAATATAATTTGTCAAATTTATTTTTGTACCAAATTTAGCCACTCATGCCGAATTTCTTTGGAATCGGAAATACGTATCGTGTTTTGTGCATCAAATATGTGAAATCGGCGGAAAATATATATGGGAGCTATATCCAAATCTGAACCGATTTTAATATAATTTGACTAATTTATTTTCTAATCAAAATCCCGTTACATATTCCAAATTTCTTTGGAATCGAACATACATATCGTGTATGGTGCATAAAATACATGAAATCGGTCGAAAATATATATGAGAGCTATATCCAAATCTGAACCGATTTTAATATAATTTGACAAATGTATATTTGTTTTAATTTCCGCTACACATTCCAAATTTCATTGAAATTAGAGATACATAGCGTGTTTGGTGCATCAAATACATGAAATCGGTCGAAAATAAATATGGGAGCTATATCCAAATCTGAACCGATTTCAATATAATTTGGGAAATCAATTTTTTAGATAAAATATATCACACGTTTCAAATTTCATTGAAATTGGGGATACATAGCGTGTTTGGTGCATCAAATGCTTGAAATCGACCGAAAATATATATGGGAGCTATATCCAAATCTGAACCGATTTCAATATAATTTGACAAATTTATTTTCGGATTAAATCCCGTCACACATTCCAAATTTCATTGGAATCGAACATTCATATTGTGTTTGAGGCATCAAATGAACGAAATCGGTCGAAAATATATATGGGAGCTATATCTAAATCTGAACCGATTACAATATAATTTAACAAACTTATTTTTGTTCCAAATTCCGTTACGTATTCCAAATTTGGAGACTGTACATATAAAATCTAAATTGTTGGGAGGTACCTCCGATTCTGATGCTATATCTCCAGTTCCAAGTGGAAATTCAAAAATGTATATAGCCTATGTTACTTTCAGGCGATGTTGCAGTATATATGGACATTTTCAGGAAAATCTATTCAGCGGTTTTCGAGTCCATAAATTACAAACATACAAACATTTTCCTCTTTTATAGATATAGATTTATAAATAATTCGAAGAACGTGAAATTATAAGATTTTATTCTTTTGATGTTTCCATTTTTAAAAGTAACAACATCTGGTGCAATGTCATGTTGGGTGGCATGTTTATGTGTATTAAACAAGCAACAAGATGACAGTCGTATTTTCATGTCAGTCATTTGTCCGATTCCTTTTATGATGATAATTATTGTGGCTTTTATGGCTGATCTGTTGAGTTGAGTTGGGTTGGTTTTCCAGCTGCATGTTTCGCTTCGATGTTTCAATTAACTGATTTAATGATTTATGAAACGATTTCTTCAGAAGTTTATGACCGTGTTTTAATTAACATAGAATTTAATGAGGGGAATTAACGACAATTTTCATTAGAATAATGAATGTGAATTATGATTGAAAGAGTTTTGAACATTTTTACAGGAGATATAGACGACAATTCCAGGAATAATGATTTGGATAATTTCGATTATCCATCATGAGAACAGTCTTTACACTTTACATATAAATGCCATCTTTCGCAGAGGCGTACATATGGGGTGCATGTGGCCCGGACCTCCTCCGAAATGGCTACTATTCTGATATTTTTGTACCTTTTGCATGGAAAATAAAGGTCAATGAAATTTTTGCGAAAGGCATTTCTGAGTACGACCGTGGTATTTAAAAGAGGTTCCACCATGATTTGAACCAAAATAAAGTTTATGAAACCGGTAGCATTTGAACATTAGCAACAATTAATCCTTAGGAATTATTCCATTAATTATCAGCGTAAATTTAAGTCTAACTACGTAATGATATAATGGAATACAGGCACAGTATCGGATACGTTTATTATTACTCATTTTAAAAAATATCAAAGTCTCATTGGTTTGTCTAGCACATATAATAGAGTAACTTTAACAATAGAGGAGATGGCCCAATGTAGATGACCCTATTTATCGACTACAATGCAGATAACTCAAAATGTCGTCTAAAATAGAATAACTGACACAGAGGTCGTCTACAATAGTGTAAGTTGCATAAGCGATCGTCTACAATAGAGTAAATAATCCATGGGGTCATTTACGATAAAGAAGATGACCCATGAGGTCGTCCACAATTGAGTAGATGGCTAAAGGTTCCGTATACAATAAATATATTATTAAAAGAGTAAAGTGATTGACTGACAGACTCAATGATTCATGAACACCTAGACGAAACAGATGAAGGTAGAATTTGGACATTTTGGCTGATAAGGCAGTTTTTTTGGAAGTTCGTACTTGAACGGTACGTAAAGGAAATAAAATATACTAAATATGATACCCTTTATATTTGAGTAGAGCTAGGATTCTTAAATTTGGAATGAGGGTCACTGATGAAGTGTATGATGGATGTACCAAAGGTTTGTTGGAAATTCGCATTATGAGTGTACGAAAAGTACAACAATGTGCTACATTTGGTATAATTTTGTAATTTTGGAATGGGAATAAAGGTTGCATGAAAGGAGGGAGTTCTTAAAGTCGGTACAGAGATTACTGGAGGAGTGTATTATTGGAATATGGGGTTTTTTGAAATTTGTACTTTTGAAATTTGTACTTATGTACACGAATAGTACTAAATGGCACTAAAACATATAGAGCTGGAATGCTGATAGAAATCTCTATTGTATTGTATGATTGGGGTATATAGGTAATTTTTGGAAATACGTGTCTATGTGTACAAAATGGTACTAAATTTGGTATAATTTTAATTTGGGAGAAACGATAGGGTTGGAATAGTGAATTCAGGAAATAAGATTTCTATTGGATTGTATGATGTAGGTAGTTATGGGAATATATACTAAAGCGTACTAAATTTGTGCAATTTGAATGAACCTATGGAGCCGATATCGTGAAATTTAGAAATAAGATTACTGTGGGAGTGTAGGATTGGAATATGGAGGTAGTTTAGGAAGTTTGTATTCATATGTTGTAAAATGTACTAAATTTGGTACAATTTGGATTTGGGTGGACCCATAAAGTTGGAATCCTGAAAGTTGGAAATAAGATTAATGTGGGAGTGTAGGTTTAGGGTATACAACGTTTGGTACAATTTGGATTTGGATGAACGGATAGGTCTGGAATGCTGAAATTTGGAATTGCTGTTGAAGGTTTGGTTTGATTGGGGTACGTACAAAATGTGGTATAATTTGGATTAGGATGAATCGAAAGGGCTGCAATCCTGAAAATTGGAAATAATATTATTGTTCAAGTGTAGGATTGGGTTATGTAGCAACTTTGGGAAATTTGTACTTATGTGTACTAACTACTATATATGCTACAAATTGGATTTGATTAAACATATACTGCGTGAAATCTGAAATTTAGTTTTAGTTCATGTCTAGCCTGGAAATATGGAATTTGTTTCGGAAATTTCTAGCCTTATTTTCTAATGTACTAAAAGTACATAGTACCATGTTTGGATTAGGTGATAAGATATTGATATACAACTCTAAAATTTTATATTTAGATCGCTGATGATATCTGTGTTTGAAAATTTTGAAATGCGTCCTATATTTGTACGAAAAGTACTAAATTAAACTAAATTTAATATTGTGAGAAGGGAGAGGGCTGGAATCCTTAAATTTGAAAATATGAACTATAATTATACGACAAATGCCAAATAATTCTAAATTTGGTATTGGGTTAAGGAATAGAGGTGGAATCCTGCAATTTGTCATTGAATGAATATAATTGTTGGTATTTGTGGCTGAGATCACAGTTGGTTTCAAGGAAAAGTTAGACGTGGGTCCATTGTTCAATGTTTTTACTAATATCCTCTTCGCTAAAATTTAAAATTAAAGATTTTGAGGACTTTTTGGAGTAAATGGTAGAAATTGTTCTATTAACCTTTCCGGAAAAAGGGTAAAAAAATTGTCAAACTGAACTAATTGTGCATTTTGAATACTTAAAAGAATACCTAGAATGAACTGTTGGAAAGAATTTACAATTTGAAGGTCTTCGGTGACTAGCGAAGGTGGCATAAGGGGTCGTCTTCAATAGAGTCATCTGCAATAAAAGATATGACCCATGGAATCGTCTACAATACACGGAATCTTCTGCACTTGAGTAAATGGTTTGAGTGATCTTTATGCTAGAGTAGATGATCCATGTTGTTGACTAAAATATAGTAGATTGTCCTAGGAATCTTTTAAAACAGTGTGAATGACCGGTGGAATCGTCTGCAACAGGATATATTTCGTTTTTATACCCTCCACTATACATAGTATGAAGTGTATATTATGATCGCAATTCCGTTTGTAACTCATCGAAATAATAATTTTAGACTTAACAAAGTATATATATATTTTTGATCAACGTAAAGTAAAGTCCGTCCATCTGTTGGTTACTACAGCCTACGACAGAAAATTGCGTATGCAAGTCCAAATCTTCGTATAGCCCCCACATAACGATAACTCCTGATAATGTGTAATTTAATGATTTTAAGAACATTATTCACCGGAATTTTTAAAATTTCATATTTGAAGCCCTTAATGGGTACTACAACCTATGACGGAAAATTGTCTATGTAGGTCCACGTCTTCATTTAGCTCACATGTAACGGCACATTTCTTTTTATTTACTATTATGATGATATTAGTGGCATTATTCACCTGAATTGTTTCCAGTTTAATGATATAACATACATTTTTGCTGGAATTGTTTCAAATTTTGTATTAAAAGTTCGTACTACAGCCTATTACAAAAAATCGTATTTCGTATTCAAAGTTCGTACTACCCGCTAGCTCCCATATAACGGTTTTCCTTTGAGCGGTATTTTTCGACGGAATTTTTTGGAACATTTTCAAGTTTCTTCAAAATGGTGGAGGGCATTAAAAGTTCAGCCCGGCCGAACTTACCAGCTTTTTTACTTCTTTTTTTTTGTAGATTTGTACAGGGTCATTATTGCAAAAAATAATCCAATTAATTTCCCCTACTCCATATAAAGTATACTAATTTGCGGATCTTCTGGACCCAATTCAATATTTTGCACCTTTCCTGTACAAATTGCAATTTTAATGATCGGTCTCTATGTCCATTTGGACAAATGTTGATTGTGGAGTCATTAAAATTGTTGAAAGCAAACTCCAGCCAACTACCACACACACACACACCGATGGAATTTGATCATGGTTAATCAAACCTTAAAAAAAACAAATCATGAAATGGTAGCCTTGAATAATAATTTGTTTTTGCTGTTGTTGAAGTTCTCTTATGGCGTATTCAATTATCGCCATTGTTGAGGATAAATGTTTTTGGTATAGACATTTGTTGCTGCCGTTGCTGGCTGTTGTTGTTGGGTGGACGCATTTCATAGCAGCAGACATATGTAGATGGTGCCTTTATGGACTTTAGTATGTGAAGTTTATTGGATAAGGAAACATATTTTTAAATACACAATGACTGGGCACGCACGCACGCATGCGTCTAGTCAGATATGCCGCTCCAAAGATGGCCAAACTGAGAAACCGCTCAACACCATTGCACTTGGAAAATAGTCGTTGGCGGATAATGGTGATGATGCCTTTACTTGGTGGCTCTTTGGTCAGCTCCTTTTTTCGTAGCTGAGAACCGATACTAAGGTTTCAAATTCGTGGTATTATTTATATTTCTCCTATGAAAGCCAGGCTAAAAATAGCCGACTTCGTTCGAATTGTGTTATTCTTGTTTAAAAAACAAAATACTTGAGCACTTGTTCTGTAGACTATGAAACGCGAGAGTGGCGTAGCTGTAGTAGTAGTAGTTTTCATTCTGATAAATGAAAAAAGTTTTGAAGATGAATTAAAGGGAGCTTTATATCCCCTGAAAATTCCACATCACTGCCACACGCAACAACAATTTCTTGTGGCTATTAATAAGTTTTCTTTTTATCGTAAGAATTGTGCGTGCTTCCAAGGAAGTAATGTTGCCCAGCAGTGTACTCCACATTAGATGGCAGGCAACCTATGAAGGTACATGGATAATTTTTCAAATCTAATTATGATTCGAATTTAATTAATATTTCAATTAAATATGATTTATTAACATGATCTAGTTTTCTGTATTGAAGGTACATCTGGCTACGGTTTAGAACGAGTTTGGTGTTTGGTACAATGTTTCGAACATTTCCGCTACTTATAATGTTGATTGTGTAATTCATGTTATGAATTATTCTAGAGAAGGTAAGAATGGACGTTAACTGTTCACGTATTGAAATGATTTCATGTAGTTATTGGGAGTTTTGTTCTTTTATTTCAGATCGGCACTGCTATATGGGGCTTGTATCAAAATGTGGAACAGTTCTAATGTAAGTTCACACGCTAAAATTTCGGTAGAAATTTCGGACTGAGACCTTCGCCAACACTATAGGAATTCTTTACTACAACCTGATGTATATAAATGAGACACTTTCTATAGAGAAGATTATTGTTATCTATAAAAGGCTGAACTTGAATAATACCTATTTTAATTGAATAACCTTCGGAATCTTAAAAACATCTGAAACCAGAAGGTGTTAGGTTATGAAAATTATGCCAGGAAGTCCTTTCAAATTTTTCTTCTAAAAAAATCCTCCACTTCTGTCAGGAGTTTCTTAAAACATTATTTAAAATCCCAATTATTGGGACAAAATTCAAGTTTTCAATATACAAGAGGAAAGTCCAGCAGATTATGAAAGTAGACCTAAAAAAGAAGACACGTGTATCGGCGTTTTGAAAGCTAACATCGAAAAGTAACCGAAAAAAAGGGGACAAGTTCCCCCCTCTTTTACACTTTTGGAAATCTGATTTCTTTGAAATTATTTGTCATAAAATTCTACTATAGGTTCTAGAAAATGTCTAAAGTCTAAATATAACCTTTATGCCAGGAATTCATATATATAAAAAATACATTTTAGGGATAAAGTTGTATTTTGTCTGAGTTTGCGCGAAAATCTCCAACAAAGCATAATTTTAGAAGGATAACGTCGAAGATTAAAATATTCTTCATCAAATATAATAAATAATAAGTTACCAGAGAAAATAAATCTCTATTTGAAACTGCAATAAAGTCAAACGCCATAATTTTTAAATTTTTCTAAGCAAAAAATGTCGGAAATAGCATCAAATTTTAGAATAAGTTTAGATTTGTTCGAATTGGTCACCTTTGGCACGAATTATGGCTTTCAAACGGCCAATGAAATCGTCACACGCTGCCCAAATGTTACTGGGCGGTATTTTGGTTCATTCACGGCGAAGCGCTTGCTTGAGGTGATCGACATTTTGGTATTTTTTAGTGTCAACTTTGCTTTCCAAAATACTCCAGACACAATAGTCCAACGGATTGGAATCCGGAGATTTTGGTGGTCATTGTGCCCATTCTTGGGTGGCGCGTGCTGAGTGCGATGGTGCTGAGAATGTCAAAGTCTGCGGCCAAAATATTTGCGTGCGCAAGGCTTTAATACACCCTCCAGAATATTGTCGCGATAATATTCGGCATTTGTTCTGATGCCACGGTCGATTAATACGAGCGGAGGGCGACCATCGGCTGTTATAACGACCCACACAATCACCATGGCCGGTGATTGAGTTCTGGTGGCCAACACAAGTAAACACGTTCATTTTGTTTGTTTACAACTGCTGGACAACGAATGTTTTCTCATCGGAGAAAACCAAATTCGGCATTTCACCACTTTCTGCAAGCGAAGCAACTCTTTCTTTTCTTTCTGTTTCGGTGTAAGTTCTTGTCCTTTTTCGGAATTTCAATGGCTTTACCCCTAGCTCATTTTTTCATATTTGCAGAATGGAATATTGCGATATGTTCAGCTCCATTTCTGCTGATGTTGCAGTTATCTTCCGTCCACTTCCTTGACGTCAGGCTACGGTATGTATGTTTTATTGTAACATAGCGGACACCTTAATAGGATTTTCACTATTTTTTATCGATTAAATGCACACCCCAAATGCTCTGGAATACGTTTTTAAGTCCATATGTATCATATCTGTTGATTTTCTCCACAGTTTAAAGCTATTTTTTGCGATATCAGAATAACATTATTCTGTAAATTTGCTAATGCATTTTTGCCCTGATAGAGACATTAAAATTCAATATGCATTTTACCTAATCTTTACAGTTTTATGTCTTTGGAACAAAACTTCAGCTTGAGGTTTTAAGCTCTCTGCAGTAACTTTGGTAGATTTGGAAGACTTACACTAGGAAACTATCCTCATTGAGATCAACGAGGTTTCATTAATACGACCTAAACGTTTATCAATGGGGATATAACAGTATTTTAGAAGTTTATAACGTTTTATACTCTTTCTACGTTTTATACAGGTATATGACGTTTATAACTTTTCGACAGTCGGAAACCTAAAAAACTGTCACACAGACCATCTCTGAATGGAAATATTTTATTTGTCAGCAATTTGTAAAACCAGAAAACATTCATTGGGGATCTCATGTAGTAGTAGTACTCTTGATCAAAGAAAATTCTATGACGACTTAAGTCCGTCCGTCTGTCTATCCGCCCGTCTGTTAAAATTACTATATTGGTATATTTACATCAAAGATAATTGCTGTTGAAACATTGGCCCAGTTTAGGTATAGGCCCTAAATAATGATAGCACCTGATATTCGTAATTTATCATGCCTCCGCCACAATTTTCGGTAGAAGTGCTAAAAATCTATGTACTCTGAAATCTTTTCCAGCAATAATAGTTTCATATTGGTTCTCTGTTAGGAATAGCCCCCATATAACGGTACCTGAAGACTTTTAAAGCTTTGAGAAGCATAGAAGCAGAGGATATAAATCCACCATTTGTTACGTCCTCCATATAAGGATATATATAGATGATTTCCTGCTTCTAGTTCAATTTCCGAACGAATAGGTTTTAATGTACCAATATGTTTTCGAATTGGTTGGAGATATGTCATATGGCAATAGTAGACCCGCGATTGTTTTTAAGCCTAATATAGCTATGTTTGTCTGCTTAAGAGCGAAGTCACACTTACCATCCTATGGCGTTTTAAATTGGTTTTGCAGTTTCTCAATGAGAATTGAATATTAAGCATTACAAGATTTATAATTCATTATGTTATTGATCGACAAACGAATAAGTGAGTTGGGGATGTGATACTTTATGGATACGAAAAGAGGAAGAACTTAGTAATTTGACATGGTGGTCACACTTTGTGAGAATGTGTCATTAATGAATCATATAGACGTACTCGTTCGACATTTTCTCCTTACGTAATTAGTGTAATGAAGACTGTATATATTGATATAGGGCATTGTAGCCCATACTAGCCAATTCCTGCTATTTTAATTGACCTAGTATGTTGTCTTATGTCCAGCGTTACCAATAACCTCTATAACCAACAACATATAATGTATTTCCACATTTGCTATGTCATATGGTCAGACGGCAATGCCACATTTACGGTAAATATGTCGTGTAACATTTCACGTTAAATGCCGTCATTTGGTGGTATCTCTTGACATGATCTTGGCATGCAATTGCTGTATACGATTCACAGTTTGAGCGGAAAAATTCGACCAGAGGATATTTGTTGCGCCAAAGTGAAGTGTGAACAAACGTTTATTCAGTTATCCGAAATGCCTAACATACTGGAATACCGAAAAATCGAGATTATATGTGTCAGTTGGCATATCAACTACTTATGGGTAAATAGAAAAAAAAAACAGACAGACGGACAAACAGCCAGCCAGCTAGAAAACCAACTTAACAAACTAAACTCTAGTGGTCTGTCAGAGTCTGTTAGTTTAGTCCGAGGCGATTCTCACGAGTTTTGGTTCTACCAGCAGAAACAAAACACAACGAAAAAAATACCACCAACCAAACCAAAAAAAAAAACGATCTTGGAAATCTAAGTGCAACCAGTCGAGATGGTGTTACTCTGATCACTTCAATCTAAGACACAGTTGAAAACTACGTCTCCTCTGTATGTACGTACGTACATATGAATGTCGAATTGTTGCCTTGCCTCTGCGGTAAAGGCTAGAGAATAAAATGGAAGTGCATCAGTACCAGTTTTCATACAACATTTGCCAAACAACACCAGAAACGTGTGTTTGCAATTTGTAACGAATACCCGGCAGCAGCAACAGCATCGTCAGTGGCCACATTATTCCATTCTTTGGATGTTTGACGATTCTGTTGCTGCTGCCACTTCTTTATCTTTTGTTGTTCCGTCGAGTCTGACTGGCATTGAACTGGTCTTGATGTTTATCTCTGAACTTAATGCGCAGACACAAATCCACAAAAATGAAGAAAAAAAAGAAATGAAACGAAACAAAATGTCTTCAAATGAAATGCGTCTTTTTTCTGATTTGGAAATTCTAGTTAGCGGAGCGGTGGAAAATTAACCCATTGCGAGATGTATGTGGCTCAAGCTAGAGACTTTAATTATTATAATAGATTTAATTATTTTAGCAGATAAGTGCAATCTCAAAGTTCGCAAAAGAGCTTTAGTTTGTTATAGCTTCTGGGGACTATTTACTTCTCAACCAGAGTAACAAAATCAAATCTCCACAGCTACGCCTTCCATTCTTTTCAGCTCCCTGAATCACTCAGACTCCCTGATCGGGGCCATTTCCATACAGACTCCCTGGTCGGGACCAGTTCGTCAATACAGACTGTCTGTCCGGGCCAAGTTCGTCAATAGAGGCTCTACGACCCGGGACAGTCCGTCTATAGAGACTCTCTAACCAGGGTCAGTCCATGTACAGACTCCCAGTCCCGACATGTCAGCTCATCTATAGAGACTCCCAGTCCCGACATGTCAGCTCGTCTATAGAGACTCCCAGACCTGACATGTCAGCTTGTCTATAGAGACTCCCAGACCTGACATGTCAGCTCGTCTATAGAGACTCCCAGACCCGACATGTCAGCTCGTTTATAGAGACTCCCAGACCCGACATGTCAGCTCGTCTATAGAGACTCCCAGACCCGACGTGTCAGCTTGTCTATAGAGACTCCCAGACCCGACGTGTCAGCTTGTCTATAGAGACTCCCAGACCCGACATGTCAGCTCGTCTATAGAGACTCCCAGTCCCGACATGTCAGCTCGTCTATAGAGACTCCCAGACCCGACATGTCAGCTCGTATATAGAGCCTCCCAGACCCGACATGTCAGGTCGTATATAGAGACTCCCAGACCCGACATATCAGTTCGTCTATAGAGACTCCCATTCCCGACATGTCAGCTAGTATATAGAGACTCCCAGCCCGACATGTCAGCTCGTCTATAGAGACTCCCAGACTCGACATGTCAGCTCGTCTATAGGGACTCTAAGACCCGACATGTCAGCTCATTTATAGAGACTCTCAGACCTGTAACTGCTCTCTGTCCTGGCAGCCTGACCTGTCAACTCTTTTAGAAAGACTCCCTGACTCGTCTGATCGCCTAGTATAACCCTTCTTTACACTTCAGTATACCTATACCTTTTTCAGATGTACTTCAAATAATTTACATTTTAATTAATTGCTTCTATTTGTAATTTACAACAAATTTATTTTTCATTTACAAACTTACAACAACGGGCCAAAAGGGATCCTCTAGGATTTAAGTAAGTAAAGTTATTCATACCTTTTCAGGGTATGCTACGCATGGATTTTTTCAGGAAGCCTCCAGTCAGAAGATTTGTTTGAAGTGTTATGATGGTTATGTATATAAGCCGTTTCAGAGGCATTGTCTTGAGGGTGTTCGAAATATATGACTTTCCAAAGATATTTTATGTATGGACGACTTTCAAGTAGTCTCGGACGACTTTCAAATTGTCTCGTACATATATGACATTTCAGAAGACCTTAAGTAGGTCATCTGCACCTAGACTACCTTTTAGTGGATTTCTGCCTAAGAAAACATTCCAAAGTTTTTTCAGTGGAGACTTCGTAGGTTTGAGGGAACTTTTAAAAGTTTTCTCGATACTAAACCCCTGAGAGGTCTTGATATGTACTATCGTTTCTTAAATTCGACTCTCTCCTGATGGGTTAAAAAACAATTTGTTCTGCCCAAAAGTCATCAACAAATTGGAAGCGAAGCTCTTTTAGGAACTCCATTACTTTGGAGATTTCTTTACAACTTTCCATTTAAACTCAACAAATTGGAAATAGAAAATAATTATAGAAATGGCATAGAAAAGTAGCAGAAAACTTGTTTACCTTTTTTCCGTTAGCATCCTTTAATTCTGTTGTTGTTGAATCATCGCTGGATGAATGGGCCTGTTCCTGCAACGTCTTTAGGAAGTTCTTTTTATCCAGAAATGAGTTGGCTGATAATGATGTCGACGACGATGATGACGATGGAAGGGCATTGGGTGATCCACTGCCGGATGATGGTTTCGGGTTCGCATAATAGTACATATTTGGTGGTAATTTTATAATGAACATGTGTGAGTCATCGGGCGAGGCATGGCGTCGTGATTCAATGGCCAAACGTTTCCGGTTATGACTGTTTGGTGCTTTGACTTTGGTAAAGCCCAATTTGCTGAAATGCCAACACAAAAAGACAGAAAAAGCACATCAGAAAATAAGTATAACAAAGAAAATAAGGGAAAATTGGCAAAAAATCAAAAAGTGTATAAATCACCCACTTTCCTGCGAAGTAATGAGCGCAGAAAAACGTGATTAGTTAGTGGTAAATTTCGTTGTCCATAGATCCCAGATTTTCTTTCAAAACATCAATCATATCATCATGGCCATTGAGGAATAGTCAATTTTCACAACTAACAGACCAATTCATCAAAAACAACATCTAGTTTGGGAAAATGGAATATTTTCCAGTTGTTATAATTTGCCAGAGCATGCTTATTTCGTCTTCGTCGTCGTCTTCTTTATAAATTATTTGTCTGATTATGAATGAGAGTTTTCCAACAACATGAAAACACGTTTTTCTTTCAACCGCTGTGAAAGACAAAAATTATGGCCAAAACTGACCATAATTTTACTAACAAATAATTGGAATTGCAGTCATTATCCTAACGTTGTGAAATATGAAACGACGGCCTGTTTGCTTTGTTAATTGAAATTATTTTAATTAAACTTTTCGTATGTGTGACATGTCATTGTATATGTTATGGAATCGTATATTCTAAAAATGTATGATAAGTTGCTTAAGTCAATAACGGTCTATGTCATACATCAATTTTATGCATAATATCATCAATTTTATTAAAGTATTCATATCAAATTCATATCAAAGAATTTAACAAATTATTATTAAATCACTGTTACTGTAGAGGGGTGAAAAAAAGATTATACGTATTACCAGTGGGAGGAAAAAAAGGGTTATTACTTAAAAATAAGTAAACCAGTAAGAAAATCTCAAATCATATAGTCGGTCCCGCCTAACTACTACATCACTATGCATATTTAGTAGAGCTCTCGTAAAAGAAAGGTTTATATTGGGCATTTCTGAGCTCTATGAGATATCTGGCAGAAAATATTATTATGGTAGAGTGCATGTTCCGAAAGTTAGAAATTTAAACGCCAAATCGGATGAAACATATAGGGTAAGTGTTCCTATGTTCGGCATGTCCCAGTAGTCGGCACTTTTTATTTTTAAGTCCAAATAAATGAAACTATTATAACTAAATGTATTTTGTTTACTTCAAATATATTGTCAGCTATCTTTGTGCACAATTTCGCTAAGAAAAGATGATTTATTCTAATAAAAATTAAACTTTTGTCTGTGAAGATCTTGAATAATTCATATTCTTAAGAAAAGTACAATAAAGACGTCGAAACAAAAATATTTTATTTTAATGAATTAATTTATTATTATTATTAATTATTCTTACAAAAAAATTGGTATGCCGACTATTGGAACATCCCATACCGGCAATTGGCAAGTGGTGCCGACTACTGGCAAAAAAGCGTTTTTTTAATAAAACTACAAATTTATGAAATTTAATAAAAAGCTATTAAAACTTTATTTATTACTAGCTGGCCCAGTCCGCGTTGCCGGCCCGTAGTTTTTGTCTTTAATGCATAGTTTTTAAAGCATAATAATTCACAGATCTGGCTCAAATAAGTGGCATAATTTATAGTAAAAATGATGATTCGACTAAAAAGAAATAAATACGCATCGCATAAATGTCAATACAGGTTCACGTACCGGACGACTTATAGTGTTTTTAAAAACCTTTTTAAAAACCTGATGCCATTTTTCAGAGGTTTTAATTTGACAGTTAAAAACCTAAATAACATAGCACATATATGAAAAAGTATACATCAACTACCCCAACGTATTCTAAACATACATTTTAAGCGAAATCGATTCGAAAATATATTTTGAGTTCTCATTGGTGGATTATTTCTATATCTAACCATTTTTTTTTTTTTTTTTTTGAATTTTGGACCTCAGAATCGATAGTTATTTCTAAATTGAAATCCTGGCAATATGACTTTAATTTAAAGTTTCATCGGTTTATAAAAGTTAGGGACCCCATAAAGAATGTTAAAGCGTAGAAATCTTTGTCGATTAAATTATGTCCGTGAGCTTTGAGAAGTATTTCTTAATCAAAATTGACAATTTTAGTATGGCAACCATATAACAGCATCTATAGAAAATATGCCAAATTTCTCATTTTTTTTTCGGTTGTTTTTTTTTTTCAATAAAAATTTTCAATTCCAAAAGACATTCTAAAACAATTCTACAAACAATTCCATATCAAAATAGAACAATAAATTTTTTCAGTTCCGCGACTTTTCCGGAGGCTTTTCTCAAAATTTTTTTCATGAAAATGTTTCCATTAGTTTCGGTCCAACCGTTCTTTACTGATGTTTTACTATACTTATTTAAATTTTTTACATATAGATTTAAAGAAGTAGGTGTGGCCAGTTCCTCTGACCCCAAGTCAAGATTACGTCGTATACTAACAGTGGAACAGATATCTTCATGATTGGCAAATATATTGACAAATATTTAAGATTTTAGGTAAATCGAAAAAAATGGTCGTAAAATTGGACGTAGTCACTTTTTCTTTGCATAAAACCTAAGTCGTGGTAGGACGAACATTTAAAAAAATCCAAATCGTTCCCGTCGTTTTCAACAGATTCTTACCAAAAAAAATTGACTTTTTTGTATATATAGATAGATTAAAAAGTAGGCGTGGTCAGGTCCTCAGCCCCAAAATAAATACTTAGGGTTTGAGGGAAAGTCAACAGTATCTCGTGTAATAATATCGATATCTTCATTATTTGGCAAATATAAGGATTTTAGATAAATCGAAATAGTGGGCGTAAAAGTAGGCGTGGTCAATTTTTTGTTCTTTAAAAACCTAACTCGGGATATGACGAACGTTTGTACAAAAAATTATGCAAATAGGTTCAGCCGTTCTCAACTGATTCCATTGCCAACGAACAACAATAGATTTTTATATACATATAGATTGCAAAAACTATACAAAATTTCGAATCTGAATAAATTAACTTTGTAATAATTGAAATGTTCCACTCAGAATGGTGAGCGATTAAAAACGCGAAAATCCTAAAAGTGCCGACTACTGGTACACTTACCCTATATGGGACCAAATTTGAAATTCTTACTTCTATGCTGAATTCGGTTGAAGTGCGAAAATTCATTTACCAAAATCTGAACCGATCTTTATAAAATTGAAAACAGCCATTTCTTGGCTGTATCTGATATCTGGTACAAAGTATTATTCTTCTATCGTGCATTTGAGGGACTTAAACACCAAATCGGATGAAACAAAAATATATGGGATATATAGCTATATCTGAACCGATTTTTGATGTATTTGCTTCTAGGCTAAACTTGGCCGAATGTGCCAAACTTCAGCCTGTTTGGGCTGATATTGGCCATTTGGTGCTCAATTAACCCGAGATCGGCCAAAGTTATAAAGGGGAGCTAAATCCAAATCTGAACCGATCTTGATAAAATTTAAATCATGTATTGCTGGGCTGAATCTAATATCTGGTACTAAATATCATTTTTGTGGGGTGTATACTACGAATATGAAGGACTTAATAACCAAATCGGATGAAACATATATATGGGAGCTATAGCTGTATCTGAACCGATTTCCACACCATTTGTACTGGTATTAGCCGTTTGGTGCACAAGAAACCTAAAATCGGATAAAGATATATATTTGGGACCGATTTTCACCAATTTCAATAGGGTTCGTCCTTGAGCCAAACAAATGTTATTTAGAAAATTTCATCTCAATCGAATAATAAATGCGACCTACATTTTGTTTACAAAAATACATGGACAGACGGACGGACATACA
This sequence comes from Musca domestica, assembly GCF_030504385.1. Classification (NCBI taxonomy): domain Eukaryota; kingdom Metazoa; phylum Arthropoda; class Insecta; order Diptera; family Muscidae; genus Musca; species Musca domestica. The sequence continues at coordinate 4,885,193 of NW_026712329.1, read as the reverse complement.
TAAATCGACTCAAAATGTGATTCTATGCTTATCACCAAAAGGAACTATGGGTCTATCTCGTTTCCTTCTCCATGTTACAAATAAATGCACAAAGACATAATACCCTTACTACTATGTGGTGTAGGGTATAAAAACATTAAGTCCGGCCAGGCCTCATCATTGGGTAAAGAAAACATTTTTATATAAAACGTATTCCACTTTAAACTACAAACACCAGCAAGACCGTTTGGATAACACCGTTAAACTTTTCAAAAACCATAAAGTGCGTGAGGGCGTTATATGGGGGCCATACCAAAATGGGAACCTCTACCTCGGTACCTCGAAAGGTACAGTTGTATGGGGGCTATAAAGAAACGTGAACCTATACTTTCAATGTTTCGCCACCGGAGCTAGAACCCATTATGACCTACAAATACAAATTTTATGGACAAATCCGTTGAAAAATGTGGCAAAAATCAACAAAATACGTGGTACCGTTGAATGGGAGCTATACAAAAACGTGGACCTGTACATACAATGTTTCGCCACCGGAGCTAGAACCCATTATGACCCACAATTACCATTTGAGACAGGCAGACAGACGGATATCGATAAATCGACTTAGAATTTTATGCTGATCATGAATATATATGCTTTATGGGTTATACGACGAATATTTAGGTATGTTACAAACGAAATGACAAAGTTAATATACCCTCTTTTTCAAGGTGGAGGGTATATTAAAAGGTAAAGAGAGTAACTCTCCTCCTAACAAATATGTCAATGCTTCTTCTTTAAAAGAGTTAGAATGAAACCAGTAAAGAAAGTCTTAAAGTCGGGCGGGCCGACTTTATGATACCCTACACCACTTTGCTAATTTAGTAGAGCTCCACATAACAATTAAAAGTTTTTATGGGAGAATTCAATCATACACGCTATGATTATAATTATAATTTAAAGTTCAAAGGATTAAATATGCCGAAGCATTTGTATCTTTTAAATTCGGACTTGTATTGCCCATTTGGTGCAAAATTAATTTGAAATCAGATAAAGATATATATGGGAGCTATATCCAAATCTGAACTGATCTCGATATAATTTGGCAAAGATATTTCTGAGCTGTATTTGATATATTTCCTTGAATATCGTTGTTACGGAGTACATATTACGGTTGTGGGTAACAAATATAACAAATCGGATGAATAGTATATATGGAAGCTATAGCTATATCTGAACCGATCTTTACCAAATTTGATACACTAGCTTTGGTGCACAATAAAAGGTAAATCGGACGATGTTATATATGGGAGCTATATCCAAATCTGAACCGATCTCGATAAAATTTGGCAAAGATATTTCTGAGCTGTATTTGATATATTTCCCCAAATATTGTTGTTGCAGAGTGCATATTACGGCTGCGAGGGACAAAAATAACAAATCGGATGAACAATGTATATAGGAGCTATAGCTATATCTGAACCGATTTCGATCAAATTTGGCATACTTATTTTTAGGCCTAATTTGGATCTATATACAAAATTCCATACTATTCGGGCAGATATTATACGTTTGGTACACAATAAAAGGCAAATCGGACGAAAATATATATCGGAGCTATATCTAAGTTTTGATCGATTATCTCCAATTTCAATAGGGTTCGTCCTTGGGCCAAGCAAATGATCTGTGCAAATTTTCATCTGGATCGGGCAATAAATGCGACCTGTACTTTGTTTACAAAAATACATGGACAGACGGACGGACGGACTGTCATGCATAAATCGACGCAGAATGTGATTCTATGCAGATCATCAAAAGGAACTATGGGTCTATCTCGTTTCCTTTTGCCTGTTACAAACAAATGCACAAAGACATGATACCCTGACCACCTTGTGGTGTAGGGTATAAATATTAAATCCAAAATTACTATTCTTGCATTAAAATCATACACGTTCTTTTCTGTAACAAAAAACGATACGTCCCAATAACGCATTTTAGGCGCTGGGACAATACAAATACTTCTGAGGGGAAGGAACCCTAACCCTAGGACAACACCAACTAGGGCTTAAGAGATAATATTATACATACACCCAAAATATATTCAGATACGATATGAAGAGGCCCTGGCGGCTATAAGGCTTAGGGCGACGACGAGTGGATAAATAAAGGACATTTAAATGCCATAAAGGCCATATCAATGCCAAAAAAGCCATCAAAAAATGTTCAGGTAACAACTGGAGAATTTGTATAGGATCGGATACCTAAAATAGTTGTAGCTGCCTCATGTGAAACATTAATTCCCACCAGAGACTCGTGGATCGACGGATTTCTATCAGAAATGCCGACTGGAAAATTTTGTTATATAAACGGCTCAGTGCTAGGGGAGAACGGGACTGGGACTTTTCATTGAAGAACCATATACCATAATCTTTTTCCGCTTGCCCGAGCATAATGCGATCCAGAGTGTCTGAACTGATATGAGACCGGCTACCGTAAACGTCCTAACGGACAGTAAATTCAAAAACTGCATTGGAATGTATAAATTCAATCAATTACAATTCCCAACGTTGTTTCGTTTTGTACTTCGAGAAAATACAGAACGAAACGATTGCAAACGTTTGGTATAGTTTATTTTCGTACGCTGCTCCAAAGGTATAGTATTGTGTTTCGGGAACATTCGTAATTCACTGTATCGTTAGAACAATATAAAAAAGCTCTTTTTGAATTCCACAAAATAATTATTTGAAACTGAAATTCCTTTTCTAAATGATTGCAAACCCTTGTTATGAAATAACAAAAGAACAGTCAAAATAATTAATTGAAAAGAAAAATAACAACAAAACATATATTCTTCACTTGTTTTGTTTTCTTTTTTTAATGGATGTTTGTTATGGGAACACTTAATGACAGCCTTGACTTATTTTCATGGTTGGGAGCTATACAACGACAAACAATTGCAGATCTGCAGATCAATGAACGTGTGTTTCTGATTGAATGATTAATGATTGAAGGAATAACCATTAGCCATTGAGTCCAGTCAAAAATAATTATGTGGGAATTTGTCAAAATGCCTCCAACCAACGCCAACTAGCCAAAGTTTAAATGTCAATGATGAAGTCTGTTTTTGTTTTTTCATCAAACGAACAAAGCTAAGAGAAAATAATACATTCGACTTCCCTTTACCTTACAATTTAATAGGAAATTCAATTAAAAACAGCAGTCTACTCACTTTAATAGCTTCTTATTTAAGCTATGGGAATTTTTTCCCATGCCTTTCACTTTCTTTCCCTTCGTTTTGCCAGCTGGACGAGAATCACCTGACATTGCCATTTTATCCTTGATGATAGCCTTTGATTCGTCTGCATAATGGCCATGGTCCTGTTGGATAAGAGTTGATTGTTGCTTTTGCTGTTCTTCATGTCCTTCTATTCGTTGTTTTTGTTGTTTGCGTAATTTTGGTTTATCCTTTGACAGATTCAGTCTTTTAATTCGGTAAATGTTTGACTGTGGTGATGTTGATGCGGCTGCTGTTGCTGTTGTTGTCGTTGTAAGTGGCAGTGTTACAATTGTCGATGATGACGAGGAAGACGATGGATCCTTTCTTATGCCTTGTTCTTGCTCTGTTTGTGTTCTTGTTAATTGTGTCTTTTCACCTTCCACATTTGTTGGCCAGCTCAGAAGGCAAAGGACACTGCAAATAGATTGAAAAATAGAAAGAGGAAGAAAGATCGTAATTTATTTAATGTTTACATTTCAAGTCGAATATGAAGTGTATTTAATTTGTTTAATGACGAATTTAAAGACATGATTAGGGTAATTTAATGCTCTTGCAATTGAAGTTTTTATACCCTACAGTACTATGTGTTGGGGATATTATAAGTTTGATTGGGCCAGAATTTATGTAACACCTCGAAATATTGGTTTCCCATATAGGTATGTATGTATGGATCTTCCTAGCCCGCCGAGCTGAGTCGATCTAGCTATGTATGTCCCTCCGTCCGTCTGTCCATGTTAATTTGTAATCACGCTACAGGTCGCAATTATGGCCCGATCCTTACGAAATTTTGCACGAAGGTGGGGTTAGGGTCAGAATAGAAGCCTATTTCTTTTGGAGATGATCGCCAAATGTTTAGGGGTTGAAATGGACCAAATACTGAAAAAATGTCGGATTTTGCAGTAGCTATACAGGTCGCAATTATAGACCAATCGAATCAGAATTTCGCATGTAGTTAGAGTTTAAGGTGGGGAATCGGATAATATTTAGCGGGTAAAATAGACCATATCTTTTGTGTTGAAAAAATTCAAAATTTTTCATTAAACCGCGAATATTTTAAAGCCCGTCGAAATCACAAAGCCATGACAAGGTTACTTCTGACCTTTACATTGATGTTAACATCCAACAAATCGGATATATAGCAAAATATGTGCGATATATACTTATGTATGTATATGCTTGAAAGATCTCTTATATGTCGAGAACGGCTGAACTGATTTCGATAGTTCTCATTAATTCAGAATTGCCTCTTGCAAGGAATGAAAAAACGTCTAAAAAATCGCATAAAAATAAAGATGAAAATATTGATTTTGTAACAATTTCTCATATTTTTTCCATTTTGTCATATTTTCATTTTGAATTGAACATTTGGTAATATTTCTACAGCTAACAAAACTAAGTAGTTAGGATATCAGTATATCATATACAGATCGCATTTATGCCCCGATCCTAACGAAATTTTGCATGGGGATAAGATGAGGGTCAGAATAGAAGCCTACTCTTTTTGGAGATGATCGCCATATATTTAGGGATTGAAATGGACCAAAAAACTGCAAAATTGTCAGCAGGTCGTAATTATCGGCGGTCCTCACGCACATTTTAATGGGGGTTACCAGACATTGCAAAAGACAAGCAGTTTTGGATGGCCATCCAAAAATATTCAATGTGTGAAATAGTTTGCCAACTTTTGTAGACAAAATAAGAAAATGTCCATTCCAGTGACTCTTTGGAGAATTCACAAATACAGGAAAGACACACTTCTGACTATTTCGTTAACGCTGATTTCGTTGAAGAATATAGTCAAATGACTGTATCTCATATAGATGCGTTTCAGTCAAAAACCAATAATAAATGTTAATCTTTTGCCACTTCTGAGAGATTTTAGGTCTTTGGGAAATATTGGTTCCAGATCTAGGAAGACCATTTACGTGCAACATCTTGCAATAAATTGGAAATGAGCAAATTAGTTAAAGTTGCTATTATTCGAAAATTAGAGAACGAAACCTTATGGTTTTCTTTTATTATTTGTCACAATATCTTGTGGAATTCTTTCGAGTATCTCGCCTGTATAAACTGTATCGTTTATTATAGTGTTGTAGGGTATTCAACGGTCGGCCCCGCTCGACTGTAGCCTTTGCTTACTTGTTTGATAATATATTGGAATTAAGAAATGTATGAAGGCCCTTAAGTGTTCAAAAATACTGTGTAAATATATGAACCATTGGCTAGGGCCTATATTTATTATGCTAAGAAGCATGGTGCAATAAAATCAAGGTAGGGCTATGATACCATATTTACTTTTTTATTTACTTTTTTGACTTAATTTGTCAACTTTATTTGTTTATGTGTGTGCATTCTTTGCAATAATTGTTGTTGTTCTGAAAACATTCAAATTCAGGTGTTTCCAAAATGCTTATTGCAACGTATGCATCAACAAAATCTACAGTTTTTGTAGCAAAATAAACTTTTAGAGATATATAGAACATGATTTTGAGAAGAGGTTTTGACCTTTCATTCAGTTTTCGCTGTTTTCAATTATTCATTCAAAATCAATGCAACAAATTGTTTGGTTTTTTGATTGTTTTGATAGTAATTCTGACACTGCAAGCCAAACAGGTAGATATGTATGTTTGCAAATAACATTACTATAGAGTGCATTATATTACTTCGAGAAAGATTATATTAAAGTTTAACAAAATTGAAAAATTTAGTAGAATGGGCAAAAGTCCATTTATTTTATGGACGAACATATACAGGATGAGATAAAAAACTGCAATAAAGTCAGACGCCCTAATTTTTAGATTTTTTAATTCTACCGAATGAAAGCAAGCGGAAATAGCATCAAATTTTAGAATAACTTTAGTTTCGTTCGAATTGGTCACCTTTGGCACGAATTATGGCCTTCAAACGGCCAATGAAAACTTCACACGCTGCCCGAATGCCCGACGAAGCGCTTGCTTGAGTGGCCATTGTGCGCTGGAAATGAAGCGAGGAACCTCATTTCTTGGGTGGAGCATGTTGAGTGCGATGGTGCTGAGTCCTGTTGGAATGTTTTCGCGATAACATTCGGTATTTATTCTGATGCCACGATTGATTAAACCGAGCGAAGAGAGGCCTTCGGCTGTTATGGCCGGAGCTTGAGTTCTGGTGGTCAACCGAGGGTGAACATTTTCAGCTTTTTTGTTGCATTAAATACATGAAATCTTACACATGAGACCTATATCCAAATCTGAACCAATTTCAATATTATTTGGAAAATATATTTTTAGACCAAATTCCATCAAACATTCCAAATGGGATTGAAATTGGAGATACATAGCGTGTTTGATTCATTAAATAAACGAAATCTGTCGAAATTATATATGGGAGCTATATCTAAATCTGAAGCAATTTCAATATAATTTGGCAAATTTATTTTTGTTCCAAATTCCGTTACGCATTCCAACTTTTAAGATCATAGATATGTGGATATAAAATCTAAATTTTTTGTAAGTGAAATAAAACGCAAATTCAACTCTGTTGTTCTAAAAAACGGACCCTTAACCTATTTATTTGATCTTGATGACTGTTTGGTAAGGACTTATTTCCAATGAGATATTCGTGTTGAAATGAGGTATTAGGATGTTATTTTATAAATAGTTACCAGTACCAAAAAGTGTACTCAATGAATATATTATGCTGCGATGTCATTTTTTGCCTTGATGAAATAGTGATGAAGGTAATCGCATAGTTGCTTCTCATGTCAAAGTTCTTTCGAAAAATACACCAAAAAGGCAAGAATGTCCGAAAAAAATTCCCATTGATATTTTCTAAAAATACATGTAGTGCCAAAAAAACCCATAATGATAAGCAAATAGCGATCAATAGAAAGTTTATCCAAACAATATAACCCTTAAGAAAATAACGAACAGAACTAGTCCTGAGTAATGATTACGATTTGAATTTCTACAATGCCTGCCAAAACAATTAGAAATCCACTTATGTGTCCAATTCAATGTTTTGAGAACATTTTGCATACACTGAAGTAAAATACCTGCCAAAGAGAAAAAACCTGAACGGAATTGTATCACATAAACAATATCTGTTCCAATTTAGATACATTGTAACCTAGCTTTGAGCTCCATTTCCCGTTATGAGTGGTTCGCTTTGTTTTCATTTGCGAAAAAATAAAAACATAAAGAAAAACAATGAATTGTAGTTTGCAAGAAAGAAACGACTACAACAAAAGCAAGTACTTTAAGCGTATAATCATATCATATATGACCATCTTTGAATCTACATTCGTAACTACGGTATTCATAAGCGTCTGGCGGTTTACTACGATGTCCGATTGTAGGTTTCTATGTACGGGGGCATGAATGGAAAAATACTTCAATGTTTGGTTAAGCGTGAAAATGGAACACCTTGAGTGGACCATAACATTAGACAACGTCGTCGTAGTACACAGACGGACAGACAAAACAATAACAAGCCTAAATATGATACTACGGTGAGGTGGGGGTGGTGGTGGCGTTGTTAATGTTGTTGCCAGCTCCAAGCAACAATAAATGGTTTGTTACTTTGGATACAATGCAGACAATAACCCAAGACCACTTTGAAATATAACTAAACAGACCCTATTCATAGAGAAGAACTTTATCGAATGTGGCACAGTGTTCAGAATTTGGAAATTCAATTAGACTTGCGAGTGTATTCGATTTGAGAGTTGTGAGAAATTGGTGTTAGTCAAATGACAAGTTCATCTATGGGAAGACCTTCTTCTGTTTTCTATAAGAGGACTTTCTTCTCGTCTTCTATGAGAAGACCTTCTTTTGGTCTGCTATTAGAAGACCTTCTTCTGGTCCTCTATAAGAAGACCTTCTCATGGCTTTCTATAAGAAGACTTCTTCTGGTCTTATATGAAAATACCTTCTTTAGGCTTTCTATTAGAAGACCTTCAGACCTTGTATGAGAAGGCCTTCTTCTAGTCTTCTGTGAGAAGACCTTTTTCTGGTCTTCCATGAGAAGACCTTCTTCTGGTCTTCTATGGAATTTCATCTGGTCTTCTATTAGAAGACTTACTGGTCTTTTATGAGAAGACCTTCTGGTCTGCTATGAGAAAACCTTCTGCACTTCTATGAGAAGATTTTCTGGTCTGCTAGGAAAGACCTATTATTAATTATTAATTCCTCATAACATTTTTGTTGTCGAAATTTTATTAAATTTAAATTTTTTTCTAATTCTGAAATACTGTAAGAAAAGGAGAAGAGGTACTTTGTTGTTGTAAAAGAATACCAAGTACTGTTTCCAATGTGTATTAAAATGTTTTTTATTGTATATATAATAAATATAAAGTAAACTATTTATTTAATGAAATTTAATATTATAACAAAGAAATGCTAAACAAACAATGTAATCAGATCTAAAGCTGCAACAACAACAGAAAATAAAAAAATGGTCTCCACCCTCATACGAAATAAGGAAACAACAATTCATTAAAAGAGTTTTGCAGATAGGGTTGCCGTTTTGATTAGTACAATGTAATGTATATAAGATGTACATTTGGTCCGATGTGCCATCAACGGTAGTAAATTTACTGTGAAATAATTTTATAGGTGATGGTATTAGGTCATGCGGGCAAGACAACAAAAAAGTACAAATCGTAATACCTAAGATAAAGTTTAGAATTTAAAAAGACTTGATGTATCCAATATGTTTTGCTGAATTAGTTTTATTTTTTTTATATGTTAATTTAGGTTAGATAAGATATTAGACCAAAAGGGTTTTTTGATTTTTTGATCATATATAATTGTCGTTCTTACTCTTACTCTTTCTCGGGTAGAGCTTACGTGTTCATGCAAATTAATTTCGATATCGATATTATAAATTCCTAGGGGATTTAGCATTACAAAGTCTTTATAGAAATGTGCTGAAAATAACATAATGAGGCTAACACATTAATCCTAAAAGTGGTGGGTATGTAACTTTGTCCAAGGGACATGCAACAGTATCCATTAACAACAAATAACTAAACAACCAATATCCCTTCGTCTTTTTGTACGCAAAGTCCATTGAAATGTGTAAACATTTTGAAATTCAAAAGAATCGACATAATAAATCATTTTTGCTTTAAGCTTTTGTTTCTGTACTTTTTATTGGTGTTCTTTCATACGTTCCTCTTTGTGGCTCTTCTCTATTGGCAAACCGCTCAAATGACATGTAGCACTGGGAATCACCAGCAGTAAACTCCAAGTCACTTCAAACTTGCCTTTAGTACATTGGGCCAATACCCAATTAATAGTTGTTTAAAGTCATTGTTACCAAGAATGTCATGGGTAACGAAAGAGAGGAAGAGATAGAAGGGGAGACAATGTGTTAAATAAAAAAATTCTAGCCATTCCATCATTTGTTTAAAGATGAAAAGGCACGTTCTTCTGTGTGCGGTATTGGATTGCACTGAGGCTACGACTGTAGTCTGAGACCAAGGATTGAGGGACACTACGGATGGCAACAAATGCATAGGTTATTGAACAAATAAGTTACAAACAATGCATATTGTCGAACATGACACATTTGTGGTCAGGTAAAATAGCACAGTATGTAAAAAAACAAACATAATTAGGTAGTTTTGATTGATTTTATTTAAGGAAAAATTAAAAAAAAATCCATAGGATTAAATATCAAATGTTCAGTGCTACAAAAGCGATATTTGTGCTTTGCCGAGCAATGTTTGCAATAGAAGTGCGGTACAATTAACAACCATTTACTGGAGTTTGAATTTTAATTCTAACACACATATGAACATTTAGTGGAGGACAGAGAATTTATTTCGATTAGTTTTGGAAGTCATTTGGAACATTCAAACACTATTGTAACTTATTTTCGATTTAATGTTCATAGCTATTTTTTGCCAATGCAAAGCAAATTTTCCACTCTTCCACTCGGCACGTATCCATTTATAACGTTTAATGCCTGACAATCGTCTCGTTGAAATTTCTTGCTGAAGGCACGTCGTGTGAATGCAGAATGCAACAACTATGACAGGCTGAAACATCTAATTTCAAAGGGAATCAATCATATGAATCATTCCCCATCAAAGGTAGAAAAACTAAAACAAGACTTAAAGGACATTGATTTTTATAAAAATTTCTATCGGTTTTCGACAGATATAAAGCATTAGTATTTGAAAATTTAAAGTATACACTTTTTGACACTACCATAAAGATTGGAGCAAAATGTTCAAACATAGATATGCAGTTAGTAGAAATATTGCAAGGTGAAGAAAATTGGGAAATGATTTCGAATTGCATAAAAAAAACTTTTTTACAACACAATATTTCTGCTAAAAAAGATCTGATGTGAGAGGGATCAAGTTTTTGAATATCGAAACGGTCATAAAATCCGAAAGAGCACCGGTTATTTGGTAAACTTGGTACATCCCATTTTTTCTATCAACAAAAGACTGGGTGTGGAGATAAAATATGTCGAACCGTTCCTTCGTGTAACTCCCCCACACAAGGTCTGGTGTGAAGATGGGATACATCGGTCCAATTCTTCTGTTACCTCCCCCACAAAGAGATCAATATTTTGAATAATAACACGCTCATAAAAAGTGCACCCATATAAAAAATGAGCACCCGATTCTCTTCAAATTTCACACATGTCAATATTCCTTTTGACTTAAGATGAGGTATGGATGATAGATATCGGCCTAACCTTTTTGGTACCTCCCTCACAAAAGATCAATATTCTCAATACTTATATCTCTCATAACTTACGAAACAAGTCAGCGATTGTATTCAAACATAGTATATCTAAACATTTCTCTCAAACAGAGGTCTGATGTGAATATGGAATTTATTGGAACACCCATAAAATTAGAAATAAATGAGCGATTATCTTTAAATTTTGCACATCCCAATATTTTTTTTATCATGCCTGGTACCTCACGCACGCTTCAATATTTTGCAAAAATTATCATATATCTCATATAAAGTGAAGAAAATTGTCGATGTAGTCCAATTCTGTCATGTTGTAAGATTTATATCAGTTTTTTATTCGCCCAATGGAATGGATTTCGGCAGCTCAGAAGCAAGTGCTTTAAATTTAGCGAAAATCGGCTCAGATATAGCTAGAGATCCCATACATATTTTTCATCCGATTTCGGGTTTAATCCAGCTCTATAGGGTGAGATGAAAAAACTGCAACCAACTTCAGACTGTTGTCATTTCTAAGCCACTCGTCCGATAGCTGTTAGAATTATTCCAGTGACAGCTCATTACATTGTTTACAAACGTACAAAAGCATTTTGTTGAGAATTTTCCAGAAAAAAAGTTATTCGTGATGGAATTCAAGCGTGATATTCTTATATTTGTGATTTCTTTATATTTGGCTGGGACACAGTCGTTAGAGCACACCAGCATTTAAGTGTGAAGAAATCTTTTGTGTCTCGTACCATCGCTCGTTAACGTGATACTCGTAGCGTAGCCCAACGTCAAGGAAGTGGGCGAAAGAAAAAAGCAACATCAGCAGAAATTGTTCGAAAAGTAAAGAAGCGACTTGATCAAAACCCGGGTCACAGTGGCCGAAAAATGAGTTCGGAGTAAAGCCATTGAAATTCCAAAAAGTGTAAGAACTTACACCGCAACAGAAAGAAAATAGACTCAAAAGAGCTAAAGAGTTGCTTCGCTTGGTCGAAAGTGGTGAACTGCCGAATTTGGATTTCTCCGATGAGAAAACATCCGTTGTCCAGAACAAAATTATCGTGTTTACTTGCCAAAGATATCAGCTGAAAATGTGCATCTTCGGTTGGCCACCAGAACTCAAGCGCCGACCATGGTGATGTTATTCGCCGCCAGATGGTCGCTCTCCGCTCGTAGTAATCGACCGTTGCATCAAATTAAATGCTGAATATTATCGCGAAAATATTCTGGAGGGTGTATTAAAGCCTTGGGCACGCAAACATTTTGGCGCAGACCTTGGACATTCCAACATTACTCAGCACCATCGCACTACAAAATGAGTTTCCTCGCGTAATGTGTCTGGAGTATTTTGGAAAGCAAGGCTGGCTCTAAAAAATACCAAATTGCCGATCACCTCAAGCAAGCGCTTCGCCGGGAATGGTCCAAAATACCGCAGAGCAACATTCGAGCAGCGTGTGACGTTTTCATTGGTCATTTGAAGGTCATAACTTGTGCCAAAGGTGACCAATTCGAACAAATCTAAACTTATTCTAAAATTTGATGCTATTTCCGACATTTTTGCTTTCATTCAAAAAAATGTAAATAATGTAAAAATTATGGCGTTTGACTTTGCTGCAGTTTTTTTTTATCTCACCCTGTATATATATTTTCGAAACTGAATGAGAATTATTTTAAATGTTCATTATTTTTCTATGACACCAACTTGCAATTTTTGTTATAACCTATGTATAATTTTAAGCTTTCAACTTTAAGATGATAAAATATAAAAGATATGATCCATAAAAAAAAATTTCTTTACTGGAAGTTTGTTAATACATTTTCTGTGTCCATTGTCCATAAAAGGTCTTCGGAATGAATTCCTTTCGATGACGATATTTCTTTGTCACAATAGTGCCAAAGCCTGGAATTTCTCATATGACGTTTTTCTGGATTTTTCTTCTACAAAAATACTTTAAATTAAACTAAAAGAAATATGAAAAATGAACAGCAACAAAAAAGTAATATGGAAAAATCTTTAGCTTGCAACTTGTCCACGTAATGAAGTGGCGGCCATTGAGGGGCAGCGGCTATTGCAATGTTAGCTGGTTGGATGGCTGAGTGGCAATGTTGTGTTGCATAAAAAATGCCGCATTTTATGAGACGTGTTTAGCATTTTGAAAAAAAATTCTGCTTTCCCAGAATAATTTATAAAGTTGGGCACAAAAGCAGTGGCAACAACAGCCCATGAAGACCACGAAAAAGTCAAGAGAAGCGGAGAGAAACCTTGCATACAAAAACCGAACAGAATAAAATAATATTTATTTATTGATTATTCTTTTGTCAAGTCAATAATGCAAAAGGAAGCCCATAGAGAAGCAAACTTTAGCATAAGCCTGCTTCCCTCTATTCTCCTCAGATGCGTCTTCTTCGTCTTCGGTTTCACGCAAAAAGGGCTTTCCGAGAATAGCATTCATGGAACGTTTGACTAACTATGCACTGGACTGGCAGCACTATTTTTCCTCTATTGCCGCAAAATTAAATCCAATAAATTTTGCAACATATGCCCGAATGGGCATATGTCCCCCCCTCGTTAGCGGGGACACGGCCTCATGTACACGCACACATACACACACACATGAGTCCATAATAAAGTACCAGTGTATTTTATTAACTAAACTGTAGAAATTCTCTGACCATTGGGCTGGGCTAACAAACTATTGCCGCTGCTGCTGCTGCCTGTGACCAAATGGCAACCACACAGTTTGGTTATTTAGTCCTGCAAAACATTATTAAAACGGAAGAAACTTAGACAGCAAAGGAGAGAACGACAGAAGTTCCATGTTTTGTTTTTTTTTTAATTTTGAATTGAAATATGTAAAAGTTGTATAACATTTTGTGTGGCTGGATGGAATAACAGATGGAAATACATTTGAAGAATTAAACCATAAAAATGTGGGCAAAAAAAAAGAAGCAACAAAGTTTCAAAAAATCGCTGATGCAAAAAATGCCAAAAAAATAAACGAAATTGTCCTTTTACTTTAATTGGAAATGAATACAATGGAAAGGGTAATTGAAGAAAGAGTATTGGTGTGGTGAAGTGAAATACACTTAATTTGAACAATACAAATCAAGAAGGCCAGATCGCCAACAACTCCCTGCATCTACTGTGGGTCATCTATCTACAGAGTTTCTTTAGCAGTCTTATATTTATAATAGATCTTCAAAGATCTTCCCATGGACTTTTTTCAGGGGTCTATCCACCGCAAGGAGGTCTTCTTCCTTATAAGGTCAAAAGAAGATTTTCTATATCCGAAAGTGCTTCAAAAACTAAACACAAGCATTCAGAACTTTTGCAAAGTTACTCTCTAAGACCTTTAGGAGGTCTTCTTTAAACAGAAGTCCGTATGTCTACCGAAGGTCTTAAGGTGAGCTTCTATGTGCTTTCTTTTAATCTAAAGAAAACCTCTGGGGCAACTTCTATCCACAGAAACCTTCAGGAGTAACTTTATTAGTGAAGGTGATTTACTCTCAGGGGTTCTTCAACCTGGGGAAATTTCTCTGCAGATAATAACTCTAACGAGAGAGGTAGCATACCGACGTACGTAGGGAGAGGATGACATTTTTTGTATGTTTTTCCATTCGGGGCCTTCTTTTTATAAATGGACCGCTTATACACAAAGGAGGACTTCTGCAAAAAAGAAGAACTTCAGGTATCCGTAAAAAATCCATTCCAGAGAAGAATGCCGAATATTCTCACATTCATGGAAGACCAGGTCCTCAACCTAACAATTATCGTTTAAGAGGCCTTAGAAATCCTTTAAAAAATATCCAAAAGGTTATCACTGAGAATTCAAAATTGTTCAAAAGGTTCTCACTTCAGGTTTCCTGTCTAAATAGAAGACTTTCTCTAGATCTTCCAATACATTTATCTGGTCACTTCACATTCACAATAGTCATAATTTAAACTCGAATTTACTGTATATTGACAGTTTGCATTCCCTATATGTTGGAACCACTCTTGATTAGAACTGGATGTAGTCTTCATATAAAATACCAGATAGCTGCAGGTACAATCTGGTATTTTAATGATTTGTGTTACTCTTTACTTCATATGACTGTACTGATCTCCGTCTTCCCATTTATCCTCATATAATTGTACTTCAGTATTTTAAAGATGTTGGCTTAGTATTTGGAGTTCTTAAGAGCCAGAGCCTTGGCAAACAATTGGCAATAGAGGTAGAGGTCGTATGACCGAATTTAACCTGATATTTGAAATTTTCATAACTTCAGAGATATTATTCAAGAGATTTTTGTTTACTTTTTGCAAGTTTCTTCCAAATGGTACAGGGTATTAAATGTTCGGCTCGGCCGAATTCATCTGCTTTTTACCAGTTTAATTTTCTTATCTGAAAGATACACACTCACAGTGGTCCTAATACCAAAATTTATAATTCTAGTTATATTCATAATATCCATTTCGAATATAGTACTTTTCGTACGTATATAGTACTTTGACACGTGTCTATAAAAACTGTCCATTACCTAACCCACAAAGACCTTCATTTCAGGTTTCTGGTTGAGAAAAATACTAAATATAGTAAGTTTGTAAAGAATCGCCTTTGTGGGTGAGGTACCAGAGGGGGTTCGCATGTGTATGTATATCATCTTAACAACAGATCTTGTGTTAGAAAAATGTTTGTATTTGAGAAATTTTTAAAGAGTTGGAGGCTTACGCTTTGAGCGTTTTGGTTTTCAAAATCTTGAACCCTATGTAGGGGAGGTAACAAAAGAAATGGCCCGATCTCTACCATATTTATAACAGATCTTGTGTTGATGGAAATAGTGTGTTGATGGAATGGGATGTGTGAAATATAAAGATATAAGATATAAAGATAACCGGATATTTTGTTGTTGCAAAATCGTCAGAAGTTATTTTTTTAAATAACTTCTGGGGAGAATATCCCAGACAAGAAACAAGGGAACTGATGAGGATTGGTGGCTCTTTCCGAAACCTAGGTATTCCCTGCCTTACCCCCTGGTAAACATTACCATCGTTCTCCACTCATAAACAAACGTTGTTTTTATAAAAACAACAATAATGGGATTTCGCCTGACGATTTTGCAACAACAAAATACTATGGTATCCCAAACAAGCAAGCCAAACTCTGTTCTGATAACCGGATATTTATTTCGGATTCCATACTCGTCTTGGTTATTCAGAACGGTGACCCTTTATGGGAGAGATCTTGTATGGATGGAAATAGTGAGATGTACCAAGTCTGAACGGAATCAGATGTTAATTTCGATTTTTTATGAGCTTCATGGATATTCAAAATTTTGACAATTTATGGGGGGATTTATGGGAATCGATCTTTGTTTGATAATAATATTACGATGTACTAGGTTTCGAACAATTCGAATACTAACTTTGAGAGTTATCTTTCGAAGCAGCCAGACAGACAGACGGACGGACAGACGGATTGACATCGCTAGATCGACTCAAAATGTCCAGAAACGGATTTGGTCCAAAGAGATCTAGGGTCTAAAACCGTTATTTCGATAAGGTACGTCTTGGCTGTATCAAGTAATATATATACCCCATCTAGCCATATGGCTAAGGGTATAAATAGTATAAGCTGGTTTTGTCTACAAATGTATACCCTCCGCCACGGTTTATTTATTCCAATGTATTATATTTGACCCATGTATGGGAGGTACATGGTGGAGTTGGTCGATATTATCCATTTTCGCACTTGACATAGCACTGCTATCAATATTGGGATTGGCAAATTTTACACAAAATCAAATGATAATTTATCTTTCTATCAGTTGAACTATTTTCTTAGAAAACATGGACCTTTTATGGGACAATTACCAGAAGGAGTCGACCGATGTTGTCGATACTAGACCACTCACTCAGACAGACAGACAGACGGAAGTGCGTACGGACAACCCAAGATCCTGAAACGGTTTTGTTCCAAAGGGACCTAGGGCAAAACCGATATTTCGATGAGACACGTTTTGGCCTTATCAAATGATATATATACAATGAGGGTATAATTAGTACCATTTAGTACTTTTCGTATAGTCTTAGTACTCATTTGGACAATCACCGCCTTCTCTAAGCTACAGATACCAATTGTGACATCCATATCAATTTTCGGCTCTAAACCTTCACCCAATACCACATTTACTTTTTTCTTTTCGAATAATTATAGTACCGAATGTGAAACACAGATATCAAGAGTTATCTAAATGGGAAATTTAGTAAAGTTCGCATACTTATTACACATTTCCAACACCACCTTCAAATATGAAACTTAATTTCCATCCTAGGTTCTCAAAATAAATTTTAATATGTTAGACCTGTCCGTCCACATAGAACCAAGTGGTACCATTTTAGAAGGTTAATACCATTGTAGAACTTTTCGTAACGTTAAAGTTCGAATTTCCAAAAACCCTCATTCCAAATTTCAGAATTCTAGCTCAGTCCGTTTGGCCAATCTCTGTAAATTTTAGTTCTCTTCGCACCCTTTATTACGAATTTTCAAAACCCTAACCATATCACACACCTACGCACCAAGACTGTAATTAGTACAAAATTTCAAGATTCTACCTTCAGCCATTTCGCCTGGGCTTTAATTCTCTATCAGTCAGTTATTTTATTACTCTCATATAAAAATAGATAACTGCGGAGAGCCTCCTTTTGGCAAATTAGCAACAGCATTTTTCAAGCTATAAACTATGGTTTCAACATGTGAGTGTAAAACCTTGTTGTCATGTTTTGCTTAAATTACCCCTGGGTCATATTACTAACCTTCTGCTTTGTATCCCCCAAATAGCTGGGCACGGCAAGGCCAAAACGAACA
The DNA here is from genome assembly GCF_030504385.1 of Musca domestica. Classification (NCBI taxonomy): domain Eukaryota; kingdom Metazoa; phylum Arthropoda; class Insecta; order Diptera; family Muscidae; genus Musca; species Musca domestica. The sequence goes on along the minus strand of NW_026712329.1, from coordinate 4,867,413 downwards.
CAAATTGTTTATTTTATGTTACCAATTGGACACTGGAAAGCAGGAACATGAAATCCTTTAAATCATTTATTGAATTCTTTTTTTATTTGCCATTTCCTTTGGATTCTTTTTCGTCCAGGAACGAACGTATATTCCTCGTGTATCGTCTTTTCAGGGTAACAAGTTGTTTTGAATCGAAGAGATTTAAGTCGAACAACCCTAAAGCTACGTAAAGAGATTTGCGAGTTCGATGTTGCTACCATGCAACAGCAGCCACAGTGACCTTAGCAAAATGTTCCAAGGGAACGGACGGAAGGTCTAGTCTTTAATGAAAAATTACAAAATAAATATGGATGCACCCTTTTTTTTTGAAATTTCGACTTCGGTATCTGAAGTTTTTGTTGTTGTTGTTGTTTTGCAAAAACGAAACACACGCAACCATCCTAACAACAATGGCCAAACTTATTCGCCAACCATTAAGAATTAATAATAAAAGGAAGACAAAGGACATCAACAATAACATCACCAGCAAAAAAAAGCAACAACAACAACAATATAAGTCACAAAAGCAAGGCAAAACGAACTGCCAGCCAATGAACACGTTTGCCATCAGCTCTGATTTAGTTGAAATTGTTAATGACCAAGAAGGGTGCACGTCGTCGTCGTTGTGTTCTGTTCTCTGGATTATTCCATAATTTTTCAACTGGTGACGAAACTGAAGAGGATTTGTTGGATGAAATTGCTGATGGCAGGGGCAACCTGACTGTCAGGCATTCTGGGAGATGAATGGACAGACAATCAACCGTCCGGATCGATGGATGGATGGGTCGACCACACATATGTGGCACTATTGCATTATTAATACCCTTTTGTTGTTGTTATTTCTGTGTTTATACGCATGGTGTGGCTAAAGCTGTGGTTTCATATCTCATCGCCAGATATTGTGTTGCACAATTCAGAAGAAATAAAAACAAACAATTTATCCATCTCACCCAGCTAGGCAACAGAGCCAAGCATCCCATCCCATTCTAAACTCATCCAACATCCCTCATCTCTGGCTATTTTTCGATTTTTTTATCATGGATTAACATAATGATGAAATGATGATAGCGTGTCATCTGACATAATCTGTTGAGCGAAACAAAAAAAAAAAAAAAAAAAGAAACGAAGCCAAGGTATTATTTTAAGCCTTAAAATCAAGCTTGTATCAAATCCTTTTTTTAAATTATTATTTTTTATCTATGTTTGAAGGGATTACTTGCTTTCGCAATAACTGAGATTTGTTTATTGAGTGTATTTATTTGTCAAGGACTAAAAGCCGACTATCGAGGAGGGTTGTCTGAAATGTGGAAGTATTTTTTTATATAGGAAAATATATATCGATCTTCCTATCTCGCCGAGTCGAGTCGATTTAGCTATGTACAGGGTTGCCCATATTCGACGAACCCATGTTTTCTTATGCGACTTGTGTGCGGTGGAGCGCCGTCTTGTTGAAACCAGAACTGCCTCATACGCTTTCGACGAATAATTGGCATCACAAAATTGGTCATCATGTCGCGATAACGCTCCTGATTGATGGTAACAGCATGGCCATTTTCATTTTGGAAGAAAAACGGCCCAATGACCGTTTTCGCACTAACGCCGCGCCAAACTGTGACTTTTTCGTCATAAAGAGGCACTTCTTGAATCTCCTGAGGATTTTCAGTGGCGTAAAAACGGCAATTTTGCTTATTTAAGGTCCCTTAGAAGGCGCACTTCTCACATTTTTTAATGTTTTAAAAGAACCGCTGGACTGGTTTTCAAAATTCGAATCAATTTGGAATGTTCTCTTGCCAAAAAAGTATAAGATCTAAGAAAATCGCGTAAAAATATGACAACATGCAATTTTTTCAATTAGACTTACAATTTTGAATAGTAAATTTTCTAAAGTTTTTCTACACCACGCAACACTTTTTGTTGAGGGTATTATATACAGATTACATTTATCGTCCGATCCTAACGAAATTTAGCATGGGGTTGGGGTTAGGGTCAGAATTTAAGCATACGGTCAGGTATATGTACATTTAGGGGTTCAAATGAACCAAAAAAATGAACATTTTCCTGATGTTGCAGTCACTCTACAGGTCACAATTGAAAACCAATCGACACGGAATTTTTTATGAGGAGAGATAGGTACAGGCAAGGAGTCTAGCATTTTGGATTATATTTAGCTGCAAAATGGACCACAACTTTCGTGTGAAATATTTTTGAATGCCTATCAACACCACGGGGAGCGTAAATATTGGACAAATTGCCCTGCTCAAAAACTAAGGGTAACATCTGTGAATGACCCTATCTGTGAAGGGCTCTATGACATTATTAGAAAAAACGAAATCTTCCAAAATAGATTTGGACATAAGGGGGCTTCCAACATATTGTAGTGTTGTAGGGTATCACTGATCAGCCCCGTACGACTATAGCCTTTGCTTACTTTTTTGAAGCTAAAGTTGTGAAATTTTGAATTAAAATGGCAGCAGGTTGGTATAGGCTCAATCAGATCTTAAAAGGACAATAGAATACGTGCCGGTTAAGCCAACGCATAATGTTAGAACTCATTGCGAGTACCTAACGGGGGATAAATAGGAGCCAAATTCACAAAAACTGTGTTAAAACGTACTCAATATGTTGCGATGGTTCTAAGCGAATGAATTAATCTACAATTTTGTTGATTAGAGAAATAACTGTCTACTGACTGATCTAGAATTAATACCCGATAAAACGGATGAAATTAGAATATTGAAATATGAATATTGACTCACTAGGGTGAGTCTTGCTGCGTAGGCAGAGTTTTGGAAATTCTTAAAAAGTAAAAATGTACTACAATTTTATACTTCGTATTGGTCAAACGAATGATCTAGAATTCTTTTAGAATGAGAGTCACTAATGGATCGCAGGATAGATGCACCAAAGAGTATTTGAAAATTCGAACTTTAACCTTACGAAAAGTTCTAAAATGGCATTAAACTTCTTAATGATACCATTCAGCAAAAACTTGACCTTTTGTATGAAAATCAAGGTTGGAAAGCAAGTAGGGCTGAAATCCTGAAATTGTATATAGATGTCAATATTGGTGGTTAATATATAGAGACCGGGACCCCAAGGTGTACAGGGTGAGATGAAAAAACTGCGACCAATTTCAGACTGATGTCATTTCTATGCCACTCGTCAGCGACTGCGGTTACTCCAGTGACAACTCATTATATTGTTTACAATCCTTCAAACGAATTTTGGTGAAAATTTTCCAGAAAAAAAGTTATTCGTGATGGAATTCCATCGTGATAGTGTGATTTCTTTATATTTGCCTGGAAAACCACAAGTGGCTATCGTTAGAGCACCTCAGCATTTAAATTTGAATAAATCTTTTGTGTCTTGTACCATCGCTCGTTACCGTGATACTGGTAGCGTAGCCAGACGTCAAGGAAGTGGACGGAAGAAAACAGCAACATCAGCAGAAATGGTTCAAAAAGTAAAGAAGCGACTTGATCGAAACCCGCGTCGCAGTGGCCGAAAAATGGCGCGTGAGCTGATCATATTGCAATATTCCATTCGGCAAATATTTAAAAATGAGCTCGGGGTAGAGCCATTGAAATTCCTAAAAGTTCAAGAACTTACACCGCAACAGAAAGAAAATAGACTCAAACGAGCTAAAGAGTTTCTTCGCTTAGCCGAAAGTGGTGAACTGCCCAATTTGGGTTTCCCCGATGAGAAAACATTCGTTGTCCAGCAATTTGTAAACAAACAAAATGATCGTGTTTACTTGTCAAAGATATCAGCTGAAAATGTGCACCTTCGGTTGGCCACCAGGACTAAGCGCCGACCATGGTGATGGTGTGGACCGCCATAACAGCCGATGGTCGCTCAACGCTCTTATTAATCGACCGTGGCATCAGAATAAATGCCGAATATTATCGCGAAAATATTCTGAAGAGTGTATTAAAGCCTTAGGCACGCAAACATTCGGCCAGCGTGTCACGGTTTCATTTGCCGTTTGAAGGCCATAATTCGCGCCAAAGGTGACCAATTCGAACAAATCTGAATTTATTCTAAAATTTGATGCTATTTCCGACATTTTTTTGCTTTTATTCAATAAAATTAGGAAAAAAAAAAAAAAAAAAAAAAAAAAAAAAAAAAAAAATATATATATATATATATATATATATATATATATATATATATATATATATATATATATATTTTTTTTTTTTTTTTTTTTTTTAATTTTATTGAATAAAAGCAAAAAATGATGTCGGAAATACCATCAAATATATATATATATATATATATATATATATATATATATATATATATATATATATATATATATATATATATATATATATATATATAAAATTATGGCGTTTTACTTTGTTGCAGTTTTTTTTATCTCACCCTGCACTTTTGAAATCTTGGAATTTAATATGGATGTGTCTGGGGTTGAGAGAAGGGGTTGGTCTTGCATTTGTAATATGCTTATGGAGACCATGAAATAGATTTGGATGTGGATCCATTGTGCAATGGTGTTTTCTAATATCCTGCTCCATTAACTTCAAAATGTAAGATTTTAAAGACGAATCTAAAATTTAATGGTGAACTTTTCCTTGACGAAGTAGCGTCCACTTGTCAGTTTTACATAATAATGCGAAAGGATTATCTTATCTTCTACCTCTGTTGTACAACGGACGGAGGAACACACATAACTTAATCGACAAACTTTTAGGAATTGATCATCCTGTAACTTTTCAAAATGTTCGATTACTTACATTTGGAAAACTTGTGCCATATGTACACGGAAGGAAAATATTGCCTCTCTAACATATGTCTCCAAACATATTTTGCAACAAACATATACTTGTTTGATACAGTCTCAAACATATAATATGTTTGGGTACTACAAGTAAATATATGCTTAGATGCAAGTATATGTATATGCTGATATGCAGGTAAAGTTATGCGTGGAAACAAGTATATATATATATATATATATATATATATATATATATATATATATATATATATATATATATATATATATATATATATATATATATATATATATATATATATATATATATATATATATGTTTCGATGTATATATGTTTCGATGTTATTTTAAAAATAACTTCTATGACAAACAACTTTTTTACCCAAGTGTCGAGATCGTAAGCTCAATAGAAGAGGAACCAAAGAATTAAATAAAACTAAAATTCTTTTAGAAAATCTTCTAAATCTTACAACCGCACTTATAAACATTTTCATCATTCTCCACGCAACAGCATCAACAAATAACAAAACACAAGTGTTTAGCCGCGAGTAGGCCCAAATATATACATACTTGAATCCAAACATATTTCGAACGTGTATTTTTCTGTGTGTAAATTCTAAAATTTAATGGTTTTTCCAACCACATTTTAGTACAAATTTATGAAAATCTTACATCTTTTTTGGTTCATTTTCAAGAAGTAATGTACTTTTTAGTACTTTTCGTACCCTTAAAGTGGAAATCTTTAAAAATCCATATTGTTGTAAACATTCAAATCTCTAATTCTTACCAATTGCTTTAAGTTTTTTTCGTGTTATTAAAGTAGAATTTAAAAAAAATCCTGCCTTATCGTAACCCTAGTTCAAAATTTTAAAGTTGAAACACTAATCTACCTTTATTGGTAAATAAAAATGTTACAGTAGTATCCAAAATTTATGACTTTTTTAATCGGACTACATCCCAAATTTAAGAAGAATCTAATTTTTAATTTCTTTCCAAATACACCACTTCGTTTCTGTTTTAAATCAATAGTGTCAAATTTCTACGTGGCATCACAATCAAGTACATTTTATCATTTAGTACTAGTAAGTACTACAAGTACAAGTTCTCATATACACTTTAGTTAATCACCCTTCATACCATCGCTAAATTTTTACGTATTCTAAACCAAATCCTTTACATTTACTAATTTTTGATACTTTTTAGTAAACTTCCAGTCTATGAAGGTTTTGTATATTATTCAAGTTTTTCCTTATTCGGAAAGAATCATAGGAAAATGTTTATCTTTTACACGAAAAAGCCATCCAAATCATTCATTTTGAAGTTTACAGAGTAGGATATTAGCCAAAGAATTGCACAGTGCGCGCACCTCCAATTTTTCTGTCCAATACTATTTCAACGTCTCCATATATAAACCCTAGCAACCAACAGTGACCTCAATATGAAATGTCAGAATTTTAGTTCTACTCCTTCACCCAATACCAAGTTTAGTAAAATTTACTATGCATATCCAAAACAATCTACATCTCTATATCCTAGACAGCAACAGTGATCCAAAATTAGTACCATTTAGTACCATTTTTTGAACAACTATAGTATCAATATCCCAATCACAGATACCAACAGAGACCTTAATATCAAATTTCGTGATTTCAGCTCTATTCCTTCACCCAATACAAAAATTTAATATCATTTAGTACTTTTAGAATAATCTATATCTATAAAAGAGAAAAATTGCTTGTAATTTATGGACTCGCAAACCGCTGCACAGATTTTCCTGAAAATTTCCAAGTATGCTACAACATTGCCTTAAAGTAACATAGATACAGTCTGGGAAGAGTGACGATATTTGATCAGAAAATATATTTGTCAAATTATATTGACATCGGTTCAGATTTGGATATTTGATGCATTAAACAAGCAGTGTTCGCCACTTTTCAATGAAACTTGAAATGTGTGATGAAATTTGTGCTTGCTAAATTATATTGACATCGGCACAGATTTGGATATAGCTTCCATATATTCCCCAGAGACCAGAGACACCAACATTGGCATCTTTATCAAATTTCAGCACTTCAGTACTATTTTCTAATTTTCGAAAAACTATAACAGACATTTCTAAAACCAGTTGTATATCTCAATTCCAAATACCAACAGAGACATCAATACCAAATTTCAGGATTTCGACCATATCCCTTCTCCCAATATCAAATTTAGTGCCATTTAGTACTTTTCGTACAATTATGGGATGCATTTCCAAACCACCGCTAAATCTCAAACCCAGATACCATCATAATCTAATTATCAAATTTTGATACATGAACTGCGAACTTAAAACGAAATTTCAGATTCAAGTATTATCTGTTTAAATACCAAATTGTATCAAATATAGTACTCTTCATGCACTTGTAGTGCACATTTCCAAAACCACCCATTTATCATAAACTTATCAACAACAAAGACCCCAATACGAAATGTCAGAATTCCAGCTTCTGCCGTTCACTCTAAACCAAACGGATCCAAATTTAGTACCATTTCCAACATTGAATTTCTCACTAAATAGTATCATTTTAGAAATTTAGTAACATTTTAGAACTTTTCGTAACCATTAAAGTTCGAATTTCCAAAATCCCTTTGGTAAATATATCCTGCACTCCATCAGTAAATCTCATTCCGAATTTCAGAATTCTAGTTCATTCCGTTTGTCCAATACAAATAATTTAATTTTTACTACATTTTAGTACTTTTCGTACCTTTTTATTACGAACCTTCAACCCAAGGTTGACAGACTGACCGTTTAGTTTGGGCGTTGAGGTTAATCACTCAACTCGCTTATTAATATACTAGTGCATATTACCGGTATTGCTCAAGAGTAATTTGGGTGTAGATGTGAATATGATTTACAGGATTCGAGCACATGGCCTTCTATGTGCCAGATGTGAGGTTTTTAATGTATAAATATTATGAAATATGAATTAAAGAGATCTTATTAAACAATTGAAATGCCATATCACGTTACCCGCCACTATTTCAACAACTTCAATTGGTGCTATTGCAAACTTGGTGAAGTAGATAATTATGTTTTTAAAAGAAATAACAACAGCAACAAAAACATATTGAGTAAAAACAAGTAAAACAATTTTTATGTTTTTGCCACTTTGTTTAATTTGAAGAGGCGGCTGATGGGAATAAACGAATCGAGCAGCAAGGTATCCAGCCAACCAGCCAGCTAAACTAACCAATCCGGCAGTCTGCCAACAAGCCCGGCAGTCAGTCAGTAGTAATTGTGGCCACTTATTCAAATATTTGTAGGCATTTCTATGAGGAATCTTCGAATCGCGTGTAAATATGCCATTAATAATGAATTGGAGAATAAAAGAAAAAAATCATATTCCAGAATTGAAGACAGAAGCCTCAGCGGCTGAGAACAAAATTCACGGGCAAACACTTCAGTATTGAGGTAAATGAATTTGTAGCTCATATCGTTCATGTTCATGCAAAATAATTATTACGCTGTGGCCTTTCTTCGCTCGTCTTTATGCCTGCCTTTAAGTTGTTTGTTATAAAAATTATTAGTTAGCACTGTTACTGGCCCATTCCAGTTGTTGCTCAATAGCTGGAGAACTGAATTGAATATTAATGATGGCATAATTGAAAATCAATTACCATAATTTGGGGATTGAAATTGTTAGCTAATAATCATTAAGATTTATTGAGATGATACTGTAAATAAGGAAATATTTATTGATTAAGAATGATAAAAGGGAGTAAGAGGTAGAATATGAACAGAATGGTAATACCATGGTACAATGAAGAGAAGGTAGGTCAACTTTAAAAAAATTGCAAGTATAGAGGTCTACCTGTTTGGCTTGTAATGTCAGAATTAGTATCAAAACAATAAAAAATCAAACAACTTGTTGCATTTATTTTGAATAAATAATTGAAAACCGCGAAAACTGAATGAAAGGTCAACACTTCTTTTCAAAACCAGGTTCAATATATCTCTAAAGGATTATTTCGCTACAAAAACTCTAGATTTTGTCGATGCATACGTTGAAATAAACATTTTGAAAACACCCGAATTTTAATATTTTCTGAACAATTTTTGTGTTATTGAAAAGGAAACACATACATAAACAAATAAAGATGACATATTAAGCCAAGAAAATAAACAAAAATTAAAATCATATGGTATCATAGCCCTACCTTGATATCATTGTACCATGGGTAATATTGTTTATAGGGTTATGAGGGTTGCCATAAATCCTTTCTGGAGATTCGATCAAGCGACCTCCTATGTTGATAATATATTTTTACTTATTTTCTTATCTGAGCCATGATGGGCGAAGTTGTATTTAACACCAATCTCGTAAAAGGCGAATGGGGTCTTCAAGTACGTCGAAATTTTGAACATGATGAAACTATTGTCCAAATACCACCCAAAAGAAAGATGGATTAAATGTTGGCCTTTGTTTGATTTCTGCCTTTGATATCAAACCTTCAGATCAGTGACGTACTCAGAAATGCGATCCGACCCAACTATGTAAAATGTACGAAAAATGTCAGAAAAGTAACTATTTTGTGGGATCTCGTGTTCAGTCTCCGGACCAAACGTCTCAGTTTAAACGACCAAAATTGTGTTTCATAATGTTTCATCCAGACCCTCGAAAAACTCGCTCGAATTCGAGCGGGAGTACTCCTGGGGGCAGAAAAAATCGAGCAAACTCAATTTTTAGATGTCGCACGAATAGGAGTTAGCATATCCTCCTCGTTTTTGAATGGGAGCAAAATTCATTTTAAAATAGAGCAGATTCTTTTTTTTGGCGAGCACTGTTTTAGTTTTTGTTATACCGTTGTTGTATTTTTTCTGTAAACGATCACACCCCTCCTCTTCAACCCGTTTCCTATTATTTGCACACAAACACAAATCAATGACTCGGGAGAGCTCTCACACAAAACAAAAGGAGGAAAAAACTTCCGAATGAAAAAGGTCAAAACTGTACTCTGATTTCGTCATATATGTGTGGATAGAATGTATGATGCAGATCCGATGTAGGGTCTAAAAACTCCAAATATTCATTTAAACTTTGAAAAATTCTGAATATGGGTTTTATTGTCCACTCTTTCTGGTACCGCAGGGAGTAAAATTTCAAATTATACCAAAGTGGCCTCTCTTGGTGATATAACGTTGAGGGTACGAAAACGTACAAAATAATATATATGATTTTAAAATTTAGCACATGGGTCGCTTTTGGTGTAAAATAGTGATATAAATCAGGATTTTTGGAACTTCGTATTTTAAAGGTACGAAAATTTGTACAAAAAGTACAATATCGTTGAAAATGATACAAAAAGTACTGAAAGTTACAAATGGTGCAACGTTGCTAAAGCTAGAATTTTAAAATTTTGCACGAGGGCCAGTTTTGGAAAGTCGTAATTAAAATGTACAAAAATTACTATAAGGTACTAACAATTGAATACATTGTATTGGACAAACGAAATGAGCTAGAATTCTGGAGTGTAGAATGAGAGTCACTGCTGGAGTTCAGGACAGATGTCCCAAAGTGTTTTTGGAAATTTAATCTTTAAGGTTACAAAAATGTCTTAAATGATACTAAATTTCTGAAATGGTACCATTTGGTATTATGTGAACGGAAAGTAAATGTGTGAACTGTAGTGAATGGTACTAAATTTGGAACATTTTGGTTTAGGGTGAACGGATGAAGATGCAATTTTGAAAATTTGTTGGTGGTAGGATTACGATAAAGATGTGGTTTTGGAAATGCATACAACAAGTGCACGAAAAGTACTAAATAGTACTATATTTTGCACACTTTCGCATTGGGTCAACAGATAGTGAGTTAAATCTGGAATTTGGTATTTGGATCGTTGTTCATGTGTTACCTGGACATATGGAGGTGGTTTCGGAAATGTATACTATAATTGTATAATAATTGTGGTTTTGCAAATGCGTATTATAATTGCACGGAAAGTAATAAATAGTACTAAATTTGGTATTGGGTAAATGAATAGAGCTGGAATCCGGAAATTTGATATAGATGTCAATGTTGGTGTCTGTGTTTAAGGTACGGAGTTAATATTGGAATGTTAGTCCATTTTCGTGCTTTTCGAACAATTATAGTACACATTAACTTTAGTATTGGGTGAAAGGATAGAAATGGAATTCCGAAAGTTCATATTGGGGTCTCTGTTGGTATCTGAGTTTGAGATATTAAGGTGGTTTCGGAAATGATGTGGATTCGGATTAAGATGTGGAACCGTTTTAAATGTGGAAATGGGTCCATTTTGCAATGGTTTTATTAATTTAAGTTTATCGAAGAGTTAACTTCCATATGACAGATAAACTTTTTAAACACTTTTAGATATAAAAGGTAAATATGTTCCTATTATTCTTTCCGAAAAGGAAAAAACTTAAATAAGATATATAAAAAATTGAAAGTCTGAAGATTTAGTACGATGTTTGAAGATCATGATTAAAAAACTTTGTCAAACTGAACAAATTGTGCATTTTTTGAGTACTGGAAAGGCCAAACACGAACAGTTGGAATGCAGCTAAAATTTTAAGGTGGACTTTTCGCTGACGATGTATTGGGCACTTACTAGTAGTTTATAATTGGATAATTTTTAAAAAGGATCTCTCTGGTGTAGGTTGTTGAGAAAAGGTAGCATTTTTGGAAATTTCTACCTCAAGGCTACAAAAATACTAAAAGCTAAAAATATAACTTGTTGCTGTGCTATACTAAGATTTCAATCCATAATCTTGAATGTTGTCATGTAGATTCCTATTGGTGTTTTCGGAGGTAAAATACTTTATTTTAGTATTGTGGTGAGATATATTCCACTGTTAACAAAATAGATTTTTATATTAACTTTGTCATTCCGTTTGTAACTCCTCGAAATACTCATCTCAGACCCAACAAAGTATATATATTCTTGATTTTGAATTGATTTGATGTCTGGCTGTCTGTCTGTCCGTCTGTCTGTTGTGATCACGCTATCTTTCGAACGAATTGAGATAGAAGGTTAAAATTTTGCCCACATGTTTATTTTTCCAGTAGGCAGGATAAGTTCATAAATGAGCCATGTAGGCCCACATTTTTATATAGCCCCATATAACGATACCTCCGGTTATTCGGTATTTTAATGATTTTGGCGACATTATTTACCGGAAGTGTTTCAAATTTGGCATTTGAAGTTCAAAATGGATACTACCGCCTAAGACAGATAATTGTCTGTGCGGGTCCACGTCTTCGTATAGACCCCATATAACGGAACGGCTTAACTCTAGTTTAGTAAAAATTCTTCAATTTTTTTTCGAAATTTTTTCCAGTGGTAGGTATTTTTACCCTGATCCCGGGAAACTATTTTTTTCCCGGGTCCCCAGATTTTTTACCCCAAAGTCCGGGTTCAAGACCCCGACTAGACCCGGATCCAATTACTCGATATAGACCATATAGGTATCGTTGGAAAGCTTATGAAAATACCTATCCAACAAGTGGAGATTTTGAGATTTTCTCCTCTGACTATGTCCAACACCGGCTAACGCGAACCAAAGTTTTCTAAATGTGGTGCTTTTGTAATCCAACGACGGCTACGCGAAATAAAACTTTTTTTTATTGAAAACATAATTTTAATGAACTGGTTAGAATCGGGTAATGCGGATGGAAGGACCAATATCTACCAATTTTGTTGACCCCCATAATGGGCCTTTTTTGACTTTTAGGGTGTTTTATAAAAAATCCGGGTCCAAAAAATCGATAATTTGACCATAACTTCCGTCTATATGGGGTAATTGGATCCGGGTCCAGGCCGGGTCTTGAACCCGGATTTTCGGGTCAAAAATCTGGGGTCCCGGGTACGTCCCCCAAGAAAAAAAATAGTTTCCGGGATTCAGGGTAAAAATACCTATCTCTGGGAAAAATTTCGAAAAAATCTAAGAGTTTTTACTAAACTAGAGTTGTTCCACGGTACCTCCCGATAGTCGGTATTTTGACGATTTCAGCAACATTATTTACCGGAATCATTTCAAATATCGTATTGGAATATATTAATGGTCCACGTCCTCGTATAGCCCCCATATAGCGGTACCTTCCGATACTCAGTATTTTCGTGATTTTAGTGCCGTTATTTAACGGAACTGTAACAAATTTCATATTTAAAGTTCGCAATGGTTACTACAGTCTATGACTAAAATTTCGTAATGACGTTTTCGTATAGCCCAATAACGGTACCTCCCGATATTCGATAATTTAATGATTTTAGCGACATTATTCACTGGAACTGTTTCAAATTTCGTATTTGAAGTTCGTAACAGGTACTACAGCATATACATTCGTAAGCAGGTTCACGTCTTCGTATAGTCCCCATATAACGGTTTTCAATTAAGTCCCCATATAAAAGTTTTCAATTAAGTGATCGTTTTCGGACAATTTTTTGATAATTTTCAAGTTCTTTCCAAATGGTGGAGGGTATTCGGCCCGGCCGTACTTAGCAGCTTTTTTACTTGTTTATCTTGTTTTTACCCTCAGAGTAACTATTTGGCCATATTTGGGCTAATATCTACAGAATATCCGACTTAAATAATGTTCTGCAATTTGGTCATTCCCATGAAATGTATACCCATTCGTCTTCGTCTCAACTGCAAATGACACAGATCTCAATTGCTGTTCTTTACAGAAAAACCGGCAACTCGCTCGTCCATCTTACCTATGTGATATCATTCTTGTTTGACACAATTCTAGCCAAATTGGACAAGGTAACTAGTTAAGGTTGTTAGTTAGAGAAATAAAAACGTGCAGCTTAGAGGACAGAGACTCCACACACATTTCAATTAAGGATACAATTTTAGATGCGCTGATGCAGACAAAGTGGGAAACATTGAAATAAATGTATTTCATTTTTTTTAACTTACCTGACTATAATTAATTTTATTAGCAGCATTTTGTACACAATTATTGTTTATTGTTTGTTGTTTGTTGTTGTTTTAGTATTTTAGTTGTCGTTTTTATCACTCTTTAAGATATGTTTTGATTTCCTTAATTCGTTTTAATATTTTTTTCTTTTCTTTAACTTTTTTAGTAGTTGTAATGATTTTTAAGTCTCACTGGAAGTCAACAAAACACTTTGTAATGAAATTGACTTTGAAAATGATGGTAGAGCACACAAAACGTTACGCCAATAATTCCAATTAAAGACAACATCGCATGAAGATCACAGCAGATCGCGTTATGGGCAATTTGAATTGTGTGTTGCACAGTGGTTGGCATTGGTGAAATAGTGTTTGTATAATGGGAACTATTTGGAACAATATTTAGATGCATACGCGGTTTTAAGCCTATTGGTTATTTAGGAGATTTTTATCAATTGTTTTTTTAGAAATCCCTTTTTTATACAAAAACTGAGTTTTCATTGCAGCAGAAAAAAAGACGAATTCGACGAGGAATTTCTGGATTTAAAACGGACTGCAACCCCAAAATTTATCGAAGACCAAAAAATAATATGGAGAATTTAAAAAAAAACGGGACCATTATTTTTTTATGTTGAAGTTCGTTAATCTATCATAGACTAGAGTTTTATTATAGCTCAAAAAACTTCTTATGAAAGACCAAGATGTATTTTAATGGAAGAACAAGAGATCCTTTTGTAAAAGACCGATGACATTTCATTCAGTTGATGCAAAAAAAAAAGTCCAAGGGGTATTCTAATGGAGCACTGAGACGACCACTAAAAATGGACTTGTTTTTAAATCGCCCAATCTTCCCTAAAAAGACTAATCCCCAAGAAGGAGCAATAATTCTTCTTATTGATGACAAGGACACTGCTAAGGACTACTTCTTGCTACTTGAATACTACTACTTGTAGAATAAAAAGATAATAACTCTTCCTAATGAAACATAGGAATTATTTTTATGGAAGGTCAGACGTGTTCCTTTAGACCAAAATGTCAATTTATAGAACACCAGAAGGCCTTCTAATATAAAATCAGGATTTCTTTCCTTAAAGAAATATGATGCCATTTAATAGAAGATCGAGAGGCCTTCGCATAGATACCCAAAGGGTTCCCCCATACCAAGAGGTCCAGAAAGCCTTTTGACGGAAGGCCAAGAGGTTTTCCCGTAGAACATCTGGCATCTTCTCATAGAGGATTACAGACCAGATTCTTATAAGGATGAGGTTTTTCCATGAGAAGACCAGGAGATATACTCAAACAAGGCCCGGAGATTCCCTTCTCATAGAAAACCATGATGTGTTTTTCTCAAAGAAGACCATGATCTCTTTTTATAGAGGTCTACTCATAGAGACCAAAAAGTCCTCTCAATGAGAATTTCTTATGGATAATAAGTTCCGAATTTTCTGTTCAAAATAAACTATACCCATTCATTCAACGGCAAATTTAGTATTTCTTCTCTCAAAACTAGTGGCTTTCATACAAAAATTTCAGAATTCAAGTGTTTAGCTCTATCCTTTCACATAATACCAAATGGTACCATTTTAGAAGTTAAGTTTCATTTTTCAATTTTTCGTAACCTTAAAGTTCGAATTTTCAAAAACCCTTTGGGACATCTATCCTGCATTCCGTCAGTGACTCTCATTTCAAATTCTACCTCATTCCGTATGCCCAATACAAAGTATTTAGGCTTTAAAACGACTTTCAGAAAACCCAGCCCAAGCCCTACGCACCAAGGTGTTGATTCTCAGTCAGCCAGTCATTTATTTCACACCTCTTAAATATATAGATATACTTCTCCACTTATTAAAAAGCAGTAATACATCAGCCAGATATCCGTAGGAATATACATCCTACATTTCTATGGTATCAGTAAAATTGGAATTTTATATAAATCTTGTGGTCTACGTGTTGTGGTAGTACTAAAAGAAATGGGTCGACATAGTTTTTCTTTGGTCATGATCTTTGTTTGGTAGAGTTATTTTAACCAAGCAATCCAGTGGCATAGAAAGTCTTGGTTGTATTCAAATATCCTGGACTGGAGTTCATACAAAAAGCCATGGGTCCGAATGTATAACAATATTTATAATATATATATTTATATTTATAATCACAAATCTACGAACAGGTCAATTTTGACCGTTACATAGATGCCGATATCAGATATATAATGCGAAATATTTAGAATGTATATATACAAACGAAGGGGATGTTTGCTAGAATGCTTATATCTCAATAATGGCTGCACCAATTTTGATAATTCAGAATGCCTTCTTAGCATAAAAGAATAAAATCTAAAAAAATCGCATAAAAAGATGCCAATAAAGATGTTAATATAGATTTTGTAGTATTTTGTGACACTTTTTTATTTTTTCATATTTTTTATCGTATGCGATTTTTCAATTTGACCTTTAATATTGAAGTGTATAATTTGTAATATTTTTTTTACCTTACAGCACAGATTGGGGTTGTTATATACAGATTGCAATTATCGTCCGATCCTCACGAGGGTCAATAGGCTAGGCCTATTTTTTCAAAGATGTCCGCAATATATTTAGTGGTTGAAATGGACCAAAAAAACAAAAATGTTTCTGATTTTGCAGCCGTTATAAAAGTGACAAATAGAAACCAAAGGAAATATCGCATTAAGTTTGAGTTAACGACAGCGGGTAGAATGGACCACTACTTTTGTGTGAAAAAATACCAACATTACTTACAGGCGATATCCGAAATACACAAAAGGCGAACTTCTGGCTTTTTTATGCTGATTTCGTTGATGAATATAGCCAAATATCGTAGACAAGCAAATCTGAATTTGGAGATACCCTCTTGAGGATTCAAATGAACCAAACACAGAAAAAAATTACTGATCACACAATTGAAGCCAACCGACACGCCTGAGAAGAGAGTTAAGGACATGGAAGAATTCTAGCATTTTGTATGACCATAGGATTATATTTAGCTGTAAAATAGAATACAACAACTAACAGCGCGATAGAGTGCGTAAATATTGGGCAAATGTCCCTGGTCAAAATGCTAAGGGTAATATCTGGGCAGTGCTCCTTAATATAATTTCAAAAGCGAAATTTTTCAAAATGGATTAGGACATAAGGGGACTTCTAACATATTGTAGTATTGTAGTGTATAACATGGTCGGTCCCGCACGACTATAGCCTTTGCTTACTTGTTTTCTTTGCCTTTTTGTATTTGCTATTTTTAAGAAATGTTGGCGTCCAACGTTAAATGCTTCTCCCATGTTTCATTTAAGCCTAATTGACAGGTTAATTGTTGCTTCAGAACTATA
This sequence comes from Musca domestica, assembly GCF_030504385.1. Lineage (NCBI taxonomy): Eukaryota > Metazoa > Arthropoda > Insecta > Diptera > Muscidae > Musca > Musca domestica. Next base: position 4,850,363 of record NW_026712329.1, on the reverse strand, counting down.
CTAAAGATATTTATGGGAATTTACATTTACAATTTGAGTATGCCTCATATTTTATATCAGATCCGAACCCACATCACTGTTTCTCTGGAAAAGAAATCGGTCACGCGTGCTTTGTTACATGGCCACTGAGATGAAATCATTTGAAGAATCTCTACAATGTATCCGCAAAAAGAAAATACCTCAGATGATGCGCAAAATGCGCACTCCCAGCTAACTCTGTGTAAGGTAAGTAGTTCGCAAGACTCAAATGGCCATAAGAATCCCAATGGCATTCTTCGCATTACCACATTATTTTGTTTTCACAACTCTTCTTTGTCTGCATTTTCCTGCTCTGCAAGAGCATTGCAGATAGTTTTTTTCTGTTGACTTGCTTTTTTCTTTTATTTCCTACGATGCTTCTAACGAAGCATCGTGGTGAATGTACGTGTGCCCCGCATAATGTTCTCCATTCTATCCTCATAACTGTCTTGAGAACAAGCTGTTTACACGTTTGAAATGTCAACGAGCGCTCCACAAAAACACAAAGTGTTACAGATGTTTTACTTTGGCTCACGCACGTATTCACGCTGACGCTCACGTTCATGCGTCTTAGGAAGTGTTTGTTGCTTATACTTTTCACCCCAAAACCAAACTGACAGTTCAAATTGACAGTGGGTGTCAACACACATGTTTACATCAACAAATGTGAGTGTGGCTGAGTAGAAGCTCTAAACATGCATTAGAGCCTGGCTGGACTGGTAATAACCGTAAATTTAACACTGTCATTTAAACACACACAAGGAACTGTCAAATTTCCCCACAGAACACTTGTTAGAAGAGATGGATTTTATGGAAAAACATGTAGCTTATTATCTCTTTATATTGCCTAGCCGTTCATACACAAAGCTGTTTAACTAAAACTCATAGATCATCTCATCTCGTCATTATCGTACCCAGCATAGCTGCATGTACTCGTCGTACTCGCATACAGTAACCATCCATAAAATTATGTAGGTCATCATGTACATTTGTTATTAAAATCTGTTTTGTTTTTCTCTCTTATTTTGCACTGAAATGACGTAAGTCGTAAAACGTACAAATTGTTAGTTTCAAATTAATTTAAACTTTCACATTTACTTTCATAAATGCATAAAATTTTGGCAATAACAAATTAGAGCATAATATCTTCTACGTTTGTGTGAAAGAAATGGAAATTGAAAAGCAGAATTCAGAAAAATTGTAGTTTTTTTTTGTCGAAAAATGCCAATACGTTTCCAAGACACATGATTAGAAGACTATGCTAATGTATTTATTTTTTGGATGGTCGTAGAGCATCGTTACATAACAAATCAATAAGAATAAAAGGCACAACATTTGTATTTTTTACATATTTTGCATACTGGATGAGATGAAAAAAACTGCTACCAACTTCACACTGCTGTCATTTCTAAGCCACTCCGATTATTAAAATTATTCCATTGACAGCTCATTATATTGTTTACAAGCGTACAAAAGCATTTTGCTGAGAATTTGCAGCTAGCCAATTTGAAGGCCATAATTCGTGCCAAAGGTGACCAATTCGAACAAATCTAAACTTATTTTTAAATTTGATGATATTTCCGACATTTTTTGCTTTCATTTAATAAAATAAAAATTAAAAATTATGGCGTTTGACTTTGTTGCAGTTTTTTATCTCACCCTGTAAGGCTATACCTATATTTAATGTTTTCGAGAGGAAAATCAAATTACTGCTGAATTGGTTGGAAATTCGGACCTAAACCCTCAATATCCATTATATTAAATAAGTAAAAAAACAGCTAAGTTCAGCCAGGCCGAATTTTTAATGCCCTTCACTATTTGGAAGGAACAAACAAATTTTCAAAAAATTCCTTTGAAAAATACTGCTAAAATAAAAAAATACGGAATATAGGGAGTTACCGCTATACCCGAAGACGTGAACCTGTATGAGCAATTTTCTCTGATAGGAGGTTGTACCCATTAATATCTACAAATACGAAATATCAACAATTCCGCTGAATAATGTTGCTAAAATCATAAAAATAATGTAATAATGTTATATTGCGGCCTTTACGAAGACGTGGATCTGTGTATGTAATTTTTGTCATATGCCTTTAAGATATTCGCTGAAATAATTGCCGCTAATAAATCAAAATATCGAATGTAGGGAGGTAACGTTATATGGGGGCTATACAAATACGTGAACCCATGGTACAATGAAGAGAAGGTAGGTCAACTTTGAAAAAATTGCAAGTATAGAGGTCTACCTGTTTGGCTTGTAATGTCAGAATTAGTATCAAAACAATAAAAAATCAAACAACTTGTTGCATTTATTTTGAATAAATAATTTCAAACCGCGAAAAATGAATGAAAGGTCAAAATTTCTTTTCAAAATTATGTTCTATATATCTCTTATGGTTTATTTCGCAACAAAAACTGTAGATTTTGTCGAGGTATACGTTGCAATAAGCATTTTGAAAACACCCAAATTTGAATATTTCCTGAACAATTTTTTATTATTGAAAAAATACACACACATAAACAAATGAAGTTGACATATTAAGCCAGAAAAATGAAAAAATTGAAATCATATGGTTGTTCTGCCCTACCTTGAATTCATTGTACCATGCGTGAACCTGTATCATCAAAATACCGAATATCCAGAGGTACAGTTATATACGGACTATAAAAAGCCCTATCCTATATTGACAGCTCTATGAAAAGAGGTTTCATACATAATTGAAATGGTGAAAGGTATAAAAATTGACGCACATTAAACATTTTTTGCGAGAAGAAAATCTGCCCAGAGAAAGTCCACAATGTCAAATTACAACCGATTAAGCAGAAATTGATTCTGAAACCACCGAAATATCGAAAACGAGGTGCCGTCATATGGGTGTTATATAAACGTTTGGCAACATTGAAATGTCAAAAAATTTTAAAGGTTGTTTTTAGATTTGCATTTTTTTATGCATCACCGATCGGTGGTTGTTATGATATGCAATTTCAACAATTTTTACGAATTTGAATAATTTTTCATTTAAAATTTTGAATTTCAAAATTGGTGTGAGAGTTCATTGTTTCAGTAGCTGTGTCAACGTCTGTATTCTTCTATCATAATTCAATTCATTTACCACTTAGCTAATGACAAGCCTAAGTGTTACTTGTTGTACTAACATTAGTTTAATTAATTAGACAAAAATTTGAGTACTTAACATATTTTAATACATCTCTAGCTTAGAATAACATTTATTTATTAAGTCTTTTTGGACAACTGATAAGAATGCAAAGCTAGTCTGAATATGAGGCGGCGTTCAATTGACTTGAGTATTGCAAACATCTTGGAATTTTTAATGCGCGTGTATATTTCAAAGCTCTATAATTAATAGAGCAATATCTCTCGTGATTTTAGCATACCGACACAGGCACGGAAATGCCTAAATAAACATTAAATTTTAAGCCATTTCATAAGATATATACATATACTTTATGGGATTTATGAAGGATATTATGACGTGTTGGGTATAACGATTTGGAACGGCGTTAAATTATATCGCGTTGACAACTAAAAGTAACTTATGTATGGCTCACGGTAGAATAATTCCGGTATTCGCATCGTAATCCTGAATGTTTATTGATCATATTTTTGCGAGAATGTACAATGAAGAAGAATTTGCGAAATGAAAATGTGACTAAGACTGTGGACACAAATTAAATTGGTCAGTACAGAATTTGAATGCAAATTGAATCGGCCAAACCCATATTACCCATATCCATAGTTTACATTCAACATCCATAATTACAAATTTTAGCGAAAACAAAAAAGGAACAATCAAGTTCGGTCAAGCCGAATTTTTGGAAAGTAATGCTTTTGAAAAAAATTCTATAAGTGTCCAGCTTCAGTATTGGAATGCTGTTTCTGTTAGTATGAACTTTCGAGACAAAAAATTTTTTTTTGCAAATTCGACTAAAGTCAACAAAACAACGAATATCGGGAGGTACCATAACATGATTGCTGTACGAAAACTTGGACCTATATAGACAGTTTGCTAGAATGGTTCCTATTACGAACTATATATAACAAACTTTAAGCATATGAATTAAATAAAGAAGTTAAAAAGCATTAAGTTCGGCCGGACCAAACTTTGAATACCCTCCACCATTTGGAACGAATTTGGAAATTTAAAAAAATTAAAATCCTTAAAAAATTCTGTTAAATTTTAAAAATACCGAATATTGCCGTTATATTGGGGTCTATACGACGTGGACCTACATAGGCATTATTTGCCATTAGCCATTACCATATTCAAATTCCAAACTTGAAATAAACGGTGAATAATGTAGCTAAAATCATCAAAATATTGTATATACGGAGGTACCATTATATCGGAGCTGTGTGAAGACCTGGACCAGCATAGACAATTTTCTGTCACAGGCTATAGCATCCATTACTAACGTCAAATACGATATCTCAAAAAATTTCGGAGGGTATTGTACCTAAACTCGTCAAAATACCGAATATGGGGAGGTACTGATATATGGGGCCTATACGAAGACCTGGACCTGCATAGACATTTTTCTGTCACAGACTGTAGTTCCAATTACGAACTTTAAATACGTAATTTGAAACAATACCGGTGAATAATGGCGCTAAAATCATCAAAATACCGAATTTTGGGAGGTACCGTTATATGGGGGGTATACGAAGACGTGGACCTGCACAGACAATTTTCTGTTATCGGCTGTAGCATCCATTACGAATCTCAAATACCAAATTTGAAACAATTCCGGTGAATAATGTCGCTAATATCATCAAAATACCGAATATAGGGAGTTACCGTTATATGGGGCTATACGAAGACGTGGCCCTGGCCAGATAATTTTCTGTCATAGGCTGTAGTATCCACTTCGAACTTCAAATACCAAAGTTGAAACAATTCCGGTGAATAATGTCGCTAAAATCATCAAAATACCGAATATCGGGAAGTACCGTTATATTGGGGGCTATATGAAAACGTGGACCTACATGGCCCATTTACAAAATTAACCTGCCTACTGGAAAAATAAACACGTGTGCAAAATTTTAGCCTTCTATCTCAATTCGTTCGAAAGATAGCGTGATTACAACAGAGAGACAGACATGGCTAAATCGACTTATAATTTTACGCTGATCAAGAACGAATTTGGCAATATCCAAAAAAACAAAAACCGTTAAAAATACGACAACGTGGGCCTGCATAGGCAACCTTAATCATAATATTCAAATTGCAAAACTTGAAAAAATCGGTGAATAATGTAGCTAAAATCATCAAAATACCGGATATAAGGAGATACCATTGTATGGGGGCCATACCAAAACGTAATATATCAAAGCCGTAATATTCACTCCGTACCATTGATATTCGAGGAAATTTTAGAAAATAGAGCACAAAAATACATTTGCCGATTTTTATCAATATCGGTCCAGATTTGGATGTATATCCCATATATATCTTTACTAGATTTGAAGTTTATTATGATCCAAATGGTTTACATAAGCTCGAATGGAATGGTTGGAATTAGTAGAATTCGATTCATTGGAGGATATACCTCCAATATGTTAGTTCATTTTGGCTGACTGACCTACTTGAAAATTGTGATAGTTTGTATGATTTAATTCCCATGAATTCCCCATAAAAAGGATATTTGTTATGGGTTGCTCTACTAAATATGCAATGTGGTGTAGGGTTTCATAAAGTCGGTGTAGTGTATCATAAAGACACATAGTGTTGTATGAAAAACGAAATATGTTGATATGTTGCCAAAAAAATTTCCCCAAGTTCTGAAACCCAACAAAAATTATTCAAAATCTATCTTCCAAATCCGAATTGCAGAAATTTTCTTTCTGGGAGGTCTTACAAATTTATTTAGAATCTATTCTTTGTCACTTTAAAAATTCTTTAAAATTCACGTTCTAAGGATCTGTAAATTTGTTAATGTTCTGCAATATAAATTTTGTGTAGTATATTTCAAACTGGACTGTTTTTGTGATATTTGAAAACGGTCTTTTGTTATTTAACTTTGTAACCCAATAAAAGTCAATTTTTTTATTCAAGGTTACAAATAATACGGAATTCTTTTTCAATATCCTCTAAACGATGCGAAAAAATTACAACACTCAATAATAAACATAAAACTCGACCGGTTTTGCATTAAATCACGAAAATGTCCACTACAAATCAAAATTCGACACTTGTCCTCCGATTCACGAATGCGTTGAACCAAACACGTTAAAAGTGACACATTGTAATGTTGCCGTTGAACTAAATGTTAAATGCGTGAATTACATATTAGGCAGAGGGCTGCAAGGATTATTGTATAAGCACACAAACACACTTTCACATTTGCCAAAAAACCACCGTGCAAATGCAACAAATCGTCCACGGAAAGCAGAATCACACACACACACACATTTCACAACTACAACTCTTCAGGATCGCCGGTTCGAATAACTGCGCAATCGCATAAAAATTTCTTTCTTTGACACGAAACGAATCCCACTTAGTTGCAATGTTGTTTTATTGAGGACTAACAACCTGACTGACTAACTGAATGAATCCGTATTAGTAGTCGGCAGTGTGCGTTTTACGAAAACGTTTACGAAAGAGCCGAGTAACTCACTTTAGCGTTAGAGCGGAGATACGCACCCGATAAAATCTTGTCATAGACTGAAGCATTTGCCAGAATTGTCTGCGCTTATTTAGTGCCATTGTGTCCATCCATCCAACCAACCATCCATTCATTCCTCCGTTCGACCGTCTGTTAGTTCTTTGTTACTGAATTGTTTTTGTTGTGGTGTGGCACACAAGAAAACAAGAACCAACAGCAGTTAACCTGACTTACGCTCTCAGCCTTTAAAGAGAACAATGTCCACACGGGGAGCAGAGTAACTCTGACTGGGCCATTAGTTTTTTTGCTGTTGCTCAATTTGATTGCTGTCTGTTGGATGTGGAGTTGGGCTTTGTTTGTTTGAAATGTTGTTGCTTATTTGCCACAAATCTGCAAGTCACACTTTGATTGTTGTTATTGTTGCATTGCTTTGTGGCATAAATGACAATTTTAGTTAGCTCTTTGTCTCTTTCAGTTGCTCGTTTCAAAGAGAAAATATTCTTACACTCAAAAAGTGCACTGGAAAAAAGTTCGGTTTTCGGATGAAAGAAAATTCACAGGAGACGATAAAGAGGCCGACGAAAAGGTTCCTAGTAGTGTGATAAGGCTAGGTTTTTGAAATTCGTACTAAAAGGGACTAAAACTTGAATACTTTGTTCTGAGTTTCGGAAAAAAGCCACTGATGGAGTGCAGAATAAATGTACTTCAGGATTTTTGGAAAATCAAAATCTAAGCTTACAAAAAGTTCTAAAGTGGTACTAAATTTCATTTGGTATTATGTAAACACATAGAGCAAAACAATTTAAAAATTGGTATGAAAGTATGTTTAATATATCCAGGTTGAGATAAAAAAAAACGTCATAATTTTTATTTTTTTTAATTTTATTGAATAAAAGCAAAAAATGTCGGAAATAACATCAAATTTTAGAATAAGTTTAGATATGTTCGAATTGGTCACCTTTGGCACGACTTATGGCCTTTTAGTTTCAACCTTGCTTTCCAAAATACTCCAGACACAATAGTCCAACGTATTGGTATCCGGAGATTTTTGCGGCCATTGTGCGCTGGAAATGAGGAACCTCATTTTGTAAACGTTCTTGGATGGCGCGTGCTGATTGCGATGGTGCTGATTCCTTTTGGAATGGCCAAGGTCTTCGGCCAAAATGTTTGCGTGCCCAAGGCATCCTCCAGAATATTGCGGGCCACCCCATCACCATGGCCGGCGCTTGAGTTCAGTTGACTTCTTTGGCATGTAAACACGATCATTTTGTTTGTTTACAAGCTGCTGGACAACGAACGTTTTCTCATCGGAGAAAACCAAATTCGGCAGTTCAACACTTTTGGCCCAGCGAAGCAACTCTTTTGAGTCTATTTTCTTTCTTGCACTTTTTGGAATTTCAATGGCTTTACCCCGAGCTCGTTTTTCAATATTTGCCGAATGGAATACTGCGATATGTTCAGGTCACGAGCCATTTTTCTGTCACTGCGACGCGCTTTTTTACTTTTCGAACCATTTCTACCGATGTTGCTGTTTTCTACCGTCCACTTCCTTGACGTCGGGCTACGCTACCAGTATCACGGTAACGAGCGATGGTACGAGACACAAAAGATTTATTCAAATTTAAATTCTGGAGTGCTCTAACGATAGCCACTTGTGGTTTTCTAACCAAATGTAAAGAAATCACACTATCACGCTTGAATTCCATCACGAATAACTTTTTTCTGGAAATTTTCACCAAAATGCTTTTGTACGCTTGTAAACAATATAATGAGCTGTAATTTTAGTAGCTGTCAGACGAGTGGCTTAGAAATGACAGCAGTCTGAAGTTGGTTGCTGTATATGTGTTTGAGAGAGAGTGTTTGAGATTTGGCTATATAGGTACTATAATTGTACGAAAAGTTCTAAATTTTGTATTGGGTGAAGGAATAAAGCGGGAATTCTGAAATTTTATGTGGATGTCACTATTAGTGTCTGTTGTTAAAAAAGCGGTGGTTTTGGAAATGTGTGCTATAATTGTTCGAAAAGTGCTGAGTGATCATAAAATAGGTATTGGCTGACATTTGATATTGAGGTATCTGTTAGTCTCTGCTATGGAGATGGAAACTAAATTTAGAATTGGGTAAAGGGATAAGGCTGACACCGCGAAATTTGATATTGTTATAACTGTTCGTGTGTAGAATTGTGATGTAGAAAGGCTTTGCAAATGAGATCTAAAATTATACGAAATTGAACAAGTGTTACTAAATTTGGTATTGAGTGAGTTAAAAGAGCTGGAATCCCGAAATTTTATATTAAGGTCTCTGCTAGTATCTGGTGGAGGTTTTGCAAATGCGTACAATAGTAGCGCACACGTTAGATAGCGGGCATATGATAGTAATATATAATTTGAAATGGTCAACGTTTTGAGGGGATAACTTTAAAAATAAATCAGTAAATTAATTCAAGTACTATTTATTTTAGATCAAAAAGCGATGTATTTTTTGCGATTTTTCCCTGTGCATTTCGAGAGTAAAATTTCTCATTTAATTGAAGCACTCTCTTTCTCAGCATAATGTGTAAAGAGAAAAATGAGAGATTTTAAAAAAAGCTAAAGAACTCCACCTGCGGCTCTTTTCTGCATGACACTACAACGTGCCACACGTCGTGTTTTCATCGTGTCTTCGCTTCGAAAAGTTCATTTCGTTACTTTTGTTGTTTTGTTTGTTTTCATTTTAGCACTTCCCTCGAAGCTAAACGCTAACCTCAAAAATGCCGGCTTCCTTTGGAAACAACAACAACATCACAAAAGAACAACAAAAAACGGGCAACAACAACAACGACAATGGGACACAACCGGCGAGACAAATCAGCAGCACCATAGAAGAGAACAAAACAACAAACACTACGACCAACAAACGACGACAACGACGAGTTGTGGAATTAACAAACATAAGTCACGCTTGGCAGCAAGACAAAATCATGGGCCACAATTCGGTGAGCGGCCACAATTACAAGGCGGGATGGATGGCGGCGTAACGTGAATCGACCTTAAATGTGTTGTGTTGCAGGGTGCTGCTTGCTGCTTTGCTGAAAGTGGCGATGTAAGGGCATCCATCCATCCGAAAAACAATTTAAATCTAAGTTATGAACGCTCGCTTCGTAGCACTAAATAAACTTATATCAGTTGTTAGCATTACTGCTACTGGCACATTTGCACCAACAGTGGACTAGGCAATACAAATTTTGGATAATCCTTTTGATCAAAAAAGAGTCAATTGATAGAAGTCTATTAAAATATTGTCCACAGAAACAGAATATCTGAGGCCAACTAATCCGTAAACAACAAGTAAAAAGCGCTTTAAGTTCGGCCGGGTGGAACTTTTTATACCTTCCACCACTGTCATTATTTCATCATCTAATTTGATTGAAAATTGTGGCGGAAACCTCAAAAATACTGAAAATCTTGAGGTACCCTTATATGGGGACTATACCAATTCGTGGGGGTTAATCGAACATTATCCCAAGGAGAGAGCAGACCTACCGAGAGCCCTAATTGTCAAGTTTCAGCTGATTTGGTTGAAAATTGTGGTAAGCACCTCAAAAATACGGAAAATCGGGAGCCGTAATATGGGGGCTATACCAATTAGCGGACCAGGATCGATATTTTCTTGCAAGGGTCTCCCCTGACTTATCGAAAACCACAATTGTCATGTTTCAGTTGGAAATTGCAGCAGAACCCTCCAAAATACCGGAATGTAGAATATAAAAATCGCCTTATAATTTTATTCTGATCAGGAATATATATATACTTCCTGGGGTCTCCGAAGAATATTTGAAGGTATTGCAAGCGGAATGACAAGTTTAACATACCCTCCTCCTCATACTCATTGGAACTCTTAATTTGAAACGATTCCGTTAGTAAATGTGGGTAATATGGTTAAAATACCGAACATCGGAAGGTACATTTATATGGGACGTATATGATTTTTTATTAACAAATTTCTGGTACAGGGCGTGAAGCCCATTACGAACTCTAAATATCGTAAATTCCGTTAGAAAATGTGGATAATATTGTCTAAATACCGATTACCTCTAGACAAAAACTTTTACCCATAATTTATTCAAAACCAAGCTTCCTATCTTAAGCCGTTTAAATGAAACACATATATGTGAGAAATGCTACATCTTAACCGATTTTCACAAAATTGGACACCGATCCTATTTGGACCTAAACCGATCTCAAGAGTATTAGAAAAATGTATTTCCAGGATATATATGATATCTTGTACTGAAAATGATTATCATAGAGTGCTTATTAAGGGTATGGGCGGCTTTAATATACTATCGCATGAAGCATATATCGGAACAATAGCTGTATCTGAAGCAATTTTTACCAAATTTCTGGGCAAAATTCGGTCGCATGTGACAAAATCCATCTTATTTGGATCGATTTTAACCAATATTATATAAACAATAAACGTGAAATCGGATGAAATGTATATATAAGAGATAAAGCTATATCTGAATCGACATTTACCCAATTGCATGTACGAACTTCTATTGTAACCTGCGTCGCCAAAAATTCATCTCATTTGGGCTTATATTCCTCACTTTGTGTACAATCAATTTCAAATCAGATAATGATATATACGAGAGCTATATCTAAATTTGGACAGATTATCACCAATTTTTATAGGGTTCGATGCGTAAGGTTAATGATGCGTAAATACTTAGCTCCTAAGTTTTTATACCCTACACCACATAGTGGTAAGGGTATTATGTCTTTGTGCATTTGTTTGTAACATGGAGAAGGAAACGAGATAGACCCATGGTTACTTTTGAGAACCTTCATAGAATCACTTTCTGAGTCGATTTATGCATGTCAGTCCGTCTGTCCGTCCGTCCGTCCGTCCGTCTCTCCATGTATTCTTGTGAACAAAATGCAGGTCGCATTTATTATCCGATTGAGATGAAATTTTCCAAACAATATTTTTTGGGCCCAAGGACGAACCCTATTGAAATTGGTGAGAATCGGATCAAATTTAGATATAGCTCCCATATATATCTTCATCCGATTTCGGGTTAAATGTGCACCAAATGTCCACTATCAGTCCAAATTACCTGAATTTTGGCACACCCAACCGAGTATGTTTTATCCGATTTGGCGTTTAAGCCTCTCACATTCGTAATATGCACTCCACAAGAATGATATTTGGTACCAGATAAAAGATACAGCCCAGAAATAGCTGTTTGTAATTTTATCGAAATCGGTTCAGATTTGGATATAGCTCCCATATATATCTTCATCCGATTTCGGGTTAATTGTGCACCAAATGGCCGATATAAGTCCAAATCGACTGAATTTTAGTACATCTGACCAAATTCAGCCTAGAAGCGAGTATATCAAATTTAGTGAAAATCGGTTCAGATATAGATATAGCAACCATATATATGTTTCATCCGATTTAGTGTTTTAGTCCCTTACATTCGTAATATTCACTCCACAACCGTGATATTTGGTACCAGGTATTAGATGGAGCACAGGAATAGCTGTTTTAAATTTTACCGAAATCGGTTCAGATTTGGATATAGCTCCCATATATATCTTCATCCGATTTCGGGTGATTGACCACCAAATGGCCGTAATAGCATCAATTTTGGCAAATCCGACCGAAACCAGCTTAGAAGCAAGTACACCAATTTTAGTAAAAATCGGTTCAGATATAGCTATAGCTCCCATATATATCATCCGATTTCGTGTTAATTGTGCATCAAATGGCCTATATCAGACCAAATGGCATGAATTTTCGTACATAAGACCGAATTCAGTCTAGAAGCTAATACGTCAAATTTGGAGAAACCCGGTTCAGAGATAGCTACAGTTCGTAAAATGCACGATAGAATTAGATAGATTTTGATTTTGTACCAAATATCTCATAGAGCTCTGAAATGCCCTGTATAAACCTTTTTACGAGAGCTCTACTAAATATGCATAGTGGTGTAGGGTATCATATAATCGGCCCCGCCCGACTTTTGAGCTTTCCTTACTGGTTTTTAGTTGAAAAGCTTCCATGCTCAGACCCCTTTTTTAATCACTGTTCATGTTGCTGATAGTGTTCTTCATTATGTTGTTAATGTTGCTATGTTGCCAGACCAACACCAGTTTGTGATATATTCGGCTTATGACTTATGGCCATATCAACTTTGTTGTTACTTTCCGTTGCTTTTGGTTTTTTTGGCCTTTTTTCTATTTTAACATTTTTATCATTTCCTTTTGTGCTATTTTCACGGTTGCAAGCAAAATAACAAAACTTTGAAACAAATCAAATGAACGACGTCTCAGCAGCAAGAGAAGCCAAGAAGTAACAACCATGTCGCACTGCCCTTCTCCTCCTTTCTGAAGACTTAAAACGAAACATCGAGAAATACTAAAACAAAAGGCAAACAAAATCATTAAAGCCCTTTTTCAGTGGAACATCAAACCAACATTCAGATGCGCTCGTATTGGCCCTCTCTAACCTCCACCTTATCTCTTTTGTATTGGCATTGGAAATTGCTAGCTTCTGTTGTTGAAGGAAACAGATGATTAGTTGACCATGAACGTGAAAACCTTTCTTGCAACATTGCATCTACAGATTGCATGTGGTCGCAATGTTCGTCGTGTTCTAGGTTTGGGTGTATGCCTTTGGAGACCAAACGTTACAATTTCTTCTGGCCCAGTCAAATGTAAGCCAGACTGCTAACTGATGATTTTCACAAAAGGAATTTTTACCGTAGCCTCAGCTGCCAGCCGTTGTAGATGGAGGAAATTCCACAAAAGTGGGTGAGATTATTGAATGATAGAACAGATCAAATATTAAATTACCGAAGATTGTTTGTAAATTATTCTATTATTTTATTCTATTATTCTATACATGATATTCTATCTAAAGGTGACCCTTTGGATAGAAAACATGCTGAAAGGCCTTCTCTTTAAAGAAGATTACCAAATTAACTTTCTTTTATAAAAGACAAACAAGAAAAATTGGAAACAAAAATGAGGTTCTATACATAATTCTTTCTCAATCCAGCGATCCTAAACAATAATATCTTAACGTTGCTTGTGGCTCGACATTTGTAACAGAGGACAACAGGTAGGTGTTTTTACTTTCCACGCAAAATTTACTCAGCAAGTTATTGGAGAGTAAGCCGTTTGCAGAAACAAAGCGTATATAAATATATGTCAGAAAAAACCAGTAAAGAAAGTCTTAAAGTCGGGCGGGGCCGACTTTATGATACCCTACACCACTTTGCTAATTAAGTAGAGCTCACCATAACAATTAAAAGTTTTTATGGGAGAATTCAATCATACACGCTATGATTATAATTATAATTTAAACTTCAAAGGACTAAATATGCCGAAGCATTTGTATCTTTTAAATTCGGAATTGTATTGCCCATTTGGTGCACAATTAATTTGAAATCAGATAAAGATATATATGGGAGCTATTTCCAAATCTGAACCGATCTCGATAAAATTTGGCAAAGATATTTCTGAGCTGTATTTGATATATTTCCCTGAATATCGTTGTTACGGAGTGCATATTACGGTTGTGGGTAACAAATATAACAAATCGGATGAATAATATATATGGAAGCTATAGCTATATCTGAACCGATCTTCACCAAATTTGACACACTAGCTTCTAGACTCAATTCGATCGTAAGTGCCAAATTCCATCCCATTTGGACAAATATTAGATGTTTGGTGCACAATAAAAGGTAAATCGGACGAAGTTATATATGGGAGCTATATCCAAATCTGAACCGATCTCGATAAAATTTAGCAAATGTATTTCTGAGCTGTATTTGATATATTTCCCCAAATATTGTTGTTGCATAGTGCATATTACGGCGGCGGTGGACAAAAATAACAAATCGGATGAACAATATATATGGGAGCTATAGCTATATCTGAACCGATTTCTATCAAATTTGGCATACATATTTCTAGGTCTAATTTTGATGTATATGCAAAATTCCATACAATTCGGGCTGATATTACACGTTTGGTGGACAATAAAAGGCAAATCGGACGAAGATATATATGGGAGCTATATCTAAATTTTGACCGATTATCTCCAATTTCCTTGGGCCAAACAAAAGATCTTCGCAAAATTTCATCTGAATCGGTCAATAAATGCGACCTGTACTTTGTTTACAAAAATACATGGACAGACGGACAGACGGACGGACGGACGGACGGACAGACGGACGGACGGACATGCATAAATCGACTCAGAATGTGATTCTATGCAGATCATCAAAAGGAACTATGGGTCTATCTCGTTTCCTTCTGCCTGTTACAAACAAATGTACAAAGACATAATACCCTGACCACCTTGTGGTGTAGGGTATAAATATTAAACAAGGCAGAGAATAAGATCGTGTCAAAAAACTGAAGAAAATTTGCTTATGAAAAGTACAGTGGACAGGAGATATTTGTTTTATTCAGCTAGATCGCAAGACGGGTGAATCAGCATTAACTTCTTTAAACCGCAGGAGAGGTGCACTTTAGGAATTGTTCCCGATTTCGGGAACGTGCAACATCCTAGTTCCCAGCTGGTTTACATTTTTGTCGTCTTTACCAAAGGTATCGCGGGAGTACTTGCGCGGGAGTACTTGAACATGAAATGGAACTCCGAGGTATGATTGATGACATATTGGAATTTACGAATGGGGGAAAACTTTGATGACATCGGTGCAGGAAACCAAGCTCCACAACGTGTTGTGGCATTCCGTCGTAGGTAGCAGATTGATTGATCCACATTGTGAATTACCAATGAGTATGCCCCTTAATAAATAAGAGGAGACTGTTACAGTTTGCCAGATTTATCCTAGTGTTACCTGGTCAGGCAAACGACATTATATGACAGTCCATCATTTCTGTTGGATCAGGCCATCTCAAAATAGTGTTTAACCTAACTGGCCTGAATTCTGAGTGCTCACAAATCGCCGCTTTAGAAAACCGTTTAACCTGGATCTGGTATGAGTAAACTTTGATTAACATTTTAATAGCTCACGAACATGGAAAAGAGGAGGAAAGGCATTTTGAAATCGTGTACTTTTATATCAACAAGGTAGGTTAGTGATAAAGAGGTGGTTTTTCGTAATGTGTACTACAAGTGAACGGAAAGTACTAAAGAGTTTTATATTCGGAACAATTTGGTATTGTATGGGATTTGGCATTAGTGTCGCAGTTCATGCGACTGAAATCCTGAAAGTTGATATAGATGTCACTGTTGGTGTCTCTGCTTAAGATATGGATATGGTTTTGGAAATATTTCCAAAATTGTTTAAAAGTACTAAGTAGTACTAAATTGAGCATTGAGTGAAGGAATAGAGCTGGAATCCCAAAACTTGACGTTGATGTTGAGATATGGATATTGTTTTGAAAGTGCATACTTTAACTGTGCTAAAAGAACTAAATGCTACTAAATTTGGTGAAGTGATAAAACTAGGAATCCTGAAATTTGATATGAATGTCACTGTTGGTGTCAGCAGTTGAGAGGAGGAGCTGGTTTTAAAAATGTGTACTATAATTTCATTAAATGTTACTAAATTTGGTTGTGGGTAAAATTTCAGAGTTGAAATTGAGATATGGAAATTATTTGGAAAATGCGTACTTTAATTGTACTGAAAGAAATAAAAATTACTAAATTGCTATGGGGTGATGGGATAGAACGAAATCCCGAATTTTTAGTTGAGAGAAGGGGGTGGTTTTAGAAATGCGTACCATGAACGTACGAAAAGTACAAAATGTGCTAAAAGTATGGTAACAAATTTTGGGATTGGGTCTTGGGATAGAGCTGGAATTCTTAAAGCTGGTGTGGAAGCCACTGTTGGTATATAGTTTTGAGAGGAGCAGAGGGAATGCGTACTATGATTGTTCAAAAAGTACTGTTGAGCGAATTGAAGTCACTTTTGGTTACTAGGATTTAGACATGGAGGTGGCCAATTTTTATTATAAAAAGACGTTCAAAAAGACAAAGACACATCCAGACAAATTGCATTGTGCAAGGATTTAACAAATATGGTCTTTCGTAAACCCCAAAGCGAAAGATTTTAAAGAAAAATTAGTAAAAAAGTAATTATTTTTCGATTATCATTTTCGATAAAGGGTAAATTTGAAAAAGAATAATGTGGTATGGAATCGGATTATTGTGTGTTGTATGTTTGTCACTTTCATTTCAAAATCGTAATTTTCTCTTCAAATAAAGAAGGATCGTATACGTAATTTTAATTACCACGTCCATTCGGCGTGTGACTCATATTCTATTGGTATTTGAAATAATCATGCGCCCTAAAGCACATCAACAACAAAAATTAATTTTCCAGAAAAAGAGTTATTCGTGATGGAATTCAAGCGAGATAGTGTGATTTCTTTATATTTGGCTGGAAACCCACAAGTGACTATCGTTAGAGTACTCCAGCATTTAAATGTGAATAAATCTTTTGTGTCTCGTACCATCGCTCGTGGACGGAAGAAAACAACAACATCAGCAGAAATGGTTCGAAAAGTAAAGAAGCGACTTGATCGAAACCCGCGTCACAGTGGCCGAAAAATGGCTCGGGAGCTGAACATATCGCAATACTCCATTCGACAAATATTGAAAAAAAAGCTCGGGGTAAAACCATTGAAATTCCAAAAAGTGCAAGAACTTACACCGCAACAGAAAGAAAGTAGACTCCAAAGAGCTAAACATTTTCCTCGCTTGGCCGAAAGTAGTGAACTGCCAAATTTGGTTTCCTCTAATGGTGTGGGCCGCCATAACAGCCGATGGTCGCTCTCCGCTCGTATTAATCGACCGTGGCATCAGAATACATGGCGAATATTATCGCGAAAATATTCTGGAGGGTGTATTAATTCCTTGGGCACGCAAACATTTGGCCACAGACCTTGCACATTCCAACAGCAGTCAGCACCATCGCACTCAGCATGCGCCACCCAAGAATGGTTACAAAATGAGGTTCCTCGCTTCATTTCTAGCGCCTAATGGCCACTAAAATCTCCGGATACCACTCCGTTGGACTATCATGTCTGGAGTACTTTGGAAATCAAGGTTGGCACTAAAAAATACCAAAGTGAACATCACCTCAACAAGCGCTTCGCCGGGAATGGGCCAAAATACCGCAGAAGGTTTCATTGGCCGTTTGAAGGCCATAATTCGTGCCAAAGGTGGCCAATTCGACGAAATCTAAACTTATTCTAAAATTTGATGCTATTTCGACATTTTTTGCTTTCGTTCAATAAAATTAAAAAAATGTAAAAATTATGGCGTTTGACTTTGTTGCAGGTTTTTTTATCTCACTCTGTATGGGAAAATCTGCATCCATCAAAGAGCTAACATTTCACAGACATATTTGGGTTACATGTGGTTTTAATCTTAAGCTAATGCATTGAAAATGTCTAAAAACATCGAGAAAATAGGAAAGTCGCCAAATCCAATGTTTTGAGCCTTCTATTAATATACGAGCATGAGGAAGCTATTAATGTTTTGAAAACGTGTTAAATGACCTGTAACCTCTCTCCTGAGAAGTCATATTCCCTGTTACCTTTTCCGGTCGAGTCAAAATTATTATTTTACAAACTCTTTACGCTGACCACAATTCGCATTATGAAAATTATGGCCAACTCAACACAAACAAAGCGAAAATAATAAATCTCGGCCAAAAACAGCAATGCAACAGACCATACCCAACCCGAAGCTATGGAGCAATTAAATAGACGCAGCAGGAGCAACAACTACACAACTACACAATCACACAATCTTTATTTATTAGAATCCTGGCAAATGCATTGCGAAGCAACCACACTTGGCGTGACGAAAGTATATCAGCATCCCACTAAAACCCCATACCACTCCTCTCTCCATACTTTATTAACGATAATAAAATAAATTCAAAATTTAAATAGAACCAAAGATAATTCTCCATTCTCGGTCCACAACAGAAGCTCTAAAAATTTATCAGCCGCAATGCAATGAAGGCAAACAAAAAAAAGGAGTTTTTATTATCGTTTTTGTTGAAAGCAAATTGTGAAGTGTTTTATTGTATTTGACTGTAATGACAACATTTCGCAATTGCCGGGCGGAATGGTCAAAAGCAACAGTCCACCAACAAGCAAGCCACTTTTACAGCTTCGGCGGCAATTCTGCAGTATCCATTGTTTGGAAAAGCCACAAATGATATGCATAAGTTGAAATATATGTATGTATGCACGTATGTGTGAACAGCTGCTGAATAAACAATTGGGATAAAATTAAATTTCAATTTGTGTGAGTTTTTTTTTTCGAAATACTGAAAACGTATGGCATTAAAATTCTGGAATGCACGGGAAAGAAAAGTTTGGAAAAAGGTTTTATAGAGTTCAATAGAGAAACTATTATACTCGTAGTTATTTTAATTTACCAACATTATTCGAATCTGTTGTTTGCAAAATTTGTAATTCCTTTTGTTATCCGTCATAGACCCCATAAAGAGTATATAATCACGACCAGCATAAAATTCTAATTCGATTTGGAGATGTCCATCTGTCTGTCTGTTGAAAACAAGACTATTGTACTCTCGGCCATATGGCTAGAGAGGGTATATATCATTTGATACGGCCGAAACGTGTGTCATCGAAATAACGGTTTTAGACCCTATGTCTGTTTGGACCAAATCCGTTTCAGGACATTTGGAGTCGATCTAGCGATGTCCGTCCGCCCGCCTGTCTATCTCTTTGGATTGTGCGCACGATAACTCTCGAAGGGAGTATCCGATTTGTTGCATACTTGGTACATCGTAATATATTTGTCAAACTTAGATCGAGCTCGGAAATGGGCAATATTTTAAAAAAATATATGTATATATATTTTACTGCACAGAAAGATAAAGGATAATCCGATTTGGCTCCAACTTTTCAAATCCTAATATTTGCATCAGTACTAGGTCAGGTACGAAAATAGACAACATCGGTCCACTCAATCAAGTACTTCTCCCACAAAGGGGCAATATTTTGAACATCTATAAAGCTCATAAAACTCGAAATTAACATCCGCTTCCAATCAGACTTGGCACATCTTAATATTTCCATCAACACAAGATCTGTTACAAAGATGGTAGAGATCGGACCATTTTTTCTGGTACCTCCTCACATTGGGTTCAAGATTTTAAAAAACAAAACGCTCAAAGAAAGCGAAATAAGCATCCTACTATCTTCAAATTTCAAACACACAAACATTTTTGCTAACATAAGATCTGTTGTGATGTGCATATATCTACGAACCCCTTCTGGTACCTCACCCACAAAGGGTCATAATTTTCAATACTTTTATCTGTCATAACTTGCGACACTATACAGCGATTCTTTACAACTAGCAATATCTAAATATTTATTTTATGTGAAGACTTTAGCTATCGCCAAATTGGCTATCCTCAAAATCCCTCAAATATGGAAGTTCCATTCTATGGGGCCTATACCTGTGCTGAATATAATTTCTTAGAAAAGTTAAACTACTCACCTAACACCCAAAATGTTAAATTACAGCAGATTTGGTTAGAAATTGGGCCGAAACATTTAAACTACCAGAAATCAGGATGTATAGTTACATATATACTAGCCCTACATTGATCAATTGTTGATCATTGATCAAATTACAGCTGATTTGATTGGGAATTGCGACCAGAACCTTTGAAATTCCGAAAATCGGGAGGTATATTGACCACATACCTAAACAGTTTGAATACCTTACATCTTAGTGATATTACAAAAGTCAATTTATTCCTATATGAAATAATCCGTATACAGCTCTGTAAAACATTCAGAATTCCAATAAGCATAAGACTTCGTTACATAAGGGATATACCTTATCTTGGACCCATAAAGCTTATTTTTAATGCCAATCATGATTGGAATTCGCCAATCTCTTCTACAAGAATAGTTGTTTCCTAACAATTTATCTAAATAGGTGATTAAATCAAGGAAAATAATAAAAAAATATTATTGTCTGCAGTTGGAGTCAATTTATTTATTCGACTTAGACTCCGGCTCCAGAAAAATTGTTCAACATCTACTTACAGACTCTGACTCCGACACCAAAACAGTAAAAAGGATTACTATCTGTAAGACTTTTATAAATAGGGACACATGAATGTGTAGATGACGCAAAACATATTTTATAAATCATCTCCACAATGCCTATCTTCTTTAGAAGCCAACCATTTGTTATCAAATTTCTTTCTGTGCAATTGAACGTTGCCTCCATTCATTCAAAACAATGGCCTATAAAAGAACAACACTATGCACTACTCCACCAACACATATCGAACAAAAAACTACTGGCCATAGTCAGCCACACAGTCGATTGCAGCATCTGGAAGTTGTATTGCGTTCCTATTCCTTCCCAGGCGACCATAAAATACCAAACATTTCATTATCTTTGGAATGGAACAAAGAGCTAAACAAACAAAAAAATAACCAACAACAACACAACCAAAAAAACCAAGAATGATGATAGTTGGTCAGTTGGTTTTGCTTTTAAACGCTTGAAGACAACTCCTACTCTTTGCTATTTCTTTTTCGCAAACATAGACTTTGCACTGCAACTTAAAAAAAAGGAAGCGATTTTTTTTTAATTCAAAACCCCAACTGGTACAATAAAGGCGAATTGGTGTTCTAGACTATGGAAAGGTGGGTATGTATGAGTTTTCATTCGTTAAAATCAGATCAATTTTAGGATATAATCATTCGTTTTCCTTTACCAAGCATATGGAAATTTCAGAGGAAATAACCGCTACATTTGCCCTTTCGAGCCATTGCTTGTTGTTTATATCCATTGTTTTTGCCAATCATAGAACTCTTGCCATCGGAACAATTTGTGTGTCTGTAATACCTTGAATTTCATTCATTCCTCTCTCTCTCTCTCTCCCTGTTCCAATCCTTCGGTTTCAATTATTCTTCATTCAGTCAGTCACTCACTCACTTATGCATGTATCAGCCACTTATCACCGCTTGAACTTAACAAATGTATAACTGTCATTTCCATTGTCCGAGTGTCTATTGTTGTTTTTCTGTCTCCCTTAATGGCTACGAATAAATCAGGACAATGTGAGGTTTTGTGAGCGGTTTGCAACATCTGTAAACGGGATGGAGTAGGGAACAGTTTGACATATATACAGAGGTTTTTTGATTTTAAATGTATTCATCCAAACCAATTCTAGGAGTAAAGAAAAGTACAAGATTATGACATATTTGTTATAATCGTAACAAAAAAGATTAGTATCCAAATTGCCGTTAGTTTATAAAAAAATCAGGAATGAGGACCCAATGATATAGTCTAGAGTCATCGAAAGTTAAATTAGAATACCGAATTTTCGCTAAAGAGTACCATACATTACTCTACTTTTTCCGCAAAAAGATTCCTTCATAACATAACATACAGGGTGAGATAAAAAAAAACTGCAACAAGGTCAAACGCCATAATTTTTACTTTTTTTACGGTATTGAATGAATGCAAAAAATGCCGGAAATAGCATCTAATTTTAGAATAAGTTTAGATATGTTCGAATTGGTCACCTTGGGCACGAATTATAAAAGGTATTGTTATATGGGTACTATAGCAAAACGTGGACCATAGCCTATTTTCAATAAATGTTGTTAACCTACTTCATTTCGTTCGGAAGCTAGAGTGATTCCCACAGACGGACCGGCAGACAGAGGGACGTTCATCGTTAAATCGACACAGAATTTTATGCTGATCAAGAATACTGGGTCTAAAATGTATACTACTATGTACATACTATGGTGAAAATACAGGGTGAGATGAAAAAACTAGATTCCATTTCTATTCCTTTACCCAATACCAAATTTAGTAGCTTTTAGTACTTTCCAAAGAATTATAGTACACATTTTCAAAATAATCTCCATATACCAACCTCAGATACCCAAATTAATCTCAATATCAAATTCAGGATTTCATCTCCATCTTTTCACCCAACACCAAATTTAGTAACATTTAGTGCGCATATCCAAAACAATATATATCTCTCCATTATAGACATCAACAGTGATACAATATTAGTACCATTTAGTACTTATGGAACAATTATATCACGCATTTGCAAAACCACCAAACGAAGCTTCAATATCAAATTTCGAGATTCCAGCTCTATACATGCACTCAATAAAAATATTAACAAGTTAAAAAGCACTAAGTTCGGCAGGGCCGAACTTTTTTCAATTTTCTATTTTAGACTGTAGTATTCATTACGAACTTCAAATACCAATTTTGAAACAATTCCGGTGAATAATGCCGCTAAAATCATCAAAATACCGAATATAGGGTGAATAATGTTGCTAAAATAATCAAAATACCGAATATAGGGAGGTACTGATATACGGGGCCTATACGAAGACCTGGACCCGCACAGACAATTTTCTGTCACAGACTGTAGTTCCTATAACGAACTTCAAATACCAATTTTGAAACAATTCCCGTGAATAATGTCGTTAAAAGCATCAAAATACCGAATATCGGGAGGTACCGTTATATGGGGGCTATACGAAGACATGGACTTACACAGACAATTTTCTATTTCAGACTGTAGTATTCATTACGAACTTCAAATACCAATTTTGAAACAATTCCGTTGAATAATGCCGCTAAAATCATCAAAATACCGAATATAGGGAGGTACCGTTATATGGGGTCTATACGAAGACGTGGACCTGCACAGACAATTTTCTGTCTTAGGGTGTAGTATCCATTTTGAACTTCAAATACCAAATTTGAAACAATGCCGGTGAAAAATGTCCCTAAAATCATCAAAATACCGAATATAGGGAGGTACCGTTATATGGGGGCTATATGAAAACGTGGCCCATTTACGAACTTAACCTGCCTACTAGAAAAATAAACATGTATGCAAAATTTTAGCCATCTATCTCAATTCATTCGAAAGATAGGGTGATTACAACAGACAGACAGACGGACATCGCTAAATCGACTTAACATTTTACGCTGGTCAAGAATATATATACTTTGTTGGGTCTGACATGAGTATTTCGAGGAGTTACAAACGGAATGACAACGTTAATATACCCTCCATAGTATGGTGGAGGGTATAAAAACATTAAGTACTCATCGTATAATAGCAGTTTTAATTTGCAAAAACGTTTTATATTTCAATCCTAGATACCATTAGTTATCACAATATTAAATTTCATGGTTTCAGTTCTTTTTTTACCCAAACCAAGAGCTTGATATCAAATTTTAGAATTCCAGCCCTATCCCTTTATTCAGTAACATTTAGTACTTTTCCTACAATCATAGTACACATTCGCGAAACCACTTTCATATCTCAATTCCAGATACCAATAGAGACATTAATATCAAATTTAAGAATTATAGCTCTATCCCAAGACCCGATCCCAAATATAGTACTACTCGGTACTTTTCGTCCAATTATAGTACACATTTCCAAAACCACCTTGAAGCAACCCGTTTTATTTTTATATATTTATAGTTAATCCCAAATAATGCAATCTTGTATTCTATTTAAATTAGTACTATTACAAACAACGTAGCTATTAAGTTATAAAATAACTGCGTTCTAGACGACAGTTTCGCTTCTCAAACATAGAAACTAAGTAAGAAAGAATTTCAATAAAATACTCATACAGCGATCTCCATTCTAACATGTTACATCGTAACCATCAGATAAGATTGCTGTGAGCGCTAACAAAGAAAATACTTGAAGCTTGGTGTGTCTTTATTTATGTACAATTTGCGAAGCAAATCTGTTTCATTGACGCCCAACGCAGAAACAGCGGCGGGAAACCCAAATAAAAGTGTTTCAACCTCCATATCTCAATTCCAGATACCAACAATGATCTCAATATCAAATTTCTTGATTCCATCTTTATCCCTTCACCCAAAATCAAATTTAGTACCATTTAGTACTTTTCGAACATCTATAGTACGCATTTCCAAACTTACCTCCAAATCTCAACCTCATATGCCGTCAGTAGTACATATTTCCAAAACCACCTCAATATCTCAATTCCAGAACCAACAGAGACATTAATAGCAACTAGCACTATCCCTTCAACCAATACTCAATCAAGTAGCACTTAGTACTTTTTGAAAAATTATAGTACACACTTTCAAAAACAGCTCCTTATCTTAATCACAGACACCAAGAACTATATCAAATTTCAGGATGTTAGCTCTATTCCTTCACCCAATTCCAAATTAAGTACTATTCAGTTCTTTTCGTACTACAATAGTACACATTTCCGAAACCACCTCCATATGTCTACGCTATACATAAACAGCAACTTCAATACCGAAATTCAGATATCAATCACTGTCAGTTTATCTAATATCAAATATAGTACTATTTAGTACTTTTCGTGCCGTTTTTAAAATTTAAGCTTCATCCGCTCAACCTAAATCAAACTCTTTCATACATAGTACAGTTAGCACACTTAGTACATATTTCTAAATCCACCTTCATATATCTAGCTACTTTCCAACATGGCTTCTCATGCCAAATTTCAGATTTTTAGATCTATCCGTTCACATAAAACGAAATTGTACCATTTTAGGACAATTTCGGAACTTTTCATAACCTTAAAGTTCGAATTACAAAAAAAAAATCTCTTTGGTACATCCATCCTGCACTCCGTCAGTAATTCTCATCCCAGTTTTTCTAGCTCATTCTGTTTGTCCAATAAAAAGTATTCAAATTTTAGTAAATTTTTGTACATCTCGTACCCTCTTTAGCTATTTCGTCTGGGCGTTGATTCTCGATCAGTCAGTCAGTTATTCACTACTCTTTTCAAGGGTGTCCCAACTAGAAGGCAATCGTCAAATCGGAAATTGGTATCGTGAAATGTTTACCAGTTCTTCTTGAAGAAATTAATGTAGACGGCATGTAGTTTCAACAAGACAACGAATTTATTATTCTTTAAGTGCAAAATATACGTAAAATAGGACGAAGATATGAATGGGTTCTTTACTTAAATTTGGACCGAAAATCACCGATAGTTTTGATAATATAATAAGTAAGTTCCATCTATAGAATATTTGTGAAAGATGGGACCATCATGAACATCAATAAAACATATCGTATCACAAAATGACTCTGATGGCTGATTGAAGTTATTACATCTGAAGAAATTTTCAATTTATAGAAGAATTTCTTCTCTCTATTAAAGTCATTTATAACGTATTTTATCTATGGAAAGATATTTTGTCTATATATTAATTGTACTATATTATCCCCAAGTAAGGTATAACAAATTCTCTTCACATATTCCAGCTCCATTTTACCCAAAATCTCTAGGCACAAAATAACTGCAATTGTAGCCATCATCCAGAAATACATTTTGTTTCATGTGATGGACAATAAGTATTTTTGTCTTCGAAATTGACATGGATGGACTAGGCAAAACAACAGTTATTCCCTCAAACGATGAAAATTTGATGTTGTTTTGTAGAGTTTAGTTTTTGTTTTGGATTCGTTGGTAGTTGTAGCTATGGTAGAAATTCCATTTGTTTTTGGACATGGCATTGATATTGTTCATTGTTCGCAATGTCTAAGCTCAGGCTGTGCGGTGCTTGTTAAAGCAACAACAATATGTTATTGTCCGACACTCAATAGTTGAAGTAGCATTACACAAAGGCCAATCTCTAGTGGTGTAATGCATTCCTTCTACTCCAAAGGTTTTGCTAGTGGTCTAAACAATAATCTATAGCAAATTGCTAACTAATATGCATATTTTACATGTTTGGCTATTGAGGAGATTTTTATAGAGATAGAAGGTCACGGTGAAAAGGAATTTGCTTCTTGAATATATATAAAATAGTAGTGAAATAACTGGATGACATAGAATCAATACTCAGACGAAACAACTGAAGCTGGAATCTTCAAATTTTGTACGAAGACCAGTCTTGAAGCGTTGGCGTGTGAATAGGCTGTATTTTTAGAAATCGGTAAAAAAAGGTACGAAAAGTACTAAAAATGGAATAATTTTTATTGAACAAACGGAAGAAGTTAGAACTTTGAAATTTGGGATGGAAGTCACTGGTGTAGTGTAGAATATACAGTGTGAGACGAAAAAACTGCAACCAATTTCAGATTGCTGTCATTTATAAGTCACTCGTCCGACAGTTGTTAAAATTATTCCAGTAACAGCTCATTATATTGTTTACAAGCGTACAAAAGCATTCTGGTGAGAATTCTCCAGAAAAAAAGTTATTCGTGATGTGTGATTTCTTTATATTTGGCTGGAAAACCACAAGTTTCTTTATATTTGGCTGGAAAATCACAAGTGGCTATCGTTAGAGCACTCCAGCATTTAAATGTGAATAAATATTTTGGTGTCTCGTACCATCGCTCGTTACCGTGATACTGGTAGCTTAACCCGACGTCAAGGAAGTGGACGGAAGAAAATAGCAATATCAGCAGAAATGGTAAAGAAGCAACTTGATCCAACCCCGTGTCACAGTGGCCGGAAAATGGCTCGTGAGCTGAACATATCGCAATATTCAATTCGGCAAATTCCAAATTCCAAAAAGTTCAAGAACTTACATCGCAACAGAAAGAAAATAAGAAAAATGGTATAAGTCGCCATTCTCCGATCCTATTAATCGACAGTGGCATCAGAATAAATGCCGAATATTATCGTGAAAATATTTTGGAGGGTGTATTAAAGCCTTGAGCACGCAAACATTTTGGCCGCAGACCTTGGACATTCCAACAGGACTAGAAAATACCATAGTGTCGATCACCTTAACCAAGCGCTTCGCCGGGAATAGGCCAAAATACCGCAGAGCAACATTCGGGCAGCGTGTGAGGGTTTCATTGGCCGTTGAAGGTCATAATTAGTGCCTATGGTAACCAATTGTCCTAACTTATTCTAAATCTAAACAAATCTAAACTTATTCTAAAATTTGATGCTATTTCCGATATTTTTTGCTTTCATTCAATAAAATTTAAAAAAAATGTAAAAATTATGGCGTTTGACTTTGTTGCAGTTCTTTTAACCACGTAACTTTAAGGTTACGAAAAGTTCGAAAATGTTAATAAACTTCTAAAATGGTACTATTTTGTACTATATATGAACGGATAGACCAAAAAACTTGAATTTTGGTATGAAAATCAAAGATAGAAAGTTAGTTTGAAACGTGAAGGTGATTTGGAAATATTTACTAAGTGTCCGAACTGTACTAAATGATACTAAATTTTGTTAAGGATAAACGAATGAAAACGGAATTTTGAAATTTTGTATTGGACCCCTGATGGTGGTAGGTTTGTGAGAAAGATTTGTACTAAAAGTGCACGAAAATTACTAAATTGCGTTATGTTTGGTACAATTTAGTATTGAAATCTGAAATTTGATATTAAGGTTAAGGTGGTTTCGGAAATGTGTACTATAATTGTCCGAAAAGTACTGCATGGTACTATGTTGGGAACTGGGTGAAGGGATAGAGATAAAATTCGGACATTTAATATTAAGGTATCCTGTATTTGTAAGAAAAGTACTAAATTTGGTTTTGGGTGAAGGGATTTGTCTGAAATCCTGAAATTTGATATTGAGTTCTCTGTTGGTATCTGGAATTGAGATATGGAGGCGTTTTTGCAAATGTGTACTATATTATTCATTGGTTATTGGGTGAAGATATAGAAAAGTTATTCTTATTTTTATTATGAAAATACGTTAAAATAGTTGTGGACAGAAAAATTAAATGTGGAACCACTTTCTGAAAATATTACAGTCAAATCACTTTTTTATGAGAGACATAATTAGTTCTTAAAGATGAGAACTTTCCTCTAGATAAATCTAAAAATCAAAAAAGATTTTTCTCCAAAAAAAGGTGAATAGGGTTTTTTTGTATAAATTATAACGGAAATCTCATATGTTTTCTTTAACATTGTTTTAAAAATTACACGAATTCTTATAAATCTTATGTATGACTGTAAATCTACACGAAAGAATCTACACTAAAGAACTCCCACAACTAAGCTAAACTACTGAATGTCCAATTGGACTAAAAAATTGAAAACATCCGACACATGTATTTTTAGACTTCTAGAAGAATTTTTAACGCCATTTTAAATTGCCGAAAAAAGAAATTGAGTACGGATGCGTTTCTCTAAACGAATTCTTCATTAGCTAACATCTTTATGGGTATATTTGTGTATGTCTGACAATATATATTAACTTGTGGCAGGTAAGAGTTTGGGCGTTTATTTCTTTCTTTCAAAGAATGTCAATAAATAAACACTGTCATCGCCACTAGAGGTACCAATTTTTGACAGTTAAACAAAAACTACATGGACTTGGGAATGAATAAATGAATGGTATAAGTTATTTTACACTCAAAAAAAAAATTACAAATCAAATATCGTCTGATTTGAAAAAGAATTTAATTACCTAATAATTTGACCGGGAAAACCTGGTTTTTACTTATTTCTAATTTGGATAACTTATTTCTAGTTTAAATTCAGCCTATGTGCAAAACTCCATCTCATATAAAAATAAAGTTATGTTATCGGAAGAACGGGATATTCTCCACAGAAGTTGTTTCAAAAATAACTTCTATGACAAAAAACATTGTTTACCCAAGTGATGACATCGCAAGCTCAATAGAAGAGGAACCAAAGAATTAAATAAAACTTAAATTCTTTTGGGAAACCTTGTAAATCTTTCAACCGCACTTATAAACATATACATCTGAATTAATATATAAATACTATCAGGCCCAGTCCGCATCGCCGGCCCGTAGTTTTTGTCTTTAATGCATAGTTTTTAAAGCATAATAATTCACAGATCTGGCTCAAATAAGTGGCATAATTTATAGTAAAAATGATGATTCGACTAAATAGAAATAAATACGCATCGCATAAATGTCAATACAGGTTCATGTACCGGACGACTTATAGTGTTTTTAAAAACCTTTTTAAAAACCTGATCCCATTTTTCAGAGGTTTTAAGTTGACAGTTAAAAACCTAAATAACATAGCACATATATTAAAAAGTATACATCAACTACCCCAACGTATCCTAAACATACATTTTAAGCCAAATCGATTCGAAAATATATTTTGAGTTCTCATTGGTGGATTATTTCTATATCTAACCAATTTTTAGGATTTTTGAATCTCAGAATCGATAGTTATTTCTAAATTGAAATCCTGGCAATATGACTTTAATTTAAAGTTTCATCGGTTTATAAATGTTAGGGACCCCATAAAGAATGTTGAAGAGTAGAAATCTTTGTCGATTAAATTATGTCCGTGACCCTCTCCGTTCACCATTTGCAATTACAACAGAGGTCACCAAATTTAATATGCGTCTTTCAAACTTTGCACAGGCTTTAATATTATTCTTAGGACGATTGATGTTACAAAAAGTATATATTTGCCGTCATATAATATTATCTCCTAATATTCGTCGACCAAATGTGGTCAAATTTGGCCGATTTGAGGTATTTTAAAGAGCTCAAAAGCATTTTCGAGCTTATTTTTCGTAAAAAAATTACAACAAAATTCCACATTATGATTTATTTTCTATTCCCCAACACCATTTTATACTCGTTATATCATCGTGTTTAATAAAAATTTCAAACCTTAATTATCAGTGTTATAAAGGGTTTAGCAATATTTTTCAAATCAAAAGTTTTGAATTCGTAACTTTTAGAAGAACATGTTGTAAGTTATTTAGTTACCAGTGTAATATCCTATGCGAGTTAATCTATATCCGTCTGTGTATACGGCCGTTCGTTGAAATCGTAATAGAGGCGAAATATTTAAATTAATCTTTGAACTTATATAATACCACTAAAAATTCGTCCTTTTGCATGTTTTTCTTATAATTTCTACCAAATGAACAATACCGGCAATAACTGTTTACTATTGGTTCCCAATTAGGCATAGCCTCAATTTAAAAGAACGTTGAGATTTTAAATGTTTGGTGCTTTGAGAAGTATTTCTTCATAAAAATTGACAATTTTGGTATGGCAACCATATAACAGCATCTATAGAAAATATGCCAAATTTCTCAATTTTTTCGGTTGTTTTTTTTTTTCAATAAAAATTTTCAATTCCAAAAGACATTCTGAAACAATTCTACAAAAAATTCCATATCAAAATAGTACAATAAACTTTTTCAGTTCCGCGACTTTTCCGGAGGCTTTTCTCAATTTTTTTTATGAAAATGTTTCCATTAGTTACAAATAACCAAAAGAAAATTTGAGTCAAATCGATCCAGCCGTTCTTTACTGATGTTTTACTATACTTATTTAATTTTTTTACATTTAGATTTAAAGAAGTAGGTGTGGCCAGTTCCTCTGACCCCAAGTCAAGATTACGTCGTATACTAACTGTGGAACAGATATCTTCATGATTTTGGCAAATATTTAAGATTTTAGGTAAATCGAAAAAAATGGGCGTAGGTCGGACGAACATTTAAAAAAATACAAACCATTCCCGTCGTTTTCAACTGATTCTTATCAACGAAAAAGTTTGATTTTTTTGTATATATAGATAGATTAAAAAGTAGGCGTGGTCAGTACCTCAGCCAAATAAATACTTAGGGTTGGAGGGAAAGTCAACAGTATCTCGTGTAATAACTTTCAAACCGATATCTTCATTATTTGGTAAATATAAGGATTTTAGATAAATCGAAATAGTGGGCGTAAAAGTAGGCGTGGTCATTTTTTTGTTCTCTAAAAACCTAACTCGGGGTACGACGAACGTTTGTACAAAAAATTATGCAAATAGGTTCAGCCGTTCTCAACTGATTCCATTACAAACGAACAACAATTGAATTTTATATATATAGATATTTGTAACAAATATATATTTTTGAATTTTTCGTTATTTTTTTACCGCATTAATTTTTTTTCAATTTGAACACAGCTGGAAGATGCGAACACATTAAAAAAAAAATTGGCCGATAAAGCTGTATGAGGCTCATGAAGGTTTTTTTCATATGGCAATAATCCGTCCAGTGAGAATTTAAAAATGAAAATTCGTTGGGACTGCAATCAGTAAAATATGCGAGCTATACAAAGTAGTTTAATAAGAAAAGAATTCATATTCTCCGAAACCTCCAAAATACTTAAATCGCAAATACCGTTATACGGCAAACTATGCGCGATAACCAGAAATGACATCGGTTAGTTGATCAAAATCCCAAATTGGATTTGAGTTCCCAGGTCAAACTTTTGTAGCCCATTAAAGATAGCCTTAATCATACACAAAGAGCCTCAAATATTTTGCTATAAACTTCGCAAAACTTACGATAGAGTTTTAAATTTCATGCAATCCTATGGGTTACATGAATCATTCGTACAAAATATGGGCCATTTCCGTCTACGTTTTGGTATAGCCCACATGAAGCGGGCATTCCTTCATAGCCATATTTATACCCTACAACACTATGAGTTGATTGGGTCAAAAATTATGTAACACCTCGAAATAGTGGTTTCCCACATAGGGAGGTTTATATGGATCTTCATATCTCGCCGAACTGGTCTCTACTGGTCGCAATTATAGACCAATCGAAGAGGAAGTTAGCATGGGACTAGAGCTTAAGGATGGGCAGAAGCCTTTCAATTATAATGGTCATCGGGTAATATTTAGCGGGTGGCCTATTTCACCCACTAAATATTACCCGATGATATTTGTGTTAAATAACAGTCAAATATTCCATTAAACCGCGAATATTTTTAATCCCGGCGCAATCACAAATAGACGAACAGGTCAACTCTGACCGTTACGTAGACGCCGATAGCAAATATATCAGATATATATAGTGAAATATATACAATGTGTATATACCAAGGAAGGCGATGTTAACTAGAATGCTTATATCTCAAGAACGGCTGGACTGATTTTGACAAATTTTGTCAATTGCCCTCTTGGATTAAAATAATAAAATTTAAAGAATCGCATAAAAAGATGCCAATAATAATGTTAATATAGATCTTGTAGTTTTTTGTGACATTTGTTTATTTTTTCATATTTTATATCGCATGCGATTTTTTCAATTTGACTTATGATATTGAAGTGTATATTTTGTAATATTTTTCACCTTACAACACATGTTGGGGTTTTTATATACAGATTACAATTATCGTCCGATCCTCACGAAAATTTTCACAAGGGCTGCCCCTATTGTTTTCAAAGATGTCCGCTATATATTTAGGGGTTGAAATGGACTAACAACTAAGTATGTTTCTGATTTTGCAACCGCTATAAAGGTCACAAATAGAAACCAAAGACACGAAATCTCGCATGAAGTAAGAGTTTAGGACAGCGAGTAGAATGGACCCCTACTTTTGTGTGAAAAAATACCAACATTACTTACAGGCGATATCCGAAATACACAAATGTCGAACTTCTGGCTTTTTTACGCTGATTTCGTTGACGAATATAGCCAAATATCGTAGACCAGCAAATCATATAGATGAGTCTCAATTTGGAGATACAGAGGAGGTGTTGGAGATGATCAAATGAACCAAAAACAGAAAAAAAATCCTGATCACCTGATTTTAGATGCTATGTTATTGGGTGTAAAAGAGTAATTATTATTTATAATAAAAATGTGCCATTTATATCAGCACAGCTTTTATACCCTCCACCATACATAGTATGGGGGGTATATTGAGTTCATCATTCCGTTTGTAACTCATCGAAATATTGTAGACCTAATATTCATGACCAGCATAAAATTCTAAGACAATTTAGCCCTGTCCGTCCGTTGCAATCTCGCAAGAGTACAAAACGAATTAAGATCGGAAGTTAAAATAAGTAGTCTTTTGTGTGCAGGCAGGTCAAGTTCGAAAATGGGCTATATTGATCCACGACTTTGCTTTATTAGTCTTAGAGTGGGCCAAGTTTGCCAATCTCCGAACTCGCTGCAAGTTGGATAGAAATACTACGATATATACAAGTTGAAGGAAATTATTATCTCCCTTTGAGTTATTAGCGCCCAGTCAGCCAAAGAGCACAATTCTAGATAGTCACCAAATTTCCTGAAACAGATTCCATCCAAAGAAAGACACCTGTCCTTATCAATTCGTATACACCCTCGCAGTCCTAGGGCTGCGAATATAATTAGCAACCTATTTCATGTTACACATGAACTCACGTTTTTCCTTCGGTGTGCTCGATGCATTGTGTACTCGTATGTGGTCAAGAACGCGGCTCTTTAAAAGATGACAGAATATTATTAAAACGTTTGTTTTTATTGTTGTTCTCTCCTATCTCTGTTAACGGGTGTGATTTTTCATTATTAGTATTTGTTCCCTCACAAGTTATTGCTGTTGTTGTAATTTTGTTGTCGAGTAATGTTTAGTTGGAGTCAATGTTTGTCATTGGCATCATCATCGTCATCATCAGCAGCACCATCGTCGTTGTCGACCACTAAATTGTTAGATGGGTGGATGCATCCACCAACTGGCTGCAACTCACTTTGACCATGTCAGCATACCTAACCCATAAACACAAGCGATGACTACGGTTTTTGAGGAAATTATGAACATTTCATTCTTTGTTGTTGCTGTTTACATTTGAAGTTTGAGTTTTCAGTTAACATGTTTCGAGTGGTCGTCCGAGTGCATAAATAAATCAAGTAATCGTCGTCGGTTTTGCCCCAAGAGAAACGTACACGCACACACGCGCTCTATGACGCACCTCATCGCCTTTGCAGCATTTCGTTGCTGTAGTTGTTGCATGACCACTCCTACTCCACTGCAAGCAATTATATGTACTCTGTGGAGTTGTACACTAAACAATCTGTGCATTGTATTCTCTGGAATATTCGCTCACTTTTGGATATTTGCCATATTAATGGTCTTTTTTGTCTCGCTGCTGCTTCGTCTATGTTATTTGAAATATTCAAAATTTGTTTTTGTTGAAAATTTTCTTTGAAAAGGATAGAACTTCGTTCGAACATCAAGTAATTGTGGTAATTCCATTGAACATGTTTTTTGGTTTGAACATGGCCCCGGGGGCGAATTGCAGTATGGGGACGATTGGCGTGGGAATGAGTGGCGGCGTCTTGTTTTGGAAATTTGTGTTGTTCGATTTTAATTAAAAATTAATTCATACAATGAAAAGAACTTAAAATATTTGTTGCCGAATTAGTTTTTTTTTATACCCTACAACACTATGTGTTGGGGGTATTATAAGTTTGATTGGGCCAGAATTTATGTAACACCTCGAAATATTGGTTTCCCATCTTCACGAAATTTAGTATGTAGGTGGGGTTAAGGTCAGAATAGAACCCTATTTCTTTTGGAGATGATCGCATAATATTTAGGGGTTGAAATGGACCAATAACTGAAAAAACTCCTGATTTTGCAGTTGCTCTACAGGTCGCAATTATAGACCAATCGACGCGGAATTGCGCATGTAACTAGAGTATAGGGCGGGGAAGAAGCCTACCAATTTGGGTGGTCATCGGATAATATTTAGCGGGTAAAATAGACCATATCTTTTGTGTTGAAAAAATTCAACATTTTTTATTAAACCGCGAATATTTTAAATCAAAGTCATTACAAGGTTACTTCTGATCTTTAAATTGATGTTAACACCATCCATCAAATCGGATATATAGCAAAATATGTGCGATATATATGTCTATCAAAGAAGATATGCTTGAAAGATCTCTTATATGTCGAGAACGGCTGAACTGATTTCGACAGTTCTCATTAATTCAAAATGGCCTCTTGGCAGGAAAGTAAAAACGTCTAAAAAATTGCATAAAAATATCTCTCTAAAGATGAAAATATTGATTTTGTAATATTTTCTCATATTTTTTCAATTTTGTCATATTTTTGGCAATTTTGTCATATTTTGAATTAAACATTTGGTAATATTTCTACAGCTAACAAAACTAAGTAGTTAGGATATCAGGATATCATAAACAGATCGCATTTATGGCCCGATCCTTATGAATTTTTGCATGGGGATAAGATGAGGGTCAGAATAGAAGCCTACTCTTTTTGGAGACAATCGCCATATATTTAGGGGTTGAAATGGACAAAAAAAAACTGCAAAATTGTCAGCACGTCGTAATTATCGCCCGATCCTCACGCTCATTTGAATGGAGGTTACCGGACATTGTAAAAGCCAAATAGTTTTGGATGGCCATCCAAAAATATTCAATGTGCGAAATAGTTTGCCTACTTTTGTAGACAAAATACGAAAATATCCATTCCAGCGACTTTTTGGAGAATTCACAAATACAGGAAAGACGCACTTCTGACTATTTCGTTAATGCTGATTTCGTTGAAGAATATAGTCATATGTCTGTATCTCATATAGATGCGTTTCAGTCAAAAACCAATAATAAATGTTAATCTTTTGCCACTTCTGAGAGATTATAGGTCTTTGGAAATATTGGTTCCGGATCTAGGAAGACCATTTACGAGCAACATCTACCTATAAATTGGAAATGAGCAAATTAGTTAAAGTTGCTATTATTCGAACGAACGAACCTGATGGTTTTCTTTTATTATTTGTCACAATATCTTGTGGAATTCTTCCGAGTATCTCGCCTATATAAACTGTATCGTTTATTATAGTGTTGTAGGGTATTCAACGGTCGGCCCCGCTCGACTGTAGCCTTTGCTTACTTGTTTATTTTTGTGTTAGTTGCTGTATATTCTATTAGGTGAGCTTCTTTGATCAATGAATATTTCGTAACATTTTGCTCAAAAAAGGAATTCTCTCATATTGAGGTTTCAATTATAAGAAATAATATATAAAGATATTTTTCTTGGATAAATTGTAATCCTTTAAAACGTATAGAAAATTTAAAAATATACAGGGTGAGATAAAAAAAACTGCAACAAAGTCAAATGCCATAAAATGTCGGAAATAACATCAAATTTTAGAATAAGTTTCACACGAATTATGGCCTTCAAACGGCCAATGAAACCTTCACACGCTGCCCGAATGTTGCTCTGCGGTATTTTGACACTTCGACACTTTGGTATTTTTTAGTACCAACCTTAGTCCAACGGATTGGTATTCGGAGATTTTGGTGGCCATTGTTTGCTGAAAATGAAACGAGAAACCACTTTGTAACCATTCTTAGGTGGCGCGTGCTAAGTGCGATGGAATGTCCAAGGTCTACGGCGAAAATGTTTGCGTACCCAAGGCTTCAATATACCTTTTCGCTATAATATTCGGCATTTATTCTGTTGCCACGGTCGATTAATACGAGCGAGAGCGACCACCGGCTGCTATGGCGGCCCACACCATCACCATGGCCGGCGCTTGAGTTCTGCTGGCCAACCGAAGGTGCACATTTTCAGCTGACGTCTTTGGCAAGTAAACACGATCATTTTCTTTGTTTACAACGAACAACGTTTTCTAATCGGAGAAACCCAAATTCGGCAGTTTACCACTTTCGGCCAAGCGAAGCAACTCTTTCGCTCTTTTGAGTCTATTTTCTTTCTGTTACGGTGTAAGTTCTTTCACTTTTTGGAATTTTAATGGCTTTACCCCGAGCTCATTTTTCAGTATTTGCCGAATGGAATATTGTGATATGTTTAGCTCGATCAAGTCGCTTTTTTACTTTTCGAACCATTTCTGCTGATGTTGCTGTTTTCCTCCGTCCACTTCCTTGACGTCGGGCCACGTTACCAGTTCACGGTAACGAGCGAAAGCACGAGACACAAAAGATTTATTCACATCCATTCCATCACGAGACTGGATAAACAAATGCTAAGGAATAAATGGTCAATTTGCGTGCGTAAACATAAGAGACACAGATGGTCAAAAAACTTCACAGGCAGGGATTTTATCACCTCTCCTGTGGGTTACTACCATGAACAGTCTATTAGGGACTTTAACCAACGAGGATTTGAACCAGTCTGCTACGCAGTCGACGTTATAGTATTGCTAAGAATAAAGAACCCTAACCTCTTGTGCAGCGGGGCCGAATCGGCTTTGAAACTTTCATACAACTGGACCGACCAAGAGGTCTAAACGTAAACCCGGAAACACAGAGACGTGTCCTTTCTTTCACTATAAAAGCAAAATTAGGGCACTCCAATAAACCAGTCTTCTAAAAAAAGCTATCAATATTTCCAATAAGGTTATAATCTGTCAATAATTTCACTGGTAACAACGGATTATTCAATGGAAAATATTTTATTGGAAGGAATACCTGAAATAATTGTAGCTGTCTCATGTGAAGCATTTAATCCTACCACCTACTCGTAGATCTATGGATACCTATCACAAATGCCTACTGGAAACTGTAGTTACACAGATGGATGGGTTCTAGGGAGAGAGCGGGAACGTGAAGTTTTTAGTAAAGAACCATATAAGGTAATCTCTTTTTTCTTGCCCGATCATAAAACAATCCTTCATGCGGAGGTCTGGGCGATTGCAGAGTGTCTGATCTGGCTTAATGCCAAAACGAAACCAACTGCCGTTAACGTCTTAGCGAACAGTAAGATTGCAATAAAAGCTATAACATCCAAGAAATCAAAAACAGTATTGGAAAGTATAAAATCAATCAACAAGTAACTATTCTCAAAACGGCTGAGTACCCATTACGTGGGTACCATGTCATGCGGGGATTAGAGGCAACGAGATAACGAACTCTTTCGCCAAAACAGACAGGAAATTAGCAACAGTGTAAATGCACAACCCAAAGCCGCTAAATAGGTCACGTCTAGGTTAAATACATGGGCAAAACACGCCCACATATCCCCATGGATCAATGAGCACGTAGGGAAAACCACAAAAATCCCACGGGAAGAGCCCAATGAGGTAAAAACGAAAAACCTTTTATAACAATGAAATAAGGAGATTTGTGGAGTAACATGCATGCTTACGGGTCACCTGGGCCTCCAGGCTCATTTGTACAAGATGTAAACGAAAAACCTTTTATAACAATGAAATAAGGAGATTTGTGGAGTAACATGCATGCTTACGGGTCACCTGGGCCTCCAGGCTCATTTGTACAAGATGTAATATGCAGATAACAACATATGTAGGGCATGCGGGAAGAAGATCAAACGTTGGACCATTTTCTATATCAATGCGCAGCATTTGCAAATATCTGATACCAATTTTTAGGGAACGACTCTATACCGAATTTAATCAAATCATTATAAATGAAAAAAACAGTTAAGAAATTTTGTTGGGGCAACAGAATTCCTGATATAATAAACTGTAAACTTCCCGTTTTCTTTCAATAACTTACGTCTAGAGCGCACAACAGTCCTCTAATGGCATAAGTGTATGTCCAGGACATGTGGTGATTTTTCGAACCTCTTTCAACCTAACCTAACTTTAAAAACTCATATTGTCGGAATTGTTTTATAAATTCTACTGCGGCAGCCAACCGTGGTATTTTACATTCAAGTCATAAAATTTACCAAAATTTAAAAAAATAATAGATTACCGATATTTTCAACGAATGTTTCCCTGCCTGTCACTGTCCGCGTTTACTGTGTTTCATATTATACAATATTCATCAAAGGACTCCTCTATCCCCCAATTATGTAATTGTTTTTAAGAATGTCCATTATTTCCAAAATGTGTGTACTTACGTGGTTATATCCTTGATTCTCATACCCCAATGACACGACGCCAGGACAACCGATAATTTGTAGTAAAAGTTGCTATTGTCGTTGACGTTGCATGTTTTACATTCAACTTCATGTGAACTTTCCATTTTTGGGCAAAGGCGGATCCAAAAAAAAAGCAAAAGTTTGCAAAACTTAGACAGAAAATAAAAATCTAAAAAAATAATTGAATGACAGCTTAACAATAGAGTTTATTTATTTAAACCAGACAGAAGACTATGTCTGCAGGGATGGATGGTTAGAGGGAAGGTCTTGTGTTTTTGGGACAAAAGGACAGGAAATTAGTGGCAATAAAGCAGACACTTTCCAAAAGAAGCGACACTCCACTCTTTTATTGAGAGTTTGATGGAAGCTATTTCCGCAGAATGTGTTTCATATCTGCTCTAGCAGACATTTAATTAGCTCTAACATTCTCAAAGAGAATTGGCATGTATGCGTCAATGTTGTTATAAACGTGCTACTAGACTGGAATAATTATAGTAGCAAGAATGAAATTTAAACTTATAAGAGATTGAAAAGCTAAGAACATGAGATTTTTTAATTAAATTTAAGTATACCTATTGACAGGTACCGCCTAACTTAGCGCTATGGAGGGGTTCAAAGTTGCTCAATCGGGGCATACACTGTCAGGGGGATCTCAAATCTTCTGTCATCAGCCTTGGGGAGCCAAACAATCAAAAAGGGAATGTACTAAAGGATATGAACAAAAAATTAAACGACAGTCACAACCCTGTCAAGGGAGATTGGTGTTTTAGTTCCCAGACTGTGTCCTATTTATAAAAGGAACACCACAAAATCAAACGTTAAAAGTATCTTTTATCATAGTTGACTTCAACCAAATTTCAATTTCTAACACCTAACGATTATTGTAGTTTAATATTCAGGCAATCACCAAATTCAACCTACGACTTGGTATTTGCCATATCTTGCCCCTTCATTAAACTCTACTATATTCTAAGTCTCAAACAGGGGTTGAATTTTTGTTCTATGAAAATATGAAATGAATACTATTACCTGTTGTTGCAAAATGGTCAGGCTTAATCCCTTTTATTGTTGTTTTTTAAAAACAACGTTGGAGAACGATGGTAATGTTTACCATGGGGTAGGGCAGGGAATACCTAGGTTTCGGAAAGAGCCACCAATCCTCATCAGTTCCCTTGTTTTTTTTTTGTCTGAGATATTCTCCCCAGAAGTTATTTTAAAAATAACTTCTATAACAAAAAAAAACTTTTTTTACCCAAGTGATAAGATTGTAAGCATAATAGAAGAGGAACCCAAGAATTAAATAAAACAAAAATTCTTTTAGAAAATCTTCTAAATCTTACACCCACTAATAGACAAACGTTGTTTTTATAAAAACAACAATAAAAGTGATTAAGCCTGACCATTTTGCAACAACAAAATACTATGGTACCCGAACAAACAAGCCAACACTGTTCCGAAAACTATTTCCTTTATAAAATTTTTCATTTGACATTTCTTTCCTTTATAAAAGTTTTCATTTCACATTTTTATAGAACAAGAATTGAGGTCCAGGTCGTAAAAGTACAACGAAAAAAAAAAAAAACAAATAAGCAAAGGCTATAGTCGTGCAGGCCGACCATGTGATACCTTACAACACCACAATATATTCTAAGCCCCCTAATATCCAAATCCATTCAAATGTTAGCTTTTCGACCGGGGGTATTTCTCAATACTTTCGCACTCATTCGTGTTGTTAGGTATTCAAAACAATTTCACACAAAAGTTGTGGTCCATTTTACAGCTATTATGACCCAATGGTCATCCAAAATGCTAGACTTTTTCCCTGTCCTTAACTCTCTTCTCATACAAAATTTCAAGCTGTAGAGAGTCTGCAAAATCAGGAAAATTTTAATTATTTCGTCTATTAGACCAATTCGAACAAATCTAAACTTTTATGCTAAAATTCTAAAATGTGATGCTATTTCAGACATTTTTTGCTTTCATTCAATAAAATTTAAAAAAAAATTGTTATTTTACTTTGTTGCAGTTTTTTATCTCACCCTGTTAGGTCTAAGATTATGATTTCGATGAATTACAGACGGAATGACGAACTTAATATACCCTCCATACTAAGTATAAAAAGGTATAAAAAGTAACTGAATTTTTAACCACTTAAATCAATAAATTATGCAGTCAACATTTTGTAAATTGGTATTAAAACTGATTTTGAGAGCGTTAATGGTACCTATATATTCTCATACGGATTAAATTTGCGAGGAGAATTTTTGAGGATTGAAGTTTTGCGTTTGATTTCAGACTTGTTGTCCATGCTTACTTGTAATGTGCTGTAAGCTTTGGACTTCTGATTCTGATTTCCAATTTCTTTGCTATTATTATCCTTAATAAATTCCAAGTTTTAAGTACATACATATTCTTTGTAGAAAATATCCCATCTACAATATATCATTAGAAGCATTTATTAAGATATATGTCATAAAGTTAAATCATATTTGATGAGTTAAAGTTTCCAACATTTCCCCAAGGCAAAGATTCCGATCAAACACAACATATGAGCAACTGCATAGACGTATTTATACTCAGTGCAACACAGACATCCTTAATCCAACAATCAATGGGAAATGATGATGATGATGATGACGAGGCCACAACTTTCCTTTCGCCAACAATCAATGGGAAATGATGATGGTGATGACGAGGTCACAACTTTCCTTGGGCATTGGAAATTTTTCATTTCAATCGTTTTTCTTTCTATTTTGGCAAATGATTACAATCATGAATTCGCCAAACGAAATCATCAGTTCTTGAAAATACAAAAATTTTGTTATTAAACTTTTCTAACAGACCATAATTCCAAGTGGACAAACAAAAATCCCTCCAGTCATTCGTTGAACAAGACAAATCAATGGTAGTCTTCCAGCTGAACCAGGCATCAACGAATGATGAATGGGAAACTCAATTGGTGGAATGAATGCCATGAGAATTTTTGTAGAAATGAGGACGCTGAACAATTTCGTTTGGTGATGATGATATGTTCTGGCGGGGGTGGTCGGTCATACATGAGTACAAGATGAACAAAATTTTAAAGAATATTGCATGGATTTGTTATTACTTAAAATTATGGTTGTATGGGTGCATCCATCCAAAGCAAATAGATATTTCCAGCATGACAGATAACAGAGATTTCCGTTTCTGTAATCTGAGACAGAAACGTATCTAAATACAAACAAAAAGCTCATCAATACGGTGTGATGTGTCTTATTTGTGGTGTGTGCCTCTTAGAGAATGAAAAATAATAATAATAATTAAAAGAAGAATGTTATAAACTATTCTTAAAGAGAAACAAGTAAAAAAGCTGTAAGTTCGGCCGGGCCGAACTTTGAATAGCCTCCACCATTTGGAACGAATTTGGCAATATTCAAAAAATAAAATCCGTTAAAAATTCTGTTAAAATTTTAAAAATACTAAATGTAGCCGTTATATTGGGGTCTAAACGACGACGTGGACCGGTATATGCAAATTTTGTCATTACAATATTGAAATGCGAAACTTGAAAAAAATAGGTGAATACGCTGATCAAGAGCATATGTACTTTGTTGGGT
Organism: Musca domestica; assembly: GCF_030504385.1. Lineage (NCBI taxonomy): Eukaryota > Metazoa > Arthropoda > Insecta > Diptera > Muscidae > Musca > Musca domestica. The sequence goes on along the minus strand of NW_026712329.1, from coordinate 4,807,503 downwards.
CTGAAATGAGTATTTTGAGTAGTTACAAACGGAATGACAAAGTTAATATACCCTCTTTTAGCTTTCATCCAAATCCACCGGAAATCTAAAAGAAAACAAGTAAGCAAAGGCTATAGTCGTGCGGGGCCGACTATATTATACCCTACAACACTACAATATGTTAGAAGCCCCCTTATGTCCAAATCCATATTGGAAGATTTCGCTTTTGAAATTAGGATTTTGACTAGGGACATTTGTCCAACATTTATGCACTCCGTCGGGCTGTTAGTTGTTGTAGTCCATTTTACAGGTAAATATAATCCAATGGTCATCCAAAATGCTAGAATTCTTCCCTGTCCTTAACTCCCTTCACAGGCGTGTAGAGATTGTGTGATCGGAAAAATATTTCTGTTTTTGGTTAATTTAAACCCCTAAATATTTTGCAATCATCTCCAAAAGCAAGAAGCCCCTCCGTACCTCCAAATTTAGACTCATCTATATGATTTGCTTGTCTACTATATTTGGCTATATTCGTCAACGAAATCAGCATAAAAAAGCCAGAAGTTCGCCTTTTGTGTATTTCGGATATCGCCTGGAAGTAATTGTGGTATTTTTTCACACAAAATTAGTGCTCTATTGCACCCGCTGTCCTAAACTCTAACTTTATGCGAGATTTCGTGTCCTTTGGTTTCTATTTGCGATCTTTATAACGGCTGCAAAATCAGGAACATTTTTAGTTGTTGGTCCATTTCAACCCCTAATATACTGCAGACATCTTTGAAAACTTTAGTGTGGATGTGAACATTTTCGTGTGGATCGGACGATATTTGCAATACTTTTATAATATCCCCAACCTGTGTTGTAAGGTGAAAAAATATTACAAAATATTATAAGCCAAATTAAAAAAATCGCATGCGATAAAAAATATGAAAAAATAAAAAAAATTCACAAAATCTATATTAGCATCATTATTGATACCTATTTTTTAGTTTTTATTTCTTTATGTCAAGAGGGCATTCTGAGGGCCTTTCTTGAGATATAAGCATTCTAACTAACATCCCCTTCCTTTGTATATACACATTGTATATATTTCGCTATATATAACCGATATATTTACTATCGGCATCTACGTAACGGTCAGAATTGACATGTTTGTCTATATGTGATTTCGCCGGGATTAAAAATTCGCGGTTTAATTGAAAATTTGACTTTTATTTAACACAAATGTTGTGGCCTATTTCACCCACTAAATATTACCCGATGACCATCAAACTTGGAAGGCTTCTGCCTAGCCCTAAGCTCTAGCCCCATGCTAACTACCGATTTGATTGGTCTATAATTGCGACCTGTAGAGCAACTGCAAAATCAGGAATTTTTTCTGTTTTTGGACCATTTCCACCCCTAAATATTATGCGATCATCTCCAAAAGAAATAGGGTTCTATTCTGACCCTAGCCCCACCTCCATTCTCCTCCTAGATCGGGACATAATTGCGACCTGTAGAGTGATTACAAATTAACATGGACAGACGGACAGACGGACATACATAGCTAGATCGACTCAGCTCGGCGAGATAGGAAGATCCATATATACTTTCCTATGTGGGAAACCAATATTTCGTGGTATTACATAATTTTTGGGTATAATAAGGGGGAAAATTGGAAAAACGGATAAATAAATATGTCGATTTATTTTAAAGAGCAATGTTTTTGGTGTAAAGTCCCTTTAAAAAGCTGACGCTGATGAGGTAAAGTATGGTAAGAAGAGGGGACATCAGTTGGTAAAGGATGTAATGGTGAGAGACATTCCCAAAGAGAATTGGGTTTTCCTAGCTAGATAGCAGCTAGGAAATAAACTGTTACTAGAAATAAGATATATTTTACATACATGGGATGAGAGTAAGTTCTTTTCTTTCTTTTTTTCGTTCGTCAGGTCTGCAAGACTTTTGACATTGAAAATGGACAATATAGGTCCAGGTTTTGGTATAGCCCCCATATAACTGTACCTACAGATTTAAGGTATTTAAGCGACATTATTCACCTGGATTGTTTCTAATTTCGTATGTGAAGTTCCTAATGAATACTGCAGTCTATGACAGAAAGTTGCATATGCAGATCCAGGGCCTCAATTCTTATTCCATGAAAATGTGAAATGAAAACTTTTATAATGGAAGGAAATGTCAACTAAAAAAAATTATAAAGGAAATAGTTTTCATTTCATATTTTCAAAGAACAAGAATCCAGCCCCAGGTCTTCGTATAGGTTCCATATAAAGGTACCTCCCTGGTGCTTTTAGCGACATTATTCACCGGAATTGTTTTAAATTTTGTATGTGAAGTTCCTAAACTATGACAGAAAAAATTTTCAAAAAGTATAAGTCCCATATGATGTTACTTCCCTATATTCGGTATTTTGATGGTTGTAGCGACATTGTATCGGAATTGTTTTAAATTTCGTATTGTTCGTAATGGGTATTACAGTCTGTGACTTAAAATTGTCTATGCAGATCCAAACAATTCCCCAATGGAAACAGTTTTAGCAACACTTCGGGGGTGATTTCCTTAGAACTACGCCTCTTATTCTGCAGTAACCTGCTGAATGCAAATTTCTTTCCATAATCAGAAACCCTACATTATTATGCGGATAGATAGTTATCTCACGTCACACATACGTGGCCCAAACTGTAAGTTAACCCCAAAACCTTTGAGCGCTGTACATACAATTCCTGTATGCAATATCCCATATCTGAACACTTGCATTAACCAGGAACAAATCGCTGTGGTCAAAAAGAAATCAACAAGAAAATCGCAACTAAACTAAGGTCCTATATGTGCAAGTCAATGGTTGTGTATTTTTTGGTTTTTTTCTCTTAGTCATATCCAAAGTTCATATTCAGTTGAAACAATAATCATGGTCAAGTGGAAATTCAGCAGCATCTCCCCAAACTAAAAGAAGAAACACAACCACTTGCATGACGACGATAATACCAACATTAGCAACTGGATGGAATGTATTCCGCAATCTGGAAATCCAACATTGTAGGCACTTGTGTCCATTTGCCGGTCTATCTCAAAGAGAATTTTTTTCTTTCACAACAGCAGAAAAGTGATGATTGTGGAAAATCCCATTTCTTTTCGTTGATCGATTGACTTCCTTGTACTATTTATAGAAATTCCTATAAGATTTGAGATTGAGAGAGTCATAAAAAAATAAATTCAATTCTTAGAACTAATAATTACACTTTAATGCTTATAACATTAGCGTTAAACGTGTGGGTTTTATATACGCGTGTGTTAAGATTTCAACACATCATTTGGAAAAAAATAATTAAATAAGGGTATAGACTGATGGAAATATATTGTGTGGGGAGTATATGTCTATAAGTCTTAAAATTTCGAATTTCGAGTTAATTAACTGAAATTATTGTACGATTGTAGAACTTGTAATCTAATGTCGTGTTATGCATTCCGTTTTTAACTCATCGTGGTGAAACAAAAAAAAAAACTGCAACAAAGCCAAACGCCATAATTTTTACATTTTTTTAATTTTATTAAATTTTTGAATAACTTTATATTTGTTCAAATTGGTCACCTTTAGCACGAATTATGGCTTTCAAACGGCCAAGGAAACCGTCACATGCTGCCCGAATGTTGCTCTGCGGTATTTTGGCCCATTCCCGGCGAAGCGCTTGTTTGAGGTGATCGACACTATGGTATTTTTTAGTGCCCACTTTGCTTTCCAAAATACTCCAGACACAATAGTCCAACGGATTGGTATCCAAAGATTTTGGTGGCCATTGCGCGCTGGAAATAAAGCGAGGAACCCCATTTTTTTAACCATTATTGGGTGGCGCGTGTTGAGTGCGATAGTGCTGAGTCCTGTTGGAATATCCAAAGTCTGCGGCTAAAATGTTTGCGTGCCCAAGGCTTTAATACACCCTCCAGAATATATTCGCGACAATATTCGACATTTATTCTGATACCATCGTCGATTAATACGAGCGGAGAGCCATCATCGGCTGTTATGGCGGCCCACGCAATCACCATGGCCGGCGCTTGAGTTCTGGTTCTGGTCGATTTAACAATGTCCGTCTGTCTGTCTGCTGAAATCACGACGTAGAGCTTCAAAATTTGGCAAAACAATTTGTATTGTGTCTAGGATGGTTGGTATTGAAAATAAAAAGATATCGTCCAAGTTTTGGTATAGCCGCCGTATGAACATTAAAAAATTAGGCCCACGTTTTCCAATATCGCACATTTAACGATGCCCACCGATATTCGGTATTTTAACAATCCTGGTCACATTTGCCCACGAAATTGTTTCAAATTTGGTATTTGAGAAGATTGGTAGATGACAATCCTTGAAGTATACAATTTTCAATAGAGGTTCCAGTTTTGGCATTACCCATACAAAGGCCTCACTCACCTTATGTTTTTGAAAAGTTTAACAGCATTTTCCAAACGGTCTTACTGATATTTGCAGGGCAAAGTGGAACACATTTGAATTCAGAAACTTTTAAATAAAAATGTTTTCGTTTCCCAATGGTAGAGGTTATTAAAAGTTAATGTTTTTTACTTGTTTTCCAGTAGGCGGGTTAAGTTCGTAAATGGACCACGTTTTCATATAGCCCGCATATATAACGGTTTTCGCATATTCGATATTTTCATGATTTCAGCGATATTTTTACCGGAATTATTTAAAATTTCCTATTTTAACTTTGTAATGGGTACTACAATGCTCCACGTCTTCGTATAGCCCCCATATAACGGAATCTGTCAATATTCGGTATTTAGATGATTTTAGCGGCATTATTTACCGGAATTACTTCAATTTTCGAAGTTGAAGTTCGTAAAGGGTACTACAACCTATGACTATATGGGGGCTATAAGGGGTTTCATTTAAGAGGTATTTTTCTACAGTTTTTTTTAATTTCAAGTTCCTTCAAAATGGTGAAGGGTATTAAAAGTTCGACCCGGCCTGTTGCTTTTTTACTTGTTCTAGTTACAAAGAATTTGCATATTGTTGTGTTCCATGGTGTTCGGGAGAGAATATCCAAATTTTTATTTTCTGAAGTGGTTCATATTAAAGTTCCTGTTCCAAAATTGTAACACAAACACAATATGGGATTTCATTATCGGTATATTTTTTAACACTGTGATCAAGCCATAATGAATTTTAATCGACTTTATTCTTTGCCACTCATGCTCATTCTTAGTCCATTAATCAAAATACAAAAATCGTAATCCATATTCAAGAGGAATGCCAACACCATTTCGTGTCTCAATACAAATTTCGAAATCCGTTGTTTATTTTTCTCCACAAGAAGTATCCTGAAATTAACAGCAACACTTAACTCCTATTATGATCTTCTTTTCATGTCAGCATTCTAAAATGGCATGATGATATTATGGACATAACATGTAAATTCTCAGTTTCCAGAATAAACAGGTGGCCATACCAAGCAATGGCCGATTGGATTTTTTTAAGGAAGTCACAAGCATTAGAATCTCAAATGGAGAGAACAGATGAAGTGTTTCATCGTAAACAGTTTCAGACAACCACATTTTCAAGCCATACATGCTGGGTAAGCTAATCCAAGTGCTTCAAAGTATTTAGCACTTTTGCAGATGTTGCACCTGAAGAGCGAATAAATACAAATAAAACAAACAAAAAACAACAGGTATGGCAGACTTGCTGACCAGCATGACTGACTACTGCACTGTTAGGCATCACAATTTGACAAAATGTCAACACCTCAATTAGAAGCTGTCAATCACAATACAATTGCAATCGATTGGTACAAATAAATTGTGTGCAAAAACAAAAAAAAAACAGGAACGGCAAACAAACATAACCTCAAATAACAAAAGTCCAATTTGGATGTGAAAGAAGTGGATGCATCGAACAATCCAATGTGAAATTGCCAGACATTTCCATCAATGCTGCTGCATTGGACATGCAACATTCGACAGAAAGTGTTCGAAACGAATTTGGGGCTATTACAGCAAATTGTTGTTATTGTCGTTTTGTTGTTCTTATTGTACATTTTTATGGAGCCTAAAACTTTGTAAAATGACAACCGATGTGCCGTTGGTACTTTAACAATTCCTGGACAGAGACATACAGACATGAAAAGAGTTTCATATTAAGGATTGAAACAGTTTTAATTCTACGTATACATAGAAAAAAATGTATTCAGATTTTTGTTGTTCGTTCCGTTAATAATATGGAACGAATTTTTATTTCTTTCCCAACTCTTTGTTTTAAAAACTAGGTTACTGCCAGCGAATTGGAGTATATTTATTAGCATTGTGTATTAATAGATACTTTTCTACATGACAAAGTTATATGCGCCAATTTAGTGTGGGAATTTTCCCAGCTGGATATTGGATGGCCCACATATCGATTACGTTGTGTAAGTCATGTACTTTTAATCTATATCTATAAAAGAGGAAAATGTTTGTATGTTTGTTTGTTTGTTTGTTTGTTTGTTTGTTTGTTTGTAATTTATGGACTCGAAAACCGCTGAATAGATTTTCCTGAAAATTTCCATATATACTGCAACATCGCCTGAAAGTAACATAGGCTATATACATTTTTGAATTTCCACTTGGAACTGGAGATATAGCATCAGAATCGGAGGTACCTCCCAAAACTTTAGATTTTATATGCACATATCTATTGATTGGTTGAAGATACAGTCTCCAAATTTGGAATACGTAACGGAATTTGGAACAAAAATAAGTTTGCCAAATTATATTGTAATCGGTTCAGATTTGGATATAGCTCCCATATATATTTTCGACCGATTTCGTTCATTTGATGCCTCAAACACAATATGAATGTTCGATTCCAATGAAATTTGGAATGTGTGACGGGATTTAATCCGAAAATAAATTTGTCAAATTATATTGAAATCGGTTCAGATTTGGATTTAGCTCCCATATATATTTTCGGCCGATTTCAAGCATTTGATGCACCAAACACGCTATGTATCCCCAATTTCCATGAAATTTGAAAAGTGTGATAGACTTTATTTAAAAAATGGATTTTCCAAATTATATTGAAATCGGTTCAGATTTGGATATAGCTCCCATATACATTTTCGGCCGATTTCATGTATTTGGTGGACCAAACACTATATGTATTTCCAATTGTAATGAAATTTAAAATAAGTAACGGAATTGGGAACCAAAATGAATTTGTCAAATTAAATTGAAATCGGTTCAGATTTGGATATAGCTCCCATATATATTTTCGACCGATTTCATGTATTTGATGCACCAAACACGCTATGTATCTCTAATTTCAATGAAATTTGGAATGTGTAGCGGAAATTAAAACAAATATACAATTGTCAAATTAAATTTAAATCGGTTCAGATTTGGATATAGCTCTCATATATATTTTCGACCGATTTCATGTATTTTAGGCACCATACACGATATATATGTTCGATTCCAAAGAAATTTGGAATATGTAACGGGATTTTTATTACAAAATAAATTAGTCAAATTATATTAAAATCGGATCAGATTTGGATAGAGCTCCCATATATATTTTCCGCCGATTTCACATATTTGATGCACAAAACACGATACGTATTTCCGATTCCAATGAAATTCGACATGAGTGGCTAAATTTGGTACAAAAATAAATTTGACAAATTATATTGAAATACGCTCTGATTTGATTATAGCTCCCATATATATACTCAGCCGATTTCACATATTTGATGCACCCAAAGCGAGAGAAACGAAATCTGGCACCAGAAAAAATTGCCAAATTATATTGAAATCAGTTGAGGTTTGGGTATAGCTAAAATATATATTTCGGTCGATTTCTTACATGTTATCCACAAAACATGATGTATATGACCGATACCAATGAAATTCAGAATGTGTGGCGGAATTTGGTTAGAATAATAATTGTGACAAATTAACTTGAAATTAGTTAAGATTTGAATATAGCTCCCATATATATATTCTCGGCCGATTTCATATATTTGACGCACCAATTTCAATAAAATATGAAAGGTGTGGCGGAATTTGATGAAAAAGTATTTTTTTTTAAATTATATTTAAATCGAATCAGATTGGGATATGATTTTAATAAGAACCATTGACCCACAACGCTTTAGGCTAACACTAAAAAACAACACAACAATTAATTTGAAATACGCTTATTACGGCGAAGTATGTTACTATCTCGAATTCACTAATTGCAATAGAAATGTCACTCAACTTCAAAAGATTGCAGTTTACTGCGCGCTGGATATTTGCTATGAAATAAATAACTGATTACTGCTTTTCTAATGGTTTTGTTTATTTACGCATTAAAGTAGTGCAATAATTTTTTTTTAATTTTTTAAATTTGTTTTTTTTAACCATAACATAAATTAAATTTTGAATGCAAATAAAATCAAAAGGGGTAGCGAAGCGCACCGGGTTCAGCTAGTTTAATTATATTATACAGGGTGAGAAAAAAACTACAACAAAGTCAAACGCCATAATTTTTACATTGTTTTTTTTTTAATTTTATTGAATGAAAGCAAAAAATGTCGGAAATAGCATCAAATTTTAGAATAAGTTTAGTTTTGTTCAAATTGGTTACCTTTGGCACGAATTATGGTCTTCAAACGGCCAATGAAACCGTCACACGCTGTCCGAATTTTGCTCTGTGGTATTTTAGCCCATTCCCGGCGAAGCGCTTGCTTGAGGTGATCGACACTTTGGTATTTTTTAGTGCCAACCTTGCTTTCCAAAATACTCCAGACACAATAGTCCAACGGTTTGGTATCCAGGGTTTTTGGTGGCAATTGTGCGCTGGAAATGAAGCGAGGAACCTCATTTTTTAACCATTCATGGGTGGCGCGTGCTGAGTGCGATGGTGATGAGTCTGTTGGAATGTCCAAGATCTGTGGCCAAAATGTTTGCGTGCCCAAGGCTTTAATACACCTTCCAAAACATTTTCATGATAATATTCGGTACTTATTCTGATGCCACCGTTGATTAATACGAGCGAAGAGCGACCATCGGCTGTTATCGCGGCCCACACCATCACCTTGGCCGGCGCTTGAGTTCTGGTGGTCAACCGAAGGTGTACATTTTCAGCTGACCCCTTTGGCAAGTTTGTTTACAATCTGCTGGACAACGAATGTTTTCTCATCGGAGAAAACCAAATTCGGCAGTTCACCACTTACGGCCAAGCGAAGCAACTCTTTAGCTCTTTTGAGTCTATTTTCTTTCCGTTGAGGTGTAAGTTCTTGCACTTTTTAGAATTTCAATGGCTTTACCCCGAGCTCATTTTTCAATATTTGCCGAATGGAATATTGCGATATGTTCAGCTCACGAGCCATTTTTCGGCCACTGCGACGCGGGTTTCGATCAAGTCGCTTCTTTACTTTTCGAACCATTTCTGCTGATGTGGCTGTCTTCTTCCGTCCACTTGCTTGCCGTCGGGCTACGCTACCAGTATCACGGTAACGAGCGATGGTACGAGACACAAAGGATTTATTCACATTCAAATGCTGGAGTGCTCTAACGATAGCCACTTATGGTTTTACAGGCAAATATAAAGAAATCACACGATCACGCTTGAATTCCATCATGAATGAATTTTTTCTGGAAAATTCTCACCAAAATGCTTTTGCAAAAGCAAAATTTTTTAAATTTTGCCCGAGGGCTAGTCTTGGTGCGTAGGCGTGTGATAAGGCTTGGTTTTTTTGGAAATTCATACTGAAAGGTAACGAAAAGTACTAAAGTTTGTAGTCAACAAACGTAAAAAGCTGAAATTTGGAATAAGAGCCACTGATGGAGTGCAGGATAGATGTGGTAAAAAGTTTTGGGAAATTCTAACTTTAAGTTTAGGAAAAGTTCTGAAATGGTACCATTTGGTAATATGTGAACGGATAGAGTCATGGTAAAAAAATACAGGTAGATGCATCAATGCTTGGGAGCATTGATATGTCAAAATTTTTTAAATTTCTTTTAAAATATAAGTAGATTTTTATATGTTTTCTTATACGACGTCATTCTGAGGTTATTTTAATATGCATTTTTCAACAATTTTTACAAATTTAAATAATTTTTCATTCAGCATTTTAAATTCCAAAATTGGTTTGACAGTTCATTGTCCCAGCAGCTGCGTCGATGCGTCTACCTATATTCTTTTACCATGGATAGAGCTAAAAAATTTGGTAGAATAATCAAGGTGAGTTTGATATATGAAATTGATTTTGAACGAAGTGAGCGAACTGTACTAAATGGTACAAGTTTGGAACAGTTTGGTTTAGATTGAACGGGTGAAGCTTAAAATTATTAAATTGTGTATTGGGGTTCTTTTTTGGTGGTAGGTTTGTTATAAAAAGGTGGTTTTGGAAGTGTGTACCACAAATGCACGAAAATTGCAAAATTGAAAAAAAAATGTGAAATTTGAAAATTGAAATTTCGTAAAATTTTTTATTGGTTAAACAGATAGTGTTTGAAAACTGATATCTGGTATTAGGGGGGCTATTTGAATGTAGCCCTGGACATACAGAGGTGGTTTCAAAAATGTGTACTATGATTGTACGAAAAGTACGGAATGATACTATATTTCGTATGAGTGAAAGGATAGATAAACAATTCTGACATTTGATATTGAGATTACTGATGGTATCTGTGTTTGTAATTTTGTGGTGGTTTGGAAATGCGACCAATAAAGTACAAAAGTACTAAATTTGGTATTGGATAAAGGGCTAGAATCCTCAAATTTCATATAGAGCTCCATGTTGGTATATGGAATTGAGATGTGGACGTGGCTTTAGAAATGTGTACTATAACTGGTCTTGGGCGAAACCTTGAAAATCACCTCAAAATTTGTTAAATTGAGAGTTGCTTTCACTTCCAAGGCTTCCTCAAATGATTAAAATGATGACAAAAATATGCATAAATGAGTAAAAAAAGCTAAGTTCGGCCTGTCCGAATATTTGATACCCTCCACCATTTTGAAGGAGCTTGAAAAGTTTTAAAATAATCCGTAGAAAAATAACTCTCGAATGCAATTTTATGTCATAGGTTGTAGTATCCATTACGAACTTCAAATACCAAATTTGAAACAATTCCGATGAATAACGTCGCTAAAATTATCAAATTACCGAATATCGGGAGGTAACGTTATATGGTGGCTATACGAAAACGTGGACCGACATGACCGACCATTTACGAACTTAACCTGCCTACTGCCAAAATACGCATGTGTGCGAAATTTTAGCCTGCTATCTCAATTCGTTCGGAAGATAGCGTGATTACAACAGATAGACAGACGGGCATGGCTAAATCGTCTCAGAATTGTACTGAGTTACTCATTCTATTGCAATTTAGCAACTTTTGAAATTCAGCTCAGTCAACACTCCTTATTGTGAATTATTACAAAGCCTTCTTACTCAGTACATTTTATTGCATTTAGTCAGCTGAATTTTGAGTTTGAGACATAATTTTGAAATTCAGCTGACACACCTAACACACCTAATTTGGAAAAATATAAAATTTTTTAAACCACTTTATAATGGCTTAAGTCATCGGCTGGCTTCTTTGCATGTCAACCTAAAGCTCCTTTGTTCGATTATGAAAAAGTCAGCCGACGGGTTAAACCAATGAAAAAAAGCGTTTTATGTTTTCTCACCTTTAAACCAGTTAATGACATGTTTACGTTAGAACTTTTTGCAGGGTTAACCAACTTGAAGAGGATTTATTTGAAGTATTAGAAATGACTATGACAATTTTTATCCAAACCAGTGGGTTTACCCATTTATATGTAAACGTACTGTAAAAACCTTTTTATTTTGTGTATGTACTCATTGTTTTGAAAAATAAAAACAAAATATTTTCAAAATTAATGATTGGAAACATGGGAAATAAATCGAGGTAGATTCATTTGCTAAATGGAATATGTCAACCCTTATCTGAAGAACTCGACCTTGTCATTTTTCTCAATTAAATTTATTTTGATATCTGAAATTTTTACAAACGAACGAAAACTTACGCGGAAAATTTCCTGTAATTAATTTAATGCCAATTGACCTGAAAATGAGGGATAACAGAGTTCTACCAGTATTATAGAAAACCAGGCAATATAATGTCTTCATACTTGTTCCAGCTGAAGCAAAATTCAACCATTCCATAATCAAGTCTTAAATGACTTATCAGACTGTTAGTTTAGTTTTCTGTTTTTAACTGTATTCTTCTTTGACTTTTATACCCTCTAAAAGGCGTGAAAATAACAACATATCTAACAACATATTTAAAAACATATTTTATATAAATTTGACAAAAAGGGGCATCAAATAAAAAATATTTATTCGTTTAGATTATATTTTTGAAAGAAAGTCCAGATATTTCATTCATTTTTCGAGCAATTTAACACATTTTAAAAATTTGGAAAAATGTCGAATAAACAAAAACAACTTGTTGCACGTAATTTTGATAGAAAGCAGACATTGCCTCAGGGCTGTATTTCTGTATTTTTACGAAGCTATTTAACCTCCTTATTGTACTAAGCATGGTACAATAATTACATGGTAGGGAAAATTGATTAAATTTAAAGGAAAATCGCAAAAAACGAAAGGAACGCCGAGGATTTTTCACAACATCGAGATCCTCATGGTAGAATTAAGAAGATAAAGTCTTGCTATTATATGTTTACAATTTTTCTCAAAATTATTCATTTGACAACTCTCATTGTCAAAATGTATATTTATAAAACCAATCACCATACACAAATCAGAGATGGGAACCTGCTTTCCATGCAGTAAAATTTGGCAAGCTAAATTACAGAAAATGCAAAGATGGGAACCTTCTTAGTTTTACCATGGAGATCCTAATATGATTGCAACTCTTTTTCATCCATTTCTTCTTCTCTAAAGCTGTAATTTAAAATTAATTTCAACAGAATTTGATTTTTTTTAAGATATTGTTTATTATGTAAAACAACACATATAAAAACAGGTGGTTCCAATGTCCACCTTGTACCATGCATTGGTATCATCAACTCTGTACTGGAGTCTTATTGTTAAACATGTAATTTTTTACAATTTATCGCAAAATTATTATATTGGGGAAAACCCGCAAGCTTGAATTGAACATTGGAGATTCTCCACAGAATTGATCCAAGAAAATAGAAAAATGTTGTTTTATCCCAATAAATTATGTATATTAAAGCCCTACCTAAAATTCAACATGCCGTATACATCAACCTAACACGGTGCAGCAACGATTGGAAACATTGATATGTCAAAAATTTTAAAATGTTTTCACAAAAATAAGTAGATTTTTATATGTTTTCTTATACGACACAAATCGGGGTTTGTTATGATGTGAATTTATCAACAATATTTACAAATTTCAATCATTTTTAATTCAGAAATTTTTAATTTTAAAATGAAATGTCATTGTCCAGCAGCTGTGTCAATGCGACTACCTGTATTCTTCTACCATGTTGATTTCATTGTATCCATGGTACAATAAGGAGGTAAAACAGCTCGGTAAAACTACAGAAATACAGCCCTCAGGCTGTTGCCTGTTTCCAGTCAGAATTATTCAAAATTATAAGCACAAGTTGTTTTCATTTATTTGATTTTTTTTTTCATTTCTAAAATGAGTAAAATAGCGCGAAAGATGAATGAAATGCCTAAATGTTCGCTCAAAAATAGATCTCAAGTCTTCAATATTTCAATTCCATGGCAAATGTTGTTAATTTATCAAAGCGCGCCCCGCAATTTAAGTTTCTTCCAAACATTGATTTTGAAAATATTTTGTTTTTATTTTTCAAAACAACAAATACATACACAAAATTGGCAAAAGTCGGACACACTTAGAAAAAAATTGTAATCAGCTGGAAGCTCTACCTTACCTTTTTATTGTACCATGTGTATACCTATTGTATATCAAGAAATGGAATTAAATCACAAAACGTCATACCGAAATTGATACTAGCAATACCTTGGCAGAAGAATACAGGGAGCATTGGTATGTCAAAAAAAATTAAATGCTTTTTCAAATATAAGTAGAATTTTATATATTTTCTTATACTACGTCATTCGGAGGCTATTATAATTCGCATTTTTTCAAAAATTTTTACAAATTTAAATAACTTTTCCATGAGCAATACCATAGAGTGAAATCAGATGGGGTTTGCATCTTTCTGTAATAATTATACCATGGTGTGCCCGACTTCTGTCAAATTTGTATTTATTGTTTAAAAAAATAAAAACAAATATTTTTAAAATGCATGTTTGGAAGAAATATACATTGCCGCACCCATATTTAAAATATTAACAAATTTTGCCATGGAATTGAAAGATTGAACCGTTTCGAATATATATGTGAAGGAAAATCCAGGTATATCATTCATAATTCGAGTTATTTTACGGTGCCCGAACATAATCCTCAACGCAATTATGGGGATTATGTTCGATTTTTGGAAGCCTTTGGTTTGGTAGAGCTACCACTTAATTTGACTGTGATATTTGTATGCTGTACTTGACCTCTTGTACTAAATATCTTTACTATGGAGTACGAGTTATAACTTTGGCTCAAGGCTTACATTTAAAATACAATGAAAAATATAAATAACTATATAAAAAAAATATTAAAACATTATAGACCGGAATTGTTTCAAATTTCGTATTCATAGCTAGTAGCTCTTATATAACAGTACCTCCATTTATTCGGTATTTTGATGATTTTAACGACATTATTCACCGGATTTTTTACACATTTCGTATTTGAAGATCTTAATGGATACTAGAGCCTATGACTCATTCGGGTCCAAGCATTCCTTTTTATTGAACCATGGTACAAATGATATTCAATACTTGTTCATTCGGTGAACTGACAACTTGGATGGGAGAAAATCGTGTTTCTAGAAACCTTTAAACTGAATTTATCGATCTTTGGAGCACTTTAGGGTACAAGTTTCGAATTTCTAGAACCCTTTAATAATCGTTGGTTTTGCTTTGATTTTTGTCTTTATCACGCATTTTCGCTTCGTTACTGTTTTCTTTTTTCTCTTATTGTGTGCGTCGGTCGTGAAAAGATATTGATTCCGTGCAATCTTTTTAATTTATTAATAGAAAGCGCAAAAATAAAAGCGTTATTGTTTTCGGCAAATATAATTAAAGTCGACTTGGGCATAGAAACAAATATCCCATTACATTAATTGCAAGTATTGACTGCCATGGCATCTTTAGAACCAGCTCAAAATAAAACCTGGGACTTGTCGTTGTATGAATTACAACGCAAGCCTCAGGAAATAATTACCGACAACACAGAGATTGCTGTATCGCCAAGAAGTTTGCACAGTGAGCTAATGTGTCCCATATGTTTGGATATGCTAAAGAAGACAATGACCACCAAGGAATGTTTGCATCGTTTTTGCCAGGACTGTATTATCACAGCTTTACGTTCGGGCAATAAAGAGTGTCCAACGTGCCGTAAAAAGTTGGTGTCAAAACGTTCTTTGAGACCAGATCCCAACTTTGATTTACTCATATCGAAAATCTATCCCAGTCGTGAAGAATATGAGGCCATACAGGAAAAGGTCATGGCTAAATTCAATCAAACACAATCGCAACAGGCATTGGTAAATTCCATTAATGAAGGCATCAAATTACAAAGTCAAAATCGACCACAACGTTTCCGTACCAAGGGCAGTGGTGGTGGCAGGAACTCACAGGCAAATGGCACAAATCACAATTCTTCACATTCACACAATGTTTCAAATGAGAGCAATACAAATGGCAATGAGAGTGATAGCAATCGGGAAAACTCCACAGGACCAGCTAATGTTGCCGTACGGGCGGCAACTCCACCACCCCCGACACATTCGACCACACCGACTGCAGTTACTGGTAATATTGTTGCAACATCATCTACAGGAATAGCAAATCAGGGTGCCAGCACATCCACGACACGCATAGATGATGGTGGTTCTAATCCACCATCGGTACGTTCTACGCCCTCACCAGTACCCTCAAACTCAAGTAGTTCAAAACCCAAACGAGCAATGTCCGTCTTAACCTCGGAAAGATCAGAAGAATCTGAATCCGATTCACAAATGGATTGTCGCACAGAAGGTGATTCCAACATAGACACCGAAGGCGAAGGTAACGGGGAATTGGGTATAAACGATGAAATCGAATTGGTTTTTAAGCCTCATCCCACTGAAATGGCTGCGGATAATCAATTGATGAAGGCATTAAAGGAAAACTGTATACGTTACATTAAGACCACGGCAAATGCTACTGTCGACCACTTGAGCAAATATTTGGCATTGCGTATGACCCTCGATTTGGGGTCAGAATTACCCGAGGCATATCGAATGCTTAATTTATGCATTTATATTGCACCCCAACCCTCACAATTGGTTATTCTAAATGGAAATCAGACCCTGCATCAAGTCAATGAGAAATTCTGGAAAGTTAACAAGCCCATGGAAATGTTTTACTCTTGGAAGAAATCTTAAAAATGGCTGCCACCTTCTGGATGACCCCTCCAGAAAATGACAAACAGACAGTAGCAGTCCGACAATTACTTTTGGCAAATATCCTGTAGCAAGTGTACATTGCGAAGCAAATTTGTAAAAATGCTGTGCTCTGTGGTCCTCTCAGTTGACTTTTTCTCTCTTTTTTTCCTTTATATTTAATAGACTAGACGTATCCGTAGTACATATTTAATTTAGTTTTAATCAGGAATATTTATATGCAAAACTATTACGTACTCACATATATAATGTGTAATTGCTTTTAATGTTTGTCATTACGATCCATCACTTAATAATATACATATATAAAAATAAAGTAATAACGCATTAAAAAAAATGAAATTTTATTTACGATTACAATTTGGTACACAAAAATTAGAAATTCTTCTTTTATTTGTTCTTCAAAAAATACACTATTTTAGGGCCATTTGTCTGTTTTTCAAAGACTGTACTAAAAAATGCAGTGGCTCCTTTAAAAAATAATCGAAGAAACCACGATTTTCTTCAAGAAAAATTGAAAAATTAACTCTTGGGGAGAATATTGGTGACATTTTCCGAAACCATTTTTCCCTGCCCTGGTAAAATGCACCTGATAAACATTACCATCTTTCTTCACTAGTAAATAAACGCTGTCTTTATTAAAACAACGATTATGGGATTAACAACAATTATGTTGCAACAATAAAATTAGAAACATTGGGTTCGTACGTTCTTAAAACGATTGATCATGAGCCCTTCCAAAATTATTTTAATAACTTCACCTTATTTGATTTATATCTAAAAGAATATTTTTTTCTATAAGTCCCTCATAATAATTCACAATTTTGGTCCACTCTACCTTGAAAAATATTTTTAAAAACTACAGTTTGTCTTCATAATATATTCTTAAAATCTACAGTCTTTGGTCCTACTAAATATTTTTTTTTTTTTCAAAAACTAGGCTTTTGGTCTATTTTTCATTCAAACAATTATGTGTAAAAAATCACCCTAAAAAATCGCATGTAGCTTTGCCGATTGAAAGGTCTTTCAAAATATTCATTGAATAATTTTTATTTATTTATTTTTTTTTTTTTTTTAATTTATTGAAGTAATAAAATATTTTTCTTACATTTAATTGACAAAAAATCTACTTAAAAACTGGTAAAGCTAAATAAGAGTAAATGGTGTATATAAACAAAATAAACACAGTTCTTGCCTGAAGAACTAAAAAAAAATAAAAAAGCTGTCTAATTAAGTAACTACAGTTTCGTTTTATAGGGAATATACAAATACACTTGATATCACTAAAATATCAAGAGTTTTTTTTTTATAAAAACTAATAAATTATGTTATAAACATAATACAATATGGAGGGATATAAAAGTATAAATAGGTATATTTATATTTAATGAAATGTAACAAAAGCTCTTGTTTGTGATGACATTGATCATTTGGTGCAGTAATCGGTTGTTGTATCATTGGTGAATTGCGAAGGGGCAGTAATAATTATTTCATATAAAAAAGGTTCATTGTCATTAGTGAAAGCACTTTCGGTAAATGTTAAATTATCAGTTCCTGAGAAGCACCCAGAATTTATGATAAACCCTAATTTCATTTCTCATCTCAGAGCTGACTTAGTTTTTCTGCCAAAGCATCACGATAGCCTTTATATTCTTCACTCTCTTCGATTGCATTTCGCAGTGTACCCTGCACACGCAACAGACAACGTGTTATCTTATCACTATCGCCCGTTTTAATTTGTTCATTTAATTCTTTCTCCAATTCTCTGGGTAATCCCAAATCAACTAATTCATCCAACTCATCCAGGGTGATGACACCAATATGTGGTTTCATATATTCTCCACATAACTCATAGACTTCAATATATTGTTCGGAAAGCGATTTGTCACCGCAACGATTTCTTTGTAAGTAACTTTTAAATAATTTCACAGCTTGACGATCGATTAGTGTTGCTTGCAGTGTTAGGTAATATATTCGTTGAACTTCTTCTGGGGTCATATCTTGACAGCCACAAAAACATTTCAATAGGCGGACTGCCGTACCCTGCAAGATAAAGTAATTGAAAGATATAAGTTATAAATAAATTAAGAATCATAAAAGGAAATTAATTAACGACTTTTATTAACTACACGAAAACCACAAAACGTATTAGCGAACTTATAATAGTTATCAGTAATCTTTCAATTATATGAGAAAAATGTTAACAATTTTGATAGATTTCACATTAGTTTTACAGTATAGAATGAAGTGTGTGCTTTCTACAGTTTATGGTGATTAGCATATTGAGATTTGACAGACTTGGAATGGCCTACATATTTTATCAATTATTTACGCAATCCGTAAGAAATAAGTTTATCTTGTTACGCTTAGGTGATCATCACCACGATATCAAGTTACTTACTTGTTAAATAATAAAGGACATTAATAATAGTTAAACTTAAGTTACAAAGAATTGGACAATCTATCACCTAAAATTATTTTATAATTTTATTTATGAAAACAAATCGATGTGATATTATTTGCTGTTTTGTTTAGTTTTAGTAAATATTACAACATACGACTGAGTTCTTGAAACGCTTTCCAACAACCTATGTGCCCAATTTGTGCAAAGTATGAAACTTGATAACATAAATAAATTCAGAAATTCTTCGTTGAATATATTTATACACCCAGAAGGCATCAATTCTTTACGGCATGAGGTAAGCAAACGGAAGAAAGACCGGTCTAAATAATCTGCAGAATGAATAGAAATTTCTTTTGTGAAATAGTTAACATATGGATCATATTTTTTCATTCATTGTTTTATATACACAGACACACATACTACATACATTATGTACTATAATTCCCTTCGTTACCTTGTATGAGCTCATTCTGTTTGGTTTCTGTGGATGCCGCTTTTCCTTACAACGAAATTGAAATTGTGTGAAAATAATCTTGTGAAATATCAACGTTTGCAAATATATACTTTAGAATGTCACGTAAATAGATTTTCTTAGAAATTTTTGCACAATTATATTATCAGTCAATAAAACAAACAAATGATATATTGCCAAAAATCAAGCCAATGTTCTTGTATGTCCCCTTATCATTGTTGTTATCACAAATGTTATTGTTATTGGCCGCAAGCACTTTTTCGTTGCATCCCAATCACACGCCAAGATTGTGAATATTTTTATTATGTTGGCTTTACTTTTAATTTTAGTTGCAATACAGTAAAATATAATTATTGCCAAAATTTAATGCTATTCGCTAATAAATTTCACATGTTTGTTTGGGTACACACAACTAGAGTATACGTCAGCTGTCAAACAAATTTCATGTTGCCAACTACAAAAATGAAATCAAATTGTGATTTTTCTAAAAGAACGTTTACATCCAAATCTTTATCTGATCACAATAAAACTGTATTCACGGATACATTTTGTGTGTAAACGCGGTAAAGCGTTTAAAACACATTTCTACCAAACTCAAGCAGGTTAAGACTAGATACACTCATAATAAATCCAGTGGCTTTCAATTGTCAATTCCATTTGGTATATACCAAATGAAATCCTCTCAATTTATGAAATCCATACATTTATGCATGGTACAATGAAGAGAAGGTGGACTCACTTGGAAAAAGTTGCACGTAACGAGGTCTACCTTTAAGGATTTTAATGTCAAAAGTACTGATGGCAGAAGAACACAGGTAGATGTATCAACGCTTAGGAGCAATGATATGTCAAAAAAACTTAAATGCTTTTTCAAATATAAGTAGATTTTTATATGTTTTCTTATATGACGTCATTCGGAGGTTATTATAATTCGGGTTTTCAAATTTTTTTTACAAATATAAATAATTTTCATTCAACATTTTCACTTCCGAAATTGGTTTGACAGTTCACTGTCCCAGCAGCGATGCGTCTACCTATATTCTTCCACCATAGAAGTGCTATCAAAACAAATGCAACCTGTTGCATTAATTTTGAATAAATATTTAAAAAAAGAGAAAACTGATTGAAAGATCATACTTCCTTTTTAAAATCATGTTCTACATATCCCTACATATTTAATTCGTTACAAAAATTGAAAGATATTCCCTAGCATACGTTGAAATAAGCATTCTGAAATCAATTGAATTTGTATATTTTCTAAACAATTTTCAAAAATTGAAAATAATACAAAAGCATACATAAATAAAGTTGACATGTTAAACTAAGAAAATAAAAAAATTAAAATCATATGATAGTTCCGCCCTACCTGAAGGAATTTGAAAAAAAACAGTGAGTGGAGTAATCTAAGTTCACATGGCACGTTATTCGTTCTCTATTTGTTTATTTAAAAAAATCTACTTTATTCCCCAGGCAGAAGATCGAACAAAGATTTTGTTTTTGTGTGTCATCGGAAGTCGACTTTCTTATCCCTACTTTAGTGCAATGAAAGGAAAATTGGCGCGGAATCTTCGAAAGATACAAGGACTTACCATCGAATTTGTTCGAATTTGGAACAGACCATAACTTGAACAGGACATATTAGTTGAACAAGAATTTTAAATCGACTATGGAGTACTCGGTTTTCACCCAAGTCCATAGTCGAGTTCGGCAAACGATAGTAGCAACTAGTTCCGCGCTCTTTAGTGAAGATGTTCAATTTTCTCACGTCTCATTCGTAAACAACAGAGTACCCCGAGTCTTTGCTTTCTGTTTATTTTTTATCGGGTATTCCTTTGTGGCCTTCATATTCGTTTGGTTGGGACTTTTCATTTTTTTCCAACGCTCGCAACGAACAACCAACCAAACGAAAGCGCACAGCTTTAATAACAAATTAAACAAATTAAAAATAAAAATACACTAGAAAAATAATAAATTATGGCTGCAGCACGCTCACGGAGATCAAATGCTGGTAATAGAATAGCAAAACTTTTAAATGAAGAAGAAGAGGATGAGTTCTACAAAACATCGTATGGTGGTTTCCAAGAGGAGGAAGAGGATAAGGAATATGTGTAAGTTGGAACATAAAACATAAATTATGAAGGAAAATCCTATATTCTCCTCAATTGTTTTTATTTTAGGCAAAAGGACGAAGAGGAAGATGTCGTAGATTCCGATTTCAGTATTGATGAAAACGATGAACCCGTGTCGGATCATGATGAGGAGGAGGGAAAGAAAAGGAAACGTGCCGGTATTAATACAAAGGCTTATAAGGTATTTCTATAGAAATGTTTGATGGTATCCATGTCGTTGTTTATTACTATATTTGTGTTCACAGGAACCTGCCAAACCCAACAAAAAAGATGAGAAATCTGCAGCCATAAAGAAAAAGGTTACAAAAGTTGTTAAACGCAAAACTCGCGCCAAGTTCACAGTTCTTGACTCGGGCAGAAAATCAATTCGTATGTCTACGGCCATAAAAACACAGGCTACCAAAATCCGTCTCAAAGAAATGGACGATGCTCGTAAGAAAAAGAAAAAGGTTGTACGAGTAGAAGAATACATGCCGACACAGGAAGAGTTGTTGGAGGAGGCCAAAATTACGGAAGAAGAAAATCTCAAATCACTGGGTAAGTAATAGCGGTAGTCTTAGTAATATATCAAAAGGAGTTTGTCCAATATTCCTTTTTATGCCCTCCACCATACTATGGAGGGTATATAGATTTAGCCATGTCCGTCTGTGTGTCTGTCTGTTGTAATCACGCTATCTTTCGAACAAATTGAGATAGAAGGCTAAAATTTTGCACATATGTATATTTTGCCAGTGTGCAGGTTAAATGGGCCATGTAGGCCCAAGTTATCATATAGCTCCCATATAACGGTACCTCCCGATATTCGGTATTTTGATGATTTTAGCGACATTATTCACCGGAATTGTTTCAAATTTGGCATTAGAAGTTCGTAATGGATACTACAGCCTAAGACAGAAAATAATCTGTGTAGGTCCACGTCTTCGTATAGCCCCTATATAACGGTACCCCCGATATTCGGTATTTTTGATGATTTTAGCGACATTATTTAACGGAATCGTTCGAAATTTGGCATTTGAAGTTCGTAATAGATGCTGCAGCATAAAACAGAAAATGGGCCATGTAGGTCCACGTCTTCGTATAGCCCCCATATACCGTACCCTCGATATTCGGTATTTTGATGATTTTAGCGAAATTATTTACCGGGATTGTTTCAAATTTCGCATGTGAAGTTCGTAATGAATACTTCAGCCCATGTCAGAAAATTGTCTGTGCAGGTCCACGTCTTCGTATAGCCCCCATATAACGGTACACCCTATATTCGGTGTTTTGATGATTTTAGCTACATTATAAACAGATTTTTCTTCAAGTTTCGCATTTAAATATGGTAATAACTTATGACAAAAGTTGTCTATGCAGGTCCACGTCGTCGTATAGGCATTCGGTATTTTTAAGATTTTAACAGAATTTTTAACGGATTTTATTTTTTTTTTTGGAAATTGTCAAATTTGTACCAAATGGTGGAGGGTATTAAAAGTTCGGCCCGGCCGAACTTACATCTTTTTTTCTTGTTAAATTTTGCATGAGAACTACGATTGGTTCGTAGACGCTTGTAGGACTGTATTTTTAACATTTTTACTAGAATGTAAAAATATGTACTAAATAAGGTACAAACATGTATTAAGGTTTGAGATATAAACTATGGCGTAGATATTTAAATTCGCTTAAAAATTGTACTTTGAAGCTAGAATTCTGAAGATGGTTAAAAATATTATGCAAAATTTAGTTTCCAAAAATTCCATAATTGTTCGTACTGAATAAGGCGACTATACTACTTGGTGCGAGTTTTGAAATTTTCCACGAATCTTCCCAACTTACCAGAATGTATTAAAAATTACAGACGAACCGGAAACAATGGTTGGCTTTGCGCAAACATGTCGGACGTCAGACATTTGTTTCACTCGCGGTAGCTCTGCCCTACAATATTTGAAAGGTCCTTTAGAAAATATTTCATCTTCAAAGGTCTTCTGGAAAATATCTTAATATCATGCATTCAAAGTCCTTATGAAAATATTCTTTAATGACAATAGTACAAAAACTACAAAAACTTCTTTTGACAATAAACTTAGTAGTTTTTGCACCATTGCGATTTGACTCTCTGCATTTCAAATCACAATAAGTTTTTTGACGGCAACTTTAGTTGCCAGATGGCTTGCTGGCCGACCTTATACAGAGTTGCCCATATTCGACGGACCCATGACTCTTTGGGCCCATTCCAATCGACGAGGCTTGTCCGCAGGCAACATTCTTTGCGTCAATTGAATTTTGTACGGGAACAAATGCAAATCAATGCGAATAATCCGTTGTAAAGTGGACCAAGCCATGCCCAACTGCTGAGAACGGCGTTTTCGGGATGTTCTTGGGGACCTCTCAACACTGGCTCGTACGGCAGCGATATTCTCGGCCGATCGCCTTGGTCGACTTTTATATGGCCTCTACGGATTAGAAATAGCCTTACCAGTCGAAAATTTTTCGTATAAACGCTTAATGGTGTTCTTAGAAGGAGCACTTTAATGTTTTAAAAGCACGTTGAGTTTTCACAATTGACTTCTTCTGTTGAATGTAAATTTCAACTATTTCGCGTGGCGTGTATTGGTTCATGGTAAAAATCTGCTTGAAATGACGCTTCAAACGCGGTATGTCATTAAGCGATGTGACATCTCTGTCAAAAGTTATGGCGTTGCCAGATGGATCCGTCGAATATGGACAACCCTGTATATGCCATGGTTCGAGATCAGGGCACAACTACAAAATGTAGAACAAAGCATAAATACATTTTTTTTCTTTTGGGGCCCTTATTCTGTCAAAACATATACACATTTGGTGTATGTGTATGTATTGTTTTGAATAAAAATAAATAAATAAATAATATGAAATTATTTCAAATTCGGTTGCAAAATAAATGCATATTTTCGACGCTAATGGGCAGCTCATTGTACAATCTTGGAATGAATCTGTATTGTCCTACTACTTTAGATTCAACCTGGTGAAAGAACCTCAAAATTGCATTCTTGTTTCGCGGGTTTTCCTTAATATATGGATTTGGTTAAAAAAAATTAAGAATAAACAAAACCAACTGTTTCATATTTTAAAGTCTATTTGACACTATAAGACTCCAGCACAGAGTTGCATTTTTATAGTTTCTTTGAAGTTGAGCATCCTTTCTTTTTGAGCCATGGTCACCATTGTGATTTGGCTTTCTTCGAATTCCAAATGACAATTATTGTTTTGTTCCAGAACCTAAAAGAATCTATTGTTTTTTTTTTCGATATCATAAATGAAAACTTGGTTATCGTCATGGTACAATAAGTAGGTAAAACAGCTTCTTAAAAGTATAGTTAATAGAGCCCTGCGGCTATGCCCGCTTCCTGTTAGACCCATCTAAAATTATATACAACAAATTGTTGCCATTTATTTCATATTTTTTCTCATTTTTAAAATGAGTTATATACACGAACAAAATTGGCAGAAGTCGGGCACACATAGAAAAAAATTGTAATAAGCTGGTATCTCCACCTTACCTTTGGATTATCGTAGTAAAAAGTTTTACATCCTTGCAGTTCTAGGACAGAGCATATGATTTTGACAGTAAACATGGTTATCAGATGCGCTTTCTTGCCGATCCATGTTGCCAAAAGAAATAAATGTGATTTGAAATTTAAAGACTGTCAAATAACAATATTGCAAAAAACTATTAAACTTATTGTCAAATTGTTGTCAATGGCTGCCAAAAGACTAAGCTCTGTCATTTTAGGGGTTACACTTCTCTAAAACTTACTTCTGAAAAGCTGTCGATTGTACCTCTCAAAGTACTATAGAAAATAGTTATTTAAAACTCGGACTGAAGCTCATAAAATGATAAAGAAATTATTCGCAATTAATCCACGAATGCATTTTGTTACGGCAGGTTTTATATTGCTTTTTAAAACGGGGTTTTAAGTATTTATGACAGCAGACATTATCAAATCATACAAATTCATATCTGACGCTTTGGGAGTATTTGACAGTCCCCTAGAAAAATTCCTTAAAAAATCCTAGTTTAGCAATAACACTCGGATCGATCTGACTTTTTTTCTTTTGATAAATCTTGGTTAACTGACCAAGTTCGGACAAAAAACCGAAATATAACTGTTTTTTAGGACCGAATGCGTATCAAATAAAATTTATTAAACTTAATTATACTTAAAGATTATCTAAATATCCGGCCTTGGGCTGGGATTAATACTTTCTATAAATTTCGACTACGTGGCCAAACTTTTTCCTAAAACTAAAAGTTTACCAAAGTAGCCGTTCTTATACCGACAGGTACAAATTACGGTACCTCAGACAAAATATTCCTTAAAATGTTTATGATTTATGTTAATAACCCGAATACCCTTAACTCACAAACCGGGTTTGCCATCTTAACATAAAGAGACATCATTCGAAAGGCAATTTCTTAAGCTTACATATCGGTTCTAAATACCGGTTATATTTCGGTTTTTTTAGTCAGGAGGCCAAGATCTATGTATGGTATAAATTTCAGACCTATCCGCTGAGCTAAATATTGCCGAAAACTACAATTTTTTAATTGCTAATAATTTTAGAAATATAAAAAATAATTGTAGCTTGCCAAAAACTAATATTTATTTTTAATTGCTAATAATTTCAGAAAAAAATTGTTGTCAAATTAGCCACTAAAGTAGTCGTTATGATTTATCGATAGAAATAATGTTAAATTCACCGGCAATTAAAGCTACGAAAGTAGTTGGTAATGGCAAAAATATTAGGGAATCCCACTTTAGATTATCTTTTAGATAATATTTATAAAAACTCACGATTGTAGCTCCAGAACACGAAAATATTATTTAAAAAAACTTTACAAAATATATTATATATTTAAATTTGCAGAAAAATTCCACAAAATGGAACTGGAAAAGAAGAAAACACGTCCCACCAAACGTGTATTTACAGGTCCAATGATACGTTATCAGTCAGTAACAATGCCAGTTGTACGCAAACAAACTCGTGGTTCTGTTGCCCCACATGATCCTAACGATCCAAAAAGCAAATGTGAACGGACATTTATATCATTAGAAAATGATTTTGATGAAAAAGTTTTTCACGGTATATTTAAGAGTAAAAAATTACAGAGAAATACACCATATCTGTGTCCAATTACAAAGTACGTAGCTATACAAGTTTAAATTTGAGTTTTTTCCTATACAATATTTCCCTTATTTCTCTTTTGCAGATTACCTGCCCGATATTTTGATCCAGTTACCCAACAACCTTACTACAGCATACAAGCATTTAAGATTCTAAGGGAAGCCTACTACATGCAACTCGAAGAAAGAGGCAATACTGACAATCCAGAAATGCAAAAATGGCTGGAATGGCGTAAAATGGTCAAGGAAAATCGCCTAAAAGCCCTTGCCAGCAAAATAAACTCGTAGTCATAACCTCCTTCACCCTTGTTTTACCAATTAATTAGAACAGATTAAGATAGTTTTTATATTTTACTTGGAATGATTTTATTATAGACATGTTTCTATATCACTGATTTCCTAGTATTGGAATAATATAACATTTAACATTGATTTTTATAAACTATAAAAATATTTCTAAAAAAATAGTAAAATTAAATGATCATCATATTAATTTGACACATTTCGATTTTTCCTTTATTTTTTTTGGCCACATATGTATTTCAATAAACAACATACATATATAAATATATTTTGTATAGTAGAAAATACGGTTTGTAGTAAAAAGATATTTTGTAACATTAAATGCCAATACGTTGTTTTTGACTGTTTGGAAGTTTTGCCTTCCGTTACTAAAGGACAAAGTACGTTCTGCCATTATTCATATCTAAAAAGTAATAGCCATTATTTATTACATAAAAGTAATAGCAATATGGAAAGACATTTAAAAGTAAGAGACTTTTATATTTTCTTTTTGTCCGTTGTGCAAAAAACTTGGTTAATGGATGTCCTAAGAACACTCGTTACATTCCATTGTTAAATACAAAACCCAGCTAAACTTGCTCTCAATAAACAACTGTACTAAACTAACAAAAACAAGTCTAGACATGACGCCGTCCTTCGGTTACATCAGCACCATCAATCTGTGATTGTTATATGAGTGTATCCTCATCTTGACCTTCATATACCATTAAAAGAGAATGCTGAGAAGGCGAGCGTCCCAATGTCAAACCACCCAAAGATCCATCGGGTGAGAGCAAACCGGTTTGTAAACTATTCGTATCACGATAACCGGACGTGGAAGATGTCTGTGATACAGAATCCCAAGATATTTCTCCTATCGGTTTGGGATGTTCTTCCTGGGACAAAGCAGTAACCTACGAAAATGATATTTTAGAAACTTCATAGTAATGCTGATGACCACAACTTACAATACTAGGCGGTTCCATGGGTGTTAAACGACTACGTTTCAAGCGGAATGTTTTACGACTGGCTGCTTTAGTTCTTTGCAGCCGTGATCGTGTATGATCACCTGAACTATCTTCGGCTGGACTTTCTGGCGACAGTGGTGTGGTGGATGTTTCGCCCGAGGAATGTCTAAATTCAACGGATGACACAAAACGCAGTTTCGGTGGTTGGGCCTTGAACGGTGCCTGTTGTAGACTTTGTGAGTGAGATAATTGCGATGTTACCCCAGATGGAAGAGCTGTGGCAATTGTGGCGGAACTGGTGCCTTGACTAGAAGCAGCTCCCGAACCGGATGCACCACCAGCACCAATAAGAGTAGGAGCTGAACCAATTGCTTGGTCACCACCACTGTGACTTTCGCTGGTCGTGTGATGATCTTTGCCCGTTGAACTGCTAGAAAGTGATTCTCGGGGGGGATGTAGCGTTTGTTGGGACAGTGTATCACTGGGTGTACAGATGCCACCTGAACCGCTGCGAGAATCAATAGGTGCAGCCGAAACATGTGAGTGAGTTGCTTGCCCTGTAGTGGTACCAGTGAAAATTGAAATTAAAGAAGGTCGTTGTTGGGATTTATTATGTGCATCTGTACCGCTTGTGGCTGCCGGGGTATCGCTCTTCTTTTGGTCGGAACTCTCACGATCTGTAAGATTCGACAAGTGAAATACTAGTTGCATACGAATATATGTTTCTTACTGTCACGATTTTCTTCCAATTCCTTTCTTAGCTCCCTCATGTCTCGGGCCAGTTCTAAGAGTAAGGCTCCCTTGGATTTTATGCCACCTTGAGGAGGAGTTCCTCTTAATCTTTCACGGATAATAAACTGCATGTGTCGTTCATGGTCTCCAATTGGCGGCTGGGAGATCTAAAACGAGATAACAATATTTAAGAAGGGATTTCTTTGTTTTGGAATTCACTCGCTTACCTTGTGCAAAATAAAGGGCAACAAAACTATGTAAAGTGGTGTCCTGTGAGTCACAACAAATAACAAGAAACTCCACAGGTCCGGTGCAGCTTCATTTCTTCGCCCCAAATCCCGCATTACTCTCACAATTCTTGGCCATTCGGTGGACAAACGACTCTCAAAGCATATACATACAATTCTCAGGGCCAAAAATGCTGCCTGGTACAAAGAACCTGCAATTCTTGCCGGTCTTTTGGCATCCCGACTGCCAGTAAATGTTAAAGATCCCGTTCTCAAGTCACCCCCAACTCGATTGATTTGTGAAACCGCTTGACCGGTGCGTCCCGCTGGTGGACTCATGGCATTGAGCACGGCAGTTAACAAATAACTAACATCGGTCATTTTTAGCTCACCCACATCGGAAACCCCGCTTCCGGAACAGACTTTCAAGCACAGAGGCATTATTAAATGCATTAGATATCCTTCGGCCTTCTCCTGGGTGGCAAATTCTGCACTACCGCCACATATTTGCACAAGAGAAAAACAATCGACAGGACTTACCACCTGGAGAGCCACCAAACGCACTACCGTCGAACAGATGGAGGCCGGGGGATTCTGAGACATAAGGGCAGCCCCGGCGCTTGATATACCTTCCGGAACCGAGGAACCGGGTTCATTAACAATGAGATTTTGTACGGTGCTTATTAAGGTTTTCATTTGTTGCCAATGCAAGACATAGGGATGGCGCACAATGGTTTCGTGAATACCTTTGAGTAGACCTGCGGCTGCATCCCAATCCGTGCTACGTCTTATGGAAGGTTTCTTAGAGATTTTCAAAAACACTTTATCGACACGTCTCAAGATGGTAACTAAAGCATTGCGCAGTGTATCATTAGACCATTCAGCTCGAGGCAATACAGCCTGCATATAACGTTGCAAACCCCGACAGGCCATTGATTCGGGATCATAGGGAGATACTTTGAGCAAAGAATGAGCAATGTCGGCCAACCGTATGTGACATTTGGCATCTAAAACTTCGGTCGATTTATTATCGTCTTTGGGCATTTTCTTGGAGAGTTCTTGCAGGCGTGTTGTGGCTTTGCTTAGAAAATCTCCCACCACCGAAAGTAAAACATCTCTGGGTCTGCGATATTCGTTCCTAATCTTTTTTGAATCCTCCCCGCAATCGAATGTATTTTTCGTACGTGGATCATTGATGTATTTCGAATGAGATTCTTCTTCAAAGTCTAGTCCAGGGGAATAGGGTGGTCCCCGACTGTAGTTGCGTTGCGATGAACCCTTGTGATCGGGACTGTTGCGATAAGGCCCATTGTAGCTTTTTGCTAAACCTTCACAGTTGTGGACCATAGTGCGTATGGCCACTGCCAGCTGTAAAATAATATCACGTTCTGACTTTCCTTGTAAAGGGATGTAGCTGGGCGATTGGATTTGTTGGAGATAGCAGGGTAAAATGGCTTCCAAAATTATCTGAAAGAAAGACAATTAGACAGACACATAGTAATGCATTCATTTCGGAAATACATACCAACATTTGATAGCCTCTCGTGCTCTCTGCCGAATAGGAAACCACCATTACACATAGAGTAATGCAATCCAAAACAGTAACATCGCCATCTTCATCGTGATAACAAAAATCAATGGCCTTTAAGGGTTTTGGTTCCTTAACCAATTCAGCAATATTCAAGGGATCTGGCGAAGGATCTTCCAAACTCAGCAATAAGTTGAAGAGGCAACTGGATTGGACCTAGAAACAAACAAATTGTATTATAATTAGAAACAAAATAACAAAATGCATTTATCTTACCTTATGGGCATAACCATTGGGGCCATCCTCGTCGGTATCCAAAATAGCTGATACCGAACCAAACATTTGCAAAATAAATGGTTTGCGATTCAATAAATAGAACTGTTTCACCGCATATTCAATGGTTGTAGTAATAAGTTTATTTGTCTGATGCAGAGAATAAATTTGTAGCAGTGTCGGCATTATCATAAAATACCCATTTGTCGAGAAAATATTCTTGAAGTTAAAGGCAGCGTTGATGTAGGTAGCCATAACATAACGCATAATGCAGGAATCCTCCGCATGCAAGAAAGCCGCTCCCGACAACACATTCAAAAATAATTGAATATCGGCTGAATACGCAAAATTGCCAGCCATGGCTTCAAACATTCGCGCAATTAGACGCACCCACATAAATTTATGCAGGACATCTAAACCCAACAGCACTTTGCCATATTCACCACTTTGATGTAAATCCAAATCCACTTCCAAAGCTTTACGTGGAAATGATGGCAACTTCATGAGTTCTTCGTGTAAGAAGACGACACGCTGAACAACCATATCGACATTCTTTAGAATGGCCCAAGTTAGATGCACTTTGCCAATTTCGACAAATTTCTTGGTCAACTCTTGTTTTTGTAAGGCCAAAAATGATTCGTCCGGTTTGAGCAGGACTAAACGAACCTCAGGATACTGTGATCGTTTAAAGAAGTACAAGTCACGTATATACCAATTTGGATTTAGTATTTTATCTGAAATGCAGAGAAAGAGAGGATGAATGTTAAATTCTTGAAGATGTACTTTGAATAAGGTAAATGTTCGAACTTTTCAGAAAAACTCCGCCCATGGAATAGAACTGAGAACAAGTCTTGTTAATGTTTTCTTAGTCAGTTTTTGCCAAAGTCCCATTTTCTATATGATCCACAGTAGCAGGAGTAGACATAGGCCCGGTAAATAAGATTTTCGAAGTAGTGAATAAGCTTAGAAAAACACCACACAAGTTAATATTAATTACAGCAGTGATGGTATCACGGCAGTGTAGATATAAGCCAACTTAGGAGACATTAGAGAAACAGAGAAGCAAAAATCAAGGGAAAGGGGCTTCTTGGCATGTTGATAAGGTGATAGTGAATGATAACACAATGTATATATTACTGGCTGATTGGAAATCAATGCCTAGACGAAACGGGTGAAACTAGAATCTTGAAATGTTGCACGAGGCTCAGTTTTGTGTAGGTGTGTGATAAGTACTAAAATGTACTAAAAATTGTATACTTTGTATTGCCGAAACGGAATAAACTAGAATACTTAAATTCGAAATAAGAGACACTGATGGAGTGCGGGATATATAGATTTTTGCCAATTCGAACTTTAAGCTTACAAAAAGTTCTAAAATTGTACCATTTGGTATTATGAATGAAAATCAAAGTTGGAAAGTAAGTTTAATATATGAAGGTGGTTAGGAAATTTTGTACAAGTTCACGAAAAGTGGATGAAATGATAGTGCATGTAATCTGAAATTTGGTGTTAGGGTTGTTCCGGAAATATGTACTTTAATTGTATTTGTACTGGATGAAGGGATAGAGATAGAATTAAAAAAAATAAATAAAATTTAATATTTAGATTGCTGATGGTATCTGTGTTTGAGATTTAGCAGTGCGTCCTATATTTGTACGAAAAGTACTCAATTTGGTATTAGGTGAAGGGGTAAGGTTGAAATCCTAAAATTTGATATAGATGTCACTGTTGGTGTCTGTGGTTAAGATATGGAGGTGGTTTTGGATATCTAATTTTATATACCTAAATCAGGTTTCGGCAGAACGAATAGAGATAAAATTGTGAAATTTGATATTTAGATAAGTGTTGGTATCTGAGGTTGAGATTTGGAGGTGTATTTGGAAATGTGTACGTTAGTTGTTGGAAAAGTACTAAATTGAACGGATTTTAGTATTGGGTAAAGGGGTAGAGCTGGAGTTCCGCAATTTGAATTTAAGGTCTCTGTTGGTATCTGGTCTTCAGATCTGGTTTGTTTTTTTTCAGAAAGTGCTAGGAATGAGATATGCAGATTGTTTTGGATATGCGCACTAAATGTTACAAATACAAAACTGGAAGTTTGCCATTGGTGGGCAGTGTTATTACCCCTGCTGTGTTCACAAATTGGAATAATTCAAAACAAATGTTAGGAGTTCTAGGTTGTTTAGCTTTTAAACCATCTAGTTTAAGATGCTGTTTTTCACAAGAATGAAAGGAAAATATGTAAATTTTTAACTACAAATGCTGAAAGTCAAGTAAATCAGTATTATTTTATAAGCTCATCTTAGAATTATGGATAAAAATTCATAAATAACCGGTGAAGAAACGTCAATCGACTATATGATACCCTACACCACTATGTATATTTAGTGGAGCTACCAATAACAAATATTTATATTAGGAATTTATGTGAAGCAAATTATACCAACTATGAAACTTTTATGAATGCTTTAAAGCAGTCATAATTTGAAATTGGACGAAGCTAATATATGAGAGCTATATTCAACTCTGAATCTATTTCCGGCAATTTTGACGGAGACATTTGTATTCTCGTACCAAATAACATTGATAAATTATATTAAGAAATATATATCGGAGTAATAGATATATGGAAACAAAGTTTTGCTAAATATTGTATTAGTTTCCATCAAATGTCATATGAATTCGGTTAAATGTGCAAAAACCCACTCCATTTGGGATGATATTAACCATTCGGTGTACAATAACCGTGAAATCGGGTAAAAATATGTATGGAAGCTATATGTAAATCTGAACCGACCTCGATAAACAAAATATCATTGTTTGCGAGTGCATATTACGAGTGTAAGGGACTTAAACAACAAATCGGTAGTATCTGCGAATGTCAATCAAACTTGGGATGATATTAGATATTTGGTGCAAATCGTATAAAAATACAGGGTGAGATGGAAAAACTGCAACCAATTTCAGACTGCTGTCAATTCTAAGCCACTCGTCCGATAACTGTTAAAATTATTCCAGTGACAGCTCATTATATTGTTTACGAGTGTACAAAAGCATTTAGGTGAGAATTTTCCAGAAAAAAAGTTATTCGTGATAGTGTGATTCCTTTATATTTGGCTGGAAAACCACAAGTGGCTATCGTTAGAGCACTCCAGCATTTAAATTTGAATAAATCTTTTGTGTCTCGTACCATCGCTCGTTACCGTGATACTGGTAGCGTGACCCGCCGTCAAGGAAGTGAAGTGTACGGACGAAAACACCAACATCAGCAGCAGTGATTTGAAAACTAAAGAAGCGACTTGATCGAAACCGGCGTGGCAGTGGGCGAAAAATGGCTCGTGAGCTGAACATATCGCAATATTTCATTCGGCAAATATTGAA
Source organism: Musca domestica (assembly GCF_030504385.1). Classification (NCBI taxonomy): domain Eukaryota; kingdom Metazoa; phylum Arthropoda; class Insecta; order Diptera; family Muscidae; genus Musca; species Musca domestica. The sequence continues at coordinate 4,773,468 of NW_026712329.1, read as the reverse complement.
AAATGAGCTCGGGGTAAAGCCAAAAAGTGCAAGAACTTACACCACAACAGAAAGAAAATATACTCAAAAGCGCTAAAGAGTTGCTCCGCTTGGCCGAAAGTGGTGAACTGCCGAATATGGTTTTCTCCGATGAGAAAACATTCGTTGTCCAGCAGTTTGTAAACAAACAAAATGATCGTGTTTATATTGCCAAAGATGTCAGCTGAAAATTTGCGTTTTCGGTTGGCCACCAGAACTCAAGCGCCGGACATGGTGATGGTGTGGCCCGTATTAATTGACCGTGGCATCAGAATAAATGCCGAATATTATCGCGAAAATATTCTGGAGGGTGTATTAAAGCCTTGGGCACGCAAACATTTTGTCCGCAGACCTTGCACATTCCAACATGTCTCAGCACCATCGCACTCAGCACGCACCAAAATGAGGTTCCTCGCTTCATTTCAGCGCACAATGTTCACCAAAATCTACGGATACCAATCCGTTGGACTATTGTGTCTGGGGTATTTTGGAAAGCAAGGTTGGCACTGAAAAATACCAAAGTGTCGATCACCTCAAGCAAGCGCTTCGTCGGGAATGGGCCAAAATACCGCAGAGCAACATTCGCGCAGCGTGTGCCAAAGGTGACATTTTTGGCTTTCTTTCAATAAAATTAAAAAACGTGTAAAAATTATGGCGATTGAGTTTGTTGCATTTTTTTATCTCACCCTGTATATATAATATTTATAAAAGACATTTATTGTGTATACTATTACTTACTGCTCTTATAGTCCACCAAACAATAATTATCTACGTTCTTCTCATCCACTGGATAATAGTCCAAAGCTTCTTTTAGCAATTGACAGAAAAGCGTATCTTCCTGCACGGGAAACTGGGAGGGTATATTGCAATCATCATCCGTTGGGCCATGGACAACGATTTTCTTAGCAGCCGGCACATTGGCAGTTAAGAGAATCGATGCATCACATTGTTCCTTACGGAGAATCTGTTTCAAGTCCTTGAACATAATGCCGTGAACACTGTGGACAACCATCCATAAAATGGATAACGCCGAGCCGACAAGCTGCCAAAATATCAGAAAATGAATATTATTATGGTATGGTGATATTGTATTACTCATGGACAAACCTCCTGTTTAAGGTCATTGGATGATCGAACATAGAACATAATATAACCAATAATGGAGTTGTACAAAGCAAAGGCAGCCTGCTGGGGTAGACGTGGAACAAAACGTATCAAGTGACGTAATAATTTAAACATTTGATCTTGGCGATCGCGTGTTAGGCGTTCAAATACATAGCGCAAGAAGAGGGCCGACTCTTCAACCAGGCATACCCAAATCACCTGATAGGCTACCTCATAAACTGCATTGCCATCTGAACCGATGGCAGCATCATCCAGACAGCCAACAATTTGCATAACAGAAGAGCACAGAACCGATGGAAACAGTGAATGGGAATGATGTAAATGTGAGGACATGCGTGTTCCATCGATTTCCTCTTCACCTTCATGATCTTCATGTTCCATACCAGGTTCATGGGAAGCCTGTTGGCTAACGGGTATGGTGGTAATTAAAAAACTGTGACGTTCGGCACGTTGTTTGTCGCGTTGTTGGCGCAAGGCGTTACGTATGGCTTCTGTTTGTTGCATTTTACGACTCTTGGTTGCCGTAACTGAGAATAAAATGGTTAAGGGAATAATTAGGAACTATCTGATGAGAGAGTTTTTACAATGCGTCTACCTTTATATCCCACATGACGATCCTGATTCAAAGTAACATCCATATCTTTGGTTTGCTGTACCGGCATCCATGGCGGATCCACAACTGGCAAACTTTCAATGCCAATTTTTGGCGAGGGCAGTGTAAATTCAATGCCACCTGGTGGTACCTTGAAGGTCACGTCGTGAGCATTTTCTTCCATGCGTGGCCAAACATGAAAACGGTTCTTCCACAAAATCAAATATCTGAAAATAACGAAAGCAGGTGTCAAAGAGAATATTTCAAGATATTTGGCCTGCTCCTCACCTTTGTATGGCCCCAATTCTAACATCCGGGTCCTTGTTCTTCAAAGCCCTTTGCATAATGTCAAAGGCATAGTTTTGTGCCTTAACCGAACCCATTAGGAAAACTGCAGCCGATGCCGATGCTGTATCTTGATTGGTTTCCAACAGCAGTTCCCATGCGGCGGGCATTGCTTCAATTACCATTTCTTCGGTTAAGATCACTGCACCTTTGAGCATTGTTGCAAAGGGATAATGAAAGAGGCTGCGTATATGAAAACGTATAAATTTCAATATCGGTGGTTCTTCCTGTTCTTTTTTTTCGCGTTCTTGGCGAAAAGCTTTAGCCAACTTTTCAGCCATTTCCAAATCCGGATCATCACTGATGCGATCTTTACGCGATAGGCTGTCTTTACGTTTCGATGGTGATGTCTGTGTCGAACTTTGTTCCGAGACTTTACGAGCCGATCGAGGACGTTGCTGCTGATGGACTTTAGATGAAGAAATAACTGTGGGCTCCAAGTTTGGATGATCCGAATCAAATGTAAAACCGAATTCTTCACCATAAACCTGCAAAAAAAGAAAAAAGTTTATTTTTTGGTCGATTTTTTTTTAAAAATTGTTAAAATCGTGAGTATGTTTTTCAAAATCGTCAAAGCTACAATCGTGGATTCGTGGAAACTTTCAAAGGACCTTTTGTGGATCGTGGAATTTTTAAGGAGACATTTCAAGACTATTAGGGGTTTTAGTTGCGATCGTTGGTTTTTCAAAGATGAAAAATATGAAATCGGGATTTTGCCTTATAAAGGGGCTATAACAAAATGTGTTTTAGAAACATCATCGCGGATTTTAAGCAATATTAGGGCTACAATCATGGACTTATCAAGGACGGATTTTTTAAAGAACTCTTCAAAGCAACTAAAGCCATAAACATATTTATTTCAAAATATTTTAAACTAGCAAGGGTCCGCTAATTCATCAGCAAAAATTCCACCTTAAAATTTTAGATTTGTTCCAACAGTTAGTGTAAGGCCTACTGCAAAAGCACAATTTGTTCAGTTTGACAATTTTTTTACTCAAAACTTCTTATATCCTACTAAATTTTCAGACTTTCAAGGTTTTATAAATTATTCAAGTTTTTCCTTTTTCGGAAAGAATAATAGGAAAATGTTTACCTGTAACACCAAAAAGTCTTTAATTTTGAAGTTTGCCGGGGAGGACATTAGTAAAACCATTGAAAACCATTCATTAAAGGACATTAGTAAAACCATTGCAAGCCATTCAAATTTTCTGCCCAAAACTTTTTCAACGTTTCCATATGTAAATTCTAGAAATCAACGGTGACCTCAATATCAACATCAGACCTCTAGGTCAAACCATTTATCCAATACCAAATTTAGTAGCATTTAGTACGCATATCCAATACAATCTACATCTCTCCACCCTAGACACCAACAGTGATCCAAACTGTATACCATTTAGTACTTTCGCACAATTGTATACACACTTCCAAATTTCAATTCCAGATACCAACAGAGACGTCAATATCAAATTTGCGGAATTCCAGCTCTATAACTTCGCCCAATACCCAATTTGTTACAAATTAGTACTTTTCGGATAATAATAGTACACATTTCCAAAATCACCTGCATATCTTAACCACAGACACCACATAAAATTTTAGGTTTTTAGTTCTATTTTTTTTATTCTTAAAAGGCGACCTCCATACCTCCATTCTAGATACCAAAAGTGACATTAATATCAAATATGCGGATTTCAGCTTAATTTTTTCGCCCAATACCAAATTTGGTATTATTTAGTACCATTATAGTACACATTTCCAATACCATCTCCATATCTTAACCACGGACACCAACAGTGAAATCTGTATCAAATTTCAGGATTTCAGCTTTATTCCTTCGCGCAATAACAATTTATTACCACTTAGTACTTTTCGAACAATTATAGTACACATTTCCAAAACCATAGACATCAATAGTTACAACCATAGACACCAATAGTTACATCTATTTCAAATTTCAGTATTTCAACTCTATTCCTTCACCCAATGCCAATTTTGGTACTATTTAGTACTTTTCATACAATTATAGACAACGTTCCAAAACCACCTCCATACCGTAATTATCCAATTTCAGAATTGTATCTCTACCCCTTCGCCCAATACCAAACATAGTATTATTCAGTTCATTTCGTACAATTATAGTAAACATTTCCCGAAACCACCTACATATGCTAGGTTACACATGAACAGCGAGTTCAAGCACCCAATACCAAATCTAGTTCTATTTAGTATTTTTGATTCACGTTGAGAACACATTTCCAAAACAACAACTTTATTACAAACCTACTACCAAAAGGGACCCCAATACAAAATTTCAAAATTTGAGCTAAATTGGTTCACCCAAGTCTAAATATTTCAAATTTAGTACCATTTAGTACAGTTCGGATACTTAATATACATTTCATATATTCAAACTTACTTCACTTCATACATCAAACTTACTTTCCAACCTTGATTATCCTATCAAATTTCAAGTTTTTACCTCTATCGGTTTACATAGTACCAAATAGTACCGTTTCAGAAGTTTGGTAACATATTAAAGTTGGAAAACCCTTTGATACATCTTTCCTGCAGTCTATCAATGACTTTCATCCAATTTTTTTAGAATGCAAGTTGATTCCGTTTGTCCAATGCAAAGTATTATATTTTCAGTACATTTTTGTACTTTTCGTATAATTTTAGCACGAATTTCCCAATATCCAGCCTTATCATATGCCTACGCACCATACTAAAGTTCAAGATACTACTTCAACCGTTTCTTTGGGCGTTAATTCGATATTCATGGTTCATGAGAATTGCAATCGGGTATTTTCAAATAACGTTATTCAAGGGATGTAAAATCAATAATTATAGACTTCAAAAAGAACTATTGAAGAAGGGAGCTTATTAACCAAAAATAATTTTTAAGGACTGTAATAGCGGATTTTTTTTTACCTTGAGGACTTACAAGGGCCATAGTAAAAAAAAAAATTAAAAATATATTTTTAAGGTGTAAGGTGTAATCGACGAAGAATATTTTGTAAATTGAAAATCATTTAAAAGAAGTAAGCAAAGGCTATAGACGTGCGGGGCCGACGATGTGATACCCTGAAACACTACAATATGGTAGGAATCCCCTTATATCCAAATCCATTTTGGAAGATTTCGCTTTTGAAATAGAGCATTGCCCAGATATTACCCTTAGTTTTGTGAACAGGGACATTTGCCCAATATTTATGCACTCCGTTGTGCTGTTAGTTACAGCTAAATACAGGTGAGTTAAAAAAAAAAACAAAGTCGAGCGCCATATTTTTTACATTTTTTTATTAAAATGTCGGAAATAGCATCAAATTTTAGAATAAGTTCAGATATGTACGAATCGGTCACCTTTGGCACGAATTATGGCCTTTAAACGGCCAATGAAACCGTCACACGCTGCCCGAATGTTGCTCAGCGGAATTTTGGCCCATTTGCGGCGAAGCGCTTTCTTGAGGTGATCGACACTTTGGTATTTTTTAGTGCCTATCTTGCTTTCCAAAATATTCCAGACACAATAGTCCAACGGATTGGTATACGGAGATTTTGGCGTGCCCAAGGGTCCAGAATATTTTCGCGATAATATTTGATATTAATTCTGATGCCACGGTGGATTAATATAAGCGGAGAGTGACCATCGGCTGTTATGGCGGCCCACACCATCACCATGGCCGGCGCTTGAGATCTGGTGGCCAACCTATGTTCAATTGACCTCTATGCAAGTAAACACGATCATTTTGTTTGTTTACGAACTGCTGGACAACGAATGTTTTCTCATCGGAGAAAGCCAAATTCGGCAAACTCTTTTGAGTATATTTTCTTCTTGTTGCAGTATAAGTTCTTGTACTTTTTGGAGCTCATTTTTTAATATTTATCGAATGGAATATTTCGATATGTTCAGCTCACGAGCCATTTTTCGGCCACTGTGACGCAGGTTTCGATCAAGTCGCTTCTTCAGTTTTCAAACCATTGCTGCTGATGTTGCTGTTTTCTTCCGTACACTTCCTTGACGTCGGGCCACGCTACCAATATCACTGTAACGAGCGATGGTACGAGATCAAATTTAAATGCTGGAGTGCTGTAACGATAGCCACTTGTGGTTTTCCAGCCAAATATAAAGAAATCACACTATCACGCTTGAATTCCATCACGAATGACTTTTTTCTGGAAAATTGTCACCAAAATGCTTTTGTACGCTTGTAAACAATATAATGAGCAGTCACTGGAATAATTTTAACAGTTATCGGACGAGTGGCTTAGAAATGACAGCAGTCTGAAATTGGTTGCAGTTTTTTCATCTCACCCTGTATAATACAATGGTCATCTAAGATGCTTGACTTCTTCCCAGTCCTTAAATATCTTCTCATGCAAAATTCCGTGTCGATTGGTAAATTGTGTGATCAGCAAAATTTTCCTGTTTTTATTTATTAAATAGTTTGCGATCATCTCAAAATGCAAGAGGCCCCTCTGTATCTCCAAATTTAGACTCATCTATATGATTTGATTGTCTACGATATTTGGCTATATTCGGCAACGAAATCGGCATAAAAAAGTCAGAAGTTTGCCATTTGTGTATTTTGAACTTCGCCTGTAAGTTATTTTCAGCGTTGGTATTTTTTTTATACCCTCAGCCATTTGGCTAAAGGATATATATAATTTGATACGGTCAAAACGTGACTAGTGGAAATAACGGTTTTAGACCCTAGTTCTCTTTAGATGAAATCCGTTTCAGAACATTTGGAGTCGATCTAGCGATGTCCGTCCGTCCGTCCGTCCGTCTGTCTGTCTGGCTGGTGCGTACGATAACTCTCGAAGCGAGTATCCGATTTGGTCCAAACAAACATCGTGATATTTTTGTCAAACTTAGATCGAGTTCAGAGATGGGCAGTATCGGTCCACTCCTTCTGATACCACCCCCACAAAAGTTCGAAATTTTCAAAAAATATATTTTTGCACAGAAAAAGAAAGGATAATCCGATTTTGCTCCAACTTTGCAAATCTCAATATTTGCGTCAGTCCTAGGTCAGGTGTGAAAATGGACAAAATCGGTCCACCCCATCAAGTACCTCCCCCACAAAAGGTCGATATTTTTAATATCCATTAAGCTCATAAAACGCGAAATTAACAGCGGATCCAATTTAGACTTGGCACATCTGAATATTTCTATCAACACAGGATCTGTTAGAAAAAACAGTAGAGATCGGACCATTCCTTCTGGTACCTCCCCCCCAAAGGGTCAAAGTTTTGAATAACCAAAACGTTTATAAAATCCGAAATAAGCATCAGGTTCTCTTTATATTTCACACATCCCATTATTTCCACTAACAAAAAATCCGTTGTGAAGATGGGATATATCGGTCCACTCCTTCTGGTACCTCCCCACGTAGGCTCAAAATTTTAAATATCCATGAAGCTCATACAAAAGCGAAATTTACATCCGATTCTATTGAATACTTGGTACAACTCAATATTTCCATCAACGCAATATCTGTTATAAAGATGGTAGAGATTGGACTATATCTTTTGCTATCTCCCCAAAAAAGGGTTCAAGATTTTGAAAAACAAAACGACCAAAGAAAGCGAAATAAGCAATCAACACTCTTCAAATTTCACACATACAAACGTTTTTGCTAATACTGTATCTGTTGTGCAGATGATATACAGGGTTGCCCATATTCGACGGACCCATCTGGCACCGCCATAACTTTTGACAGAGATGTCACATCGCTTAATGAAATACCGCGTTTGAAGCGTCAGTCCAAGCAGATTTTTACCATGAACCAATACACACCACGCGAGCGATCTGAAATAGTTGAAAATTAACATTCAACAGAAGAAGTCAATTGTGAAAAAAATGTGAGAAGTGCGCCTTCTAAGAACACCATTAAGCGTTTATACGAAAAATTTTCGACTGGTAAGGCTCTTTCTAATCCGAAGAGGCCATAAAAGTTATGGTCTATTTCACCCACTAAATATTACCCGATGACTATCCAAATTGGAAGGCTTCTGCCCAGCCCTAAGCTCTAGCCCCATGCTATGTCGATTGGTTCATAACTGCGACCTGTAGATCAACTGCAAAAACAGAACATTTTTCAGTTTTTCCATTTCAACCATTTCTATTCTGATCATAACCCCACCTCCAGTAAAATTTCGTGAGGATTCCAAGAAAATTGGAGGTATTACATTGAAACTTTGGATATGTTTGTGTAGTGACAGTTGTTTTAATTAAATTTAAAAAAAATATGTTTTCGAAAATCCGAAGACGCTTACAATTTAAAAATGGTCAGTAATCAGCTTTTTAGGAACAGTGTTTAAAATAATGTCTAACTTTTGCTATAAATATTATTTATATGTTTACACCCTCCACCAAAAAAGTATGGAGGGTATATTAAGTTCGTCATTCCATTTGTAACTCATCGAAATAATCATTTTAGACCCAACAAAGTATATATATTCTTGATCAGCGTAAAATTCTAAGACGATTTAGCCCTGTCCGTCCGTCTGTCCGTCTGTTGTAATCAACGCTACAGTCTAAACGAATTAAGATAGGAAGCTAAAATTTTGCACAGATCTCTCTTTTGTCTGCAGGCAGGTCAAGTTCGAAGATGGGCTATATCGGTCCACGATATCGTATAGCCTCCATATAACGGTACCTCCGATATTCGGTATTTTGATTATTTTAGCCACATTTTTCAATGGAATTGTCTTAAAATCCACACAAGTAGTTCCTTGTGAGTACTTTACCCCCTGAGAGAGAATTGTCTATACAGGTCCACGATATCGTATATCACCCATATAACGGTACCGCCGATATTCGGTATTTTGATGATTTTAGCCACATTTTTCAATGGAATTGTCTGAAAATCCACACAAGTAGTTCCTTGTGGGTACTTTATACCTCGGCGGAGAGTTATCTATATAGGTCCACGATATCGTATAGCCCCCATATAACGGTACCCCCACGGTATTCGGTATTTTGATGATGTTAGCCACATTTTTCAATGCAATTGTCTTAAAATCCACACAAGTAGTTCCTTGTGAGTACTTTACCCCCTGAGAGAGAATTGTCTATACAGGTCCACGATATCGTATATCACCCATATAACGGTACCGCCGATATTCGGTATTTTGATGATTTTAGCCACATTTTTCAATGGAATTGTCTGAAAATCCACACAAGTAGTTCCTTGTGGGTACTTTATACCTCGGCGGAGAATTATCTATATAGGTCCACGATATCGTGTAGCCCCCATATAACGGTACCCCCACGGTATTCGGTATTTTGATGATTTTAGCCACATTTTTCAATGGAATTGTCTTAAAATCCACACAAGTAGTTCCTTGTGAGTACTTTGCCCCCTGAGAGAGAATTGTCTATACAGGTCCACGATATCGTATATCACCCATATAACGGTACCGCCGATATTCGGTATTTTGATGATTTTAGCCACATTTTTCAATGGAATTGTCTGAAAATCCACACAAGTAGTTCCTTGTGGGTACTTTATACCTCGGCGGAGAGTTATCTATATAGGTCCACGATATCGTATAGCCCCCATATAACGGTACCCCCACGGTATTCGGTATTTTGATGATTTTAGCCACATTTTTCAATGGAATTGTCTGAAATTCCACAAAAGGAGTCCCTTGTGGACATTTAACCCCCTCAAAAAGAATTGACTATATAGGTCCACGATATCGTATATCCCCCATATAACGGTACCCCCGATATTCGGTAATTGTCTGAAAATCCTCACAAGGAGTCCCTTGTGAGCATTTTACCACCTCAAAAAAATTGTTTATATATGTCCACGATATCGTATATCCCCCATTTAACTGTACCCCCCGATATTCGGTATTTTTATGATGTTAGCCACACTTTTCATTGGAATTGTCTTAAAATCCCCACAAGTAGTTCCTTGTGAGTACTTCACCCCCTGAGAGAGAATTGTCTATACAGGTCCACGATATCGTATATCCCCCATATAACGGTACCCACCGATATTCGGTATTTTTATGATTTTATCCACATTTTTCATCGGAATTGTCTGAAAATCCACACAAGGAGTTCCTTGTGAGTACTTTACACACAGACATAGATTTGTCTTTATATCCACAATATCGTATATCCCCCCATATCGGCACCTTCCTATATTAGATATTTTAAAGATTTTAAAAGAATTTTTAATGGATTTTATTTTTTTTTTGAAAATTTTCTAATTCGTTCCAAATGGTGGAGGGTATTAAAAGTTCGGCCCGGCCGAACTTACTGCTTTTTTACTTGTTTTCTTATAACAGCGACATAAAAAAACACTTGGCGTAAGCAAATAACTCTGAGTGAAATGTTGGCGATAGTGAAACACTTCTCGCCGGTACGACTTAACCAACAACAATAGTAGTCATGACAACATTGTTATCAGTGACATTGTTGTTGTTAGCTTTTGAGTCATTCATCGTCTACATCATCATTTTGGCTTCTCTTGTAATAGCTAAACGATCGTGCCCTTTATTTCCTAACAAACGAACGAAACAAAATGTAAACTTCGGAGAAGACACATTTTGAAGTACAAACTTTATTATTTTACTGTAATAACGTGACACCTACACTTTGGGTCTATTTCGTCGTTTTGCTTTTCTAATCATCTAACCGCAGGTTTGGCATTCCGCCTCTTTAGCTCAGTGGTAGAGCACTGGTCTCGTAAACCAGGGGTCGTGAGTTCAATCCTCACAGGAGGCAAAATTGCTCTTTTTGTTGGAAAAAAACATTTTTAAAGGAGAAAAATGATTTTTCAGGTGGTAAACAAAATATGTTTTTAGGAAAACCCTAGTAAGATATCAGAAGTAAAGTAGAAATAAAAATCAAATGTCGTTCGTTGGTAATTGAATTGGTTTATAACGACTGAACCCACTTTTTCGAATAGTTATATTTGCAAAAAAAAATTAAGATATCGGTTTGAGAACTTTTGACTAAGTCTCCAAAACTAAGTACTTATTTGAGGGCGGAGGAACTGGTCTCGACTAATTTTTTAAAGCTATTTATAAATAATTGGTGGGAAAAATGTATAGTAAATCATCAATTGAGTATGACTTGACCGACTTGACTCTAATTTTCTCCTGTTGTTTGTAATTGCAGTTGGAAGGATTTTATTAAAGACCATTTTGATAAAAATGTCCAGAAAAGTTTAAAATTGGAAAAATTGAAACTTGTTTTTTGATGTGGAATTTTGTGTGTAACTGTTCCGGAAAGGCTTTTCTAATGGCAAAACTGAATATTCTTCTTGAATAATTAGGAAAATTTTAAAAAACCGCAGATTTTGTATGTTATTGTTGATATTGCTAGGTGGTTTTGGAAATGTGTACTAAGTGGAATTTATTTACAAAATGGTATTAAATTTGGTACAATTTGGTTTTGTTTGAATATGTACGAAAAAATTACGAAAAGTACTAAACAGTATTAAATTTTGTATTTGGGGAAGGTATGGAATTTAAAATTTAGTATTAGGATAATTTTTTTATTTACCTGGTTCTGGTCGGTACCGCTATATTTAACCACGTCAAAATTCGAAAATAAAAAAAAAACCTGAATAGTAGAATGAATATACCCTTATCGTATGAAGAGTATAGATGAGTTGTATATTATGATATGATACGGAAGTTACTCTTGGTGTCCGTTGTTGAGAGAGGAAGTTCGTTTTGCAGATTCTCACTATAGTTGCACAATATTGGGTAGTGAGGTAAATTAAAGAGTTGAAATCCTAAAATTGTATTTTAAGGTCTCTCTTGGTATCTGAGGTTAAGATGAGGAGTTTGTTTTGAAAATACGTACTATATTTGTTCGTAAAGTACAAAATGCTACTTAAATCGGTATAGGGTGTAGGAATAAACGGGAATCAACTCAAATTTGATATTTAGGTCACTGTTGTTTTCTAGGATTTAGATATGGTGTCGGTCAATTTTTATTATGAAAAGTTGTTCAAATAGTTTTACATATCTGTGCATAGGACTGTCAATATAAATATGAGTTTTAGCATAGTCTCCATATAACTGTATCTTCAGATATTTGGTATTTTGATGGTATGTGTCACACTACCGGAAATGTTTCAAATTTTCTATGGTAAGTTCCTAATGCTTACTACAGATTGTGATAAAAAATACCAATGCAGGTTCACGTCTTCGTATTGCCCCTGTATCAGTATTTACATGAGGTCTATACCATATTTTGATGACTTTAGCAATATTATTCACCGAAATTGTTTCAAATGTCGCATTGGAAGTTCTTAATGGGTACTACAGTCTGTGGCAGAAAATTGCTTCTGCAGGTCCAAAGGTACCTCTCAATATTCGGAATTTTGATGTTTTTGCGATATTATTCACAAGAATTGTTTCATGTTTCGTATTTGAACATTGTAGTCGCGTCTTCGTATAGGCCCCAATATATTCCCTATATTCGGTATTTTTATACTTTCCACCACAGTATGGAGGGTATATTAAGTTTGTCATTCCGTTTGTAACACATCGAAATATACATTTTAGACCCCACAAAGTATATATATTCTTGATCAGCATAAAATTCTATGTCGATTTAGCGATGTCCATCCGGTACCTCCCGATATTCCATATTTTGATGATTTTAGCGACATTATTCACCGGAATTGTTTCAAATTTGGTATTTGGTGTTCGTGATGAATACTACAGCCTATGACAGAAAATTGTCTGGGCAGGTCCACGTTTGGGTATAGCCTCCATATAGCGACATTATTCTGCGAAATTGTTTCAAATTTGATATTTAAAGTTCGTAATGGATACTAAAGCATATGACAGAAAATTGTCTGCGCTGGTCAACGTTTTGGTCTTTTTCTAGTTTTGCATATGAATATTGTAAAGGCTTATGACAAAAGTTGCCTAAGCAGGCCCATGTCGTCGTATAGCCCTATTTTTAACAGAATTTTTAACGGATTTTATTTTTTTGAAAATTGCCAGATTCGTTCCAAATGGTGGGAGGTATTCAAAATTCGGCCCGGCCGAACTTACATCTTTTTTACTTGTTTTATTTTATACGTTTTTTCAAAGGATTCTTTTGAAGATTTGCAAATTTCTTCCAATTTGTTTAAATTGATCCGCTCCCACTTACCCTCCTTGTCGCTTTCACCAACCGCGTGCAGGCTCGCATATGCCTCTTATAACAATATGGATGACAATAGCCTTTGTGCTGACAATAGAAATTATAGCTGCTGATTAAATCGATTACAGCCTTTAACCAGGGCATATTTTTAGCTGTTTCATCAGTTTCATTCGAATCGGTGGGCGATTCTGGTTGTTGATCATCACTTAAGATGCCCGGTGAACCATGATCATCTTCACCACCACTGGCAATACCCTGCTCGGATGTATCACTGCGATCCGATAGAGATGATACTTTACGTTTGGCTTGAATGGAATCAACGCGTTTAACTGAAAAAAGGAGATTTATGCTCTGTTATTTTTATATGGGAAGTCTCCATCTTTAAACCTACAATCAGTTTCCATATCTTTGCCATCTTTGGTATTGCGTCTTAATTTCAAAGAACGTCTTTTAAAAGATCCACCCGTTGTGGTGGCGGTGCCTCGTCGCAACAGGAATGGTCTAACGGCAGAGGCAGGAGGACGACGGGCTAGAAAGAAAATAAGGTAGATTTTTAGGTTCAAAGAAAAGGATTAATTTAAAGATCGAGGAGTTGTAGACCTTCTACTCGATAAGAGTAGGAGAGAAGGTGGGTTAATAATTTGGTGTCCGTTTGAACTGTGATTTTCGAATTTTGAAAAAACAACAAAGCTTGGCAGAATTGTATTATGTTTCTGTCGTTTTTTTTTTTTCGAAATTGAAAAAATGGCTGTGATATTCGATGTCTCTTACAATTTAAAACAGTCGTTATTTTCGAATTTATAACAAATTTCCATTTTTGGATTTCGAAAAACATTAGGTGAGTTGAAATGGATTTGTGCTAATTTTTTTGAAATCTTTTATCCGCATAAGTCTTCACAAATCAAGCACAACTTAGAACTACTTTTGTTTTTTTAAACCCGCAAAATCGAAATTTTGGCATATTTTCGAGATATCGAAAAAATTAAACTATTTACCCTTAAACGGAATAAATTAGCACAAATCGAGCACAACTTTTGTTTTTTTAATTCGAAAATTATAATTTTGTAACATATTGAATACAATTCAACACAGCTTTTATTAAAAAAACCTTTTTTAATCAATGCCATTTCGAAATTTCGAAAAAAATGTTGGCACTATTGGGCACAATTCCTCGCAACTTTCTTTTTTCGGAAAATCAAAAATTTCAATTCAAACGGACACCACATTGGATTCAAACACAAATCAAATTAAAGCAAATACATTTTTTTCTTTCGTTCTGAAATCGGACATTAGGTACCTTTCTGGGGAACATGTACCATTCATCCCATTTCACTTTTTGGCTTACCTTCCTCTCCCTCTTTGGTCAATGTCGTGTTGCTGCTATTCTCCGATTCATTATCCGGCTCATGTAGCACAAATGATATTTTCCTCTCCGTTTGTCCTCCAGTTGCATCATTGCCGGCCGCAATCGATTGTAGACTCTGAGCCGATGTCTGCGAATGACCCATAGAACTTAAAGCCATTGACCAACGACGATTTGCTTCACGGTATACCTTTTCCCAGGGAGCTGGTTTATCTTTGTGCAACAGTTTCGAGGTCTTCGGCAGCGTAACATAAATATCCCGCAAAAAGGCGGTAATTTCAAAGAGCAGAACGCATGCAATCAATTTCAGAGCGTGTGGACAATCATTGCCATGTGGATTCACTGAGGCCTCATCAAGGAAATCCTCCTCTTCGTCTTGTTGCAGAAGTTCCCGCTGCTTATCGGGGTCGGTAAGGCTGGCATTGACATTTTCATACTGTAGACGTTCGGTGAAAAGTATCTCCTCTAAACGAGCTCCCAACATCTCAGCCCACTAACGAAGTGAAAATAAAGATATTCGGGGGATAAAGTCAAATGTTAGTTGCTTGTTTCGTACCTGGTGGAACATTTTGCCAGCAGCTCTTTGTAATATGTGTGTGCGCCGCGAACTTGTGGTACCCATTTGTTGTTTTATTTGACTGGCATTGATATTGGCGCCCGATGGGCGGTAACCTGCCACGTTTTGTTTCATCCAAGTAGGCCATTGACCCTTATTGCACAAATGGACAAAATGGGCACATTCCAAGAGAAAAGTTGCCCGGGTTACCAAGGGAGCTTGGGGCTAAAAGGACAATTAATTTTGAAAAATCAATTGTTTTGAAAGATGTAATTCCACCCTACCAAATCCAAGACCGCAGCCACCAACTGAGGATCGGGAAATGAACCGGGAGCACAGGTTTCCAAAAGAAAAGACAAACGCAACATACCAATCCTAACCGGTTCTAAAGGTATTAATTTACGTTCCTTCAACACCACCACTTCGGATTCCCTTGGCCCATCACACATATCTGATGAACTTCGTCTACTATAATCGGCTGTTTCTTCTATGCCGCCCTGTTTCTTTTTACCCTTAACAATACCACCGAAACGATTTAGCCTTCGTTCAACTCTTCTCTTAGCTCTCTGTATGGAACGGCCGATGCCATCGCTGGATCGCCCTCTTTGGATTTTCAGCGATGGATGTCTGACAAATGTGGTGGACATTTCAGGATTAAGCGACCCAATTTCCAAATCGATGGAAGACGCTTCTTTGGGGGTCCCCTTGAACCAACGCACCAAACCACTCAAGCGACCAAGAGAATTTCTCTCCGAACTTGAAGTCGAGTCTGAGAGTAATTGTCGCTCACTGTGACGTGGTGTTAGGGTTGGTCTTATACCCGTGGTACGCCGTCGGAAATTGCTCAAGGGGGATTGACTGGTTTTGTAGTGCTCGTCACAAGGTTCGGTTTCTAGAAGACTCTGAAACGAGAAACAAGGATAAGTCAATTTTATTCAAAATTGTTTTATGGTTATTTTACCACAGCACATGCCGAGGATGTGCTTCTCTTTTTGAGCAGAAGACGTCTTTGAGAACGGTTATCATCATTTTGGACACTTTGAGCCACATCGGCTTGGGGTATGTGTCTGGAAAAAGAGTCAGGATGTAAATATATATATATATATATATATATATATATATATATATATATATATATATATATATATATATATATATATATATTTTAATTTTGAAAACTATTTAAATAATGTTCTCCCATTTAAAATATTAAACATTGAAAATGTTATCCGCATAATGTTTTCCTATAGAAAATAGTATTCGAATAATATTTTCCTATAGAAAATATTATCCGCATAACGTTTTTCCTTTAGAAAATATTATCCAGATATTGCTTTCCTATAGAAAATAGAAAATATCATCTGGATAACGTTTTCCACAGAAAATATTATCCGGATACAGTTTTCCTTTTGAAAACGTTATCCGGATAATGTTTTCCCATAGAGAATATTTTCGGATAATGTTTTCCTATAGAAAATATTATCCGCATAATGTTTTCCTTTAGGAAATATTATCCGCATAATGTTTTCCTATAGAAAATATTATCCGCATAATGTTTTCCCATAGAAAATATTATCCGCATAATGATTTCCTATAGAAAATATTATCCGCATAATGTTTTCCTATAGAAAATATTATCCGCAAAATGTTTTCCCATAGAAAATATTATCCGCATAATGATTTCCTATAGAAAATATTATCCGCATAATGATTTCCTATTTTCTATAGGATATCCGCATAATTTTTTCCTATAGAAAATATTATCTGGATATTGTTTTCCTATTGAAAACATTATCCGGATATTGTTTCCCTATTGAAAACATTATCCAGATATTGTTTTCCTATAGAAAATAGAAAATATCATCTGGATAATGTTTTCCACAAAAAATATTATCCTGACAGTTTTCCTTTTTAAAACGTTATGCGGATAATGTTTTCCCATAGAGAGTATTTTCGGATAATGTTTTCCTATTGAAAATGTAATCCGCATTATGTTTTCCTATAGAAAATATCCGCATAATGTTTTCCTATAGAAAATATTATCCGCATAATGTTTACCCATAGAAAATATTATCCGCATAATTTTTTCTTATAGAAAATATTATCCGCATAATTTTTTCCTATAGAAAATATTTTCATATTGAAAACATCCGGATATTGTTTTCCTATCAACTCACCTTATAACTCTTGTTGTTTGTGAAGCAGGTCCCTTCTTGTGTGGCCTCGGCGTTACTGCCAAAATACCACTAAGGGCCACCAAACGGAATGGTCCGCCATGTGCCCCCTTGACATAGGTTATAAACTGCCGGACATCGCTATACAAGCTGGTGTTTTCCACCGATTTCAATTCCTTGGAAGCATTAACAAATCTTGTCACCACTGGCTTAAAAACTGCGGCAATAACTTGAGCCTCTGGTCCGCCGCTTAGGCCGCCACTAAAATTTGTCGAATATCCACCTTGACCGCCTGATGAGGATACACCATTGCCAAGATCGGTGTTAAGATTTTTAAAGGCACTCGTGCGTTTATGAGCTATTATGTGTTCGTTATTCGATATTTTGTTGTTGTGTTTTGATGTTTTTTGTACAGATATATATGTGTGGATTGGTTATCGAAACGGTTAGATATAGACAGTGGCATAGCGAGAAGAAAAGATAGATATATGGAAGAAAGAGACAGACAGAAAGAAAGAGAAAGAAAGTGTGTGTTCGTGTGGGTGTTATCAAAACAAACAAACAAATAGATGCGTTATCGGACGGTGTCGTCGAAGAGAAAAAGATACAAGGATTGGCAGGAGATTTAGGGGGAACAAAACCGGTTAAAAAAGAGGAACCAAATAGTTTTAAGACAATATTTTAAATGCAATAAATATTTGTATGCTACAAGTAAAAAAGCCAATAAAATGTTGAGTACATGCTATCAGTTTTGAATTTTATCTGGACAACGATGATGTATGAACCTATCCGGATAAGATTTGGTAATGGAAGATGTTGTCTAAATAATTTTTTTATAAACTAGAATATGTTATACGGCTACGTTTATGTTAATACAAAAGGTAAAGCACGTTTAAACGACTAAATCCGCTCAATTTCAAATGTCAATTCCATATAGTATACGTCATGTAAATCGTATTCCCAAATCCAGTGGATATTTGGCGTATACGATATGGAATTGACATTTGAAATTGAGAGGATTTCGTAAACCTAAACGTACTTCCTTCTAAGTTTTTCTTGTGGACAATGTTAACGGGTATGGGTTAAGTTTTTCCGTATGAGACGTTTTATTTAGGGAATTTTATGCGAATAAAGCTTTCTAATAAAAATTTCTTTCCGAATAATGTATTCTTATATTCTTTTTGAAGAGGATTTTTATAGAGTATATAATTCAAATAAGATCTGA
The DNA here is from genome assembly GCF_030504385.1 of Musca domestica. NCBI lineage: Eukaryota > Metazoa > Arthropoda > Insecta > Diptera > Muscidae > Musca > Musca domestica. The sequence continues at coordinate 4,754,933 of NW_026712329.1, read as the reverse complement.
ATACCCGAAGGAAAAGTTCATCCAGATGAGTTTTTATTGTAGACAATGTTATTCGGATAAGGCTCCCTTTGAGGATTTTTATACGTTTAAATCTTTTTTAAATTAAATCTAATCCGGATATGCGAATCCCGTATACAGGGTGAGATAAAAAAAAATGCAGCAACCTCAAACGCCATAATTTTTACATTTTTTTAATTGTATTGAATGAATGCAAAAAAAAAAAATGTCGGAAATAGCATCAAATTTTAGAATAAATTTAGATTTGTTCGAATTGGTCACCTTTGGCGCGAATTATGGCCTTCAAACGGCAAATGAAACCGTCACACGCTGCCCGAATGTTGCTTTGGTGTTTTTTAGTACCAACCTTGCTTTCCAAAATACTCCAGACACAATAGTCCAACGGATTGGTATCCGGAGATTTTGGTGGCCAAGCGAGGAGCCTCATTTTATAACCATTCTTGGGTGGCGCATGCTGAGTGCGATGGTGCTGAGTCCTGTTGGAATGTCCAAGGTCTGCGGCCAAAATGTTTGCATGCCAAAGGCTTCAACCGCTATAATATTCGCCATTTATTCTGATGGCACGGTCGATTAATACGAGCGGAGAGCGACCATCGGCTGTTATGGCGGCCCACACCATCTTTTGAATCTATTTTCTTTCTGTTGAGGTGTAAGTTTTGCACTTTTTCAATATTTGCCGAATAGAATATTACGATTTCGGGTTTCGATCAAGTAGCTTCTTTACTTTTCGAACCATTTTTGCTGATGTTGCTGTTTTCTTCCGTCCATTTCCTTGATGTCGGGCTACGCTACCAGTATCACGGTAACTAGCGATGGTACGAGACACAAAAGATTTATGCTGGAGTGCTCTAACGATAGCCACTTGTGGTTTTCCAGCCAAATTTAAAGAAATCACACCATCTCGCTTGAATTCCATCACGAATACCTCTTTTTCTGGAAAATTCTCACCAAAATGCTTTTGTACACTTGTAAACAATATAATGAGCTGTCACTGGTATAATTTTAACAGCAGTCGGGCGAGTGGCTTAGAAATGACAGCAGTCTGAAGTTGGTTGCAGATTTTTCATCTCACCCTGTAGCTATCTTTATATAAAAAAAACATCTGGCAAATTTTTTATTCGAATGATGTTCTTTTATCCGGAAAATGTTTTCTTAAAAAAAAATAATCCGGACTTTTTATTTGCTATCCCGATAAAGTTTTTTTCATAGAAAATATTATTATTATTTTCTCATACCAATGTTATCCGATTAATGTTTACTAATAATCTGCATAGGGATTTTTATGGCCTTTAACTTTTTTAACGTAAATGTAAAATTTTCATACAAAATATTTCATCCGAATAATATATTATGAACAAAAATGTGTTCGAATATTGTTCCACTGTCGGTTATTGTTTATTTTGAAAACTTTTGATTTACTCGTAGCAAATTAAGAATAAATTATATATATTTGCATGCAATTTGGTAATTTTTAACAACAATATTTTTAACTTTTAAAATGTATTGCAAAAGCATTTCCGAAGCAACTTAAAGCTCAGTGGAAGCAGCTTAATTTGAACATGCTAAATGTATTGAAAACTATTGTATCAGGTTTGCTAGTGTAATGTATGACAGGTAGTTGGTTATTGGCCGGGGGCATTAACTACATACTCATTGTTTTTTGTTGCCCAAAGTATTTGCGCGTAGAATGAATGTATGCAACTAATCTCAATGAATCAACATTTGAAATTAATTTATTTCTAATTTCTAATCTCTATCTATTTTTTTTTTGTAAAATCTTTCAAACTTACTTAGCGGCGATAACAATGAACTTGGATCCACACAAAATGCACAAAAAGCATGGAAAAAGTCCACCAATTCTTTGAGACCGGAATTTTTCACCATTTCCTGTAGATACTTCTTCGTTCGTTGACTGGCATGCCGAAGAAGACGTGAGAGAATCTTTTGGCATTGGCTGCGAAGGAAATCAGCGGGAGGTCCACGGACACCTAAAAAAACGAATTACATATTTGATACAAAAGGAGTCTATATCCAAAAAGCATTTTTTTATTAAAAACATTTTTAAAGGAAACCCTTGTAAAAATAACATTTTCAATGAGGAAATTTTATACGTGAGAAAATCTTATTCGGAAACCATTTACTATGAGAAACCCTTATCGAGATAAAATTTTCTATAAGAAAACCTTATCCGGATATTTTTTTTTAAGAAAACCATATCCCGATAACGTTTTCTATAAGAAAACCTTATACGGATAACATTTTTTATAAGTAAACCTTATCCGAATAATATTTTCTATAAAAAAACCTTCTCCGAATAACATTTTCTATCAAAAAAGCTTATCCGGATAACATTTTCGATAAGAAAAGCTTATCCGGATAACATTTTCTATAAGAAAAGCTTATCCGCATAACGTTTTCTATAAGAAAACCTTTTCCGGATAAAATTGTCTACAAGAAAACCTTATCCGGATGAAATTTTCTACAAGAAAACCTTATCCGGATAACATTTTCTACAAGAAAACCGTATCCGGATAACATTTTCTATAAGAAACCCCTATCTGGGTAAAATTTTCTATATGAAAACCTTATCCGGATAAAATTTTCTATATGAAACCTTATCCGAATAATATTTTCTATAAAAAAAAACCTTCTCCAAATAACATTTTCTATCAAAAAAGCTTATCCGGATAACATTTTCTATAAGAAAAGTTTATCCGGATAACATTTTCTATAAGAAACCCTTATCCGCATAACGTTTTCTATAAGAAAACCTTTTCCGGATAAAATTGTCTACAAGAAAACCTTATCCGGATAAAATTTTCTACAAGAAAACCTTATCCGGATAACATTTTCTACAAGAAAACCGTATCCGGATAACATTTTCTATAAGAAAGCCCTATCTGGGCAAAATTTTCTATATGAAAACCTTATCCGGATAAAATTTTCTATACGAAACCTTATCCGGATAATATTTTCTATAAAAAAACCTTCTCCGGATAACATTTTCTATCAAAAAAGCTTATCGGGATAACATTTTCTATAAGAAAAGCTTATCCGGATAACATTTTCTATGAGAAAACCTTATCCGCATAACGTTTTCTATAAGAAAACCTTTTCCGGATAAAATTGTCTATAATAAAACCTTATCTGGACAAATTTTTTTTTATAAGAAAACCATATTCAGATAACGTTTTTTATAAGACAACGTTATCCGGATGACATTTTCTATAAGAAAACTTTATCCGGATAAAATTTTCTATCCCAATATCATTTTCTGTAATGTTAAAATGTAATGTGTAAAAATGTTATGCGAATATTTTTCATAAGAAAACCATATCCGGATAATATTTTCTATGAGAAACCCTTATCTGGATAACGATTTGTATAACATCTATATATATAAAAATCAATTGTTGTTTGTTGGTAACGGAATCAGTTGAAAACGGCTGGACCGATTTGCATAATTTTTTGTACAAACGTTCGTCATACCCCGAGTTAGGTTTTAAAAGAAAAAAATATTGACCACGCCTCCTTTTACGCCCACTATTACGATTTATCTAAAATCTTTATATTTGCCAAAATAGTGAAGATATCGGTTTGAGAATTATTACACGAGATGCTGTTTGCTTTCCATCTAACCCTAAGTACTTATTTAGGGACTGAGAAACGCGCCTACTTTTAAATCTATCTCTCTATATGTAAAAGAAAATTGTGTTAGTTAATACTCTTATAACATAAAGACAGCCAGTCTGATTTTAACGATTTAGACAAATTCGGAATTGCCTCTTGGCAGAAAAGAAAAAAATCCAAAAAAAATCGCGTAAAATGTGAAATTTGAACATTTTCATTTTGACTTTTAAAATGTACAATAGTAATGTTTTATATTGCATATTTTTTCCATTTTGACGTACTATTTTCGAATGTACATTTGTAGTGTTTATTTTTTTCTTTTTTTTTTGAATTCTAATATGATGTTTAGGTTTTTTGGGTAATATAAAGCCACAACGGATAAAACTGTTATTTATTGATTTTATGTATTTAACAATTTTATCCGTTGTCGCTTTATATGAAAATTTTAAAATCGGGAAAAATCACATTTTTCAATGGAATCGAATTTCAAAATAATAGTACATTCTACCGACAAACTTCGTAATCACCTTTAAAAATTTGCCGCAAAGAAATCAGCGAACCAGTAGAATATTCTTTTTTTTTTTCTATATTGAAGAGTACATTTTTTATTGGTTTGAATTCTGAATGAATAATATTAAAAATGAAATGAGGGCGCCATACGATGTTAAATGCTTTCTACTCCAGGACCTACATCGTGCTTCAGCTGGAAGATGCGAACACATTTAAACAAACAAAAATGACCGAAGAAGCGTTATGGGGTTAATTTCAAAAAGTGGACCTGCTTCTTTCATATGACAATAAATTGTCAAATGAGAACACAAAATGCAAAATACATTGGGACTGCAATCAGTCAAATACCGACTATAAAGAACGCAAAATAGAAATTCTACCTTAACATTCAAGATACCTTTAATCGCTTTGGCAGGTCATGATATGGATCATAACCCCTGATAACGGAACAACCCGATTTCAAGTATATTCTACATTTTAACCATATTTTTCGTACTAATTTTAGCTCATGTTGATAATTTAAGAAGAAACCATCTTTGCAAAAAATTATCAAGTTTTGGTATCACCATCATATGATTTAAGGTATTTTCGGGGTCTTGGCCACTTTTTTCATTTTTTGGCTCTTATTTGACATCTTTGTTTCTAAGGGGGAAGAAAACCTCTTCTTATAAAATTTTTATTTTTCGGAATAGTGCGCATCTTAGTCTTGAGGCTACCTGGGTAAAAAACCCTGGGGTAGAAAATCATCTTACAGATAATTATCCTCATAGGAATTTATTTAAGTATAGTCCCCACATTAGTATACCCTAAAGTCCACTTTCCCAACCAATGTCAGGTCAGAAAAGAAAATTTGGTATTCTATTGAATTTGTAACCCCTAATAAAATATTGGTTGGGAACGTAGATTTGGGATGTACGTCTATATGAAATAAACTCCGAAATGTCATTCTGGGACTCATTCAGTCGGAAATTGTGGCAGAAACATGAAAAAAATACGAAATTATAAAGTAACTTTATTGGATCTCCACCGCACAATTTAAATGACAAACAATTAATGCCCATCTTACGGTAATCGGAGCAAAAGAGTAATTCTTTTGGCTATTCCGACAACATTCTGCCTTTAAGTATGAGGTGGACAAAACTGAATACCACACAGTAGGGGATTTTAAACGATGGAAATACAAATTTCAAATTATAGCTTATTTGAATGCTTTTTACAATATCAAAAATTGAGCAGAATTTTCACATGGGACTATTATAGATGTTCTTTATCATATAGGTATTTAACACTCAAATTAAAGCCTATATCTGAAAAATAAGATCAGGCTATTCAAAATATTTAAAACCGACGGTAATTATAACTTTTGCAATGAATATTAATTTATATTTAGTCATGGAGTCATTACTCATAATCAAGTCATTATTTATAATCAAAATTGGAGTAATTATAATGTCGTCATTACTTATAATCAAAATTGTGCCGCCTACATAAGTCAGATCTGTGATTTATTATGCTTTAAAGACTAAAAGTACGGGCCGGCAACGCGGACCGGGCCAGCTAGTTTCCTATAAAAAATCATTATCTGGATAATATTTTTTTTAAGAAAATCTTATTTTTCTCTTAGAAAATTGTTCCAGATTTCTTTTAATATAAGTTTTTGGATGATAAAACATTCCATCTGAATGTAGGTTTCATCAATACTCCCTCCCACTTACCATCATTGCAACCATTTGGACAGCCGAGAACTTGAAGGGCTCTTCTTATGATTCCCATTGAAATTTCATGGGCATGTTCACCCAATTTCAAAACACCCATTTCCAATAAAAGTTCACAAATATTTAGACCAGATTCCAATACTCTCAGCGACACTACGGTAAGATCCCTCTTGAAGACATTCAATACGGCCAGTAAAACAATTTCATAATCTATGCCACCATCACGGGTAATATAAAATGACGATCCGGGTGCTTCGGATTCGTCCACACCGGTGTAATCAATGTGAGAATCGGTATTGGAACGTAACATGTGACCACGAAAACGTGAACCCGCCACATTACTGCTGGACAAGCCAGCCATACTGCCGTTATAACCATTGGCTCCGGCCATACCACCGCCAATGCTACCACCACTGCTCAATGCATCCAATTGGGAATCAATTGAACCCTGAAATCAAAAATGAAAGAGTATTTGATATTGAAAGTGTACAACAACTTGGGTGGTGTGGCATACCTGTCTCTTCATATAATCCGGTGAGGGTGTGGGTGTATGTTCCGTTACGGTAATTATGGGATTCCGCGGATAAAATGTCGTCCTCTGACCCGAAGACTGTGATGACCTGATAACTTTAGGTGGTTCAACATATCTGTAAAATCTTCAATATTTCAATATTCCATTGAGGGGGGAATATAGGAAAAGAAAGCAACATTAGTTAACAAGGATGACATGATTGTGCAGGATGAGTTTTAATTTAATTTCTAATTGTAATACGTTAAGAATAAAAAGCTTATATACAAAAAGACCGTTTAATAACGCAGCAACAAAGTTCTACTTGGAACGAAATTTGTAAAATTTAAGTGGGAATACGAGGGTGGGTTTGGGAATTTTGAGGGACATTTGTGGCATTTGAATAAATAGAAGTGCAACAAACATGAGAAGCAAGAAATGGGCAAAAACAATTTAACGTAATTATAGTTGTAAATAATGTTTTTGTTGTTGTTTTGTAATTTTGATAGTTGGGACAAAAACGTTTGAAATATAACATTTTTAAGATCGGTTTGTCTATCTCAAATGGACAAAATGAACATTTTTAACGATTATTTTCGAAATTGAGAAATCGAATGAATTTAGAGAGCACAGAATGTGCTCTAGGACGAAAAAACAATACCCAATTTCGTCAATGGGACTTTCTTAATTTTTTGCGCAATACCAATTGAATTCCTCAAATTACATTGCTTTTCGAGATAGAAAAACCAATATTTAAAAAATATTTCATTCTTGTTCCCACATCGTTTTTTTCGATAGCCAATTATGTGAAAAGTTTCCCATGAATGGATTTTATGGTGCTGGTGTATGGGGTATGGTGTTTCATGTTTGCAACAGAAAACTGGTGTTTCTTTTATTTTCATCGAACTTCAATTTGGTAAACAGCACAACTCACCCGCTATCGAGTAGACAGCTGGTTTTTTTTTTGTTATAATGAAAAACATTTTTTTGTTGTTTTGGATAGGATACAAGTAAAAGAAAACGTGAAAGAAAATGAAAGCTTAGCTTTAGCAAAGGAAAGCAGATTTTTGTTGTTTTAGTGATAGAATCAGTGCAAAATTTTGTGCAGAGAGTGAGGTTAGGGTGTTTCATGTGTTTGTCGAGTTGAAGTTATTATTTTTGGTGTGTACTTGGAAAGAATATGGGAAATCTTGTATGTAAAGAATTCCTATAAAAAGAATCCTATCCTAAGACTGATTTTAACCATGTTGAAGATATGTTGAAGATATTACACTTAACAAAACCTAAAGGTGACATTCTATCATCAGAAAACTATGGGCAGTCTTCTATCTGTTAAAGGTCGATCCAAAATTATGCAAGGTCTTTCATCTATCTATTTAAATATAGAAAGTCTTTAATTACTAAATTCAACTTTGCAAAAATGTAGCTAAAATAATCAAAATAGGGAGGAACCGATTCATGAAGGCTAAACGGAAAACTATATTAACCCAACCGACAAAAATTAAGAATTTCAAGAAAAATGCTCTAAAAATAACCAAAAATTTACTGTTTTTATAGAAAACGTTGGTGGAGGATACCGTTATATGGATATTATTTTCATCTACATATATATGGATCTATATAGGCAAAGTTGTTCCACACGAGGTAGACACCATTATTGTGGTTAATATCATCAGAATACCAAATATCGTTATATGGTGGCTATAAGAAATGTTATGCCACAGGAGGTAGAACCCAGTACGAACTCCGTAGAATCCGTGCAAAAGGTGACAAATTATATAATGACGCTATTGGAAAACATGGAAATATACCGAGTATTTTTATACCCTCCACAATAGTATGGAGGGTATATTAAGTTTTTCATTTCGTTTGTTGATTTAGTCTGTCCGTCTGTGGAATTCACTCTAGCTTCCGAACAAAATGAATTTTACTCAAATGTATATTATGTCTGCAGGACTTTTGGTATTGGAAATGGGGCATGTAGGTCCACGTTTTGGTATTTTGATGATTTTAGCGACATTATTCACCGTAATTGTTTGAAATTTGGTATTGGAAATTTGTAGTGGATAATACAGCATAAGACAAAAAATTGTCTGTGCAGGTCTACGTCTTCCTACAACCCCCATATTTTCGGAAATTTAAAGCCAACATGAATGGAAAATATGGCCAAGACCCTGGCATCAACTAAAAACAGTGGGTGCATTTTTATAAAGGTAATACCAAAAGATGGACTTTTGTTGGTAATTCTTGGCAAACAGCGTTTCTAAATAAAAAGAACTCAAAATGCCAATATTTGGCAACGATATGATGCTTTGTTGGAGATTTTTGCACAAACTCACAAAATGTGAGGCTTTAACCATAAATGTGTTTATTATATATATGAGTTTCTGGCGTTTAGATAAGATTTAGACTCTTGACATCTTCTAAAACCTATCGTAGAATTTTATGACAAATTTTAACAGCCTGCGATGCCGTTTAAAGGTAATTTTTAACCATTTTATAAAAAGAGGAAAGAAGAGAGTTGATTTGATTGAGAGTTAAAATTACCGTAATTTTATCTGCAATGATGCCGAAGACACTACATATCTAAAATGTAAGGAATTTTCGGAATCTGATTCCTTATCTGATTCCGAAAATTTCCAACAGCATTGAAGAGGGGACAACTTGCCCTCTCCATTTTGGTTACTTTTCGGTGTAAACTTTCAAAATGCCGATACACGTGTCTTCTTTGTTTAGCTCTACTTTCATAATCTGCTGGACTTAACCGTAATTTTTTTTGCGTTGATTTTGATCATAATCTTCGAGATACGGACAATCAAGAGTTGCCGTTTTATGGGGACTATGCCTAAACGTGGACCAATAAACTCCATCTGTTCAATTATCTAAAATATTGTAACCTCTATCTTGATTTTAGTAGACGGACGGAAGTCATTAAATTGACTTAGAATTTTATAGATGAAAATATATGTATCAGTTATGTGGTCCGAACTTGGCAGATTATATTCTAATCAGATCTTGTTCTTGTGTTCCAAAATTCAAACTAATTGGACAAACTTAGCATGGTTGATGCATCATTAACATCAAATTCGAGGGAAAAATATATGGAATCTAAATGCACATCTCAACTGATCTCGGTTGAAAATGTATCTCTAGGCTATATCTGATATTTTTATTGGATATCAAAGTTATGGAAGCATATTACAGAATGGGAGGACTTTAATATTAAACCGTATAAAACATACATTCGGTCTTATGTGTTAAAATATACTATTTTTGGTCTTATATTACGCATTTGATGCACAAAACTCGAGCAAAAAAAGATTTGAGAGGTAAATATAAATAATAACCGATCGCCACCATTAATAGGGTTTGTTCTTGGTAAAAACAAATTGGATGGTCAAAGTTTTTTCTCAATCGGACAAAAAATGCGAATTGTAATTTGCTTGCAAAAAATAAACCTCCGAGAAACTCCCTCGGATGTGTACAAAGAGTGAAACTCACTCGAATTCGAGCGAGTGCGCTCCTGGGAGTAGAAAAAATCGTGAAAGCTCAATTTCAATACGACAGCATATTTTACAGTAGATTCTTCTCTTGCCGAGCACTCTTTTAGTTTTAGTCTATGTGTATTTCTATGCATGTGTATTTTTCTGTACAAGATCACACCACCTCTTCATCTCATCCCCTCTCTTCCCCTTTAAACATGAGTGCTTCAGGAGTGCAGACACACAAAACAAATGAGTGAAGAGTAAAAAAAATCACACTCTTCGAGCAATATTGCTCGCGAACAAGTTTCGCTCCCGAATGAAGATGAGCAAATATGTGCTCTGGCAAAATACTTATTCCCCTTTGGTTGGCGTAATCCATTAAATATCCAAGATTTGAATGTTTTAACCCTGATAGATCAAAAATAGTCACAAGTGTACCTATGACGACTGATGCGTTTTGGAGAAACTTTTTTAAAGAATTAGATGATCGACATCGGCCCACTCCTTCTGGTGCCTTCCCCACAAAGGGTCACAATTTATATATCTCAGTTGATAAAATTTACAATAACAGAGGTTCTAGAACTCTACCACAAAACGGTAAACAATTGAATTAACATAACTCAACTTAATGTTTCCATCAATATTAAACCAGCGTGAAGATGGGATACATTAATCAAGTCTTTACGAAAAAAAAAACAAGTAAAAAAGCAGTAAGTTCGGCCGGGCCGAACTTTGAGTACCCTTTACCATTTGAAAGGAATTAGAAAATTTTCAAAAAAATAAAATCCATTAAAAATTCAGTTAAAATCTTTAAAATACCTTATATCGGAAGGTGCCGATATATGGGGAATATACGATATTGTGGACCTATATAGACAAATCTATTTCTGGGGGTAAAGTACTCACAAAGAACTCCTTATATATATATATATATATATATATATATATATATATATATATATATATATATATATATATATATATATATATATATATATATATATATATATATATTACAACAGACGGACAAACGGAAGGGCATGGTTAAATCGTATTAGAATTTCACGCTGATCAAGAATATATATACTTTTTGGGTCTACAATGATTATTTCGATGGGTTACAAAAGGAATGACGAACTTCATATACCCACCATACTATGTATGGTGGAGGCTATAAAAATAAATGAATTTCGTAAACCACTTTAATACCATTCCATCAATAGTAAAACTTTGTGGAGGAGGGATTCAACGGTTCAATATTCCTTGCAATTCCTCAATATACAATACTAGGCGCCATGAGCTGTCGGGAAAACCAACTGGTACAATCTATCTACTTTGAATTTCTTTCTGGTTGATCTGAAAAGGATATTCCTTTCTTTTGTTATTCGTTATTTAATACTAGTTTGAATAATCTTCATTTTTGAGTTTGTATATTTTTATTTGTTGTTGGTAAGTGTTCCAAGGTCATGTTGTCTTAGGGGGGTACCACACAGATTCGGGGAGAAATATAACTGACTATAATTTTAATAATGCTTACCTCAAACTTGGCATTGATTTTCCTTTGATCAAGTTACTAGCTGGCTCTCTTGATATCATGGATGCCGAACGCGAAAGCTTCTTTTCTCCGGTATCCAAACTGCGATGATATTCCTGGAGATAATTGAAAATTTAGATAAAATATTAAATAAAATAAAAATAGTGTTAAGGTTGTAAACGAATACATTTAACATTGAGAAACTGAACACTGAACAAGAAACATATGCAACGTGAGTGTATAAGTAAAAGGGAGTTAATTGCTCGAATAGATTTCGTATAAGTTTTGTGATTTTAGGAATACTTTCATTTTTGCTGTGGGGAATAATATTTGGAGGTTCATTGCGGTGGAACTAATTAAATGCAATGCTGGATAGGAAACATTAAAAACAAGTCAATGCGATTTGAAGATATTTTCTAAATGTCACGGTGATAGGAACTGGTATGATACATTTTAATGAAAACGTTAAATATCTATGAAAATCTGAAATACCCAAATTCGTGTAAAAATATAATCCTTAAATGGCGTCCCGAATTCACATGGCAACCCGGCATTTGGAGCTACTTGATCTGAATTAATCCACTACCAGATAATGCAAGCAAAGTATCCTTGGTATTTTGAGTAAATTAAAAGAGGGGGGGGGGGGGGGTAGTGTGTTATTTCTTAAAAAAAAATCAAACATATAACGGGAGGTTTGTAAGTTCGAGCATCGATAATAAAAAGTTGTAAAACTTTCCCTTAACTCAACAAAAACTGTATAATCGGAATAACCCATTAAAAGTAAATTTCCTATAATTTGTTATTCTACAAAATGTTACAGACCAAAATAACTTATATTCCTTATATGAGTTTGAGACTCAGCGTCGGTAAACAAAGACAGATTATCCGCTACCGACATTCGATTCCTTCCTGCCCAAGCTACGCTAAGCTATGCATACTAAATCCTTTTTTGGGTTGGATCTAAAAATGCGAACCGCCAGTTGGAGTCATTTCGAAAGAATTATTTAGATTTAAAAGAATATTTTCGGCCTTAAATCTGCACCAGAAAATTTTCAAGGGTTTATATAAAACATTATAGCGCCGTGTAACTGCGCCATAAACTATTTGGACGAAATAATCGCCTGAAAACGGCAGAAATCATAAGAGTTGTTGGCGGATTTGGAGAGTGGGAATGTTGTACTGAACATGGATAAATATGTTTGGAAAGCCAGAGGGGTATATTCTGAGGTCACATTCTGTCTGACAAAGGCATAAATCTAGATTCGGGAAAAGTCGATATAATAATCATGAATTTCCGTCTACCAACCAATAAAGACGAATTAAGGAGTTTCCTGGATCACCTATCTAGGGAAACTCATAGCAGATCTAGCTGATCATAAGTATACGCTCAGGGATGTAATAAGAAAATATGTGAAGTTCGGTTGGGGTCAGTGGGTAGATGAAGCGTTTGTAAAACTTAAAAAACAACTGAACAGGACTCCACCGTTATCATATTTTGACCAAAAAGGCGAGCTCACTTATAGATGGCGAGAAACCAGCGGCCCTCAGAGCGGAATTACTGCAATTTAGCGACAATATGTTATAAGTCATATCGTTCGCGAGCAAAAATCTATCTGATACTGAACGTATACAAACAGAAAAGGAAAGTCTTGCATTGGTGTTGGGCTTCGAACACTTCTACTATTATCTGAGGGACATCGAGTTTGAATTATCAATTATCAAACAAACAACAAGCCTCTGGAAAAATTTTCAAATCTCGGAAAGAACGATAGGTGTTAAGCCTTCAGTCATCTATATTTAAAATAATTTATCAGGCTTGTAAATATAACATCGTCGATTCATTATCCAGATTATGCAAACTTGAACATATTACGTCTTTCGATCAACAAACTGAAATCAATATACGCCCAATAATCAAAGAAGCCATCCCATGAGTAGGGTCAATTTTTGAAATCGTAGAGAACAACTGGTTCGATTTTGAAGTAATGGAAGCGGTTGAAAGCATGAAAATAATTCATGGACATTGACTACATCCAATCGATATTTTCCGTCCCACTGGCGTTTTTCCAGAAGGACCGTTGTTATGACTGGCAATGGATCTGTTAGAACCATTAAAACACAATGATTTCATATTTATGGCCATTGACTATTATTCGAGGTAGCAAGAAGTAAAATTTCTAAAGAAAATTACGTTAAATAGGATAATCCATTTTCTGGTTGAGGTGTCACAACAAATATTGACCGTCAGTTTGTCAGTGACGAGTTTAGAAGATGGTGTACTAACAAAAGTATCAAAATCATGACGTCTCCATCCAAACGTTGAAGTAGAGATTATGAATAGTCCCATTGTCAAAAACCCGCGAATAACTCATAGTAATGGAGCGAACTAAAAGAAATTCCAAAGTTCCTGCTTATGTACAATGTCAGCCCTAATGGTACAACTGGGAAAGATCCAGCGGAACTGCTGTTCAAACGAGTAATTCGAGATGAAATACCATATATATTTTATGTCGTTAAAAACGTTTGAGATGCGGAAGGTACTACTTAGACTTAGGCGGACAAGTATCGCGGTACAGAGCAATCTGCTAATATTTCATTAGGTTTTCTAAACAAATATGACTTTGTTGATCTTCCAATCATTGCATTTAGTTAGTACCCACGGTGACTTGGTTTTTGGAGGGATTGGGACTGAAATATTTTTATCAAATGACGGATGAACGAATCAAAATGCGTAGCCTTTATGAGTGTTCATGCCACACACATACACATTTAAGGAAATACAATTAAATGCAGGAATTCTTTTGCAGGGTTAGGGGGTGGGGAAAAAATGTGTATTAACACAGAATTATTGGAACGCTTTGTATTTTGTATGCTTCTTCTTACTGCATGTTGCAGTGGTCTCTTGCCATTGGCTGAACCAGTATCTAGGCCTACTTTTTCCAAATTCTTTTCCGATTTCGAAAACATTTTCGTTTCGACGAAGGCTCGCAGATCGGACATTTTGACACGTTTCTTTTTCTCACTGCCGCGTCGCTCAGCTGTGGGTGATGCTTCTTCTGTAAGGAAAGGGAATTGAATTTTGGATTTTCTTCTTGAAAAAGTCTCTTTAGTTAGAACTCACCTGCCAAACATGCTGTAATAGATGGTTCTGGTATCTCAATATAATCCTTGTTTATGGAACTTCCGGGACTATCACGATTATTACTATTCGGTCCTTGATAAAGAGAAATTTCGATATGTGGTATTGGCAAGGAATTGGATCGTTTTCGTGGCTGATTTATGGATATGGCAGCTTCTTCGCCAATTTCACTTAATCTGAAAAAAAAAAAAAAAAAACAAATTCAATCCGTAAAAATGTTTAAAATTGAAAGAAAATCCATAAAAGTTATGTAACAAACTGGGGTCCAATTGTCTTCATCTTCACATACCGGACTTTGCTCTGTTCCAAAATCTACAATAATCTCATTATTTTCGATATCATAAAGGTAAAATGTGTTATTGTAGTAACATTTTTACACTCTTGCAGAATGTGGAGCAGAGCACTTGGATTTTTCAACGGAATACATACGACTGAAAGTGAGGTTTGATTTTTCATAAGAAAAGCAATATACCTCAGAAAGCGAGAATTGATTTATTTGAAGAAAACAACTTTAGAACCTTACCTATTATACAAATATTGCAAACTCCAAAATATGCCCTCCTCCTGCCAGTGTGATATAAATAGACAACGCATTACGCCCACATCCAAAAAGGTGGCTGCGGATACATCAGCATTAACACTCTCCGATTTATCCGATTCCGTTTCCCTTTCCATTGAGGCGCTGCGTTTTTCCTTCATCGAAGCTCCACGCATCAACTCCTGTTGATCAAATTCAAATTTCGTCGATGGCTTATCCTTATCCCTTGAGTGTATCGACTGGCGGCTACCACGACGACTTTGCGGCTGTTGTTGTGTCAGCAGGCTAGCATCGGCCTACAATGCCACATGTCATGTAAAAGAAAATGGAGAAATTTAGGAAAAATCGTATTCCATGGGTTCGAAAGTGATTAAGCATTTAACAATTACAGTAAAAAATGAATTGTCCATTAAATGGGAAGCAGAAGGTAAACGAAAAATAACAACACGTTCATCTTCAACACTGGATGCTTCTTCGGGTATGGTTTCGGGGAAAAATTCCTTGGGCGATGACACCCAAGAGCTCTAAAAACATTTAATATTCCAAAAAAAAAAAAAAAAAAACAATAGGTTATCGAAAGGAAACGAAAAACAAAAATACAAACATTCATATTGAAATTACACACATAGAAGAAGAATTTTGTTTTTTATATATTTTTTTAATAGAACAGCTTTTAGGCTTTAGCTATGGCAGGATATTTCAGTTATGTGGCACGTACCTCTTCATCTTGCCGTGTAGTGTGATCGGAGCCGGCACTTTGTGGTGAATCCGCCTTGGGCGACATGGCATCAACGCTTAGGGATTGTTTGCCTAGAAAGGGAGGGAGGAAGAGTGTAAGACATCATTTATGAGTGAATGAACTTGTGGAGGTTATATTTAATAGAGGTATTTTTAGGTTTTTAGAAGAATTCTTTCAAATATAAGTCTTATCTGCGTGGATCTTATCTGCGTAAAAGACATTATGTACATGACGTCCTCTGGGCAAAAGGCCTTTTGGCGTCTACTCCTGCAGAAGATCTTTTGGAGGTCTTCTCTGGGCAGAGGATCTTCCTAGCGTCTTCTCTGAATAAAAGTCATTCCAATATTATCTTTCAATAGAAGAACTCCCGAGGGTCTTCCCTGCGAAGAAAATCTCCCGGGGACTCTTCTTCGTAAAGGATCTTCCAAGGGTTCTTTTCTGTATATACAAAATACTGAGGTTCTTCTCTTTTTAGAAAACCTTAAAAAGCCAAAGAAGACCTGTAGGTCTTCTGTGGGTAGAGACCTTCAGAGGGTCTTCTCTGAGTAAAGGAAGTTTAGGAAGTCTTCTCTGCGTAAAAGACTTTCCGAGTGCCTTAGAAATACTACCAGGGTCGTCCCTTCTTAGAAAGAAGATCTTTTGGAGGTCTTCTCTGTACTGAAGACTGTCGGTAGGTCTTCTCTGGGCAGAGGATCTTCCTAGGGTCTTCTCTGAATAGAAGTCCTTCCAATGTTATCTTTGAATATAAGAACTCCCGAGGGTCTTCCCTGTGCAGAAAACATCTCGGGGGACTCTTCTTCGCAAAAGATCTTCCCCAGGGTCTTTTCTGCATATAAGAGCTACCGAGGTTCTTCTCTTCATAGAGAAACTTCAAAAAAGACCACTAGAGGTTCTTTTCAGCCCAGAAAAACTTCTGAGGGTCTTCTCTACGTAGAAGTCCCGCTATAAACACCTTTAGAAGGTCTTCCGTTCGTGGAGTCTTCCCGATAGTCTTCCTTGTACAGGAGACATCCTGAAGGTCTTCTCTGTATAACAGATCTTCCAAGAGTTATTTCCGCGTAGAAAATCTAACAAGGCCCCTCTTTGAAAATCTTAAAAGAGACCTTTCGAGGGTCTTCTTAGAACAGAAGAACCTTCGAAGATTATTTATGCCTAAAAGACCTATTGATTGTCTTCTCTGCCTAGAAGAACTCCCCTTCTAAGCAAACCTTTGAAGCAGACCTTCCCTGCGTAAAAGACCTGCCGAAGATCTAGAAGGTTTAGAACACCTTTTAAGAGTCTTCTATGCGTGAAAGACCTTCTGGGGGTCTAAGTTGAAGACATGGAAATAATACTTCCTAAGGGTCTTCTCTTCACTAAAAGAAGGGAAGTTTTATTTGTCCAGAAAACTTTTTGGAGGTTTTGTCTGTGCAGAACATCTTCTGTACAAGAGACCTTCTGGAGAAATTATCTGTGTAGAAGATTTTCTGGGAATCTTATCCGTACAGAAGACTTTCCAGAGAATACCTTCAGGAGATCTTCTCTGTGTATAAGACCTTCTGGTGGTCTTCTATGTGTAGGAAACCATTTGGAGGACTTATCTGTATGTATAGAAGACCCTTAGAAAGTTTTATCTCTGTGTACAAAAATTTTCTAGAGGTCTTCCTTACATAGACCATCTTCTCTGTGTAGTGGATCTTCTGGAGTCCTTCAGAAGGTATTTAGTGTATACAAAAGTATCTGTCGGTCTTTTGTATGTAGAGGAGTTTAAGTCTTATATGTTTAAAAACCTTCGGGGGTCTTTAGTGTATAGAAGACGTCATCTTTGGAAGTCTTTTCTGTCAAAAAGACCTTTCGGATGACTTCTCTATATACATAAATTATTTGAAGTTTTTAAGCACAGGAGACCTTCTCTAGGCCATCACTGTTTAGAAGACCGTCCATTACTTACGTCCGGTAAAAACATCTGTTGATCCTTTCGGTGTGGGAGCACACAACAAATTGCGTGCTTTTGGCTTCACCGGAGCAGTGAAGCAGGGAGCTCCTGGGGCACGATTATCCCACATGCCTTGCCACAATTTTATGCCATTTTCCAAGCGGCAATTTTGGAAATCCGATTCTTTCAAATGATGGATTATGGGGGCAAAGAGATAGACAAAGAGCTGAAAGACATTAATCCACTTTTTCATTGACCTCCAGCAAATTACTCTTCACAGACTTACCGTAATTGTGGGTACAGAAAATAAATATTGTTCCATTGACTTGCCCTTGTGATCACCATCGGTGACCAAGCCACCACCGCCGCCGCCAACCAAACCACCTTCATCACCGGCACATTCCTCGGCGGCATAGAGTAAAATCCATTGCATGGCATACAACAATGTTGTCTCAATTTGTCCTATGGCTTGCATGTCCTTGACCCGGTTGTGCAGCAAGGCCGATACACAATGCATGACATGTGGCAAGGCGGCCTGCAGTAGACGCCAACGTGGTATGGCAGCCAGGCCATCGGTCAGCGAAGGTGACAGACCGAATTGTATATTCAGGACAACGACTTTTTCAAAGGACTAAACGAGTGTTAAAAAAGAAAATATAGTTTTTGAAATAAAATCGAGAGAAATATAGAGAAAATGTTAATCTTACCTTACATGCTCCCTTCGATTCCTATTGTCCAAAATGTTTTCAGCAAAATAATGTATAATAAATTTAATTATTTTTTATTTTTTTAATTCTTTTAAAATAAGTCTATGAATGGTGGGAGGATTTGGAGTAATTTAAACACAAATATAAGAAAACATTTAACATCAAACATAAAAAAATTAAACATCAAAAAAGTTTACTATTCACAAGAACATAGAAGGAAATGGGGGTGTGTGTATAAAACAGAATAAAATATTATGTACAAAAGTTCAATTTAATTCAGTGGTGAGCAGTGTGGTATAAAAAACATAAAGGAGATTAGAAATTTGCTTAAAAATTATAAAATCCATATCCGCGGTGACTGAAAATTGAAATTGTTCTTTTATAATTAAAGATTTGTTTCAACACATTCATGGTAGTATGATTTTTATATCTTCCTCGAAATAATTTGCTTAGCCATGTCCATCTGTGGAGATCACTCTAGCTTCCGAACGAAATGAAGTAGGTTGATAACATTATATTCACATCTATTTTAGGTCCGTATAATTTTTGGTATTGAAAATGAGCCATATTGATTTTTCAGATATATATTTTTTTATTAGCAGTTTGTATTTTCAATCGGTAGGACTGTCCACATAGATCCATGTTTTGGTATAGTCCATATATTATGAAGACTTTAACCTCACGGAATAATTTCAAAGTTGGTACTAAGTGTTCAATAATTTCCGATCCGGATCATGAAATCAGTCTTGGTGCTTAGGCGTGTGATAAGACTGTTTTTTTTTTTTTTGGAAATTCGTACTAAAAGACTACGAAAAGAGAGAGTCTCTGGTGGAGTGCGTGATATATGTAGTAAAAAGTTCGTGGAAATTCTAACTTTCAGGTTACGTAAAGTTCTGAAATTGTACCAAATTTCTAAAATGTTACCATTTGGTATTATGTAATCGGATAGAGGTAAAACTTAAAATTTGATAGAGGAATAAAGGTTGAAAAGTAAGTTTAATATACGAAGGTTGTTTTGGAAATGTGTACTAAGTCTGCGAACTGTACAAAATAGTACTAAATTTGAAACATTTAGACTTAGTGTGAACGGATGTAGCTCAAATTTTGAAACTTTGTATTGGAGCTCCTTTTGGTAATAGGTTTGTACTTAAGTTATGGTTTTGGAAATGTGTACTCCAAGTGCATCAAAAGTACTAAATAGTACTACATTTGGTACGATTTGGTACTTATAGTACTTGAACTCTAAAATTTTGTATAAAGGTCGCTGTTCATGTGTAGCCTTGACACATGGAGGTGCTTTCGAAGAATGTGTATCATAATTGTACGAAATGTACTGAATGGTACTACGTTTGGTATTGTGTGAAGGAATAGAGATGCAATTCTGAAATTCGATACTGCGTTACAGGTGGTTCCAAAACTACCTCCATATCTACGAAAAGTAATAAATAATACCAAAATTGGCATTGGATGAAGGAATAGAGTTGAAACACTGAAATTTGATATAGATTTAAGTTTTGGAGTCTTTGGTTAATATATGGAGGTGGTTTTGTAAATGTGTACTATAATTGTTCAGTGGTACTAAATTGGGCATTTGTTGAAGCGATAGAGCTGAAATCCCGAAATTCAATATTGACGTATCTTTTGGTGTCTGGAATTGAGATATGGAGTTTGTTTTGGAACATTGTACGAAAAGTACTAAATAATACCAAAATTGGCATTGGATGAAGGAATAGAGTTGAAATACTGTGGTTAATATATGGAGGTGGTTTTGTAAATGTGTACTATAATTGTTCGAAAAGTACTCAGTGGTACTAAATTAGGCATTTGGTGAAGGGATAGAGCTGGAATCCCAAAGTTTAATATTGACGTCTCTGTTGGTATCTGGAATTGTGATATAGAAGGGGTTTCGGAAATGTGTACTATAGTTGTACGAAAAGTACCAAATTGTACTAAATTCGGTATTGAGTGAGGGGATAAAGATAAAAAATAAGAAATTTGATGTTCAGATTTTTTATGGGGCCTGAGTTTGATATTTGGAAATGCGTCCTATAATTGTACGAAAAGTACTAAATGGTACTAAATTTGGTACTGGAATCCTCAATTGGGCTGTAATCCTCAAATTTGATATTGAGGTCTCTGTTGGTATCTAAAATTGAGATATAGAGGTGATTTTGAAAATGTGCACTTTATTTGTTCGGAAAGTACTAAATAAAACTAAATTTGGAGAAGGGATAGAGCTGAAATTGTGAAATTGAATATTGTGATTACTGCTGTGATAGGATTGAGATATTTTGCAAATGAGTACTACAATTATTCGAAATTATACGATTTGGTATTGAGCGAATTAAAATCCCGAAATTTGAGCTGAGGTCTGTGTTGGTATCTCAAGTTGAGATCCGGTAGTGGTTTTGTAAACGCGTACTATATAATTATTCGAAATATAGTAAATGGTACTAATTTTGGATCACTTTTTGTGTCTAGGATGGAGAGACGTAGTTTTTTTGGAATATGTGTACTAAATGTTACTAAATTTGGTATTGGGTGAAGGCATAGAGATAGATATGGCTAAATCGGCCTAGCAAATCGGTATTACTTTTTTAGATCCCAAATTTCAAGGTTTGTTCCTGGAGTCAGGAGTAGGATTAAAATGGGAGCCTTTAATTTTTGGAAATAATCACAAAATACAAAAAAAAAAAACTGATTTTGCAGTCGCTCCAATGGTCACATAGACGAATTGACGCGGCCATTAGTTAGAGTTTAGGTCAGGGTAGATGCCTTCCATTTTGGATGGTCATCGGATAATATTTAATATTTATTTTAAGAAGTAGACCATATCATTTATTTGTAATTCTTGGAGAAAACGCAAATAAATAAAAAGCGTACTTCTCATCTTAACATTTAAGCGTGACATTTGGCTGAATATATTTGGGAATCTAAATTTTCAAATATGTTTTTTTATACTTATTGTGCCTCCGTTCTGAAACCGTTGGAAACCATCTGGCATGACTATATGACATATGGAGAATTGCTTACTTGTTTGAACACTTAAAGAAAATAATATAATTAAATAAAATTCAAAGTAAACCGAATAATAAAAACCAGTGATGGGTGTGTGTTTTGGATGGTGGTGATGATGATGAAAGTTATTCTTTCATTTCGGGTAATTATCTTTTTTTTTTGGGGTTTACCGCTGAAATGGCAACTTACATGGTGTCCCGGTGCATGTTGACAAAACTACATCAAACGTTATGTAAGACAGACACAAAAAATATTAAACTGATTTATTTTGTGTTTTGTTTGTTTTTTAAGTATTTTTTAAACGAAACTGGTGTTATAAATTTTGTTAAACGTTTTTTTTAATTTAATATTTTGTATTAGAAAAAGTTAGTCTCGTTTATTAAATTTTTGTTTTAAGCAACGAAAAACGTGGATAAATCAAAAAATATTAGACAATAATAAAACACTGAATATGGATAGTTAGACAAAATTAATACATTAAAGGCTGTTTTATAAGAAACAATTTACTTTTTATGGATGTTATTTTTCATTCAAATATTCCTAAAATTTAACAATGCTTGATAGTCCCTAAAACTGTTTACTAGAAAAATCTCAGAATATTTTGCCTGATACTGCTTAACCAAATTTTAGAAACTCTAAGATAATAGCCCAGATTGTTCCTGAAATATATTTTTATTAAAATATTCTTAAAAATGTATTATTAATAAATATTCTCCAGTCAATCTTGATGCGTAGACGTGAGATATGTATGGGTTTTTCGAATTTGTTCTAAAAGTGTACGAAAAGTACTAACACTTGAAATCTTAAATTTGGTATTAGGGTCTCCGCTCATGTGAAGCCTGGACGTATGGAGGTGTTTATGGAAATGTGTACTATAATTGTATGAAACGTTCTAAATAGTATTAATTTGATATTGGCTGATGGAATAGAGATATAACCATAAGTTCAATATTTACAGAGTGAGATAAAAAACTGCAACCAACTTCAGACTGCTGTCATTTCTAAGCCACTCGTCCGACAGCTGTTAAAATTATTCCCGTGACAGCTAATTATATTATTTACAAGCGAACAAAAGCATTTTGGTGAGAATTTTCAGAAAAAAATTATTCGTGATGGAATTCAAGGGTCATAGTGTGATTTCTTTATATTTGGCTGGAAAACCACAAGTGGCTATCGTTAGAGCACTCCTGCATTTAAAAGTGAATAACTTACACCGCAACGGAAAGAAAATAGACTCAAAAGAGCTAAAGAGTTGCTTAGCTTGACCGAAAGTTGTGAACTGCCGAATTTGGTTTTCTCCGATGAGAAAACATTCGTTGTGCAGCAGTTTGTAAACAGACAAAATGATCGTTTTCACTTGCCAAAGAGGTCAGCTGAAAAAGCGCCGGCTATGGTGATGGTGTGGGCAGCCATAAAAGCCGATGGTCGCTCTCCGCTCGTATTAATCGCGAAATGGGTGGAGGGTGTATTAAAGCCTTGGGCACGCAAACAGTTTGGCCGCAGACCTTGGACATTCAAACAGGACTCAGCACAATCGCACTAAGCACGCGCCTCCCAAGAATGGTTACAAAATAAGGTTCCTCACTTAATTTCCAGCGCACAATGGCCACCAAAATCTTCGGATACCAATCCGTTGGACTATTGTGGCTGAAGTATTTTGGAAAGCAAGGTTGGCACTGAAAAATACCAAAGTGTCGATCACCTCAAGCAAGCGCTTCGTCGGGAATGGGCCAAAATACCGCAGAGCAAACATTCTGGCATCTTGGACGGTTTCATTGGCCGTTTGAAGGCCATAATTCGTGCCAAAGGTTACCAATTCGAAAAGATCTAAACTTATCCTAAAATTTGATGCAATTTTTTGCTTTCATTTAATAAAATTAAAAAAAAAAATAAATTATCTCGGTCGACTTTGTTGCAGTTTTTTTATCTCACCCTTTATAGTACTTATGTTATATGTGTTTGCGAATTGGCGGAGGTTTGAAAATTCGTCCTGTATTTGTACGAAAAATACTTAATGGTGCATAATGAGCCCCTAAAAAGGCCAAACACTAGCTCTTGCAACGAATCTAGAATTTTAAAGTTGGTTTTTCGCTGCTAGTACGGGAATAGTACACTTGCTTGCTTACACTCAGTTTTTAAATTTCTTGATTATACACCTTATTGTCCTTCAGAAATATTACCAAAGCTTAAACCTTCAGAAAAAATTTTTAAAAAATCCTATCATTATTTTTTTAATACTTTAAATAATCTCAACTATAAACATTACAGTTATTCAGAAGATATTCCAATTACTAACCTGACTGTTCTTTAGAAAATATTCTTAAAAAATCTGCGACTATAAGCCTAATAGTCCTCAAGAAAATGCGATCGGTCCCTCTCAAAAATATATTCTTATTATTATTTTTTTTTATACCCTACACCACAAGGTGGTCAGGGTATTATGTCTTTGTGGATTTGTTTGTAACAGTATGTATTTTTGTAAACAAAGTACAGTTCGTATTTATTGCCCGATCCAGATGAAATTTTACACAAATCATTTGTTTGGCCCAAGGACGAACCCTATTGAAATTGGAGATAATCGGTCAAAATTTAGATATAGTTACCATATATATCTTCGTCTGATTTGCCTTTTATTGTGGACCAAACGTGTAATATTAGCTCGAATAGTATGGAATTTTGCATATACAACCAAATTAGGCCTGTAAATAAGTATGCCAAAATTGATCTAAATCGGTTCAGATATAGCTATAGCTCCCATATATATTGTTCATCCGATTTGTTATTTTTGTCCTCCGCAACCGTAATATGCACTCTGTAACAACAATATTTGGGGAAATATATCAAATACAGCTCAGAAATACATCTGCTAAATTTTATCGAGATCAGTTCAGATTTGGATATAGCTCCCATATATAACTTCGTCCGATTTGCACCAAACGTTTAATATTTGCCCAAATTGGATGAAATTTGGCACTTACGACCGAATTGAGTATAGAAGCTAGTATGTCAAATTAGGTGAAGATCGGTTCAGATACAACTATAGCTCCCATATATACTGTTCATCCGATTTGTCATATTTGTTACCCACAGCCGTAATATGCACTCCGTAACAACGATATTCAGGGAAATATATCGAATACAGCTCAGAAATATCTTTGCCAAATTTTATCGAGATCGGTTCCGATTTGAATATAGCTTCCATATATATTTTTATCCGATTTCAAATTAATTGTGCACCAAATGTGCAATACAATTCCGAATTTAAAAGATACAAATGCTTAGGCATATTTAGTCCTTTAAACTTTAAATAATAATTATAAACATAGCGTGTTGAATTGAATTATCCCATAAAAACTTTTAATTGTTATGATCATAAAAAACCATTTTATTTTTTTCTAAAATCCACAAATAGTGTATTCACAGTATAAAACTTCGTAAACTTAGATTTGGAAACTTTTACCGTATAAAACTGCCTTATAATTATATTAATTTAAGAAAAGAAAAAAATAATAAACATAAATAGCCGTATTTACAGCACATTGTTTTATAGAAATGTGTTTTCTGTCAAAGTCAATATTTATGTATGTACAATAACAGTTAGCTTAAATCACAATTAATTTTATTTTTCATTCATTTTTTTTTTTTGATTATTCAATTATAAAGTCATGTTTTTTTTTTCAAAAATTTTCACTTACCATACAACTGGCCTCATGCAGCTTTCCCAGCTTTGGCCTTATGAAGGGTGCAATCTGTTGCCAGAGGAAAGTCTGTACCGAAACGGGTAATCCCAAATCCTGTAAGCCATCATCCTGATCGATATCGAATTCATCGTTATTATTCGAATGATTATTGTTATTCGTTGTTGATGTATTGGTGACCATGTTTTTGCTTGTTGAGACTTTGGTGATTTACTTTAGAAAATCTTTTCGATTCCAACTCGGATGTTTGTCATATTAATTTGCATGATTTCAATTAGGGATCTGCAAAAGAGAATATTCTTTCGTTGATATTTGACTATCAATAAGTCAGGCATTGTTATTATTGGATCTGCTGGTGGGTATTAAATTTGGTATTGTTGATCACTAATAGTGTGTAGGACTCAGAATTGAAGGTGGTTATGGAAATACGTACTGAAATGTATTAAATTTGTTTTTTTTTTTGTTTGGTAAGGGATTGAGTTGGAAGTCTAAAATTTGGCATAAGGATCACTTTTGGTTGATACATTCCAGTGGATTTGGAAATACGTACTAAAAAGTACAATAAGTACAGATTAGTATCAAATTTGGTATTTGGGTAAAGGATGGAGATGGAAATCCGAAATTTGGAGTGAAAGTCTTTGATATTGTGTAGGATAGACAAAGTAAAGGGTTTTCGAAATTCTAAAAATACGTGCACCAAAATACTAAAATTTACTAAGGTTTGTACTCTTTGGAATTATGTGAACGGATAGTGGTAAAATCTTGAAATTTGGTATAACAATCAATTTTTGGATGTGGGGTCGATGCAAGGATATGGTTTTGTAAATGTGTAATAAGTGTAAGAACTGTACTAAATTTGGTACAATTCTGTTTTGGGTGAACCGAATAAGCTGGTAATTTGAGATATTGGTATTGGCGTCCCTGTTGAAAATGTGCACGAAAAGTAGATAATATTACTATATTTGGTATTAGGTGGACAGATAGTGCTTGAACCCAAAATTTGGTATTAGGGTCGCTGTTCAAGTGTAGCCTGGGCATATGGTGATTGTTTTTAAAATGTGCTCTATTATTGTACTAAAAATACTGAATGGTACTATATTTGGTATTGGGTGAAAGGGTGCATATAAAATTCTGAAATTTGATATTAAGCTCTCTCTTGGTAGCTGGAATTTAGATATGGAGATGGTTTTGGGAATGTGTACTATAAATGTAAGAAAAGTACTAAATGGTACTAACTTTGGTATTGGATGAAAGAATAGAGCTGAAATCTTGAAATTTGATATAGATGTCATTGTTAAGATATTTGATTTGATATAGATGACTGTGGTTAAGATATAAATGTGGTTTTGGAAATGTGTACTATAATTCTTCGAAAAGTACCAACAGTGCCCTCAATATCAAATTTTAGAATTTCAATACCAAATTTAGTAAAATTTAGTACGCATATCCAAAGCAATCTACCTCTCTCCATTCTAGACACATGTTACTGGTGCTTTGGATATGCGTACTAAATTTTATTAAATTTGGTATTGAAATTCTATCTTTTAATATTGAAATTTGACAATTTTCTGTCATAGGTTGTCATTACGAACTTCAAATACCAAATTTGAAACAATTCCGGTGAATAATGTCGCTAAAATCATCAAAATGCCGAACATCGGGAGGTACCGTTATATTGGTCTATTTGAAGGCGTCTATTTTCTGTATTAGACTGTAGTATCCATTACGAACTTCATATATCAAATTTGAAAGAATTCCGGCGAATTACATCGCTAAAATCATCAAAGTGCCGAAAATTCCGTTGAAAAATGTTACTAAAATCGCCAAAATACAAAATATCGGGCGGTACTGTTATATGGGGGCTATACCAAAACGTGGACCTACATGGCTCATTTTCAATACAAAAGTCCTGCAGACATAATATACATTTGAGTAAAATTTTATCAACATACTTCATTTTGTTCGGACGATATCGGGGTCTAAAATGTATATTTCGAGGTGTTACAAACAGAATGACAAACTTAATATACCCTCCATACTATGGTGGAGGGTATAAAATTAAGAGAACTGAAGTGGATTAAGGACTTTGTCTTTCCTTTGTCTTTATACCAAATAATTGATACACAAACTAAAGTTTTTCACTTCTCATTCCAATATGTCCTACCATTTGATGAATGGCTAACAAAAAAAAAAAAGTCCATTTGATATATTACCTCTTTTCAAATTAAGCGATTTCAGGATATTTGTATTTCCTTGCGTGCCTGACAAAATGCTATTAAAACAAAAGTGATTTGTTCAACTAATCACAATGGCTAATAAAAATGTTTCAGCAATTTAAAAGTTAAACGCAAACCTAATTCTGAAACCTATCCCCACAATTTCAATCAGACGGGTATGTAGTTGTGAGGTAAACATTCCACCAATGTAATATAGGATTGTTGTTGTGTAGAGACCGGCTAATTGAAATGGTAAGGATGGAGAAAGAGGGAGGGAGCAACAAGTGTTTGCGTGTTTTCACGCTCAAACATATTTCAAATAAATTGAAAGTTAAATGTTTGTGAGGATGTTAAAAGGAAATAGTAAATGCAGGGTGGGTTAGAAATAGGAAGTGATGAATGAAAGCATGTGATTTGGTAATACTATAATAGTAACCGGCTTTTAAGGGGGTCTATGATAGTTGAAACAAATGTTAAGATTCTGTTTATATATATCTTTCCCGTCAGCTGTAATATATTTACTGAGTTGTTGCTCAGATGCTCAAATGCTCAGATAATATTATGATAATCCCTCATCATCTTAAAGAGCTGCACCTATGCGCAGAGAGAAAACTCAGCATCCCAGCCACTCTCAGCTGTTCCACAATGTTTGTAAACAAATATTCCAGAACGGAGGAATAATTTTACGTTGCGGTTTCCAAAACAACAGCAGCGTTTACCCATATTTTCGTGCATATATGTATGTATGTATATACATATGTATGTCCATATTGAATTTTGGGTACCGCGTATTTGTAATAAATAATACATTTTTGGAAAAATATGGTTCAGATAAATACATTTTTGTGAAAAACTGAAAGTTTAGTAATTTCTCTCATCATCTGGAAGAGAAGCATCGCATGCGCAGAGCAAAAAATTCAGCATCACAACAATTATCAGCTGTTACTCAATGTTTGTAAGCAACTCCCTAAAAAAGATGAAATGTTTCAAGCTTCTATTGAAAGTTAAATGCTTAATATGTATATTAAAGGTTCAATAAATAGTTAATGTGTATTTTTGGAACTTCACGTTTACAGCTAAAACATGAAATCTGGCCAGTAAATCACTGCGGGAAATGAGGAAGAGATCTTAAAAATTGTAATAACGCATAAATTGTCCACCTATTCAATTTTTAAAATTGTACTTTTGGGAAATAAAGGGGAAACCAGAAAATTCCATCATTGTTAGAAAAAAAAATAATTAAAAAAATAAAATAATTTCTCGTTAGACAGAAAGTTTTTCGGTTCAATAAAGTAATGATATTTTTGTTTAAATACATAGTATCGATAAAACCCTTCAGATTCTAGGATTACTTTTGAATAGATGGATCAGCATAGAGCTTTTAAAACATTTGGGTATTTCTTTAAATCGACATTTTTGTAAAATTCAATGAGAATTTCACAAAGCAAGCTATGAGCGGCATTTTTGTAAATTTTTTAGGATATACCATTTTGTCCTGGCGCCTTTTTATACCCTCCACCATAGTATGGTTTGTAACACCTCGAAATATATATATTAGACCCCACAAAGTATATATATTCTTGATCAGCATAAAATTTTATGTCGATTTAGCGATGTCCTTCTGTGGAAATAACTCTAGCTTCCGAAAAAAATGAAAAAGGTTGATAAAATTTTACTCAAATGTATAAAATGACTGCAGGACTTTTGGTATTGAAGAGTTCGTCATGTAGGTCCACGTTTTGGTATAGCCCCCATATGATTGTGATTTAAGCTAAATTTGGTATTTGAAGTTCGTTAAGGATACTACAGCCTAAGACAGAAAATTGTCTGTAAAGGATTATGACAAAAGTTGCCTATGCAGGTCCACGTCTTCGTATAGACCCTAATATAACGCCTACATTCGGTATTTTTACGATTTTAACAAAATTTTTAACGGATTTTATTTTTTTTTGAAAATTGCCAAATTCGTTGCATATGGTGGTATTGAAAGTTCGGCCCGGCTGAACTTACAGCTTTTTTTCTTGTTATTCTTAGCCTAATACCATTGCATAGGCGATATGGGTCAATGCTTCTTCAAATTAGTTTTTGTACCAAATTTGGTCACTCATGCCGAATTTCATTGGAATCGGACATAGGTATCGTGTTTGGCGCATCAAATATGTGAAGTCTACCGAATATATATTTTATAGCTATATCATTGAAATTAGAGATACATAGCATGTTTGGTGCATCAAATACATGAAATTGGCCGAAAATGTATATGGGAGCTATATCCAAATTTGAAGCGATTTCAATATAATTTGCCAAATTTATTTTTGTTCCAAATTCCGTTACGCATTCCAAATTTTTAGACTGTTTCTGTAAAAAATCTAAATTTTTGGGAGGTACCTCCGATTTTGATGTTACATCTCCAGTTATAAGTGGAATTTTAAAATTTTATATAGCCTATGTGTTAATTTAATTTATCATGCAAGTTTTACTCATTTATTTGGTAATAGAAACGATTTTTGAGAAATAAATTGTGTAAATAGTACTCTGTAGTACTATATTACAGGGTCTTGAACACAACATTTATGTCAATGATATAAAATTGACTATCACTATGTACTTCCCGATTACTCTTTTTTTAAATTCGCACACCAGAAGCAATGCTTATATCAAATTTCTAAATTCTAGATCTACCCAGCGAATATAGTACTTTTCATACACTTTTGAATCGAAACCTCCTTTGGACTGCAAGTGTTGCTAACTCTTTGTATAGTACAATATAGTATTATATTGCAAGTCCGCACATTAACGGTAGTGCTCGTACTAAATTTAAAAATGATATATCCACCCAGCAGCAATGGTACCAAACTTAGTACTCTCCTTTTCCCATTTATCTATTGTCCATCCAATGCGAACAGCTTATTCAGTAGTTATGGTACCGTGATGGTTAGTTTATCATAGTCAAACCTGCATATAACAAGTAAAAAATATATTATTTGCGGCCGGATCGAACTTTCTATCAAAGACCTAAAATGGTAAAGACTAGACAAAATGCATTTTGAGCAAAAGGTTTGTGTCTGCAATACATAGAGTAACAGCTCATGGCAGAGACGTGTTAATATAAAAACCACAATTACAAAAACGAAAAACAAATCAAAATTTGAAAAATTCAAAATTTTGGTTTCAAAATTTTATACTATAAGCCTTTCCAAAAATTTGAATATTGCCTTAGCGGTTTAAATAAGTTAACATTGGTAACTATGTTGTTATGATATCGTAACAACAGAGGTATTTGCACAGGGTTGCCATATTTTGACTCTGTCTTGTCCTATCTTTACACTTCTATGTCTTTGCCCTAGGTCTCTTTGCACCAAATCCATTTCAGGGCATTTGGAGTCGATCTAGGGGTGTACGTCTGTTTGTCTATCCGTCTGTCTGACTGGTGCACACGATAACTCTCGAAGGAAATATCCGATTTGGTCCAAACTTGATACATCGTAATATTATGCTCAAACTTAGAACGAGTTCGTAGGTGGGCAGCATCGGATCACTCCTTTGGTAACTCACCCACAAAAGGTCAATATTTTCAAAGAAAATATTTTACCTCATAGAAAGAAAAAGAATCATTCGATTTTGTGCAAACTTAGCAAATCCCAATATTTTTGTCAGTGCTAGGGCTTCAAGTATGTACCTCCCCCACAAAGGGTGGACATTCGAATAGTTATAACTCTTAAAAAATGTGAAATAAGAGGCCGATTTTCTTCACATCCCATTTTTATCAGCACAATATTCGGCGTGAAAATGGGATATATCGGTTCACTCTGGTACCTCCCTCACAAATAATAATTATATATCTCATAAAATGTGAAAAAACATTCTTCAAATTTCACACAGCCCATGTGTGAATCCGTCTGTCAATGTATTTTTGTGAACAAAATGCAGGTCGCATTTATTGTCCGATTGAGATGAATTTTTCCAAATAATATTTGTTTGGCCCAAGGACGAAACCTATTGAAATTGGTGAGAATCGGTTCAAATTTAAATTTAGCTCCCCTACATATTTTCAACCGATTTCGGGTTATTGTGTACTAAATGGTCAATATCAGTCCAAATGAAATTTGGCACTTCCGACGGAATTCAGCATAGAAGCAAGTACATAAAATTTGGTGAAAAAAGTACATAAAATTTGGTTTCATCTGGTTTGGGGTTTAAGTACCTCACATTCGTAATATGCACTCCACAAGCATAATATTTGGTATCAGATAACTTATGGAGCTCAACAATACCTCTCCCGTGTAAATCTTTATCCAATATCAGGTTTATTGTGCAACAAATGTTAAATATCAGCCAATTCCGATTGAATTCATTCTAGAAATAAGTATTTCAAATTTGGTGAAAATCGGTTTACATATAGCTGTAGCTTCCATACATATGTTTTATCCGATTTTGTGTTATTGTCCCTCACATGCGTAATATGAACTCCACAACAATAATTTTTGGTATCAGATATCATACACAGCTCAGAAATCTGTGTTTAAAATGGTACTACATTTGGTACAATTTGGATGAACCAATAGAGCTGGAATCCAGAAATTTTGAATTAAGATTACTAATGAAATGAAAATTGTTTTTGAAATGCGTACTTATCTCTACTACGAGTATATGCTGCTAAAGTTGGCAGAATTCAAACAAACAAAAATAATCGACAAAGAGTTATGGGGCTAGCATAACAACGTGGACCTACATCTTTAATATGACAATAATCCGAACTGAGAACTCAAAATGAGAAATCAAATATTATGGCGAACTGTAATATGCGGTCTATGCAAAATAGTGGAACGAATTGGAAATTTTACAAAAAAAGATTTATATCCATCCGGAAATTCTTGCTATACCTTAAATCGCTTAAACAGGTCACGCCTATTTCATATATATTTTACAGTTTAACCATATTTTTCATACTAATTTCGGCAAATGTTGGTAAGAGTTTTTGGTAAGCAGAAGCCAACACTGCAAAAAAAAAAAACAAGTAAAAAAACATTAAGTTCGGCCGGGCCAAACTTTTAATACCCTCCACCTTAGGGTAAAGGAAACATTAGAAGAAACGTGGCAAAAACCATTAAAATGCCGAATATCGGGATGTACCGTTATATGGGGGCTCTACCAAATCGTGGACCTACACATGCAAGGTTCCGCCAACGGAGATAGAACCCATTATGACCTACATATACCAATTTTCAGACAAATACGTGAAAAAATATGGCAAAAATCATCAAATTACCGAATATCGGGAGGTACCGTTCTATGGCAGCTATACCAAAATGCGAACCTATAATTAAAATGACTCGCCACACGAACTGGGACCCATTATGACCTACAAATACCGATTTTCAGACAAATCCGTGAAAAAATGTGGCATAAATCATCAACATACCTAATATCGGGAGGTACCGTTATATGGGGGCAATACCAAAACGTGGACCTATACATACAATGTTTCGCCACACGAACTAGGACCCATTATGACCAACAAATACCAATTTTTAGACAAATCAGTAAAAAAATGTGGCAAAAACAATAAAAATACCTAATATCGGGAGGTACCGTTATATGGCAGCTATACCAAAATGCGAACCTATAATTAAAATGACTCGCCACACGAACTGGGACCCATTATGACCTACAAATACCAATTTTTAGACAAATCAGTAAAAAAATGTGGCAAAAATAATCAAAATACCGAATATCGGGAGCTACCTTTATATTGGGCTATACCAAAACGTGGAATTATACATGCAATGTTTTCCCATACGTACAGGGACCCGTTATGACCTACAAATACCAATTTTTAGACAAATCCGTGAAAAAATGTGGCAATAACCATCAAAATACCGAATATCGGGAGATACCGTTATATGTGGACTATACCAGAACGTGGACCGATATATTTCATTTTCAATACCAACCATCCTAGACACAATACAAATTGCTCTGCTAAATTTTGGCGCTCTACGTCAAATAATGTGGGCTGTATCGTGATTTCAACAGACAGACGGACAGACAGACAGACAGACGGGCAGACAGACGGACATCGTTAAATCGACTTAGAATTTTATGCTGATTATGAATATATATACTTTATGGGGTCTACGACGAATATTTAAGGATGTTACAAACGGAATGACAAAGTTAATATACCCTCCTTTCCAAGGTGGAGGGTATAAAAAAAACTCAATGTATGCTCACGATTTGGAAAACCCTCATATGATTTTAGCTATTTCCGGTTGTTTCAATGTTTCGGAGTAGCGCAGATATAAAGGTACCTTGACCACATTCACCAATCGATTTGGCTAAAAAATTGTATTTAGGATACTCTGGGGTAGAAGCAATCTCACAGAAACATTTCCAAAAGGGCATTTGTTTTAATATAGTCCTCACATAAATGTACCCCCAAGTCCAAGTTTCAAACCAATATGGGGGATTGGCAAATTCCAAATGCATGTGATGGTACTTGGTCAGAAAAGAAAATTTTGTATTCTATTGAATTTGTAAACCTCAAGAGAATATTGTTTGGGAACGTAGACTTGGACTTGGACGTCTGTAAGAGGTAAACTTCAAATTGTGGTAGAAACAAGTAGCACGAGACTGAACCATGTTTTCGCCATTAAATTATACTATGATGAAAAATATGGATTTTATGGGGTATCCAAAGCAGAATTTGTATGACAAACAAGTAAAAAAGAGGTAAGTTCGGCCGGGCCGAACTTTGAATACCCTCCACCATTTGGAATGAATTTGAAAATTTTCAAAAAAAAAAAAAAAAAAAATCAATTGAAAATTTTGTTAAAATCTTTAAAATACCTAATATCGGGGTATTTATATGGGGGATATACGTTATTGTGGACCTATAAAGACAAATCTATGTCTGGGGTAAAGTGCTCACAAAGTACTCCTTGTGTGGATTTTCAGACAATACCATTGGAAAATATAGCTAAAATTATCAAAATACCGCATATCGGGGGGTACCGTTATATGGGGGCTATACGATATCGTTAACCTATATAGAGAACTCTATGTCTGGGGGTAAAGTGCTCACAAAGAACTCCTTGTGTGGATTTTCAGACATTTCCATTAGAAAATGTGGCTAAAATCATCAAAATACCGAATATCGGGGGTACCGTTATATGGGGGATATACGATATCGTCGACCTATATAAATAATTCTCTTCGGAGGTATAAATTACCCACAATGTACTTCTTATGTGGATTTTCAGACAATTCCGTTGAACAATATGGCTAAAATCGTCAAAATACCGAATATCGGGGGGTACCGTTATATGGGGGATATACGATATCGTGGACCTATGTAGACAATTCTCTTTCAGGGGTGAAATGCTCATAAGGGACTCCTTGTGTGGAATTTCAGACAATTCCGTAGAAAAATGTGGTTAAAATAATCAAAATACCGAATATCGGGGCTACCGTTGTATGGGGGCTATTCGATATCGTGGATCTATATAGATAATTCTCTTTCAAGGGATAAAGTACTCACAAGGAACTCCTTTTGTGGATTTTCAGACCTTTCCATTAGAAAATGTGGCTAAAATCATCAAAATACCGAATGTCGGGAGGTACCCTTATATGGAGGATATACAATATCGTCGACCTATATAGATAATTCTCCTCCGAGGTATAAAGTACCCACAAGGAACTCCTTGTGTGAATTTTCAGACCATTTCATTAGAAAATGTGGGTAAAATCATCAAAATACCGAATATAAGGTGGTACCGTTATATGGGGGCTATACGATATCATAGACCGATATAGCCCATCTTCGAACTTGACCTGCCTGCAGATAAAAGAGAGATCTGTGCAAAATTTTAGCTTCCTATCTTAATTCATTTAGACTGTAGAGTGATTACAACAGACGGAGGGACGGACAGGCCTAAATCGTCTTAGAATTTTACGCTGATCAAGAATGTTGAGTCTAAAATGATTATTTCGATGAGTTACAAACGCAATGACGAACTTAATATACCCTCCATACTATGTATGGTGGAGGGTATAAAAAATAATTAGCATCTTACGGTAATGGGTGTAAAGGAGTAAATAATTTTTCCTTTTCTAAAATCATTCTGCCCTCAATTATATAGAATCACTTTCTAAATGGTGGAGGATATTCGAAGTTCGGCCCGGTCGAATTAACAGCTTTTGTACTTGTTTTAATATAATCGTTCACGAGGTGATATCATCAATGTTATTTGGTATAAAAGATAAAAATGTCTCCGTCAAATTTAGTGAACATCGATTCAAAATTGGATATGCCTCCCATATATTAGTTTCCTCTGAAACCTGCTCTAAAGCCAAACGTTGATAGGTGGTATGATTTGCTTTAAATAAATTATGTTTTTACGGGAGCTCTACGAATTATGCATAGTGGCGGCCCCGCCCGACTATCAAATTTTCCTTACTGGTTTAAAAGTTAAATTAAATTATTTAAAAACGTAGTTGGAATGTAGTTCACAGCAACAGGCTCTTGAAGTGGCGATGAATGGGAGCATAAGTCCTCATCCACTTGTTGCTGCAACAGATTCCAGATGTTCCAGATAAAATTCTAGGAGAGCAATTCGAAATCCCTCTCAGCATCTCTAAAAGAGTAGCATCCAATGCGCAGAGCAACATAATTATTCAATCAGCTGTTTTTGTAATGTTTGTAAACAGTCTGTCGGCATTTGCATTACTACAGTGTTTGTTTTTGTTGCACTGGAGACAGCTGTTGGCCCAAATATTTTGTTATCTATTCCAAAGTGTGAGAATGAGGGGTGGTGGAATGTCACTTTTGTATGTCATCTATCCGTTTGATAAACGCAGACTCCAAATCTTGGGATTCCAGTATAGAGACATGGAAATTTTTTCACCAACTCTATAGAGGTCGCCTTTGTTCGATGAAAAATTTTCATTCTTGCTTACATAATCACTTGAAGAACATTTTCACTTTTTTATTTCAATATTTTCTATAAATTTTCATAGATTTTTCATAAAATTTAGCTTATTCATAACGCTTCACCTCAATTTCTTGCTTTTACACAACCGTTACCGCACCCACGTTTATTATTTGCCCAATAATTGCTGATGGCTAACACTTCATTAGGATCGAATTGAACAGCAAATATGGGTTTGGTTTTATACGTTTCTTGCAATTAATTTGGATTTTAATTGTGCGAACAATTTCAAAGGATAATTTTCAATTGGATTTTTATTTTTTCTTTGTTCAGGACAAAGAAAAACTTACATTTTGATTATTTTGTTAACTGGTTTCCGATTTGATTGGCAGAGTAAAATACTTTTTAACGGTTCGAAGCTTCGGATGTAACTGAAAAGGGAAAAACTGTATCAGCCAAGGAGTGTAACGACAAATGACGAGTATCTTGCCTTTCGTTAAATACACACGCACACACATATATAAACGGAGCGCCAAACTCACATAAGAGAGAAGATATACACAGGAATTCATCTGTATGACCAACAGTGCGTATGGGGGATGTCCTAGTGGTTTGCAAGTGTTTGTTGAATACAGGGTGTAGATAAATTATTAGGTCTAATGAAATTTTGCGAGTGAATATGAAGTAAAATAATTGTAGAATTTAGAATTATTATTAACAAGTAAGCAAAGGCTGTAGTCGTGCCGGGCGACCATGTGATACCCTACAACACTATAATATGTAAGATGCCCCCTTATGTTCAAATTCATTTTGGAAGATTTCGCTTTTAAAATTATGTCACGGAGCACTGCCCAGATATTAGCCTTAGCATTTTGACCAGGGGCATTTGTCCAATATTTACGCACTCCGTCTTGCTGTTAGTTGTTGTAGCCCATTTTACAACTAAATATAATCCAATGGTCATCTAAAATGCTAGAATTCTTCCCTGTCCTTAAATCTCTTCTTAGGCGTGGCAATTGACTTCAATTGTGTGATGAGGAATTTTTTTTCTGTTTTTGGTTCATTTGAACCTCTAAATATTTTGCTATCATCTCTAAATGCAAGAGACCGCTCTGTATCTTCAAATTTAGTCTCATCTATATGATTTTCTTGTCTATGATATTTGACTTTATTCGTCAACGAAATCAGCATAAAAAAGCCAGAAGTTCCCCTTTTGTGTATTTCGGATATCGCCTGTAAGTAATTCTACCCGCTGTCCTAAACTCTAACTTCATGAGAGATTTCGTGTCCTTTGGTTTCTATTTGTGACTTTTATAACGACTGCAAAATCAAGAAGATTTTTAGTTGTTAGTCCATAACCCCTAAATATATTGCGGACATCTTAGAAAACAATAGGGCAAACCCTTCTGAACCTTACCCTACCCTTGTGAAAATTTTCGTGAGGATCGGACGATAATTGCAATCTGTATATAATAACCCCTACCTGTGTTGTAAGGTGAAATTTAAATTTAAGTCAAATTGAAAAAATCGCAAGCGATAAAAAATATGAAAATTAAAAAAAGGCCACAAAATACTACAAAGTCTATATTAACATCTTTATTGGCGTCTTTTTATGCTATTCTTTAGATTTTATACTTTTATGCCAAGAGGGCATTCTGAATTGACAAAATTTATCAAAATTGGTCCAGCCATTCTTGAGATATAAGCATTCAAGATAACATCTCGAATCCTTTGTATTTATACATTGTATATATTTCGCTATATATATCCGATATATTTACTATCGGCATCTACGCAACCGTTAGAATTAACCTTTTCGTCTATTTATGTTTTCGCCGGGATTAAAAAAATTCGCGGTTTAATGGAAAATTTGAATTTTATTTAACACAAATGTTATTGTCTATTTCACCCACTAATTTTACCCGATGACCATTCAAATTGGAAGGCTTCTGCCCAACCCTAAGTTCTAGCACCATGCTAACTTCTGCGTCGATTGATCTATAATTACGAGCTGTAGAACCTAAATATTATGCTATCATCTCCAAAACCAATAGGCTTCTATTCTGGATCTAGCCTCATCTTCATTCTAAATTTCTTGAAGATCGGACCAAAATAGCGACCTGTAGAATGTTTACAAATTAACATGGACAGAGGGACAAATGGACGGACGGACATACATAGATAGATCGATTCAGCTCGGCGAGATAGGAAGATCCATATATACTTTCCTATGTGGGAAACCAATATTTCGAGATGTTACATAATTTTTGGCCCAATCAAACTTATAATACCCCCGGCACATAGTGTTGTAGGGTACAAATACATGTCGTAATATCGTGAAATTAATTTTAAAGTTGAAATTCTTTGCATTCCATTTTCTTTGTTTGTTTTACTAGTTCAATCAAATATATTAACTTGACAAAAATTCACAAATTGTGCGTCCAGTAGAAGGGGTCGCTACCCATAAATGGGAAATTCTAACACTAAAACTAACTAACGATCTTGTATAGAAAAGGTAAAACCATGGTACAGTAAGGAGGTAGAACAGCTTCGTAAAACTACAGACCTGAGGTTATGCCCACTTCCTGCCAAATTTGCTTTCATTTTTTCAATATTTTTTCTCATTTTTAAAATCAGTTAAACAGCGGGGGAAATGAATGAAATGCCTGGATTTTCTTTCAAAAATATGATATAAACAGTTCAATATTTCAATTCCATGGCAAACCTGGCGAATAGCTTTAATGCGTGTCCCGTAATTAAAGTCTCTTCCAATCATTGTTTTGAAAATATTTTGTTTTTATTTTTCAAAACAATAAATACATACACAAAAATGCCAGAAGCCGGGCAAACTTAGAGTAAAATTGTAATCAGCTGGTAGCTCTACCTTTTATTGTACCATGGGTAAAACTATGAATTAAACAATGGAAACATATAAGTTATGAAAATGCAATCTAATTCATATTAATCATACGTATAAAAAAGAATTGCACCAACCTAATATCGATGATACAAATAAGAATACCATTATTCATGATTCCCCCTACTTCTCCTCCTTTCATTTTTAATATCGAAACATTTTTTTCAGAGTACCCTGTATTTTTTCTGTTTATCAAAGAAAACAAATTGAACCATTTGTACTCGATGTACCTATGTGCTATAAAGTGTATATTGTGTGCGCTCCTTTGTTCGTGTTTAGGTCACAGTTATGTATGTTTGTGTGTGTGTGTCTGTGAGTCTACACTTTCGCCAGATAAAATGCCAACACTCAACTCACATTCGGTGTCGTTATGTGCGCTGTTATTTGGCGAATAATTTATTTGTGCGAGGGTTGCAACCTGATAAGTTGACATTTTTACAAATACAACACAATTCTCTTGGTGGAGGGAGAAACATAAATAAGACAGGAGCGCAGTATCACGAGGTACTACGATAGGTTTGTTGTCTAAAAAGAATAGTAATTTACGGGAATACTTAACAACACATTCCTGTACTATGTTAAATTGTTAACCCATTGTATTTAAGATTTAGACATCCATGTATTTCATACAATATAAGATTTTGTTGTGCAGATCCAGTTCGTGGGATACATTTCAACAAAAGATTAACATTTTCCAAATATGGCATATGTGTTATATAAAGAAAAGCCAGTACTTTATATTATTTCCAATTCACTAAATATTTCGAGGAAATATCCGCTTACTTCTTCCGATACTTTCACCAAAAAGATCACAGTTTTGAAGAAAAAAAATTAAAAATTAAGGTTATATTTGTGCTTCGCAGATTCTTTTACTTCCCAGCAAAACTTGGGGGTTGTATGAGCCGAATAATCTAAAGAATTTTCAACTATCCTGGGAGCTATATGAGTTAAATGACCCATTAACGACGATTGAAAATAATGGGCTATTCCTTAAGACTGAAAAGCAAAAGCACTCCCCTTTCTCTTTACCAAGTAATAAGTAACGTCGACATAGAGTGTGCGCTTTAGACTACCAAATCAACGCATTATGAAATCAATGGCATGTTTTTGAGGCAAAAAATCACAGAGACGAAGCAGACCTTCCAAATATCGTTTTTATGTGACGGTTATGATGAGAACAACATCTGCCAATTTTTTTCGAATCAGCAAAAATATAGATATAGCTCCCACATGCAAGTACATTGATATTCAGTACGAGGTATAAGAAACAGCGTAGAAATATTTTCGACAGATTTTTTCGAAATTGGTTCAGATTTACATATAGCTCCCATATATACTCCCCTCAAAATTTTTGCACATGATATACCAACCGTGCTATTTTTGTATAATTAAGTTGATCATACGATAAAATCTGGTCAAAATTAGAGTCTGCCACATTTGGATTATATCGATTCCTAGATAGCTGTAGCTTTCATATGTATGTCTCATGCGATTTTATATCTTAGACTTCACCAAGTCGTAAAGGCTATTTGGTACGAGAGGTCACTATAGCAAAAAATACCTCTGTTAAATTTACAGGAAATCGATTCGGGACATGATATAATTGCCTAATATAGTTTGTTCGATTTCAAGCTGTATTGCGCATTCAATACTTAGAGCAAATTCAGAATATATGCATTTAGTTGTTACTAGAAGCTCTACGTAGTATGCATAGTGATATAGGGTATCATATTGTCGGCCCAGCCTCACTTTTGTCTATTCTTTGTCGTTAATATAAGCAGTTGATAAGGAGGGATTAGATGAATCTACTAACGCGAAGACTTCGTCTTGAACCAACCATAACTTTTATACCCTCCACCATACTATGGAGGGTATATTAACATTGTCATTCCGTTTGTCAAAGTATATATATTCTTTATCGGCGTAAAATTTTATGTCGATTTAGCGATGTGCGTCTGTCTGTCTGTCTGCCTGTCTATTGTAATCACGCTATCTTTCGAACGAATCAATATAGAAGGCTAACATTTTGCAGACATGTTTATTTTACCAGTAGGCAGGTTAAGTTCGTAAATGGGCTATGTAGGTCCACGTTTTCATATAGCTTCCATATAACGGTACCTCCCGATATTCGGTCTTTTGATGATTTTAGCGATAATGTTTACTGAAATTGTTTCAAATTTGGTATTTGAAGTTCCAAAGGGATACTACTGCCTTAGACAGAAAATTGGCTGTGCAGGTCCACGTCTTCGTATAGCCCCCATTTAACGGTACCTCCTGACATTCGGTATTTTGACGATTTTAGCCACATTATTCACCGGAATTGTTTCAAATTTGGTATTTGAAGTTTGTAATGGATAATACAGCCTATGACAGAAAATTATCTGTGCAGGTCCACGTCTTCGTATAAACCCCATATAACTGTACCTCCCTAATTTCGATATTTTGATGATTTTAGCGACATTATTCACCGGAATTGTTTCAAATTTAATATTTGAAGTCCCTAAGGGATACTACAGCCGAAGACAGAAAGTTCTCTTTGCAGGTCTAGGTCTTCGTATAGGCCCCATACATCAGTACCTCCCTATATTCGGTATTTTGACGATACTCACAGAAATTGTTTGAGATGCCATATTTGAAGTTCATAATGGATGCTACAGCCTGTGACAAAAATTTGTCTATGCAGGTCTAGGTCTTCGTTTAACCCGCATATAACGGTGCCTCCCTATAAACGGTATTTTGATGATATTAGCTACATTATTCACTCTTTATTTCAGGTTTCGAATTTGAATATGGTAATGGCTTACAATAAACAATGCCTATGTAGGTCCACGTTGTATAGACCCCAATATAACGGCTATATTAGGTATTTTTAAGA
The DNA here is from genome assembly GCF_030504385.1 of Musca domestica. Classification (NCBI taxonomy): domain Eukaryota; kingdom Metazoa; phylum Arthropoda; class Insecta; order Diptera; family Muscidae; genus Musca; species Musca domestica. Next base: position 4,712,841 of record NW_026712329.1, on the reverse strand, counting down.
GTTTAATATAATTTTAAACGGATTTTATTTTTTGAAAATTTCCAAATTAGTTTCAATTGGTGGAGGGTATTCAAAGTTCGGTCCGGCCGAACTTATTGCTTTTTAGCTTGTTATCGTTTAAAAAAGGGTTTCGATATGATGGGAAACTGAAGACCTATTAGTTGTCATACATTTTTAGTTTCACTGAAAATAAACAAGTTAAAAAGTTTCAGTCGGTCTTCCGATAGAATACTCCTAGCATTTGATTACTTGTTTGTGGGCATACTTTGTGGAAGATATGCCAAATGATTGGATACACATTACATTTATTGTTAATACAAATATTACAATGTGCGAATTTTGAAAAGAACTGTGAAATAATTTTTTATTATTATCCATTCATAATGTTTACAGTGCACCGATATGTTCCATGAAATCAGACCAAATTTTAAAAACACCGGACACACGATTCAACTTATATGAGACTGGCAAGTGCCCGCTACTTTGACAGCTTAAAGTCCTCCTTGAAACTTTAGACTCATTCCAATTGTGGGTGTTAAGACTTTAAAGTACTCAAAATGTAGAACATTAGTAAAATCTTTGCACAGTGGACCCACATCCTTTTTTTTGCCAAACTATTTCAACGTTTCCATATGTAAACCCTAGAAACCAACAGTGACCTTAATATAAACTTTCAGCTCTATTTCTTAACCCAATACCAAATTTGGTAACATGTAGTACGCATATCTATAACAATCAACATCTCTCCATTCTATACACCAACAGTGCTCCAGTGATTTTCTAACAATTATAGTACGCATTTACAAAACGCCCACCAGATCTCAACTTCAGATACTTACAGAGGCCTCAAAGTCAAATTTCGGCATTCCAGCTATATCCCTTCAGCCAATACGAAAATTTTGTATTATTTGGTATATTTCGAGAAATTGTAATACACAATTAAAGACCACCTCCATATCTCAATCTCAGATACCAACATAGGCCTCAATACAAAATTTCGCGATTCAAGCTATATCCCTTCTCCATATCTTAATCACATAATACAATCCAAATCCAATCTATATATAATTTGGGGATTTCAGCCCTATCCCTTCACGCAATACCAGATTTAGTAATTTTTGACAAATATTATACGCTTTTCCACATCCACGTACAAATCACAACCTCAGATACCAACAGTTATCTAAATATATATTTATATATCCATGCCAATACAAAATTTAGTACTTTTCGTGTTATTATAATACTCACTTGCAACATACATAATACAAAACAAGTAAGCAAAGGATATAGTCGTGCTGGACCGACCATGTGATACCCTACAACACTAAAATATGTTAGAAGCCCCTTTATGTCCAAATCCATTTTGGAAAATCTCGGGTTTGAAATTATATCACGGAGCACTGCCCAGATATCACCCTTAGTATTTTGACCAGGAACATTTGCCCAATATGTGCGCACTCCGTTGTGATTTTATTTGTTATGGTCCATTTTAACGCTAATTATAAATGATCCATTCTACCCGCTGTCCTAAACTCTAACTTCGAGATTTCCTGTCCTTTGGTTTCTATTTGTGACTTTTATAACGGCTGCAAAATCAGCAAATTTTTAGCTTTTGGTCCATTTCAACCCCTAAACATATTGCGGACATCTTTGAAAACAATCTGATCCTAAACCTACCCTTGCGAAAATTTTCGTGAGGATGGGACAATAATTGCAATCTGTATATAATAACCCAAATCTGTGCTGTAAGGTGAAAAATATTACAAAATGTGCACCTTAAATTGAAAAAATCGCATGCAATAAAAAATGTGAATATTTAATAAAATGTCAGAAAATTCTACAAAATTAACATCATTATTGGCATCTCTTTATACAAATGTTTAAGATTTTATTCTACTATGTCAAGAGGGCATTCTGAATTGACAAAATTTGTGTCGAAATCGGTCCAGCCATTCTTGAGATATAAACATTCTAGCTAACATCCCTTTCCTTTGTATAGACACATTGTATATATTTCGCTATATATCCGATATATTTACTATCGGCATCCACGTAACGGTCAGAATTGACCGGTTCGTCTGTTTGTGATTTCACCGGGATTTAAAATATTCGTGATTTAATGGAAATTTTCACTTTTGTTTAAAACAAATGTTATGGTCTATTTCACCCAGTCTATATTACCCGATGACCATCAAAATTGGAAGGCTTTTGCCCAGCCCTAAGCTCTAGCGCCATACTAACTTCCGCTTCGACTGGTCTATAATTGCAACATGTAGAACAACTGCAAAATCAGGAAATTTTTCAGTTTTTGGTCCATTTCAACCCCTAAATATTATGCTATCATCTCCAAAACCAATAAGCTTCTGGCTCTAGCCCCACCTCCCTTCTAAATTTCGGCCATAATTGCGACCTGTAAAGTGATTACAAATTAGCATGGACAGACAGACAGACGGGCGGTCGGACATATATAGCTAGATCGACTCAGATCGGCGAGATAGGAAGATCAATATATACTTTTCGTTGTGGGAAACCAATATTTCGAGGTGTTACATAATTTTTGCCCCAAATCAAACTTATAATGCCCCCAACACATAGCGTTGTAGGGTATAACCAAAAAACCCAACTGCAAGCACTGTCTATTCACCCAGTACCAAATTGTACCCAATATAGTACTGTTTAGTAACTTTCGTGTTCTTGTAGTACAAATTTTCCAAACCAATTCAAGTTTTTAGCTCTATCCGTTCACATAACACCAAACGGTAAAATTTAGAGTTCGGTGACCTTAAAGTTCGAATTTCCAACAACCCTTTGGTGCATCTATCCCGCACCCCATCAGTGACATTCATGCCAAATTTCAGAATTCTAGCTCATTCCGCTGGTCCAACCCTTTTAGCAAGAATTTCAAAAAAAAAAAAAATATATCCGACGCCTACGTTCCACGCCTGACCCTCGTGCAAAATATAAGATTCTAGCCAATCCCCTATTCGTAATTGCACCAACTTTAGTACTTTATGTGCACATGGTATAAATTTCGAAATCTACCTCCATATCTCAATCATACGCTCTGCCAGTAATAAGTACATGACCTTACCAACTGTTCACATGATACGAAATGTTAGTAGGAATAACTCATTTCCCATTGATTACAGATTATAGACCTAACTTTCTTTGGTTTTTGACAAATGTACCCTTCCCAACAACAGTGATAATAGCACGCCCCTGCCCGTTGCGATAAAACCAAATACACTTGAGAATGTCATACACACCCCGCTGTTTGTATTGGTGGTGGTGTTGGGTATTATTTATAACCCGACTAAAAAGCTATGGATGGGGGAGATGGACGGGGGTGACTTCTGTATTCAATCAATTACACTAAATGCCGCTAAATACTTTGGGTCGCAGAAAAACACATAAAACTTAATTCCAGATGGTCTACCGGACTGATTGTCTCATTAGTTGAGGGATTTATCGCTAAAATTATTTAAGACAACAAAATAAATTTGAGTAATAAATACGCTGCCGCAATAAAAGTGAAATTCAATTGTGATTACATTCGATATGGAGATAACATTATTAAATGGGGATATGATTTTTGGTTGTGAAGTAAAGACAAGGAGAAATGGCGCCCAAAATTTGATATCGGAAAGAATATGTATATGTTGAATAACAACAGCTGTTAGATTGAGATAAATAAATTTGAGAAAAATAGTTGATATGGCGAGAGCGTATTTTGATTTTGTCCAGATCTCAATTCATGTGTATTCAGCATCACCCATTAGCTGTGTACGTGTGTGTGTATGTATCTCCAGATAAAAGAAAACAGGTGTACAGTTTTACAGCTGATTTTAGTGAGGCTGCGTATTTAAAGAGGCATAAAAATTATCTGAAGCAACAGGTTTAAGTCCTTGAAAAACAAATCTCAATGAATCATGTGTTTTCATTATGCCAGGATGTTATGAATGAACATTTATAAATGTTACCATCAAATTATTTACACGTGACAAAGTTGTTTATCTTAACAAGAACAGCTGTTCGTTGACAGGGTGGGGAAAATATCATTTGTATACAAACATTTATTCTAAACCTTGTCTATATAGAGTACTAGCTGGACCGATCCGCGTTGCCGGCCCGTACTTTTTTTCACTAAATACCGCTAAATACTTTGGGTCGTAGAAAAACGCATAAAACTTAATTCCAGATGGTCTACCGGAATGACTGTCCCTAATGCATATTTTTAAAGCATAATAAGTCTGACTTATGTAGGCGGCACAATTTTTATTATAAGGAATGACTCCAGAGTAATTTCTAAATAGAAATAAATATTTACGGCAAAAATTATAATAGATGTTCACCTACCGTCGGTTTTAGATATTTTTAATAGCCTGATCATATTTTTCAGCCATAGGCTTTAATTTGGTTGTTAAAAACCTATATTATATAGAACATTTTTCACATGGGACTGGAAAACCACAAGTGGCTATCGTTAGAGTACTCCAGCACTTAAATGTGAATAAATCTTTTGTGTCTCGTACCATAGCGTAGCCCGACGTCAAGGAAGTGGACGGAAGAAAACAGCAACATCAGCAGAAATGGTTCGAAAAGTAAAGAAGCGACTTAGTTGAAACCCACGTTGCAGTGGCCGAAAAATGACTCGTGAGCTGAACATATCGCAATATTCCATTCAGCAAATATTGAAAAATGGGGTCGGGGTAAAGCCATTGAAATTCCAAAAAGTGCAAGAACTACGGTGTAAGGCAGAAAGAAAATAGACTCAGAAGAGCCAAAGAGTTGCTTCGCTTGGCCGAAAGTGGTGAACTGCCGAATTTGATTTTCTCCGATGAGAAAACATTCGTTGTCCAGCAGTTTGTAAAAAAACAAAATGATCGTTTTTACTTGCCAAAGAGGTCAGCTTGAAATGTGCACCTTCAGTTGGCCACCAGAACTCAAGCGCCGGCCACGTTGATGGTGTGGACCGCCATAACAGCCGATGGACGCTCTCTGCTCGTATTAATCGACCGTAGCTTCAGAATAAATGCCGAACATTATCGCGAAAATATTCTGGAGGGTATATTATTTTGGCGCAGACCTTAGACATTTCTACAGGACTCAACACTCATCGCTTTCAACAGGACTCAACACACATCGCACTCAGCACGCGCCACCCAAGAATGGTTACAAAATGAGGTTTCTCGCTGCAGTTCCAGCGCACAATGGATACCAATCCGTTGAACTATTGTGTCTGGAATATTTTGGAAAGCAAGGTAGGCATTAAAAAATACCAAAGTGTCGATCACCTCAGCGCTTCGCCGGAAATGGACCAAAATACCGTAGAGCAACATTCGCGCAGAGTGTGACGTTTTCATTGGCTGTTTGAAGGTCATAATTCGTGCGACAAATTCGAACAAATCTAAACTTATTCTAAAATTTGATGCTATTTCCGACATTTTTTGCTTTCATTCATTAAATTTAAAAAAAAAATGTAAAAATTATGGCGTTTGACTTTGTTGCAGTTTTTTATCTCACCCAGTATATTTCTAATTTGTCCAATACAAAGTATTAAATTTTAATACATTTTAGTATTTTTCGTACCCTGTTTTTATGAATTTTAGAAATCCAGGGCAGTGAAATCAAAAATAATTGGACTCTTCAAAATACAAGAACAGACAGAGGGACTGACATGCATTAACGTACTGAATATGTGATTCTAATCTGATCTCAAAATTGAACTCATAACTATTTTCAAACTTAAATTTTTGCAACCGTTTTACACATTTTACATTGTCATTATAGAACTTTCTTTAAAGTGTTCCATTAATGTGTGGAACTTGAATCTCTCTCACAGGGATAGACTCCCTACATATCTTTTCTTCATATCCACCCCCATACCACCTGCTCCTAGTTCATCCTAAAACCGGCAATCATTTATGAATTCTAATTCTCCATCAGTAACGGCTTACTCTCTTCACACACATGAACACATCATCTTTCTTTGTTATCTCTCACTTCGCATCACATTGAAGTAAATAATTCAGAATTTAGTTTTGTTCAGAAATTTATTAAATTAGAAAATCTAAGTTTAGTTTTCAAAATAAAAGCTAAATCCAACTAAAAAGAAACCAGCCCCAAACTTTTTCTCAAAACAAAAAGTAATGACAAAATATTGACAAACTAAACGAAGCTTCCATAAAATGGCCTCCGATTAGTCAACAATATTTTGAAGGTTGGTATTAACTTGCTTTAAAACAATTTTCAAAATGGCCTTCAGTGTTGATGTTTTTATATAAAAAAATAAAGAGTGTCTCTGTGAGTTGAGTTGAATTTGGGCTGGATTTCTTTAGAGAAGGCATTTTCAATCTTTCAAGTTAAAACTTTGGCTGTGGAAAGGGGGTAGTAGTGATTGAGTTTATGACGGATGGAGGACAGTGTTCGTTGCGAGTGTTGCCTTTGTTGTTGTTACTAAAAAGCCTTAAACGAATTTGCTAAACCAAACAACATGTCGGGGGAGTATTTACACCTTGCCTACACCTTTCTTATTATTGTTGTTGTTGCTTTGTTTTTTGTTGTTTTTAGGTGATCTTTTTCACTTTATCAGTTTTTATTATATAAATGTATTTTTAATTTAATTATTTCTTTCGCTTTTAAAAAAATGAACAACAGAATAATTTTTTAAATTTTTTCTTCTTTTTTTTGAGTTTTTTTTCAGTTTTGTTTTTCATATATAAGTTATTTTATAATAAAATATGGTTTTCTTAAGATTTTTTTGGTTTATTTTTCTTAAAAAAATATATATTAGATTTAGAAAAAAATGAAAACTAATAGCCATTGCTGTTCGTGTTGTTGTGGCAAATTAGCTTGGACTTTTTTGGATGTTGCTGAAGTCCTGTTTCAATAATTTTCAATTTCTATGTTGGTGTTTTTCTTTTGCTTTTTTGTTTGCATTTTAATTAATTTAATTAAATTATTTTTGTTTTATTAAATTATTACGAGAGAGAGTATTGATGGTTTGTTTTTATATTTTTTTTTGGATTTTGCTTCGAATAACATCTATGGAGAATGGTGGTAGCTACAGATTTTTAACAGATGGTCAATAAAAATTTATAGCATATCGGGTCTGTCGCACATTCTGGCAAGAAATGCTGTAGAAAGAGAAAGGGAAAAAAAGAAAAAAAAAAAATGATTAGATAACTTATACAGGCATTTTTAATTTTCAATTATTGCTGGAAAGTTATCTAGAACATATAACATAGAATCTAAATATGAAGATATAAAAACGTTCCTTTTCCGAAACAGTAATATAAAATACCCATCAAATGAATGGATACTATTTCAGCTCGCCTTTTATTTTCTCGATATAGATTCAGTGCCAGTTACTCCAATTTTTTACCCCACACAAACTCACTTCTGTTCAACTTTATGAAGATTCCCCTAAACTTTAGAGACTCATTTCAGCTAGTCTAGAATACTCCCTTATCCCTATTACGATTCTTCTCAGATCGTTCATGACTCTAACTCTTTCCTCTCTTTTTTGGATTCCCTTAAAGTGTCAATTTGAGTCACCCTTTTACCTAATCTTCATATACTCGCTTAAAGACTAATTTCAGTTCATCTAAAATATTCTTTACCGCTTTCGGATCGTTCATGGAGAGAACTTCTCCTTAGTTTTTCTGCTGCCTTGTCTTCAAAACTGGTATAAAGGTTAATTTTGGTTCATTTGAAATACTCCCTCTCAGATCCTCAAGTAAGAAAACCTCTTTCAACTCGTCTATAAAGATTCTTTTTAAGACTTCCGATAAAGAATTCATCTTATTGCATCTTTTAGCTCATCCTCAATTACTCGATTAAAGACTAATTTCTACTCGTATAAAATGATACCTCGTCTCTTTTAATTTGTCTATAAATATTCCTCTCAGATCGTTCATAAAGAGGACTTTTTTCAACTCATCTTTAAAGACTCCTCTATGAGACTCGTTTTAAGTGTCCATTTTATATAATTTTTTACCACTAGGTTTTAGTTGGTCCAAAAGGAATCCATTTTAATTGGTCCACAAATACGCCTAACAACCCCTTATAAAGACTATCTTTTGGATTTTCTGCTGAGATTAATCTATTTAAGATTCTGTCATCCCCTCTCATATATTTTGATCTCGCTTGATCCTTTCATGTACCTAAAACTCTCTTACTTTCTCTTTTTCGTTTACGTAAAGAAAATTGTTCGCCATGAATTAACCTTTTTCAAAATTGTCTCATTCTTATCTATAAAAGTTCTCTTCTTAAATTCCTACTTTTGTTTATGAATACCCTTTAATTGTAGATCTCGTTTAGTACTTCTTGACATAAAAAATGAGAAAACACATAGAAAACGTAGGGAGATTTGTGGATAAACATTTGATATTTCGGGCTATTTCTCAGATCAAAGGACCAATTTAATTTTCGTGTCAATTTTTATTTTGTTTTCAATTCATATACCAGCAATTTTTACCCGGAATAGCTTTCTCGCAGAAAGACAACTTACCGTTTAGTCGAAGACAACGGGATCGCTCATCAATCTTTGGACGAATTCTGTGGTGGATGGTAGGTAGGTGTGCACATAACATTTTCGGATACGGTGGGGATATACGTCAAGGATATATTGCAATGGTTGGGGTGTGTAAAATGGTAATTGTTTTTTTTTTCGTGTGGAAACGGGAGCATAAAAAACAAGTGCACACATATAAATATATGGTTACAAGACAAATAGTGCCAGGTAAATACAAGACATGATGGTGCCAGGTCACAAAAGATATCACAAATACATGAAATTACAAAAAAGATACAAATTTTAGGAAACAAATACAATTTAAACATAATACAATATCCTTGAAAGGACAAATGAAGAAGGATGGAGACGGACAGACAGAGAGAAAAAATATATTTGTTGAGAAAAAAACTTACGGGAGTATGGGATCATGCCTTCATCATCTTCAGGGTCCAAACAGTCAGCGAAGAGGGTCTCGACTTGTTCATCTTCAAGATTTTCACCTGAAATTCGTTGTGGAATGGAAATGTGTTATAACATTCCATTGAGAGATTTATAGTGACAACTTACCCAAAGAAAGGAGGGCATGTTGCAATTCAGCCAAGAGCATGGTGCCGTTTTCTTGTTTGTCGTACAATTTCAAACATTCAATGAAATCTTCGTAGCAACCTTGTTCCTTTTCCTTCTTGACTTGAGAGTAGATGGGAAGGAATTCATCGAATTTGATCATTTTCAATTTGCGTTGCTTGGTACCGCCCATCTTTTCAATCAAAGCCAAGGTGGGGTTCAAGTTGAGGGCACGAAGGGCATCACCCAAGTCGTAGGCATCGATACCATCGGGACCACCCATAACTTCGAATACGAATTCGATATCTAGAAAAAACAAGTGAGGGAATTTATTAATACCATCTTGTTAGGAGGCACAATTAAAGGGGTATAAATTTAAATGCGTTGCTTTGAAAATAGCATTATGCAGTTTTTTTGAAAATTATTTGAAATTTAGGTAGTTTTTATAGTTTGAAAAAATAGTTAGTTTTCAGTGAGATTTGCAATGAAGACAGTTTTGAAGATTTCGGGAATGATAATGATATCTAAAATGAACTGATATGCCTTTTGCTCTGGAGACATATATTGTTTTCAAAGTTGTACTTAGTTTCATGGAAAATATCATTCAAAGACCATTTTGAAAGAATTTTAAGTCATGGATCCTATAGGCCGGACAAATACAGGCACAAGTGCTCTCTCAAGATGATAGGAACATTTTGTAGATTATCTAATGGAACAAGCACTCTTTATGTGAGCATGAATGGAATGTAATAGAATGGAATCTTTCTTGCATAGAAAACCCCATGAGTTCAAATCTGACTCTGGGTCAAGAAGTCCTTATCCCAGCCCTGTTTCTGAAAAACTCGAAACGAACGAATTTGAAACAATTCGAAATTGTTTGTAAAAGCTGTAACTCTTTTGTTTACCATTTTCCAAATTAGAATTTAAGAATAATAAACAGATATTAAAAAATTAAAATTTAAATTTTTTCATTGTTTACAAGCATATAATTTAATTTTTTTCTAAAAATATATTTAATTGTTTTGTCGAATGCCATTACAATTTTCTTTTTTCGTAAATGTTTTCTTTTTTAATGACAGTGAAAAATAATAAATATATGTGAAACAAGTTTTTAATTTGAATTATATTTATCTGTTTTACCATCAAAATCCACTAGAATGTTTTTTTCGATTTAAGAAAAAAAAATTTTTTTTCGAAATTTCTCATTTTTTTAATGGCAGTGAAAAAATATTTTTGAAATACATTTTATTGCCTCCCCCATTATTATTATTTTTTTTTTTTTTGAAATGTATGTATGCATATATTATTAATACTATTTATATATATTTCTTCAAGTATTATGTCATATATACATACACACATTTATAAATTTTTGTGTTTTTTGTTTGTGGCAAAGCTTTTAACACATATACACCCAAAAGAAATTCGAAACCTAAAATATTTAAAAAAAACCTTCTCAACATACGCATGGATATAGGTATATGCTCATTCTATTTGTTTTCTATTTGTGTGTGTGTGAAGATTGTATAGCTGACCGAAGCATACATTCCTGAGATCTAGTCAAACATTGAGAGTGTGTATATACATACACAAAATGAATATATCCCAAAATAGAATTGCGTTTGGCCAAAACCCACACATACACACTCGTACAAGTACGAAATGATCTTTCACAATCGTTTAAATTCGTATTTTCTTAACGTCGAGTGTTCTATATGCGCCCATGATGGTCTAAAGGCGCATTGTATATATGATATTCTCTATGGCGTATTGAGAGAAAACTGTTTATCATGAATTCCTTCTCTCTCGCCTTTGCTAACAAAGAGTTAATATGTGTGATTTGTTGTCATGAAATCGTTTTTTTTTTTTTTTTTTGGGGCGAGAACTTCTGTTTTTTATACTATGTATACATAATGTGTATTGAAACTATTTCGAAAATTTCAAATACAACAACAAAGACGATTTCAAAATTTAATTTAAAAATAGCAAACGTTTCATTCATTTCAATAAATTTATTTTACTTAAGTTGGGTAAATTCAAAATTTAATTGGTAAACAAATGGTTATCAATATGATTTTTTACAATCATTTTTTTCCTGTGTTGAAAAATAATATTAAACATTTATATTTAGCAAAAAGCTTTAAGAGCACAACAAACCATTATTTTGATTTGCTTATTTAGGTAACTTTTTGTAACAGCTATAGTTCTTATCGTCCAATGATTAAAACTATAGATTATCTGGCATAAGTTCATCATTTAATTCGGGTTATTTTTCCGATTTATTTATATAATTTTCCTCACTAAAAATACCAATAATTTTCCTAAATTATTTGTTTACTTATTAAAAATAAATGCAGTTGTTAGTCCCCCTCAGCGTGATTTTGATAATTCTATTAATATTTATTTTGTTGTTATTTTCTCAGTTAGTTACTTGACCTAATTTTCTTTGTTGTTCTGACTATGACCTTGACAGTTATCGATGTTATCGAAAATAAAAACAGTGTGCATTTGTAGTTGTTGTCCTACAAATGATTTATTTTATATATCGTTTTTATATAAAATTTATTTTTCTTTAAATGTACCCAAATTATTGTTTTCTGTATATCATTAACATTCGATAATTTAATATCATAAGAAGTATTTACTATTTTGCATATTATTCTTTGAAAATTATGAGAAACGTGTATCTGTTTCCACAAAATGCGATTTATCGAAAGTTATCGAATTGCTAAATTCAACGAAAAATGTAATTTTTTTTAAACGCTTTAGAGCATGTTTGGGCTTCTTAATCCACTCGATTTCAAATGCCAGTTCGTCACTTGTATGTATACATAAATCCAGTGGATATTATTTGACGTAGAAGCTATGGAATTGATATTTGAGATCGAGTGGAATTCGGAAATCTAAACCAACTTTTACACTAATACCATATCCATTTCCATTGAGTATGTGTCAAATGAGATCCCCTGGATTTAAGATTTGGCGAATTGGCATTTCAAATCCACTGGGGTTAAAAGTTCTGTTCCAGAACTGCAAGAATGTAAAAGTTTTTACACTAAAACCGATTTTCCCTTTATGATATCGAACAATTGCAAAACTAGTAGATTCTTGCAGGTTCTGGAATAGAGCAAATATATGTATTGCTTATGTGTATGTTGAATAATGCCAGTTTCAAATTCATAAGAAGTATACAGATTTATGTGATATAAATAACTTTAGTTATTTTCAATAACTCATGTTTTATCCTTTTTTAGTTATTTTCCATCTAATTGCTCTAGAGCCATGTTTATTTTCTAATCGTTATTTTCGATTAATTGAATCAAAATCTCATTATTACATTACACCTCATTATCACTTGATATGCTCCAGAACTGCAAGAATGTAAAACTTTTTACTGCAATAACCGAATTTGACCTTATGATATCGAAAAATATTGCAAAATTAGTAGATTCTTTCTGGTTCTGCAGCATATCAAATGTAAGGAGCATTAATGAAAACGCAGCATCAATGTAGATAACTTAGTTTCCGATTCAATTATAAAATTCCTCATCGAAGCAATCGAAATTTATCGCTCTAATTTGTCTTTGTGCTGACTACGCCCACTTTACTATTATAACCTAAAAAATTAGCATCAATTTTATTTCGAAAGCTCAGTTAGCTTTTAACAATTTGGTTATTTGAGAACTAAATTTGAATGCTTGAAAAGGTTACATTATCTTATCTCTTGGGGTGATGATTAATGCCTTATGACCTAGGATACTCAAGATATAGCAAAGGCATTGACCAATATAAAGTAAGTACACTAAGTGGTGTGGGAAATCTAATATTTAAAGCCAAAAAAAATATTTCAAAATTAAAGTTAAAGAAATTTTTTATTTTGTTTTTGATCTAATTGCTTTTTCAAAGCCCAATATGCTCCCACACATTGTGTATATGTAAACCAATCCATATTTGGTTATTGAAACTTGCATGTGAACAAAAAAAATCACCATGGGTTATAATATTCATTCCATTTGGTTATATCACAGTTCCGATATTTTAGATTTATCTTCATTATCAGCTCATTTCTTTTTAATTTAAATATTTATTTTTAGTTATCCACTTTTACACAGATTCTTAATGTTTTCTTGGTTTTCGTGTATTTTTTTTTTGTAGATTTATTGAAGTTTAAAAATAAATCGGCAACGTTTTGAGGTTAGAAACGTATGACTGCATAATGACTATTTTATCAAAGCTTTTGTATATCCCCTGGATTTCCTTCAATTTTTTTTATGAAAAAAACTTACTTTCTTGTTCACGCTTTGGTACATCGGCCTGCAGAAGAGGGTGGTGTTGGAATCAAGTTGGTACATTGACGGTGATGATGAAGGAGAAGAAAAAAGTAGTTATAAGTAAATTGAACATTTTAAAGATATTTTTTCATTTTTTTTTTAATTTAATTTTTTTGATTTTCAGTTTTCACAGTTATTTTATTTTATACGGTTTTTCCATTTTTTTTTAAACTCTTTATCTGTTTTTATTTGTTCCTGTGGTATATTTTCCACAATTTCTTTTTTTTTTTTTGTGTTTTATTTGAAAACTAGAACACTTTTTTTGACACAGCCAGACACTCACCATTTTGACTGTTTGTTTGAGAAAAAGCAACTAACTCGCGGATGAGCTCGGTCTCGACTGAACACTTTTCGTCGCCAACAATTTGTAAAGGTAATTCTAAGGTGGATTCTTGGCAACAAATACAAAGGCAATAAATGCCAATATACGAAACACACACAAATACAAACACTTACACAGGCGCACAACATCAGCCATTAACTCTGTGCACCGATTTTCGAATTCCTCGGATCAGTTCGCCAAACATGCAGGAAAAACACACACTCTCATACCCATGTATGATGATTTTTCCACTAGTATATAACATGACGAAATCTCTTTTTGAAGAACCTCGCATATATTCTCTCAAACACACCACTGCATACGATGGGGAAGGGGGGGGGGGGGGGGGGGAGGAATATGTCTCTTTACTTGTTAACTGTGAACACGTAATCGCAACTATATGTACCAAACATTTTGAGAGCGCGAGAGAAGAAGATCTTACTCATACGCAAAATACCCGGCCAACACATGGACCCAACAGCATCCCAAAAATACCACAATCGATGATCATAGTTGGCCGCTCAGTATGTAGAGAAAGAATTTTCAAATTTCTGTTTCTTCATTCTATTCGCAGAAGTCTAGGAAAATAGAAAGACAGAAAATAATGCCAAGAAACAACATGGAAAGCAACCGCCTGTTGTTCGCAGATGGGGGAATTGTTTAGGAGGTATTCTCCCATGGCACTTTCATTAGGGAGGAGCGGAAAGTGAGGGGATTGATCATAAAGGCTGGGTGGCTACACACACACACACCCACACATATGTACATAAGCTGGCAACACAAGTATGTGCGTGGATATTTTGGGCCATCTATTCATGCCACCACCTCCACCTTGCATGAGTGAGTAGTCGCCTGTATGTCAGTCAGTCAGCCAGCCAGTCAGTCAATGTTGTATTGTGCTATTCTTATTGTTTTATTTTCGCCTTTTTGGCTTTTTTTCATTTTGCCTACTCTACTATTTGATCTATTTTTGTAGTATTCACCTCTTCATGGTTCTCTCGGTGTTATTATCATTATCATTATTGTTGTGTTTGTTGTTGTTGTTGCCACTGTTCTACGTAAAATAATTTTGTGTATATTTCTTCTGTTAAAGAATTCATCGTTTTTCTCCGTTCTTTTCTTAGTTTTCGACCCAAACAGTGTTGAATATCATTCGTCTTCAACATTCATTTTGCAATACATATTTTTGTTCTTCTTTCCGCCATATTGTTTATTTGTGAAGAATTCTATAGATTTCACAGAAATTTTCAAATAATTTCAAATTTTCATGACCCTGTCTTCATAGTCGTTCGTTCATTTCGAACAGTTGAGGGATATTCATTGGTATTGTTGTTTTTGCATTTTTATTATGCGTTTGCCAAAATTTTCAAATGAAACAAGAAGAAAAATAAAATAATGAGATGGAAAATTATAAACACACATACATTTGTTTATATTTAGCAAAGGCTAACGGAAATATTGAAAATGTTAACTTAAGTTGTAAAATAAATTTGAATTATATCTGACATGAAATTTTATATGAGCATTAATTCTAACCTACATTTTTTTAATGCTCAGTCAGAATATTGGTAGGTTGGAATGTTTATTTTAAGAATCATTTCATTAATTTACGGTAGCGTCTACACAAGATTATCTATTTGATTTTTCTCCGATACAAAAAGTTGTGAAATCTCTGTAACTCTTTTGGAACAAGGTTTTGTACTCGCAGAAAGGTGCCTGATAGTGTCCTCTTCAGTCTACATATAGTTTTGCCTGTCAGTGTAGCCCGCTTAACACTTTTTTATATATTATATATTAATTTGTCATTTTGTTTGTAACACCTCTAAATATTCGTCATAGATCCCATAAAGTATTTCTAAAAATTGGTATTGTAGTTCTTTACGGTTCCAGTGGCAGAACATTGTATATATCGGTCCACGTTTTCATATAGCCCCCATATAAGGGCAACTTCCGATATTCGATATTTTGATAATTTTTGCCATATTTTTTCACGGGTTTGTCTAAAAATTGGTACTCCTTGTTTGCTATGGGTTCCAGCTTCTGTGACACTACATATGATGTATAGTTCCACGTTTTCTTATAGCCCCCATATAACAGTACTTCCCGCTATTCGGTATTTTGATAATTTTTGCCTTTTTTCACGGGTTTGCCTAAAAAATGTTATTTGTTGTTTGCTATGGGTTCCAGCTTCGGTGACAGAATAATGGGTCTATAGGCCCATGTTTTCGTATAGGCCCCATATAACGATACTTCACGATTTTCGCCATATTTAAGCCACATTTGTAATAGATTTGTGTGAAATTTGGTATTTGTACTTCATAATGATTTCTACAACCGGTGTCAATTCACTGTCCATATTGGTCAACGGTTCGGGTTTTTGATATATAAACTGAAATTCAGTATTTTGATAATCCTAGTCACATATACCCACGAAATTATGGCAAATATCATATTTAAGACTCGCAAAAGATTATAATCTTTGTAGTATAAAATTGTCTGTATAAGCTCCCGGTATGCTTTGGTATGGCCCCTATAAAACGGCTCCAACCACTATATTGTTTTTTGAAAACCCTAACTGCATTCTCCTACCGATCTTTTACTAGTATAATTTATTGAAATTACCCGTGAAAACATTTATGTTTTTCCTTATCGTTCTGCCTGCATGCACATGCAGCGGTGCTGTATATGTCATACAGTTGGTTATTTAAACAAGTAAAATAGCTGTAAGTTCGGTCGGACCGAACTTTGAATACCCTCCACCATTTGGTACAAATTTAACAATTTTCAAAAAAAAATAAATAAAAAAATAAAATAAATAAAATCTGTTAAAAATTCTGTTAAAATCTTAAAAATATTAGAGTCTATACGACGACTTGGATCTGCATAGGCAACTTTTGTCACAAGCTATTACAATATTCAAATGCGAAACTTGAAAAAAATCTGTTTACAATGTAGCTAAAATCATCAAAATACCGAATATCGGGGGGTACCGTTACATGGGGGCTATACGAAGAAGTGGTTCTACATGGCCCACTTTCTGTTTTATGCTGTAGTATCTATTACGAACTTTAAATAAAAAATTTGAAACAATTCCGGTAAATAATGTCGCTGAAATCATCAGTATACCGAATATCGGGGGGTACCGTTAAATGAGGGCTATACGAAGAAGTGGACCACAATAACCCATTTTCTGTTTTATGCTGTAGTATCTATTACGAACTTCAAATACCATATTTGATACAATTCCGGCAACTAATGTCGCTAAAATCATCAAAATACCGAATATCTGGACGTACCGTTATTTGGGGGCTATACGAAGACGTGGACCTACATGTCCCATTTTCAATACCAAAAGTCCTGCAGACATAATACACATTTGAGTAAAATTTTAATAACCTAATTAATTTCGCTCGGATGCTAGAGTGATTTCCACAGACGGACAGACGGGCGGACATTGATAAATCGATATAGAATTTTATGCTGATCAAAAATATATATACTTTCTGGGGTCTAAAATGTATATTTTGAGGTGTTACAAATGGAATGACAAACTTAATATACCCTCCATACTATGGTGGAGGGTATAAAAAATATTATTAAATTATTATATTTCATCAACACAACTTAATTTCACAAGAACAACTAAATTTAATTTTAAAAGGAAAATCGCTATTTGTTTCCCGATTTTCCTTCGTCAGTGGTGTGAAAACAAAAAGTTGCTTTTGAGTGTCAATTAGTGCTTACTGGCACTAAAGCTTCATCCAGCTGCGTAACATGTCGGACCACATCAAGTAAGTTAAACGAAGTCCCCGATGTCACCACTATCCACAAGAATACGGTCTATGGAACATATGCTTAAAATCTTTTATCTTCTATACATATAAAATAAAGTTATGTTAGTTACGATGCTTATAACTCAAGAACGGCTGATCTGATTTTGACGATTCGACCAATTCGAAAAAAAAAACAGTAAGGAAAAGTCAAGAGTAGTGCGGGGCCGACTGGGTACCATACAAAAACAGTTTATATTGACAATTTATATGAAGTAGATCATTCCAACTATGAAACTTATTAGAATGCGTATCATGGCTTTTGAGTAGTCACAATTTGGGAACAATATAAAACTCTGAATCGATTTCGGAGGCTTTTGTACCTCCAATACCAAATAACATTGCTGTATAGTGCATGATATGCCTTCGATAGAAATTACATTAAAAATATTTATTGCACCGGATCGAGTTTTACCAAATGGAAAAATTCGGTTGAATATGAAAAAATATATCCAATTTGGGCTGATATTACATATATGATGGAAAATAACCGTAAAATCGGATAAAGATGTATATCGAAAGTATATAAAAATCTGAAGCGATATCGCTAAAATTTGGAAGAGATATTTTCAAGTTGTATCTGATGTCCGGTATCAAAAATCAATATTGTGAGGTGCATATCACGCATGTGAGGGACTTTAACACCTAATCGGATGAGACATATAAATGGAGGCTATAGCTATATCTGAACCGATTTTCACAAAAATTTGGGCTGATATTAGCCATTTGGTGCTATTTCCAAATCTAAAGCGATCTCGATAAAATTTGACAGAGGTATTTCTGGCTTGGGGAGTGAATATTATGCATGTGACGGATTTAAATATATCTATGGGAGGTATATCTATATCTGAGCCGATTTTCTGATTTGATTTATTTGATTCACTTGCTTCTTCACTAAATTCGGTCGGATGTTCCAAAATTCAGGTCATTAGGACTGATATTGGCCTGAAATCGGGTTACCTTCAATAGGTTTCGTTCATGGACCAAACAAATATTGTTTGGAGATTTCATCTCAATATGATAATAAATGCGATCTGCATTTTGGGGTAGGATAAAGCGGCAACGGACAAAACAGTTATTGTCGATTTTTTATTTTCATTGGATAAGTGGAACTATCCGATAATATTAATCCAGAGAATATAACATTTGGAAAAACATTTTTTTACGTTTTTTTTTTTCAATTGAACTAAGTTTATTGAGATGGCTCTAATTTTGAGAACGGAAATTGTAGGCGGGTTACATTAAAGTGAATTCTGTGTTGGCGAAACTGAATTGATGCTGTAGAAATAATGTAACGTAGTCACACCAAAGTTAAAGGTTATTTATTCTTTTAAAACCGTTAATTTTTGTAGCTTTAATATGCGGAATAAAGCGACAGACACAACAGTACGGAATGCAGTAAAATATCGATAATTTAAAATATCGAGCGGCCATTAATATTTTAATTTTACTAAAGTACGTACAATAAGGTGTTCGAAAAGCGATAGCTTTTCTCAACAGGGACCTCAATATCAAATTTGGGGGTTTCAGCCCTATCCCTTATTCAAATACCGAATTTTGTACCATTTAGTACTTTTTGTACAGATGCAGGATGAATTTCCAAAACTACGCCAAATCCCAATTATGATTATGAAAACTTTGTGCAGGTCTTATTTTTTCTGTCATTTTTCTTCGCTAATTACCAAAATTAAATAATTACCAGTAAGATTAGACCAAATTCGGGCGATTTTAAATAGTAAAAGTATATAAAAATTTGGAACAGTTATCACCAATTTGAATTGGGCACGACCTTGGACAAACTAATTGTGCAAAGTTTCATCTTAATCGAAGAAATATCATATCAATACCAATATATAATATCTATATATATAAATGTAAGTTGTGTTAGTTACTACGCTTATAACTTAAGAACCGCTGGATTAATTTTAACGATTCACACAAATTCGGAGTTGTCTACTCTCCGAAAAGGATAATATCCAAAAAAATCGCGTAAAAATGTGATATATTAACATTTTCATTTTGACTTTTCAAATGTACAATAGTAATGTTTTATTTTGCATGATTTTTTTCCATTTTGACTTACTTTTTTCTAATGTACATTTGTAGTGTTTTTTTATATTTTATTTTTGAATTCGAATATTTATACCAATTTATTTAATTGACTTGATTTCTTGAGAACTGAAATTGATGGCGGGTTACATGGAAGTGTAGTAGCGAATTATGTGGTGGCGAAACGGAATAGATGATATCGAAATAATTTAACGCGGTCACACCAAAGTTAAAAGATAATTACTTTTTCTAAATCACTGAAAAATCATGAAAAAGAGATCTCATTGCAAAAATCAAAAAAACATTTTCAATGGAATCGAATTTTAAAGTAATAGTACATTCTATTGACAAACTTTGTAAGGAAGGATCTTAAAACATTTGCTGTAAAAAATCAGCGAAAAAGTTGAAGACTCTTTCAATTTGTTAATCTTTTTTTGTCAATTTTTTTTTGTGAACAAAATAAAGAATAATTTTTCACTAAAAAAATTGAATAAGTGCGAAATAGGATGTTAACTGACATCTACCTTTCAACTCCAGGGCCTACAACGTGGGTTAGCTGGAAGATGCGAACACGTTTAAACAAACAAAAATGACCGAAAAAGCTTAATGGGGCTCATTTCAAAGCGTGACAATGATCCGTCCAATGAGAGCTCAAAATGCAAAATTCTTTGGGAGAATAATAAGTAATATACCAATATTGAAATAAAAGGTGCAAAATAGTAGAGCGAATGGGACTTTTAGTAAGAAAAGGTTTTATATCCTTCCAGAAATTCTTCCCAAACATTCAAAATACCTAAAATCACTTTTGCAGGTCTTTATATCGATCATAACTCATGGATAAGGGAACAACCCGATTTCATATTTATATAACCATCTATGATTTAAGTTATTTTTGGGGTCTTGGCCGGCCACTTTTTTCATTTTTTGGCCCTTATTTGACATTTTTGTTTCTAAGGGGGTAGATAACCTCTTCGCATAAAATTTTAAATTTTCAGAGTAGGGCCCATATTGGTATTGACCAAATTCATCAATTGATTTGGCTAAAAAATTTTATTTATGCCACCCTGGGGTAGGGAACCATCATACAGATAATTGCCACATAGGAATTTATTTAAGTAAAGTCCCCACATTGGAGTATCCCCAAGTCCACTTTCACATCTAATGTGTGGTCAGAAAAGAAAATTTTGTATTCTATTGAATTTTTAACCCCCAAGAGAATATTGGTTGGGAACGTAGATTTGGGATGTGCATCCATATGAAATAAATTGTGGAAACATGAAGAAATTACAAATATAAGAAAGTAGCACGGGACCGAATATTTGTTTAACCATCATTGAATTATCCTATGATGAAAATATGGACTTTAAGGGGTCTCCAACTTACAATTTAAATGGCAAATAAAATTAATTCCCATCTTATCATTCTGCCCTCAATTATGAGGTGGATAAAACTATTTTTACTTATTTAAATCACGCGAAATGCTATGACATGCTATATTGTTCTGCTATATTTTTGATTTGGCCTCTATTTTTTATCTTGGATTATAAGGGGTAGAAGAAAGTTTTCAATGTAGGTCGATGTTTCGGAGTAGTGCCCATATAAAGAAGGTACCTCCTAATTTAACCACATTTCAAAGAATTTGGCTAATAATGCGTATTAGGGGGGTGAAAATCTTACACTAAAATTTCAACATATCTACAAATTTTAGAATTTTTATCCATGTTATAATACCCTCTCAAGTCCACCTTTTGGCGGACAAACAGACTGACATGGTTAGGGGGACTTATGAGGACTCTAATGCACAATCTAAGTTGCTAATGGGTTTAAAAAAGTAATTAACTTTGGCTATTCTTAAATCATTCAGCCCTCAATTATGTAGTATACAAAATACAGCAAATTCCAAATTACTGCTCATTTGACTGGAAGATTTTGCTACGATTTTTACCATATTAAAAATTAATTTGATCCCTTATATGGCGATAAGATTGATATATACTTTTTAATAGATTTGTATAGCACATCCACACAGTTGAAGCCCACGGTTTAAATATTGAAGCCCACTGGTTAAAAATGGGTACAGGTATTTTAAAACACTTTAAATCGACCTGTACGTGAACACTTATATCAGTCATATCTGTGAATAATTATGCTTGGGAATATATGCATAATAGACAAAAACTACGGGCCGGCAACGCGGACCGGGCCAGCTAGTCATATATAAATATCAGTCATTTATGTGATTGAAAGTTAGTATAGAAAGCTATGTTCACTTTTTATGCATATAATATCTACCTTTTTATTAAAAGAAAATATTGTTTAGGTCATGCATTGTTAGCCATATACATATTTCAAATATTATTTAATATTTAGGATATACAAATTTTAAATAATTATGTTGTGATTTTGTTGATTTGTTTTGTGTTTTTTAATATCGATAACACATACATATGCGTATGTATGTATTTGCGTGTATAAAATTCTCTATATAATCCATGTGCATATGGCAAGTTTTTCGTATTATCATCTGGCAATACTGTCTGACATTATGAGCATCGGACAGATTAGAGAATAACAACGTATTCATCTCTCTGGTATTTCGGCCAAAATAGACTCATATTATCTACATACGTACATTAGGTTATACACACATATATTGTAAACTAAATGTACATATTTATATACATATATATGTTTTTTAATAACATACTTACACATATGTTTTCATATATACACATGCATGTATTTTCATTTCAATATTCATTAACTTAGCCAAAAGAATTTCAAAATTTTTATTGTACTTGACCATTTTGTTATAGGTGGTATTTTCAAATTTATTTAGATCGAATTTTATATATTTGGCAAATACAAAATTATGAATCTTTACTGTGTTATTGTTACACGTAACAAAATTAAAGCAAGACGTCACAACGGAATCAGAAATTTATTTTTAGGCCTACATCATTGATGATGAAAATAAATAAACAAATATAAAAATATCAATCAAATGTTGTAAAAAATATAACATACTAGCTGGCCCGGTCCGCGTTGCCGGCCCGTAGTTTTTGTCTATTATGCATATTTGTCCAAGCTTAATTATTCACAGATATGACTGATATAAGTGTTCACGTACAGGTCGATTAAAAGTGTTTTAAAATATTTAAACCGTGGGCTTCAACTGTGTGGATGTGCTATACAAATCTATTAAAAAGTATATATCAATCTTATCGCCATGTATGGGACCAAATTAATTTTTAATATGGTAAAAATCGTAGCAAAATCTTCCAGTCAAATGAGCAATAATTTGGAATTTACTGTATTTTGTATACTACATAGTTGAGGGCTGAATGATTTAAGAATAGCCAAAGTTAATTACCTTATTAAACCCATTAGCACCTTAGATTGTACATTAGAGTCCTTATAAGTCCCCCTAACCATGTCGGTCTGTTTGTCCGCCAAAAGGTGGACTTGAGAGGCTATTATTACATGGAGAAAATTCTCAAATTTGTAGATATATTCAAATTTTTGTGTACGATTTTCACCCTCCTTATACACATTATTAGCCAAATTCTTTGAAATATGGTTAAATTAGGAGGTACCTTCTTTATATGAGCACTACTCTGAAACATCGACCTACACTGAAAACTTATAATCCAAGATGACAAATAGAGGCCAAATCAAAAATATAGCAGAACAATATAGCATGTCATAGCATTTCGCGTGATTTAAATAAGTAAAAATAGTTTTATCCACCTCATAATTGAGGGCAGAATGATAAGATGGGAATTAATTTTATTTGCCATTTAAATTGTAAGTTGGAGGTCCTACTCTGGAAATTTCAAATTTTATGCGAAGAGGTTCTCTACCCCCTAGAAACAAAAAAAGCCAAATAAGGGCCAAAAAATGAAAAAAGTGGCCAAGACCCCAAAAATAGCTTAAATCATAGATGGTTATATAAATATGAAATCGGGTTGTTCCCTTATCCGTGAGTTATGATCGATATAAAGACCTGCAAAAGTGATTTAAGGTATTTTGAATGTTTGGGAAGAATTTCTGGAAGGATATAAAAGCTTTTCTTACTAAAAGTCCCATTCGCTCTTCTATTTTGCACCTTTTATATTTGGTATTTTACTGATTATTCTCCCAAAGAATTTAGCATTTTGAGCTCTCATTGGACCACGCTTTGAAATGAGCCACATTAGGTTTATTCGGTCATTTTTTTTTTTTAATGCGTTCGCATCTTCCAGGATGTCAGTTAACATCCTATTTCGCACTTATTTCATGTTATTGGTTAAAAATTGTATATAGTGAAAAATTATTCTTTATTTTGTTCACAAAAAATCCACTGATACACTGATAATACAAATTGAAAAAAAAATACAAAAGAAGAATAACAAATTGAAAAAATCTTCACCTTGTTCGCTGATTTTTTACAGCAAATGTTTAAAGATCCTTAAAAAGTTTGTCAATAGAATAGTACTATTGTTTTAAAATTCGATTCCATTGAAATTTTTTTTAGAGTTTTTCCCGATTTGAGAATTTTTGCAATGAGATCTCTTTTTCGTGAGTTTTTAGCGATTTTGAAAAAGTAATTATCTTTTAACTTTGGTGTGACCGCGTTAAATTATTTCAATATCCTCTATTCCGTTTCACCACCACATAATTCGGTACTACACTTCCATGTAACCCGCCATCAATATCAGTTCTCAAGAAATCAAATCAATTTAATAAATTGGTATTAATATTCGAATTCTAAAATAAAATATAAAAAACACTACAAATGTACATTAGAAAAAAGTAAGTCGAAATGGAAAAAAATCATGCAAAATAAAACATTACTATTGTACATATCAAAAGTCAAAATTAAAATGTTAATATATCACATTTTTACGCGATTTTTTTGGATATTATCCTTTTCGGAAAGGATACAATTCCGAATTTGTATGAATCGTTAAAATCTGTCCAGCGGTTTTTAAGTTATAAGCGTAGTAACTAACACAACTTCCTTTTATATATATAGACTAGCTGGCCCGGTCCGCGTTGCCGGCCCGTAGTTTTTGTCTATTATGCATATTTGTCCAAGCTTAATTATTCACAGATATGACTGATATAAGTGTTCACGTACAGGTCGATTAAAAGTGTTTTAAAATATTTAAACCGTGGGCTTCAACTGTGTGGATGTGCTATACAAATCTATTAAAAAGTATATATCAATCTTATCGCCATGTATGGGACCAAATTAATTTTTAATATGGTAAAAATCGTAGCAAAATCTTCCAGTCAAATGAGCAATAATTTGGAATTTACTGTATTTTGTATACTACATAGTTGAGGGCTGAATGATTTAAGAATAGCCAAAGTTAATTACCTTATTAAACCCATTAGCACCTTAGATTGTACATTAGAGTCCTTATAAGTCCCCCTAACCATGTCGGTCTGTTTGTCCGCCAAAAGGTGGACTTGAGAGGGTATTATTACATGGAGAAAATTCTCAAATTTGTAGATATATTCAAATTTTTGTGTACGATTTTCACCCTCCTTATACACATTATTAGCCAAATTCTTTGAAATATGGTAAAATTAGGAGGTACCTTCTTTATATGAGCACTACTCTGAAACATCGACCTACACAGAAAACTTATAATCCAAGATGACAAATAGAGGCCAAATCAAAAATATAGCAGAACAATATAGCATGCCATAGCATTTCGCGTGATTTAAATAAGTAAAAATAGTTTTATCCACCTCATAATTGAGGGCAGAATGATAAGATGGGAATTAATTTTATTTGCCATTTAAATTGTAAGTTGGAGACCCCTTAAAGTTCATATTTTCATCATAGTATAATTCAATGATGACTCAACAAATATTCGGTCCCGTGCTACTTTCTTATATTTGTAATTTGTTCATGTTTCCACAACTTATTTCATATAGATGTACATCCCAAATCTACGTTCCAAACCAATTTTCTCTTGGGGGTTACAAATTCAATAGAATACAAAATTTTCTTTTCTGACCACACATTAGATGTGAAAGTGGACTTGGGGATACTCCAATGTGGGGACTTTACTTAAATAAATTCCTATGTGGCAATTATCTGTATGATGGTTCCCTACCCCAGGGTGATATTAATAAAAATTGTTAGCCAAATCAATTGATGAATGTGGTCAAGACCAATATGGGTCCTACTCTGGAAATTTCAAATTTTATGCGAAGAGGTTCTCTACCCCCTTAGAAACAAAAAAAGCCAAATAAGGGCCAAAAAATGAAAAAAGTGGCCAAGACCCCAAAAATAGCTTAAATCATAGATGGTTATATAAATATGAAATCGGGTTGTTCCCTTATCCGTGAGTTATGATCGATATAAAGACCTGCAAAAGTGATTTAAGGTATTTTGAATGTTTGGGAAGAATTTCTGGAAGGATATAAAAGCTTTTCTTACTAAAAGTCCCATTCGCTCTTCTATTTTGCACCTTTTATATTTGGTATTTTACTGATAATTCTCCCAAAGAACTTAGCATTTTGAGCTCTCATTGGACCACGCTTTGAAATGAGCCACATTAGGTTTATTCGGTCATTTTTGTTTTTTTTTTTTTTTAATGCGTTCGCATCTTCCAGGATGTCAGTTAACATCCTATTTCACACTTATTTCATTTTTTTGATTAAAAATTGTATATAGTGAAAAATTATTCTTTATTTTGTTCACAAAAAATCCACTGATACACTTCCATGTAACCAGCCATCAATATCAGTTCTCAAGAAATCAAATCAATTTAATAAATTGGTATTAATATTCGAATTCTAAAATAAAATATAAAAAAACACTACAAATGTACATTAGAAAAAATAAGTCAAAATGGAAACAAGTAAGCAAAGGCTACAGTCGAGCGGGGCCAACCGTTGAATACCCTACAACACTATAATAAACGGTACAGTTTATATAGGCGAGATACTCGAAAGAATTCCAAAGATATTGTGACAAATAATAAAAGAAAACCATCAGGTTCCGTTCTCTAATTTTCGAATAATAGCAACTTGAACTAATTTGCTCATTTCCAATTTATAGGTAGATGTTGCACGTAAATGGTCTTCCTAGATCTGGAACCAATATTTCCCAAAGACCTATAATCTCTCAGAAGTGGCAAAAGATTAACATTTATTATTGGTTTTTGACTGACAGACATTTGACTATATTCTTGAACGAAATCAGCGTTAACGAAATAGTCAGAAGTGCGTCTTTCCTGTATTTGTGAATTCTCCAAAAAGTCACTGGAATGGACATTTTCGTATTTTGTCTACAAGAGTTGGCAAACTATTTCACACATTGAATATTTTTGGATGGCCATTCAAAACTGCTTGACTTTTGCAATGTCCGGTAACCCCCATTCAAATGTGCGTGAGGATCGGGCGATAATTATGCATGCTGACAATTATGCAGTTTTTTGGTCCATTTCAACCCCTAAATATATGGCGATCATCTTCAAAAATAGTAGGCTTCTATTCTGACCCTCATCTTATCCCCATGCAAAATTTCGAAAGGATCGGGCCATAAATGCGATCTGTATATGATATCCGGATATCCTAACTACTTAGTTTTGTTAGCTGTAGAAATATTACCAAATGTTTAATTCAAAATGAAAATATGACAAAACTGAAAAAATATGAGAAAATTTTACAAAATCAATATTTTCATCTTTAGAGAGATATTTTTATACGATTTTTTTAGACGTTTTTTCTCTCCTGTCAAGAGGCCATTCTGAATTAATGAGAACTCTCGAAATCAGTTCAGCCGTTCTCGACATATAAGAGATCTTTCAAGCATATCTTCTTTGATAGACATATATATAGCACATATTTTGCTATATATCCGATTTGTTGGATGTTAACATCAATGTAAAGGTCAGAAGTAACCTTATCATGACTTTGTGATTTCGCCGGGGTTTAAAAAATTCACGGTTTAATGAAAAATTTTTTCAATACAAAAGACATGGTCTATTTTACCCGCTAAATATTATCCGATGACCACCCAAATTGGTAGACTTCTTCCCCGCCCTAAACTCTAGCTACATGCGAAATTCCGCGTCGATTGGTCTATAATTGCGACCTGTATAGCTACTGCAAAAACCGACATTTTTTCAGTATTTGGTCCATTTCATCCCTTAAACATTTGGCGATCATCTCCAAAAGAAATAGGCTTCTATTCTGACCCTAACCCCACCTTCGTGCAAAATTTCGTAAGGATCGGACCATAATTGCGACCTGTAGAGTGATTACAAATTAACATGGACAGACGGACAGACGGACAGACGGACGGACGGACATACATAGCTAGATCGACTCAGCTCGGCGAGCTAGGAAGATCCATATATACTTTCCCATATGGGAAACCAATATTTCGAGGTGTTACATAAATTCTGGCCCAATCAAACTTATAATACCCCCAACACATAGTGTTGTAGGGTATAAAAATCATGCAAAATAAAACATTACTATTGTACATTTCAAAAGTCAAAATGAAAATGTTAATATATCACATTTTTACGCGATTTTGTTGGATATTATCCTTTTCGGAAAGGATACAATTCCGAATTTGTATGAATCGTTAAAATCTGTCCAGCGGTTTTTAAGTTATAAGCGTAGTAACTAACACAACTTCCTTTTATATATATAGATTTGTTATAATAAACGGAGAAAGCGAAGAAAAACAAAACTGTTGGCTATGAAAGCCCTTGGTGTAAATAATTATATCCCGGAAGGATGTGACTTATGGCAATTCAGTCATTGTGAACGATCATAATAAGAATTTTATAAAAGGCTAGCCGAACACACTCTGCTTTGCTATCCCATTAAATTTTCTTGTTTAACAATGACAGTTAACAATGTTTAATTTTTGATCAAAAAATAAGGAAAAGTGTTCAAGTAATCCTCCGAAAAAATATTTTATCAAAGCCTGCGTTGGGCGTTCTCCATTATTGCACCAAATTTAAATCAAATCTGAAGGTAAAATGTATAGACAGCTACTGCATTTTTCCGACAAAGGGTCAAAATTAATATGATACAATTGTAAATTCCGAAAGGACCGAATTTCATGAGTTCCCTTGCTTTTTTTCTGGGGATATTCTCCCCAGGAGTTATTTAAAAATAACTGCTATGACAACAACTATTTTACTCAAGTGACGAGAAATTTAGTTCCTCTTCTATTGAGCTTACGATCTCGTCACTTGTGTAAAAAATATTTTGTCATAGGAGTTATGTTTAAGAACCCCGGGGGAAAATATCCCCAGACAAAGACAAAGTTACTAATGAAGATCAGTCCTTCCGGGTCATACAGGCAATTTAATTTTTTTTCCGACCCTTTGTCGAAAATATGCAAGAGAAGCTGTCTGTACATTTTACTTAAGGGAGTGGGCCGATATTGTCTATTTTCGCACCTGATAAAAATTTCAGGATTTGCAAGGTTTGAGCAAAGCCGGATGATCTTCTTTTCTTTTTTTAAAAGAAAAATATTTTCTTTGAAAATTTTGACATTTTGTGGGGGTGAACCAAAAGAGTTGACCGAGAATGCCCTTCTTCGAACTCGATCTAAGTTTGATAATAATCTTACGTTGAACCGGATTTTTAATTTGGACCAAATTAGATACTCCCCTCGAGTGTTATCGTGCGCACCATTGGCAGACAGACAGAGACTTATACAATGTGCGCTGCAGAAGGTAGAACCCGAATACTGAATTTGCAACTATTCCGTTAGTGGCAAAAATACCTGAAAATACCTAATAAGTGCGGGTGGTGGTTTACAATTTCGAAACAATTTAAGTGTTCAATTTGTGTTTATTTGTGTCTAATCATTTTATCCGATATTTCTTACAATTTTCTGTTTTCAAAATTCGAAAAAATAAAAGTTTTTTTCGACTGGTGCCTTCTTTGGTCAATTGATGTTTCTTAATAGCGTTTTCAAGATGATTTTTTTTTTCTAAAAATTCTTGTAATTTCGGTAAAGAACCAAACATCGTAATGCGGCAATTGTGCTTAGTTATATTCACTTAGCATTTGTATACCCTACACCACACTGTGGTCAGGGTATTATGACTTTGTGCATTTGTTTGTATCAAAGCAAGTTAGACCCATAGTTCCTTTTGCTGATTTGCATTTAATCACATTCTGAGTCGATTTATTCATGTCCGTTCCTCCATGTACTTTTGTAAACAAAGTACAGGTCGCATTTATTGTTTAATCAGGATGAAACTTTGCACCAAACATTTGTTGGGTCCAAAGACGGCGAACGAACTGGAGATAATAAATTTAGATATAGCTCCAAAATACAGGGTGAGATAGAAAAAACTACAACAAAGTCAAATGCCATAATTCTTACATTTTTTTTTTTAAATTTTATTGAATGAAAGTGATGTTGGAAATAGCATGGAATGTCCAAGATCTGCGGTCAAAATGTTTGCGTGCCCAAGGCTTTAATACACCCTTCAGAATATTTTTGGATAATATTCGGCATTTATTCTGATGCCACGGTCAATTAATATGAGCCAGGAGCGACCATCGGCTGTTATGGCGACTCACACCATCACCATGGCTGGCGCTTGAGTTCTGGTGGACAACCAAAGGTGCACATTTTCAGCTGACCTCTTTGGCAAGCAAACACGATCATTTTGTTTGTTTACAAACTGCTGGACAACGAATGTTTTCTCATGGGAGAAAACCAAATTCGGCAGTTCAACACTTTCGGCCAAGCGAAGCAACTCTTTAGCACTTTCTTCTGTGGTGATGCAAGTTCTTGCACTTTTTTTCAATGGCTTTACACCGAGCTCACGCTTGAATTTCATCACGAATAACTTTTTTTTCTAGAAAATTCTCACCAAAATGGTTTTGTACGCTTGTAAACAATATAATGAGCTGTCACTGGAATAATTTTAACAGCTGTCGGACGAGTGGCTTAGAAATAACAGCAGTCTGAAGTTGGATGCAGTTTTTTTATGTCATCCTGTATATCTTCACTCGATTTCAAGTTTATTGTGCACCAAATGGTTAATATAAACCCGAATTGAATGGATTCACATTCGAATGAATTTAGCCTGGAAGAAAGTTTATCAAATTTGGTGAAAATCGGTGAAGACGTAACTGTAGGTCCCATATATATGTTTCATACGATTTTGTATTTTACTTCCTCATACCCGTAAAATAATTTGCACAAGAACGATATTTGATGCCTATCAGATACAGCATGGGAATATATCTCTGCTAAATGTTATATTATAGGTTTTTGGATGTTATACTGTAAGCACTAAATAAGGTGTATCTAGGTGGAATATTAACGTCACGCCATGATAATTAAAAAAAATCATATTGCACTCATATCTCTATTGAGACTATACTTCCATTCATTATGTCAGATTGCATGTCCAGTCTTACATAATGTTCTGATATATGATACTAAACGAAGGAAAAAAAAACTTCAAACAAACAATATTCGGCTGCAGCCTGCCTGCCAACCTACCTACCCAGAAAATTATTTTGAACTTTGTTATTTTTCCTCAGTATTTGTTGTTCTTGGCTGTTGCTAAACGTATACAAAAATGTGTTGTTGTGCTCTCACCATAAACTAACAACAATTTAAACGAATGAATTGATCTATTTTTAACAAATTTCCTAAAACGAAATACCCACTACTACGTATGACAACAACAACAACAACAACCAAACAGCATAAGATCGAAATAGAAGAATTGAAAATGAAATTGTGTGCGATGTTTTAGTAGGCAAATGATTCGATAAAATTTGGCCGATATAGGAACACCTTTCGACCCTGTTCAGTCAGCATGCCAACGAGTGGAAAGTAAATGCCTTGATGTTTACATTGAGCACCGCCCTCCCCATCCAGCAGGATAGACATATAAAAAGATCTGTAGTCTAAAAATAGCTGAAACAGTTTTTTAAATTGCGTCGTTAATTCAAAATTTTAAACAAAAAACAACAAATAAAAAATGGTGCATACATTGGTCAAAGATTGAAGTAAAATAGTTTTATTGTAGTTTTTCTTCGAGCTTATTGCTTATTTGAGAAAGGTATTTTGGATAGTTTGGTAATTTTTATAATTTAATTGTCATACCTTCCAGAATAAAATGTAGCGTTTAAAATCAGTCATTATTAAATATTTTTTATTACATTTTTCAATCAAATGTGCTGTAATTAGGAGTTTTGAATTCTTATCGTATAGAAGATCATGCTGCAAGAAATTTAGTTTTTTTTGACTTCATTCAGTTTTTCTTTTAGTTGTAGCCCCTCAAAATGTCCGCTGGGACCTACATTTAATATGCATTCTTCATCAGAGTAAAAGTAAACTGTGCCAACATCCTCCGTAGTTGAAATCATGTCATATTTAAGATATGTTTTTGAAACTCCGCACATACATACATGATTGATATTTAGAGCGGTTATCGTTTAGATATTGCTCCAATATAATGCTATTTCCTAACATATAATGCTATTTCCTAACATTCCTAACAATGGAATAAGCCCCATTTATACATTCGTGGTAAGGGATAAAAAGTTTATTGCCCCGTTAAGTCAGCATATAGAGAAACAAAGAACCAGTACGTCCAATACGTACGTGTAGCCGTTAAAGCATTAGGAAATGTATATAAATAGAAAGAAAACAAAATATAATAGTATTACAAAAGAGGTTTTGCCAATTGATCTTACAATAAAGCGCGCATTATTGGTCCAAACGTCTCTTGTGTCGATCCAAAATTAATTGTATTTGTTTGTTTGTTGATATTTAGATGTCTAAAGGGTAGCAGCATGCCAAATCAATCATATATTCGTTGAAGTCTGTTTCTCCTAAGTTCATAATACATGGATCGTCCATCTATGAAACCCTACACCACTTTGCATATATGCATGTGCCAAAATCCATTCAATTCTGGTTTAAATTAACCATTTCAATCGACGAGGCTTGTCCGCAGGCAACATTCTTTGCATCAATTGAATTTTGTACGGGAACAAATGCAAATCAATGCGAATAATCCATTTGAATGTGGACCGAGCCATGCCCAACTGCTGAGAACGGCGTTTTTGGGATGTTCTTGGGGACCTCTCAACACTGGCTCGTACGGCAGCGATATTCTCGGCCGATCGCCTTGGTCGACTTTTATATGGCCTCTTCGGATTAGAAAGAGCCTTACCATTCGAAAATTTTTCGTATAAACGCTTAATGGTGTTCTTAGAAGGCGCACTTCTCACATTTTTTAATGTTTCAAAAGCACGTTGAGTTTTCACAATTGATTTCTTCAGTTGAATGTAAATTTCAGAGCGCTCGCGTGGCGTGTATTGGTTCATGGTAAAAATCTGCTTGGACTGACGCTTCAAACGCGGTATATCATTAAGCGATGTGACATCTCTGTCAAAAGTTATGGCGTTGCCAGATGGGTCCGTCGAATATGGGCAACCCTGTATATGGGATCTGAGCCAATCTCGATAAAATTTGGCACAAGTATTTCAGAGATGTATTTGATATATATCCCCAAATATCATTATTACTGACTGAATATTACGACTACGGATGACAAAAATATCAGATGAGCAACATATATATATATATATATATATATATATATATATATATATATATATATATATTGATCGTGAATTTTGACCGATTATCTCCAATATCAATAGGGTTCGTCCTTGGGTCAAACAAATTATTTGTGAACAATTTCATCTGAATGCGGCCTGTGCTTTGTTTACAAAAATACATGGACAGACGAACGGATGGACATACATAAATCGACTCAGATGTGATTCTATACAGATCACCAAAAGGATCTATGGGTCTATCTCGTTTCCTTTTGCCTGTTACAAACAAATGCCCAAAGACATAATACCCTGACCACCTTGTGGTGTAGGGTATAAAAAGTGTGTTTAGTAACATGAGAAGTTTTGGTAAATTATGTCTTATTATATAATTTGTTGAAGATATCACATAAAGGCCTCATAGGATTATATGATTAATACTTCAAATTAATCAAGGAATGCTTAAGTGGTATATAATGTCGAGTATTACGAGAAGGAATATTAAATTTTAATCGATTTCAACTCGCAAAATTTTTATAATAAATAAAGCTCTTAATATAAAACTTATCTCTTCAGTGTCGGAATTATCAATGGGTTTTAGCCAACCTTCATGTGGTGAAGGTGTCTCATTTACATCCCATCCTAATGCACTGATTACGAATAAAAAGAATTGGGTTTGTACTGATCCCAATTTAGTAGAAGTAGTCAAAATGTAATCTAGTACTCCATCAGGATCGGGGGAATTAAAACTTTTTAACAATACTAGATCATTTAAAACTATCACAATGGGAATAACTTGCATAAGCGTTATTTCAATAATAACTGGATAAAGGTTTGAATACGTATTTTGAAAGAATTCTTCAAATAAATTTACTATTTCAAGTTGGTTTCCTGAAGTTTTATGCTACTAGGAAAATCGCGAACTTTGCGTTTTGAATTTACAAAAGATTTTAGGATTCTTCTGAAACTCATTTTTCATTATACCCTACATCACATAGAGGCAAGGGTATTTTGTCTTTGTCCATTTGTTTGCAACATGGAGAAGGAAATGAGATAGAGCCATAGTTCCTTTTGGTGATCAGCATGCAATCACAGTTTGAGTCGATTTATGCATGTCCGTTCGTCTGTCTGTCCATGTATTTTTGTAAGCAAAATGCAGGTCGCATTTATTATTCGATCGAAATGAAATTTTCTAAATAATATTTGTTTGGCTCACGGACGAACCCTATTGATGAACATCGGTCCAAATTTAGATATAGCTGCCATGTATATCTTCATCCGATTTTAGGTTTCTTGTGCACCAAATGGTGTGAATTTTGCTACATCTGACCGAATTCAGCCTACAAGCATGCGCTTCCATATATATGTTTCATCTGATTTTGGTGTTTAAGTACCTTACATTCGTTATATGCACTCCACAAGACTGATATTTAGCACCAGATACAGCCTAGCAATTCATAGATCAAATTTTATCAAGTTCGGTCCAAATTTG
This sequence comes from Musca domestica, assembly GCF_030504385.1. Taxonomy (NCBI): domain Eukaryota; kingdom Metazoa; phylum Arthropoda; class Insecta; order Diptera; family Muscidae; genus Musca; species Musca domestica. The sequence continues at coordinate 4,678,157 of NW_026712329.1, read as the reverse complement.
GATATAGCTCCCATATATATCTTCACCCGATTTTAGGTTTCTTGTGCACCAAATGGCTAATTTCAGCCCAAAGTGAGTGAAAAGTTGCACTTCTAAGCGAATTTATTCTAGAAGTTAACACTTAAAACTTAGTGAAAATCGGTTCAGATATAGGTCTAGCTTCATATATATGTTTCAACCGATTCGGAATATGCACTCTACCATAATCATATTTTGTACCAGATATCTCATAGAGCTCAGAAATGCCCAATATAAACCTTTATATAAATATGCATAGTGGTGTAGGGTATCATATAGTCGGCCCCGCCCGACTTTTGAGCTTTCCTTACTGGTTTCTATTTAATAATTTGAATAAGACTTTTAGATTTGAATATTATATTTATTTCGTGCTCTTAAATAATTTGTATAATTTAAAGTGGTATTATATCATTTGAATTTTTTAAATAACCTACTTTTTATGTTACGCAAACGTCTAACGCATTATAAAGTACCCTGAAAAATTTTAAAATTTCGCAAACCAATGTTACCTTTATGAGACCAGCTGAGAAATTTAATTTGTGAGGTTTAGATTCTGGTTTAGCTCAGTTTGTTCGAATATTAAGTTCAAGGTTTATGACAAACGTTGGGTGGTATTTATCTTCCCGTTCTACAAAAGGTGAACTTTACTTAAGGAGCTATTAATGGTCGAAGAAAACGCTTAGTCTAACATTTTACATTTAAAATTATAAATATTATATATGGTTATAAATATTTTGCCAAAATTTTTCAATATCATTAGAACATACTGTTGACGAAATAGGTAAATAATGTGATGTATTATTATCTAGGATTCAAAACGTATTTTTGGTAAGTTAAAATCTCCAAGGCAAATTAATTCAGTACATGGACATGGAATAAATAATCGAATAAAATTTCTGCTGAATCTCGTTTATAAAAAACTAGCTGGCCCGGTCCGCGTTGCCGGCCCGTACTTTTAGCCATTAATGCATATTTTTTAAAGTCTAATAGAACACAGATCTGAATTATGTAAGCGACACATTTTTTACTATCAGTAAAATAACTCCATACCAATTTCTAAATAGAAATAAATATTCATGGCAAAAGTTATAATAGATAATGCCACCCACCGTCGGTTTTAGATATTTGGAATAGGCTTATTTTTCAGCCATAGGCTTTAATTGAGTGTTAAAAATCTATATGATATAGAACATCTATAATAGCCTCATGTGGAAACTCAGCTCAATTTTTGGTATTGTAAAGAGCTTAGCAACATTTTCCATTCAAATGAGCTGTAATTTGGGATTTGTGTTAACAACGTTTAGAGTACCGTACTGTGTGGTATTTAGTTTTGTCCACCTCATAATTACGGACAGAATGATTTCAGAAAATCAAAGATAATTACTCTTCTACACCATTACCGTAAGAATGGAATTTATTATATTCGAAATCGGGCTGTACCCTTAACCGACGGTCACATATCATGACCTGCAAAAGCGATTTAAGATATCTTGAAAGTTTAGGAAGAATTTCTGGAAGGATATAAATCTTTTTTTTACTAAATGTTCAATTCGCTCCTGGCATCCTTTATATTCCGTATTTCACTGATTGCAGTCCCAATGATTGCATTTTTTGAGTTCTCTCATTGGACGGATTATTGTCATATGAAAGAAGTAGGATGTACGTAGGTCATTCATTTCATTTTTAATATTTTTCATTCAGAATTCAAAATAATAAAAAAATTTCACTTCAGTATAATATGTCAAATTTTATTGGCATATCTTACCGCGATTTTTTGCCAGGACACCATTCCTAAATTGTATGAATTGTTAAAATCCGTCAAGCCGTTCTTTAGTTATAAGCGTAGTACCTAACATAACTTTCTTTAATATTGTGAAAATAATTACAAAAAATCGATTCAATTCAATATGATAAATTGAAAAATCATTTAAAATTTAATCGTTTAATAAAATTGACAACAAGAAAAGAAAAACAATTGAAAAAGAAAAAATCTTCACCTTGTTCTTTGATTTTTTACAGCAGAAGTTAAAAGGTCCATGCGATGTTTGCCAATAGAATGTACTCTTATTTTAAAATTCCATTCCATTGAATTTTTTTTTTCGATTTTTTTCCGATTTGAGAATTTTTGAAATTAGATCTCTTTTTTCGTGATTTTTAGCCGTTTTTAAAAAGTAATTATCTTTTAACTTTGGTGTGACCGCGTTAAATTATTTCGATATCATATATTCCGTTTCGCTATCACATAATTCGGTTCTACACTTCCATGTAACCCGCCTTCAATTTCATTTCTCAAGAAACCAAGTCAATTAGAAAAATTGGTATTAATATTCGAATTCAAAAATAAAAAAAAAATTAAAAAACACTACAATTTTTCATTAGAAAAAAGTAAGTCAAAATGGAAAAAATTATGCAAAATAAAACATTACTATTGTACATTTCAAAAGTCAAAATGAAAATGTTAATAAGTTATTGGATTTTATCCTTTTAGAACTCAATTTTTAAATTTGGTCCCATTCAAAGTGTCGTTGTTTGACATTTGAATAATTCTTATTGTTTGCTAGTAGATGAGGATTGTAAAAAGGGAGCGCTACACGAATGAACAATCCATTCTCATTATGAAAGCTGTAAAACTAACTAAAACTAACTGTTTGCAAAGCAAATTTGTTATTGGTAAACAGTTGAACAGTTCTGGTTTTCTGATCGATGGTGGTCAGAGTAACATCTTTAGTGAACTTCGACATGTACGCTAGCATCGAAAAATAATCGAGAAAGGGAGCTAAGGTTTTGCCCAGCATTCTTGTTATTGGGTAGCCAGGTCTAGTGGAATATGGTTTTACTTAATATTTGGGACAATCAATGCCACACCGAATAAAAAATAGAAATCGGTCCACTTTTTGATACATCCCCCAGATAACTAAGATTTGATTAATTTTGATGGGGTTGACCACATTTTCTATTAAACTAAGCTATAATTTATAATTAAGGGCTCTCCTGTAGCATATCACAATCCTTCACGAAAATCCCTCCACGTTCACATGGTCCAGATTTTGGTAAAATTTCCCATTAAGTGGTACCGCTCGATTTTGAGGTGTTTTAACTGCAATTTCAACCATCACCGGGAGATTTTTGAACTTGAATTAGAACTTTTAATGAATTTGTCAGAAATTGGATATTTGAAGTTCGAAACGGGTTCGTAATGCAATTGGTATCTTATTTTCGAAATTAACCAACTTTAACTTCCCCATAGTTGATGTTCTTAGGGAATTTAAAGCCAATAATATTTTTTTTTTGCAATATGTCTCCTTAATTTGCGTTCTTAATCGGATATTTCAACTACTCAGAAACAATATAGAATATTCAAATTCGATGTGTCGACAAACGGTTTTCTTCACCAATTGTATAGATTGTCAAATGTTCGAGATCGCCAAATTTTTTTAATTCTATATTTTAGAAATGTTGATTGAAATTAAATTTTTGTATGAACTTCTTAGTTTAAAGAAAATGAAAATTTTTATAAAAACAACTTTGATCTCTGTAATATCCGATATTTAGCCCCTTCTACCTTAATTATATTAAGCCAAAATGTTCATATTACATTTTTTTCATCCTATTATTTTAGATAGCCTACTGTTGGCATCTCGGTGACATCTTTTGGTCAACATATACAATACCTTTTAATATTTGACATTTGTGAGTTTCAAGTTTTGTTGCGACATCTACATGTGATGAAATTTATTTTTACGTTATGGACATCTTGTGGGTATTACACTAAACTACCCTATTTGCCGTATTGACTTTTTCGCCCTAAAGCTTATAACATTTCTCTTCGCGGACGATTATTTTTTCTGTTACTCTGTTAGCGATTACACTGAAAGCTCTGCAAGTTTTCGGAAGACAGTAAGGGGAAATGTTGGGTTTCTTGTCAAATGGATTTGGACGTTAATTAACAGACCATTGCTGCATACAAAATCAGTTGAATACGAGATAACAAACCTTAAACAGAGATATTACGGTACAAAATTTTTCTACAAAGCGAACGGCAAAATTATTGTTCTAATCTAGAAAAAAAGAAAAGAAAAAAAATAATAGAAATAAATTATACCTACTAAAGATAGAAAAGAAAAATAGGAAACAACAACCTGAAGAGGTGCAAAAAATAATAAAAAATATAAATAACAACAATTGCAAGCAAAAGCAATAAAAATATATAGATTTAGCACTTAATAAGTGCAAAACAAAATTGAAAATTTTCTGTCGCATACCGGTTCAAAATAAAATTGCAAATAATTAAGGAAATTTCAAAATAGGAATTTTGTTTTTTGTTTTCTTTTTTTTACAAGTTTTTTGTTTGTTTATTTCCTCATTACGCCGATAAAGGTACTGAAAATATTTCCCATTTATTCATATTTGTTCTTTTGAATTTTTAGCTTTATTTAATTTCGATTTGCAAGGAAATTTAGAAAATTGTGTGCAATATTCCATTCCATTTAATCTATAACAATAAAAAATTACATAATTTTTATTAATAAAAGATAAAGAAAACAACTACCAATCAATTCTTTTAATAGAAGCAAATTAAAGAAAAATCTACGCAGATACACACACAAAATAAAAACCAATTTAACAACAAAACATCCTCATAAAGGATTCTGTGGATACACATACCGTTGGAAAAACGAAACTCAGTACCCATCAGCGTATACTTGACACACACTCACACGCATCCAGCTGCCACTGTAACAACTGCAACATCCCCGTTAATTTATCTCCTATCGAAAAGGGTGAGAAAACTGCAAAGTGAGAGAGAGGGAACAGCTTTTCAACAAGAGAGTGAGAACTAAGTTCGCCAAAAGCACTGCAACATCTCTGTAACAATGGCTGATGTTATGAACAACGGTACTTCTCTCATGGATGCTGGAGTTCCTGTTCCAGCCCCGGCCCAAACAACAGAGACTCCACTGCTAATTTTGGATGATACGCAAAATGTTAAGGAACAGCAACAACAGCAGCAAAAACAGGAACCCCAACAAATGCAGGAGCAACAAAAACCTATTCAAATACAGGATAATTTAAAGCAGGACCTCGAGAATAATAAGAAGGAACAGGATGTTAAGAAGGAACAAAATAATGTAGAGCAACAGCAGCAACAATCCAAACAACCACCAAATTTGGATACCAAACCACAAGAACAACCACAACAACAAAAACAACAACAGGAAATAACTCAAAAACAAAATTCAGAAACAAAACAACAACAACAAAGTCAGCCACAACAATTGGAACTTAAAGGTAAGAATGGAATTATTTATAAGAATGTCTATTTAAGTAAGTTTCAAATATAATTTGAAACCATGGATTCACTAAACTCAAATTTTGCAGGATCTAAGCAAGAACTACAAAACTATTTGTCGGTCCAAAGATATCTGTCAGTTAAAATGAAATATAATCCATATTTTTATACCCTCCACCATAGTATGGAGGGCACATTAAGTTTGTCATTCCGTTTGTAACAGCTGGAAATATGCATTTTAGACCCCACAAAGTATATATATTCTTGATCAGCATAAAATTCTATGTCGATTTAGCGATGTCCGTCTATCCGTCTGTGGAAATCACTCTAGCTTCAAAACGAATTAAAGTGGATTGATACAATTTTACTTAAATGTATATTATGTCTGCAGGACTTTTGGTATTGAAGATTGGCCATGTAGGTCTACGTTTTGGTATAGCCCCCATATATCGGTACCTCCCGATACTCGGTATTTTGATGATTTTAGCGACATTATTTACCGGAATTGTTTCAAATTTGGTATTTGAAGTTCGTAATGGATACTAGAGTCTAAGACAGAAAATTGTCTATGTAGGTCCATGTCTTCGTATAGCCCCCATATAACGGTTCCTCCCTATATTCGGTATTTTGATGATTTTAGCGACATTACTCACCGGAGTGGTTTCAAATTACGTATTTAGTCTTTCCAGGTCTTCTTACAGGCCCTATATATCAGTATCTCCCTATATTCGGTATTTTGACGATTTTAGCTACAATACTCACCGAAATTATTTGAGATGTCGTTTTTGAAGTTCGTAATGGATGCTAAAGGCTGTGACGGAAACTTATATATGCAGGTCGAGGTCTTCGTATAGCTCCGATATAACGGTACCTCCCTACATACGGTATTTTGATGCTTTTAGCTACTTTATTCACCGTTTATTTCAAGTTTCGAATTTGAATATGGGAATGGCTTATAACAAACAACGCCTATGTAGGTCTACGTCGTATAGACCCCAATTCGGTATTTATAAGATTTTAACAGAATTTTTAGCTGATTATATTTTTTGAAAATTTTCAAATTGGATCCAAATGGTGGAGGGTATTCAAAGTTCGGCCCGGCCGAGCTTACTGCTTCTTAATTTGTTATATTTACATATTTTTTATCGCATGCTATTTTTTCAATTTGAAGCATACATTTTTCGCGGGTATAATGGACCACTACTTTTGTGTGAAAAAATGCCAACATTTGCATTTTACCGAAACGCTGAAAATACACAAAAGTCTAACTTCTGGCTTTTTTATGCTGATTTGATTGACAAATATAACCAAATATCATAGACAAGCAGATCAAAGAGATGAGTCTAAATTTAGAGATACAGAGGGGCCTCTTGCTTTTGGAGATGATCCAAAATATTTAGGGGTTCAAATAACCCAAAAACAGAAAAAAATTCCTGATCACACATATAATCCAATAGTCATCCAAAATGCTAGAAGTCTTCCCTGTCCTTAACGATTGAGGCCAATCGACACGTCTGAGAATATAGTTAAGGACAGGGAAGAGTTCTAGCATTTTGGATGACCACAATAACTAACTGCTAAGGGTAATATCTGGACAGTGTTCCGTGACATAATTTCAAAAGCGAAATCTTTAAAAATGGATGTGGACATAAGGGAGCTTCTAACATATTGTAGTGTAGTAGGTTATCACATGGTCGGCCCGGCAAGACTATAGCCTTTGCTTACTTATTAAATTTTGTATTGGGGGGTCCGTTTTTGTGGTGGGTTTGTGATAAAGAGGTGGTTTTGGAAGTGGGTTTTACAAGTGTACGAAAAGTAGCAAATTGTACTACATTTGTTACAATTTGGTATTGAGTGAACAGATAGTGCTTGAGATTTGGCATTAGGATCGCTGTTCATGTGTAGCCCGGAAATAAGGTGGTGGACTTTTCGCTGACGGTGTAGCGGGTACTTGCCAGTTTATACATACGTTAGTCCATTTTTGAACTTGACCTGCCTACAGATAAAATGCGTATGTGTGTGGATTTTACATACTAGTCAGAGAGACATGGTTAAATCATTTAGATTTTTATGCTGAACAAGAAATACTTTGCAGTGTCTAACATGTGGTTAAAAGTACGGTTTTCTCAAAGGGGTCTCTCTCTCTCTCTAAACCCTCGGTACTTGCCAAAACATCTAACGAAGCTCCACAATCAGTGACGATATGTTGGTGAGCGGAGAAACCACACCCGTCGATATTTAGGTTCTTGTTGGATCAAACTTTCTAGTTTCTGGTTTGAAGGTTTAGTGTAGCTACCACTACATGATAGAAAGTCTGACCCAACAAGAACCTAAATAGAAATAGAAAAATTTAAGCTTTTGTTATAGCGTAGGGTATTGCAATTTTGAATCTTTCTGAAACATTCTTTATTTAAATTTTTCTCTTTTTATCAAGGTGTGATATCACATAAGGGTAACATAAAACTCCGCAAAACGTGCCAAAGGGAAGTTATGAACGTTAATAAAAAAACATAATATCATAACGTCGAGATATTACACACACACCCAAACAATTGAATTGGAAAATTTATTTAAATATCAAAGTGCATTAAATGCTGTAGGAGAGGGATGAAGTCGACGACCCAGACATTTACATACTTTTTCAATTGGTATGTGATAAGGATAACGGATGTAAGGAAATGGAAGCACATAAAATGATGATATTTATATACGTCATAATTTATGCTGGAACACTTGTGGGTGTGGATGGCACGTTGCCTATCTGCCTGTCTGTCATATGTTTAAGTGTTCGAAATTTTTGCAAATGTCGACAATTTTGTTCCTTTTCGTTCCTTTTGCCGTCATAACAATTGCTTCAATTGTCGTTGCCATGAAATGACAATGTTAACGACTACAATCAGTACATGCGAGTCTAGAGACGGAGACGATTATGACAGCGGCGAGGACATTAAGAGCTAGAAGAGCATCAAGACATTGTAATCAGATATTTGAAAATGTACAACAAGCTATCTAAGAAACGAACATGTCCTTTGGTTGTGTCTTATTTTTGTTTTGTCTCAAAAATGTCTTAGACTTGTTTTTTTTTTATTTTATTCTGAATTCGAACAATTGTTCAATTGCGGACAATTGTTCGTGTTTTTTTCTAGAGATTTTTTCCTTTCACTCCATATATATTCTATTGTTATTTAAAGCACTTTGTTCAGAGCAAAGTGTAGAGTGGAACAAGAAAAGTTGCAAACTTTGGTAGAATTAAGAAGTAAACTCGTGCTATCATATTTTTGCATTTTTTTAAATTATACATCTTACTGTCAAAACATCTTGTGTCATAAATCTATTGTATATACCAAATCAGAGATGAAAGCCTGAATACGTTTTTTTATACTCTTCACCTTAGTATGGATATTTTATTAGAAATATAGATTTTATATCCCACAAGTTAAATATATTCTTAATCAGTATAACATTCTATGTCGATTTAGAGATTCAGCTATCCGTCTATGGAAATTACTCTATCTTCCGAACGAAATGAAGTAGGTTGATAACATTTTACTCAGATGTGTTTTAGGTCTGCAGGACTTTTGGTATTGAAAATGGGCTATATAGTTTCACGTATTTTTGTACCGACCGATTCAAGATTTTTTAGGGGTGTTTTAGTTACAATTTTTAACCGAATTTGCTTAAAATTGGCAGCATGTGTACCCATTATGTAAGAAACATCCTTGCATAGAACTGTTAATATAGGTCTGGGTTTTGATAAAATCTCCATATAACTGTAACTCCAGAGATTCGGTATTTTGATGATTAGTGTCATATTTTTCACCGAAAATAATTAGCATTTATAATTTGAAGTTCCTAATGGGTATTAAATTCTTCGTATAGCCTTCATATAACGTATTTGAAGTAATGGGTACTAAAAATCATTATTTTCATGATATTAGCGGCTTTATTGGATTTATATTGCCAATTCTCTTCAGGGGTAAAATACTCACAAGGAACTCCTTTTGTTTTACGACAATTTCATTAAAAAATGTGTTAAAATTATTTCAGTGAAAGCTCATTATATTGTTTACAAGCGTACAAAAGCATTTTGGTGAGAATTTTTCCAGAAAATAAGTTTATTGTGATGGAATTCAAGCGTGATAGTGTGATTTCTTTATATTTGGCTGGAAAACCACAAGTGGCTATCGTTAGAGCACTCCAGCATTTAATTGTGAATAAATCTTTTGTGTCTCGTACCATCGCTCGTTACCGTGATACTGGTAGCATAGCCCGACGTCAAGTAAGTGGATGGAAGAAAATAGCAACATCAGCAGGAATGGTTCGAAAAGTAAAGAAGCGACTTGATCGAAACACGCGTGGCAGTGGCCGAAAAATGGCTCGTGAGCTGAACATATTGCAATATTCCATTCGGAAAATATTGACAAATGAGCTCGGGATAAAGCCATTGAAATTCCAAAAAGTGCAAGAATTTATACCGCAACGGAAAAAAATAGACTCAAAAGAGCTAAAGAGTTGCTTCGCTTGGCCGAAAGTGGTGAACTGCCGAATTTGGTTTTCTAAAATACCAAAGTGTCGATCTCCTCAAGCAAGCGCTTCGCCGTGAATGGGCCAAATACCGCAGAGCAACATTCGGGTAGCATGTGACGGATTCATTGCCCGTTTGAAGGCCATAATTCGTGCCAAAGGTGACCAATTCGAACAAATCTAAAGTTATTCTAAAATTTGATGCTATTTCCGACATTGTTTTTAAATATTAAAAAAATGAAAAAATTATGGCCTGTGTATAAACAATTACCTTTCAGTAAGTAACGTACTCACAGAGATCTCCTTGTAAAGAATTTCAGACAATTCCACTAAAAATTTGGCCAAATCATCAAAATACTGAATACCGTTATATGGGGGATAAACGATATCGTGGATCTATATAGAAACTTCTCTAAAAGGGGGTAAATTAGTCACAAAGAATTCCCTATGTCGAATTTCAGACAAAAAAAAAAAATACCAAAAATTTAAGGTATCGTTATTTTTGGGGCGTATCGTTATTTTTGGGGCTATCGTTATTTTTGTATCGATATAACCCATCTTCGAACTTGACCTGCCTGCAGACAAACGACAAATCTGTGCAAAAATTTTAGCTTCCTATTCTTATTCGTTTTGACCTAGCGTGATTACAACATATAGACGGACGGACATTGTAAAATCGTGTTAGAATTTTACTCTGATCAAAAATATATACACTTTGTTGGGTCTAAAATTATTATTTCGATGAGTTACAAACGGAATGACGAATTTAATATTCCATCTATACTATGTACGGTGGAGGGTATAAAAATACCCCAAATAGCGAAACCCTTATTATCATCTAATTTGGTTAGAAATTGTGGCAGAAACCTTCAAAATACCGAAAAGTAAAATAAAAAGGGAGGTACCGTTATATGTGGGCTATACCAATTAGTGGATCTGTAGCGAAAATTTTTTGCAGGGAGGGAACGGATCGAAATTAATATTTTACGCTGATCATTAATATATATACTTTTTGGGGTCTCCGATGAATATTTTGAGGTGTTGCAGTCGGAATGACAAATTCAATGTACCCTCTATTGTATGGTGAAGAGTATAATTACACACAATGTAGTTATACATATTCGGTGTATATACAGGGACTTGAGTTACTATGCATTTGTAGATTTTTATTTAAGTTTAAAAACTTTCGAATTTTTGAGAAAGTTTCAAAAAAATGTTTTCAGAGAAATTATGAGAACAAACTTAAAAAACAAATGACATCAATGAACTCCATTAACAAAATATTTGTTTTGATAAGCACAAAACTTTTATATTGTTTTTGCCGCACCAAATTAAACCAGGTGCATACCAATAAAACTGAAAAAAATTCGCACAAAATTGTTTTGTTGTTGTTATTGTATACTATTTTAAAAATAGCCACGCTCTTCATAAAAGTGGTCTCGTTTTATTTCCACACTACAACAGAACAGCGTAAAAATGAGTCACACCAAACTTTGTCAAATGCCAGAAAGATCTTTCATCACAATTAGCATTTGGCCGGTATTTAAAATTCAGTGTCCAACAAACAAAACGAAAACACCACCCGCGAATGAATGTCAAATGAATAGAATCAGCAAAATAAACAAAGTTTAAAGCGATAATTAAAGAACAAAAACCCAAAAAGAAAACAAATTACGAATTGTCTTCTTCTTTTTTTTTTTTGAAATACAAAAAATCTAAATTAAATGTTAATGATTTAATTATATTAAAAGCTTTTGTGTTATCATCCTGACCTTTACAAGGCAAGACGTTAGAGTTCTTCTTGTTTTTATTTTGGGTATGGCTGTCGTGTTTCGCTTTCAATGCAATTTATGAAGGACACTCCTAAGTCCTTTAATGGAGCCTCCATATATAAAAATAACATTCACCACTGCGACACACCTTCACTAGACAACAAAGAATGGAATAACAAATGTCCCGATAAAAGCTAGTCACGCTGCTGATGGACATATCTGAAATATGGCTCAAAATTTACGAAAATAAACAAACAAACCAAGTGAAACGAAACAAAGCAAAGTGGTTGATAAATATCCTGATGGGATATGACAACTAACCACTGCGCAATATACACACGATGAAACATGCATGTCATCCTTGCTGCCCTTCGAGGTTTGGGATATTCCCATTGCATGTCAAGTTTCGGAGGTGAATTCAGCAGGCGGGTGCGTAATGAACTGAGACCAAAAGAAACAACGGAAGGAAGGGTTGGGTTTAACCCGACTATGTGACACCCGTGACCGATGTGCCGGATATAATAGAACAACAATGTCCAGAACAGTTGAAACAAGTATAATGTGTTCCGAAAGTGGTCAAATCGAGTGGTTTCCTCAGATGAAATGTGAAAATTAAATTGAAATTCTTTTCAAGGCTGATGAGATATGTTACTGCGACCTTTCAGTTTAATATAATACTTGAAAATATCGCTTTCAACTATTGAGAGAGGTATAGCTCGGGCTACTTCATCTGCTTTTATAACCGCCACCATACTATGGAGGGTATATTAATTTTACCGTTCCGTTTGCAACTCCTCAAAATAATCCCATTCATCGTATTCTACACATATCCCCATTCAGAGGTAAAATTCTGAAATTTTGGGATGAATGTAATCACGCTATCTTTCGAACGAATTGATAAAGAATGTTAATTTTGCAGATATGTGTTAAATTCGTAAACGGACCATGTCGGTCCACGTTTTCGTATAGCCCCATATAACGGTGCCTTCCAATATTCGGTATTTTGAACGACATTATTCAACCGAATTGTTTCATATTTCATATTCGAAGTTTGTAATGGGTACTAAAGCCTTTGTCTAAAAATTTCGTATGCAGTTCCACGTCTTCGTAATGCCCTCATATAACGGTACCTCCCTTTTATTCGGTATTTTTATGATTTTAGCGACGTTATTCGCATTGTTTCAAACTTCGTACTTGAAGATCTCAATGAGATCTCTTTGACAAAAAATTACTAATGCAGGTCCGCGTCTTCGTATAGCCCCCCTATAAAGCTCATCATTTAAACGGTATTTTTCGGAATTTGTTGAAAATTTTCAAGTTCCTTCCAAATGGTGGAGGGTATTAAAATTTCGGCCCTGCCGAACTTAGCTGCTTTTTAACTATTTTTTTTTCTTTTTGAAAATCGAACTCGAATTTAGTGCCATTTAATATGATGTCAACGGATATAGTTAAAATATAGAATTAGGGTGGGGAACTAGGACTAATACAAAAAGGTGGTTTTTGAAATGTGTACCAAGTGTAAGAACGTTTTCGTAAAGCCCGATAAATAACGTACCTCTACCGGAACACTGTGTGAAAATGTTGGAAAAATTATCAAAACTATGAGACAAATGTCTGAATCGAAAGTGACCAATATTGGTCAAAATGGTCGAAGCGTTGAATATTAAAAACTCCCTCAACGTGGGGAATCAATGTCAGATTTTCTTCAAATCTTTTACATTCAGATATTTGGTTTATGTTTGTGAAAAGTGGGATATATCGATATATTTTCGTCTTCATCGAAAAGGTTTCGAAAGTATTTCTGGCCATATCGAAGGAATGACACATTAAATACGAACAATTTTCTTTTGACGAACAATTTTCATTTGACAGGGTAAACCTGTCAATATTGAAACACTGGGCGCCATTTATAGTGAGATTCTACACAACATATTGGCAGTGATTTGATACATTGCGTCCTTCCTATCCTGTTTGACCATATCCTTGCAAAAATAATTAAATATAGAAGCTTATTTGTTTGGTCCCAGGATAAAAACTATTAAAATTTGTTGTAATTCGTTCAGTGTTGGATAAATCTTCAACCGATATCACTTTTACATTTGTACACTAAATGCGTAATATATGATCAAATAGAACAGATTTTGGCTCAAGTTCAACTAAGTCCAGCCTAAATGTAAGTTTATGAAATTCGGTTAAAATTGGTTTAGATATATAAAGTAGATCTCATACATATGTTTTATCCGATTTGACATTTAAGATCCTCGAAGTCGTAGTATGGCGCCCAATCGAACTGTTCACTGAACCATAGATGTTATAGAATATCGGTTTAAAAGTTTGCATTTTCTTTGATTTGTTTTTCCCGTTTAATGCGGCGCCCAACCGATTCCACGTCCGAATTGTTCACTGAACCAGTAGTCCATTTAAAGTTCAATTCATTTATACAATTTTTGATTTTAGACTCTTACTAGATCTCATCCTAGGCCCAAAAGATGGCATCTTCTTTGAATTGTTTACCCCGTTTATGGGGCGCCCAACCGTTTCTACATCTTAATTCTTCACTGAACCAGCAGCTCATTCAGTGGATTTAGTTTATTGGTTCGATTTTCGGCACCTACTACTTCTTGATGTGGCGCCCATGATTTCGTGTCGTAAAATTATTTTCGAGATACAAAAAATCGGCACCCATTTTCACAAATTTTATATGATTTCCATTTTATACGATAACAATGAAATTTGGTGCAATATGTTAGCTACAGCCGAGAATTACCTGTGTCTAAATCGGTGCAGATGTATATAACTCTCAATTTGTTTGTAAATGATACCAACCAACCACGCTACGTTAGCTACAGCCGAGAATTACCTGTGTCTAAATCGGTGCAGATGTATACATCTCTAAAATTTTTGGTAAATGATACCAACCAACCACGCTACGTTTGTAACATTTTGTTGAATTTTGGATCATACTATTAACGTTCGAATTAAAAAAAAGTCGGCATAGTTAAAACAACTACCTCCATCAAATATAGTTGAAATTGATTCAGATTAAAATATAGCTCCCATATATTAGTACCAACCGAATTCCGTAACACTCATTCAATAACGATCATATTTGGTATGATTTAGTTCACAAAATTTGCTAATATGAAAACATATAAGTTATTATATAGTCGACCCCGAGTTTTGTCGAGTTTTGAGTTTTGTTTACGGGTTTTCTATTTATACCCTACAACACTATGTGTTGGGGTTTATAAGTTTGATTGGGCCAAAAATTATATAACACCGCGAAATATTGGTTTCCCACATAGGAAAGTATATATGAATCTTCCTATCTCGCCGATATGAGTCAATATAGCTATGTATGTCCGTCCGTCCATCTGTCCATGTTAATTTGTAATCACTCTACAGGTCGCAATTATGGCCCGATCTTCACGAAATTTAGAATGGAGTGGGATTGGGGTCAGAATAGAACCCTATTTCTTTTGGAGATGATCGCATAAAATTTAGGGGTTGAAATGGAACTGAAAAATTCCTGATTTTGCACTTGCTCTACAGGTCGCAATTATAGACCAATCGACGCGGAAGTTAGCATGGGGCTAGAGCTTAAGGCTAGGTAGAAGCCTTCCAATTTTGATGGTCATCGGACAATATTTAGTGGGTGAAATAGGCCACAACATTTGTGTTAAATAAAAGTCAACTTTTCCACTAAACCGCGAATATTTTTAATCCAGGCGACATCACAAATAGACGAACCGGTCAATTCTGACCGTTACGTAAATTCCAACAGTAAATATATCGGATATATAGCGAAATATACCAATAACGATGTTAATATAGATTTTGTAGTATTTTGTGACATTTTTTTATTTTTCATATTTTTTATCGCATGCGATTTTTTCAATTTGACTTGACTATTTTGTAATATTTTTTCACCTTATAACACAGGCTGGGGTTATTATAAATATTGTCCGATCCTCACGCTAGGCCTATTGTTTTCAAAGATGTCCGCAATATATTTAGAGGTTGAAATGGACCAACAACTAACATTTTTCCTGATTTTGCAGTCGTTAAAAGGTCACAAATAGAAACCAAAGGACACGAAATCTCGCATAAAGTTAGATTTTAGGACAGCGGGTACAATGGATCACTATCTCTCCCACTGCCTATTGGCGAATAAGTATATGATGATTTCTATTACCAACTATCCTCCAACCTAAACCATATTTTCAGCCTTATTAAGGTTGATAGACTTTTAATGAAACTGATTACAATGGCTTTTCGTCTCTTCCATTCACTCTGATGACATACATTTCACTAAGTAGCTGATGCAGATTACTTGGTGTAGACAACAACAAAAAGAAAAAGAACTACGTCCGTGCTATCACTTATTCTTCCTCTTCCTTTTTGATTGCTTTATGGGTCATGCATTGACATTATAAGTCCGATCAATAGAATAAATCGAATTAAAGTTGACACAATATAATCGACCAGCCGACATGCACACACCGACACACAAGCATACCCACCCATTTTAAGAACCTGCTACAACACAACTGACGTCATTTGCAGACATTTTTCCTGATAACAACGAAAGATTGGTTGGTAGGAGCAAAAAGAAGGAGAAGAAAAAAGAAAACAGACAAAGCAGACGAAAAGAAAACACTTTTCTTAAATGACATTCACGTAATACCGTCCATATCAAACGAGGCAAATCTAATGCATATTTGGTCGAGACGCACAGACGTCGGAGGACGCACTCATCAGCTCTACTGGCGACCACAATGCATTACGCTTGAGAGGATTGAGGGGTTAGTGAACCCAAAGTGTGACAATTGCACACTTTTTTCCATTTCTATTTATTTTTATTTTTTCTTTTTATTTTTTCTTTTTATTTTTTTTCTTTCTTTTTCGTTTCGGCTGCTGATTTTGCTATTTCTTGTTTTGTTCAGCATTAATGCCTTATTTTCATTCTTTGAGTAAAACGTCGGCATGAAAACGTCCGCCAAATATGCCAAGACAAGTGGTAACAATGGGAGCAAAGAGAAAAATATTTGTTGTTGTAGATGGCAGAATTAGTTTGAGATGCCTGAGAAGCTATCGCATTAAAATATGTGGGGTTATTAACTGTGTGCATAGTGTTGCCATTGCGATGATTGTTACAACCTGAGAAAAATTTCGTTCTGCATTACCAGACTATTATAAATAATGGACTCCTCCTTAAAAAAATACAAAACAAAAGGACCATTTTTGTACCCTCCATTCCATTTGTAACATCTCTAAATATTCGTCGTAGATCCCACAAAGTATACATATATACTTACTCATAATCAGGATAAAATTCTAATTTCGATTTAACTATGTCCGTATGTATGTCCGTCTGTCTATTGAAATCACGATACAGCCCATATTATTTGACGTAGAGCTTAAGAATTTGGCAGAATATTTTGTATTGTGTCTAGGATGGTTGGTATTGGAAATGTGTTTTATCGGTCCACGTTTTGGAATATTCCCTATATAACGGTCCCTCCCGATATTCGTTATTTGATTATTTTTGCCACATTTTTCTACGGATTTGTCAAAAAATTGGTACTTGTAGTTCATAATGGATTGTAGTTCCGTTGGTGGATAGTACTATTTATACGGTCCACGTTTTGGTACAGCCTCCATATAACGGTACCTCTTGATAGTCGGTGTTTTGTTAATTTTGCCACATTTTTCCACGGAGTTGTGCCAAAATTGGTAATTCGTGTGATGGGTTCCAGCTCCTATGGCGGAACATAGTATGTATTAGTCCACGTTTTCGTATAGCTCCCACATAATGGAACCTCCGTATATTTAATATCTTGAAGGTTTTCACACATTTTTCCACGAATTTGTCTAAAAATTGTTATTTGTAGTTCATAATGGGTTCTAACATTGAACATTCAGGTCCACGTTTTCCTATAGCGCACATATAAGGTACCCACCGATAATCGGTATTTTCATATTCCTAGTCATTTTGAATGAAGAATAATTTTGTATCGACGTCAACGTCCTTAACTGATTGTTTGTAAAAGAATTTGACACAAACTCATATAAGTACGACTTTAGCACAAAAAATAAAGGGTTTTGAATTCTCAGACCAATTTTTCATTTAATGGTATAGTTGCCATTTACAGGTACCTCACAAGTCTACGTTCCCAACTAATATTCTCTTGGGGTTACAAGTTTAGTACAACATTGTTAAAGACAAAATACTTTTGGAAAATAAACAATAACTTTAAAAAAAAAAATAATTTTTTTGAATATAATGTTACCTAATACATTTACCTCAAAATAGAGTTTCTCAACCCCCAGATTAAGTGCACGGATATACGGAACCTACATCATAATATATACAATTTGCCTTGAGAAAACCCATTTGGAGTTCTACTATTCCGACCTAATACCATTACACGTATTTGAAATTTCTACACCCCAGAGAATATTGGTTGGAAACGTGGAATTGGGAGGTACCGTTATGTAGGAACTAAGTATACCAAAAACATAAATATATGTCGAAATTTTCAAATTTCTAACCAAATCGATTAGAAATAGGTAAAATCAGGCGGTACCTTTTTATGGGCACTAGTTCGTTACATTGACCCACTTTGAACATTTTCTGTCGAAAAGTTTTCTACTTCCTTAGAAACCAATATGCCAAATAAGGGTTAAATCTATTGAAAAATGTGTCTAAGACCCAGGAAATAGATGAAAACAGGGGATATCTTTATATGAGGGTTATTCTAGTTACCAACATTTGCCAAAATTAGTATAAACAAGTAAAAAAGTTTATTTCTGTCATAGGAGGTAGTACCCATTGCGAACTTCAAATATTAAATTTGAAACAATTCCGGTGAAAAGTGTGACACAAATCATAATAATACCGAATATCTGACGTTATACGAAAACGTGGATCTCTATAGCCAATTATTTGCCAGAGGAGGCGGCGCCCATCAGTTTGAGGTATTTCTGTTGAACAATTTAGCTTAATCCTTAAAATACCCAATATCTGAAGGTATGGGGACTTTATCAAAACTTGGACCTATACAGACAGTTCAATGAAAAAATTGTGTCTTCATGCTGGGAACAAAACCTGCAATTTGGGTTATAATTATGGGGAAAACAACCAAACACTTTAAATCTGACGGTATAATACCAAAAGTCCTGCAGACATAAATATATCTTAGTAAATTTTGATTAACATGCTTCATTACGTTCCGAAGTTAGAGTGATTTCCACAGACGAACAGATAGAGAGACAGACTGATGGCCAGCGATAAATCGACATAGAATTTTATGCTGATCAGGTGTATATATACTTTGTGGAATATAAAATTATATTTCGAAGTGTTACAAACGAATAGACAAACTTCATATACCCTCCATACTGTGGTGGAGGGTAAAAAAATACGGCTAAAATGTAAAAACATACTTGAAATCGGCGTATGCCCTTATATGGGGCTATACCAAAACGTTGACATACATGACCCATATTTTGTACAAATGATTCTCCACATAATTCGTAAGCCTGTATCACATTTAGGAGCTCTATCTTAAATGTTGTAAATTATAGAGCAAAATATTTGAGGTCCTTTGTGTATGGTTAGGACTCTATATAATGGACCCTAAAAAAGTTTGGTCTGAGAAGCCAAAACCCCTTTGCGACTTGGAATCTGGCATCTGGCTGTTGCGCAGTATAATATAATTGTAGATCATTATGACTTTTTGCGATCCTTTTTTAAAGGGAGCTTTCGACCATTTTTTAATAAAAGAACCAAAAAAGATTGGTGAATGCACGTTATGCCTAAAATACAATCTTTCTTAGGAATCCTAACCCGAAAGTTTCAAAACTTTCCCTCTCTTTGCATATATATATAGCTTCATTATTTACCAATTTTTTTCAAGTTTCACAGTTGAATATTGTAATGGCTTATGACAAAAGTTGCCTATGCAGGTCCACGTCGTTGTATAGACCCTAATATGCCTACGTTCGGTATTTTTAAGATTTTAATGGAATTTTTACGGATTTTATTTTTTTGAAAATTGCCAAATTCCTTCCAAATGATGGAAGGTGTTTACACTTTAAACTTATAGCATTTTTACTTGTTGTATCTATTTTTGTGTCGAACAATGCCATTATTGTACATGGTAACTCTACAAATAAATACATATTTTTCCTAAATGAATTAAGCCAACAAATATTTTGTTGGGGCAAACAGTAGTTGGGAAAATGCAGCAGACAAATTTCAATGCAGCAATTAAAATGCAATCACATTTTGAATTTTAACGCTTTGCTGTTGTTGTTGAACGGGTGTTCGTACGAACAAACAACGTAACGAATTAATAGAAACGACAATGGTGCAACATTTGGATGTTGCGATAGTGTTCGGTGCTATTAAATGATTAATATAATCGTTTGACATATGAAGTTTTAGAATATGCATTTTGTTGTTTTGTTATCATATTTGCTCTTAATGGAGAAATATCATTTCCAATATATGGATATGTCAAATATTGATTTGTGAACGGGTTTGTATTGGTTTCTATTTTGAGTACTACTATCTTTAGTTGTGTTATAGTAGGAATATCTATTGCGATAATAGTTTTATTTTTGCAATGAGTCAGACATTGGAATTATTATATACAAGGGTTATAAATAAAAAGTACTGGCAAGATAAAATTAATTGAACAAGTTACAATGTCATGTTCAGACGTGCTATAATTAGAGGAAGCAATTGTTAATATTGCACACTTTTACAAAATGTTTTTCAAGATTGTGAATTTTGGAAATGAAGAAAAAATAGGGCTTATATACAGTTGTAAAATTGAAACATTTTTGTAAGAAGGCATGAGATATTTTAATATATATATTTTTTTTTTGTATTTTTAGCCATAGAATACAATACGATACACTGTGTCAAAGGGTCTTTGTGCATTTGTTTGTAACTTTCAGAAGGAGACGAAAGAAACCCAAAGTTCCTTTTGATGATCTTCATTGAATCACATTCTGAGTTATGCATGTCTGCCCGTCTGTCCATGTATTTTAGTATTGAGATGAAATTTGGACAAGTTGTCTGTTTGACCCAAGGACGAACCCTATTGTAATTGGCGAGAATCGATTCAAATTTAGGCGTAGCCCTTATATATATAACTTCGTCCGATTTCAATTTTATTGTTGCCATATGTGTAATATTTGTCCAAATAAGATGTATTTCGGCACATCCCACCGAATTCAGTCTAGAAACAAAAAATCGAAAATTGGTGAAAATGTGGTTAGATGTAGCTATATCTATATATATATATATATATATATATATATATATATATATATATATATATATATATATATATATATATATATATATATATATATATATAATTATAGCAATTGGCGGTTAGCGTGCACCATAGGTCCAAATCGAGTGGATTTTGGCATATTCAACCGAACTTTTAGATTTGCTCCTATATATATTTTTATACCCACCGTCATAGTATGCAGTGTATGTTAAGTTTTTTATTTTAGACCCCACAAAGTATATATGTTCTTGATCAGCATGTCTATGCCAATTTAGCGATGTTCGTCCGTCTTTTCGTCTGTGGAAATCACTCTAGCTTATTCTGATGAATGTTAGGTCTGCAAGACTTTTTGTATTGGAAATAAGCTAAATAGGTCACCATTCTGAGGTGCCCATTATTTTACTTTACCGACAAATTTAAAATTTGTTGGATGTTCTAATCACAATTTTAATCCGAACTTGGCAGCATGTGTTCCCATTATGTAAGAAACATTCTTGCATAGAGCTGCCAATATAGCTCTAAGTTTTGGTATAGTCCCCATGTAACTGTACCTTCAGATACTCTGAATTTTGATGATGACTGTCACACTTTTCAATGAAAATATTTCAAATTTGAAGTTCGTAATGGGTACTACATTCTATGACAGAAAATAGCTTATGCAGGTCCATGTCTTTGCATAGCGCCCATATAGAGGGACACCTAGACATTCAGTATTTTAATGATTTTAGCGACATTATCCACCGGAATTGTTTCAAATTTCGTATTGTAGGTTCTACACCCTATTACCGAAAATGTGACGTATGCAGGTCCAATTCTTCGTATAGGCCCTATATAACGGTACATCCCTATATTCGGCATTTGGATGATTTTAGCGACATTATTGAACGAAATTGTATCAATATTCCTATTTGAACTTCGGAATTTGTACTACAGCCTATGACGGAAAATTGTCTGACGGTCCACGTCTTCGTAGCTCCCGATATTGGGTGTTTTGGTGATTTAAGCGACACTTTTTACCGGAATCGTTCCAAATTTCGTATTTTAGCTTTGAAATCGGTACTACAGCCTATGACAATAAAAGACTTATACATGCGCATGCCTTCATATAGCCACCGCATTAACGGTTTTCAGTTAAGCGAAATTTTTCGACGGAATGGTAGAGGGTATTAGAAGTTCGTCCCGGCCGAACTTAGCTCCTTTAATTTTTTATCTTTAAAGTTTAAATCGTGAATATTTTCAAAATTTTTTTTTGTTAATTTCAATCAATAAATTAAAAAAAAACACACTTTTCATTAGTTTTAGTCTTAATGGTGAATTTAAAAATTGTCCAAATTTCAATCTTGAATCGTTGAATTAAATTCATTTCTGTATTTTTATTAACAATACTGATCATGGTGACCAGACTATCTTGATAGTCATATCAAGCCATATACACCTAAGTTATAACAAATGGAAAATTAATTTAATAAGATTTCTTGCTCTTCTATTATTGCAACAAATTGTAAAGGGCAAGAATAATAGTAGTAGCATGATCTTATTTTTGAAAATCCCAAAAATATGTCAAGTTTTGATTGTTCTTTTGTCGTTGCCTCACTGTCGTGATGATGATGGATTGAGATTTTATTTAAATTTTTGTAAATTTGATAGACACATGAGCTCATACAGAATAGTTAAAAATGTTAAAATATCATCAATGTCGTGTCGTCGTTGCTTTTGTGGTGCTATTTAAGTCAAAATTGTACTCTATCACAACTCTGATAGCCATTCATTCGCTTAGAGAGACAAACAGGCAGTCAGTTAGTCGGTAATGCGAACACATTTATTTAAATATGAATAAAGACTGGCGGCGGCAGCGAACAAGCCAATGCGATTAGATTTCACTGGTCGGGAGCAGCGTAGAACATAAATTAAGAAGCACACAAACACATACATATACATTCAAATTTAGTGTGCCACATGAAGTCATCAAATTGATTAATAAATAGTCTCTTGTGAATATAGGTCCATATGTGGGCTTGTCCGTCTGTCGACTTGCCTGTCTGTCCAGCGACCTGTCGTTCCATAGGAACTTTTCTGCATTTGACATCATTGAATAAATAATAGTAATAATCGTCGAACACGCGTATAGAGCTTTTTTTGTGGGTTATTTTTTTTATCATAGTGATAACATTAACATTATGGCTACATTTAATGGACAGCAAAAACTACACTGGGGGAAAATTCAAATCTGTAAGATAGTATTGTCCGTCAAACTATTTTCAAAACTAAAAAATAAAAAAAAGGTCGCTGAGAATATTGTTAAATCGTTAGAGTTGTCTACTTTAACCTTGCTGAAAGACGATTTTTTCCAAGACTTAAATTGATGACTTTTCAAATACCTACTAGCCTAGGTAAATAAAAGATTATAAACTATGGTATCCCGAACAAACAAGCCAACACCGAGCCAACGAAACGCCTGGAACTAGAATCACTCTCACTTTTGGTGCGTGTGATAAGGCCGTGTTTTTGCCAATTCGTACTAAAAGAATACGAAAAATATTAAAAATACTTTGTATTAGGCAAACGGAATGAGCTAGAATTCTGTGGAATGAGAGTCACTGATGGAGCGCAGGATAAATGTACCAAACGGTCTTTGGAATGTCTAACTTTAAGATTATGAAAAGTTCTAAAATAGTACCATTTGGTATTATGTGAACTAAAAACTTTAAATTTTAATATGAAAATCAAGATTGGGAAGTTTGATATATGAAGGTGGTTGTGAAAATGTGTACTAACTGTTTGGTTTAGGCTGAACGAATGAAGTGGGATCTTTAACATTTTGTTTTGGGGTCCCTGTTGGTGGTAGGTTTGTTATAAAGAGGTGGTTTTGGAAATGGATACTACAAGCTTACGAAAAGTACTAAGTAATACTATATTTAGTACGATTTGGTACTGGGTGAATAGATAATGCTTGAAATTCGACATTTGGTATTAGGAGATGGGGTCCGATGTGAACCATAATTGTATTTATATTACTGATGTTATCTGTATTTGAGAATTTGCACTGGCTTGGAAATGCGTCCTTTATTTTTACGAAATTATAGTAGGAATACCGAAATTTGATATTGAATTCTCAGTTGGTATCTGGTATTGAGGTATGCAGGTGGTTTCGGAAATGTGTACTATATTTTTGAACGAAAAGTAGTAAATAGTACTAAATTTGGTATAAGGTGAAGGGATGGAGCTGAAATTTTGAAATAGATGTCTCTGTTGGTATCTAGAACTGAGATATTTAGGCTGTTTTGGAAATGTGTACCATAATTGTACGAAAAGTACTAAATGTTATTAAATTTGGTATTAAGTGTATGTATGTATGGGAAATTTGATATTGAGGTCCCTGTTGGTATTCGAAAAGTACTAAATGGAACTAATTTTGGATCACTGTTGGTGTCTAGGATAGTGAGATATATATCGTTTCGTATATGCGTACTAAAAGCTGTTAAATTTTCTGGTAATTTGTCTGAAATCCTACAATTTTATATTGAGGTCATTGTTGGTTTCTAGGGTTTACATATGGAGACGTTGAAATAGCTTTGGACAAAAAATTGGACGTGGGTTCATCTTACTAATATCCTTCTCGGTAAACATTAAAATAAAAGTTTTTTAAGACTTTCCGAAAAAGAAAAAAATTAATATGATATAAAACCTTGAAAACCTGATAAAGCTATAGGAGGCATGTATTTATGTTTAAAAAAATATACTAAAAAGCCCTTACACAAACTGTTGGAATGCATCTAAAATTTTGGGTGGACTTTTGTTATTGGTGAAGAAGTTTGATAATGTATGTTTGATATATCAAATAGAAGCCTTGCTGGATGTATGTAGCGACTTTGGCGCAGTATACAGGTGGAGTAGGCTGTTAAATGCGGATCAGATGATATCAGGGCTCAGTGATGGGAAAGAGATTCTATCTCTATTCAAATTCGAAACTGGAATATAAGCGAGTATGCTTCGTCCGCTTTTGAATGGGAAGAAATTGGCTTGAAATCGAGTAGATTCTACTTTTGCCGAGAATTCTTTTTGTTTTTTTTTTACAATACCGTTCGTATGTATGAGCTCTACCGCTCGCTCGAGAAAAATGAAAATCGGAGTTCTGGATAAAATATAAAAATCTGAAGCGACATAATTTTTCAGTGTACACATAATGATGAATGATGTTATCATATTCTGTTTTTTTTTTTTTTTTTTTGTATAAACATTGAATGCACCTTGTATTTGAACATATTTTTAGCCACAGGCAATTTAATACAAAAATTGTCGTTTTATTAATCTCCATAAAACTACTCAAACAATACACTGGGAGTTCCAAGTATAGATTCTTCTTTCAGAAAAAATTAGTTTGATATCTTCATAGTAAAATTAACTCACGTTTGAGGTTGAGATATGGCAACATAACAGGAAATATATGTAGAATTTTTAGAAGTAGGAAAATTATATGGAAATTTTATAAGGTAGTTTTGCCACATCCCTTTTGTAAATATTTTGAAAATGAGTTTCTAAAAGTGATACAATTTGTCTTATTTCAACCATGTTGGATGCGAGACGCTTTTCTTTCATTATAAGTCCGTTTGTTCAAAAAAACAAAGACTTGTGTATCTTTGAAAAACATACCATCTTTATTTTCATGAAGGATTTACTTCCAGAAATGTTTATTGGTGATCCAACCACCATAATGAGGGACAGTTTTGCATGGTCTTAGTTTTAAAAGACGACCATTTAAGTAAAATAGGGGTACAGAACCATTTTTCTGTGTGTTACATTTTTAATTAACTTATTATCTTTTGAATTAGCATTCATATTTTATGACAACGTCATATATATAATTTAATTATTTATTGTAAAAATTATTAATTCTTTAATTTTCATATTTTCAGGTACGTAAATACATATTATTCCATAAAGGGTAAGCAGATTACAAATAAAGTAAAATTGAAACAAAAAGTAAATATGTGTTTTAAAATCCTTAAATTTTCATATTACGATTCAAATTTGAACCGATAAATTAAACTCTACCATTTACAATTAAAAAAAGTGAAAAAGCAACTTTTGAACTTATTCATAGTTCCAAAAAATTCACTTGAAGAAAATGCCGATTAAGTGGTTAAAATTCGAATTAACGGGTATATGGTTGGTTTACGAAAACTTGAACCTGTATAACCAGAGTAGGGGGTGCTTATCATCAACTTTAAGATACTTCCGTTGAGAAATGTAGCAAATATTAGCAAAATGCTTAATATCGGAAGGTGCTGTTATATGGGGATACAAAGATGTTAAATTGTATAGGTAAGGTTCTGTCATGGGAAGTCGTACCCATTACGAACTCTAAATACAAAAGTTTCAAAAATTCCGTCCCAAAATGTGACTATGGGGGCTATACGAAAATGTGGCCCTATGTAGCTAATTTTATATGAGAGAAGAAAGTACATATCGCAGACACCAAATACATAATTTGAGATAAATCGGTTGAACAACATCAAAATACAGAATTTACACTGAAAGAAAAATGCTTCGTTGTAAAATGCAATGTTGCATTGAAAAGCTACATTAATATAATGAATGTTTTGTTCATGCAATGAAAACTTACGTTGCTTTAAAATTCAATGATTTTTGATTTCATTGAATATATGAAACGGATTTCATTATTGTTACGAAACTACTTATTTTTACAAAGATCAGTAAAAATGTAAATATAGAAATGATAGTTAACATCACTGATACAAACTGTACGCAACCAAAATATTTATAATTAGAGGGAAAATTGTTATAGTTTTTTATTTAACTTTGTGCTACAATTTAATGAAGCAGTTTCATGAAATGAATGAAACGTTACGTTGTGGAGTTCGTTCTTAGGCCAAACAAATGCTTGATTTGATTTGTTTTGCTGGCTCTATTTTATGCACTTTTCATTATTTTATCGTCGACGTAAAACTAAAAAATGAAATCTACAAAATAGTCAACAACCTATGCCTAAAAATAAGTGAGATAGACATATGTAGCGGGAGCATTACAAAGTTTATACATATAATAGTTTGGAGGGTATATTAAGTTCGTCATTCCGTTTGTAACTCATCGAAATAATCATTTTAGACCCAATAAAGTATATTTATTCTTGATCAGCGTAAAATTCTAAGACAATTTATCCCTGTCCGTCGTCCGTCCGCCTGTTGTAATCACGCTACAGTCTAAACGAATTATGATAGGAACCTAAAATTTTGCACAGATCTCTCTTTTGTCTTCAGGCAGGTCAAGTTCGAAGATGGGCTATATCGGTCCTCGATATCGTATAGCCTCCATATAAAGGCACCCCCGATATTCGGTATTTTGATGATGTTAGCCTCATTTTTCCATGGAATTGTCCGAAAATCCATACAAGTAGTTCCTTGTGAGTACTTTATCCCCTGAGGGAGAATTGTCTACATAGTTCCACGATATCGCATATCCCCCATACAACGGTACCCCCCGATATTCGGTATTTTGATGACTTTACTCACATTTTTCAACGGAATTGTCTGAAAATCCACACAAGCAGTTCCTTGCGGGTACTTTATACCTCGGCAGAGAATTATCTATATAGATCCACGATATCGTATAGTCCCCATATAACTGTACCCCCCGGTATTCGGTATTTTGATGATTTTAGCCACATTTTTCTATGGGATTGTCTGAAATTACCCCCTGAAAGAGAAATGTCTATATAGGTCCACAATATCGTATATCCCCCATATAACGGTACCCCCCGATATTCGGTATTTTGATGATTTTAGCCACTTTTTCTAATGGAATCATCTGAAAATCCACAGAAGGAGTTCCTTGTGAGTACTTTACACCCAGACATAGATTTGTCTTTATAGGTTCACAATATCGTATATCCATGACATTTTTCGAAATTTTTTAAATTTCTGTTTTTTGCTTTAAATTCTGAATATAAAATTAAGAAAATGAAATTAGTGCACAATACGATGATAAATGGTAATTGGCATCTAGCTTTCTAACCCCAGGACATACATCGTAGAAGACGCAAACACATTAAACCCAAATAAAAATGACACAGTATGAGGCTAATATCAAAACGTATCTTCCCTATGACCGCCATTGGTAAAGCCCATGTAAAAAGAATATCCCGATTTCAAGTAATTTTTAATTTTTCAAACTGATTTCGGCATATTTTGGTATTTTCCTTTCCATTCAAAATTTTAAGCATAGGCATATGTTTCGGTAGCAAGCTCCTATGAAGGTATCTCCTGATTTAAGCTATTTCTGGGGTCACCTTGGCTTCTAAGGGAGCGGAAAACCTCTTCGCAGCCCAAAAATAATTTCTACTACATACTCGTATAAACCAAAATACGAAACAGTAGACTGTTGTCCCTTAACTTTTTAGAAGATTATTCGATGTTTATGATACTTTTTGTTATACATATCCAATAATACTGAAGAATAGTTGATTTTTATTTCTTTTTGTTTATGTCATGTATACATCAGAACTTTATAAGACTTTTCTTCCGAAACCGTTAGAAAATCGGCTAAAAGTCAAAATTCCACACGACAGTACTTTTGAGTTTGACCCGATAACTCTAATCCCTTTCCGAATTTGTTCGACAACACGTCGACCTCTCCATATAACTTTCGGTCAAAAGCCGGATCGAATACTCATCCGATATATTCGGCCGAAACGGAATTGTTCCACATTTATTATTTGACACTAGCAATATAGAACAATCCCTGTAGCAAAAAATTGTTAATGTTGGTTGATGTTTTGGTATAGCCTCCTTATAACAACAACGGTCACTTTACTAGTATTTGGAAAACTTTAACTGAATTTCCACCGATTTTGCTAAACAAATTGTAACTAGCTAGAATATAATTTCCTAATACTTTTCATTTTAAAGGACTCTTTTTCATAGAACTCATTATTTGTTGGCCTGCTGGTACTGCAGAGTGTGTTGTATTAAGAGTTTCTAGATCGACCTACAGTAGGCTTACTTTTGTCACATACAAAATCCAATATTTCTATAAATATATATAGTTTTGTAATTATAACTAGACATTGCAATCATTTGATCTTTGAAATATGTCTTGCGAAAAGTGACAACATAAACAACCAGAATTTATCGAATGGCCAAATTAAAATTGCATAGTTTTCACACAATTCACTCAATTTGTCCAGTTTTCAACAAAAATGGATATATGTTGCAAAATTATGGCAATTTAATGTAAACGAAGAAGACATATTGGAAATGTCTATAAATTGTATGACTTCATATAACGGTACTGAATGCTAGTGCCAATGCAAACTGATAGATTACTGATTGTAATTGAGGCATTGCCAATGTGTGTTACGTGGCTAAAAATTGCGTTAAAATTAGTTGCTGTACGCACACCTATTTTGAGGCTATACCATAAACCACGACCTGCGCTTGCAGCAAACCACCATTATACCACCAAACAATTTTTTTCAAAGCTTCTTCTAACTCGATTCAAAGCAGATAGGTTTGCAAACAAACATAAAATGTGGCAGCGAAAGTCCATCAGCTTATGTTTGCTCTGCAAACATGGGCGTACAACAAAAACAAAGTGTTGAAGTTGAATTGCCTTTTGGGGGGTTTCATTGCATGAAATGAGACCGACACAGTAGCTTTTTGCGTTTTAAAAATAAAATTGTAGAATTAATTTTTTATGAACAAACATAGGTCAAATATTTTCGCGGCCTCAAGCCAAGTGACAACTTCAAACAAGTTATGAGGTATCATTCGGTTTTCCAGCAGACCAGGTGATACCTACCATGGCTTCTGAAAAGGTCAGATTTAAAATTGAACAAGTGAAACAAGTTAAAAAAAAAAAAAACATTAAACACGTGATTAACATTAAGTAAGGAAACAATTTTATATAAAAGTATCTGAATTCAAGCGTGTTTCACTTTAGACTTCATATACCAGTAAGACCGTTTGCATAATGCAGTTAAACTTATCAAAAATCATAAAGTGAGCGGTTACAGTGTTGTCCATATTCGACGGACCCATCTGGCAACGCCATAACTTTTGACAGAGATGTCACATCGCTTAATGACATACCGCGTTTGAAGCGTCAGTCCAAGCAGATTTTTAACATTAACCAATACACGCCACGCGAAATAGTTGAAATTTACATTAAACAGAAGAAGTCAATTGTGAAAACTCAACGTGCTTTTAAAACATTAAAAAATGTGAGAAGTGCTCCTTCTAAGAACACCATTAAGCGTTTATACGAAAAATTTTCGACTGGTAAAGCTCTTTCTAATCCGAAGAGGCCATATAAAAGTCGACCAAGGCGATCGACCGAGAGTATCATTGCCGTACGAGCCAGTGTTGAGAGGTCCTCAAGAACATCACAAAAACGCCAAAAATACCAAATTATGTGGGTAAATGTGACTAGAATTATCAATATACCGAATACAGGTGGGTATCGTTATATGTGCGCTATAAGAAAACGTGGAACTAAATATTCAATGTTCTGCCAGCGGGCTAGAACCCATTATAAACTAAAAATACAATTTTTTTTTTATCAAAATATCGAATATCGGCAGGTACCATTATATGGGGGATATATAAAAACGTGGACCTATACATATAATGTTTCGCCACACGAGTAAGAACCCATTACGAACTACAAATACAAATTTCTGGACAAATCCGTTAAAAAATGTGGCAAAAATCATCAAAACACTGAATATCGAGAGCTACCGTTATATGGGGGCTATACTAAAACATGTACCCATACATGCAATATTTCGCCATACGAACCAATATATCCCATTATGACCCACAATTACCAATTTTTAGACAAATTCGTGGGAAAATGTGCAAAAATCATCAAAATACCGAATATCGGAAGGTACCGTTATATGGGAACTATACCAAAACGTGGACCGATATATCTCATTTTATACCAACTATCCTTGACACAATACAAAATGTTCTGCTAAAATTTGATCCCATTATGACCCACAAATACCAATTTTTAGACAAATTCGGGGGAAAATGTGCAAAAATCATCAAAATACCGAATATCGGAAGGTACCGTTATATGGGAACTATACCAAAACGTGGACCGATATATCTCATTTTATACCAACTATCCTAGACACAATACAAAATGTTCTGCTAAAATTTGACGCTCTACGTCAAATAATGTGGGATGTATCGTGACTTCAACAGACAGAAAGAAGGACGTCGTTATATCGACTTAGAATTTTATATATGGTGTCAACGATGAATATTTAGGGATGTCACAAACGGAATGACAAAGTTAATAAATCTTTCTTTCCAAGGTGGAGAAAAAAAATTGAACTTTTGTGTTGGAGGTAGGATAAAGAGTGGATGTATTAATACAGACCAGAGGGCTGCAACGAGTATGCAAAAATTCAAGCATACTCGGTTTCTTACCTGATTTTTGTTGATGCAGTCGTTTAGTTTGATCTGAATGAAATGACCGTTTTCGCTTCGGATCGAATCGAACGCTCAGTTTGAATCACTTCACTCACAATCAAACATGAGCGTTCGAGACGGTTTGATGTGTTCAGCAACGTGAGTTGATCGAACACATGAATGTAAATGAGCAATCACAACCGTGATTGTCTTCTTTGAATCGAGTTCGCTCAGCGTCATTGTTTATTCAACCATTTAATCAAGTTAGGACAGTTTATTTTGACTTTTTTAATATTTGAAATGGAAGAATATTGTGATAGTGCGAACGAAATTGTTGCAAGTAGAAACTACACAGGTGTAGGTAAACGAAGAGGTCGAAGTTTGTGAAAAATCTTGACCAATATTGTAAAATAAAAAAAATATTTAAACATTTTTAGTTTTCTAAATACCAATGATGTGTTTCTTTATTAAAAAATTTAATTTTGTTTTTGGTTTTTTTTTTTCAAATAAGTCACTGAAGTCTAACACACCAAAAAACCAAATAAAACGAAAACATTGTTTAAATATAATTTGCACCAATTTTTTTATGGGGACAGCTTTTAGTTATGAAATCCTTTGTAAAATTACAATCATGATTTCGCTCAGTTTCGAACATTTGTGTTTTAATCAAATCAAATCACTCACTTAACTGGGATGAATCAAACCGACAAGACTCCTCATAGATGATCGACCCGTTATGAACAATTCAACATAAGTTCGTAAACAAATAACTCATGTGAGCTGTTTGATTGCGATCACAAAACTTCGATCAATACATGTTTGATCACAACTTTTTCCTTTGGCTTGAGTAACTCGAATGAACATGTTGCATCTGACCGACTGATTGAGTTTGATTGTATTTCCACTGTGTGTGATCAAGCCTACTCGATCATACTCATTGCAGCCCTCTGATACAGACAATACTAATGGTGTAAAAAATTGAGACGTACAATAATTACTTATTTCCAGTTTTGTGGGATTAATTGGTAATCAACATTTTCCCTATGATGTGGGGGAGGTATC
The DNA here is from genome assembly GCF_030504385.1 of Musca domestica. Taxonomy (NCBI): domain Eukaryota; kingdom Metazoa; phylum Arthropoda; class Insecta; order Diptera; family Muscidae; genus Musca; species Musca domestica. The sequence goes on along the minus strand of NW_026712329.1, from coordinate 4,645,738 downwards.
TGAAGGAGTGGACAGACATATTCCATATTTACAATACATCTATGGCTTATTGTTATATTAATATATTACCCTTTATGGGAGAGTTAGCAAAAAATAGGCCGATAAGTTCCATATTCACACTAGAACTAAGGTCGATGAAGGCATTGCATTGTGCGAATTTACAAGAAGCATTGATTAATTATTTCTAATTTTACGACACTTGACTTTTTTAAATTTTTCCTTGGTGGAGGTAGGAAGAAGAGGATCATATAAAATCCCGATTTTAAAGGGTAACAGGTAACCAACATGTTGCCTCTTTGTATGTAATGTATACCATATTTACATCCGATGTGCAAATTTCAAAACAATCTAACTTTTTTAAGAGTTATAATTCTTCGTTGTTGCAAAATGGTCAGGCTTTATCCCTTTATTGTTGTTTTTACAACGTTTGTTTATTTGTGGAGAACGATGTTAATGTTTACCTCTTTCCGAAACCTAGGTATTCCCTGCCTTACCCCCTGGTAAACATTAACATCGTTCGCCACTAATAAACAAAAGTTGTTTTTACAAAAAAAAGCAATAATAAAGGGATAAAGCCTGACCATTTTGCAACAACAAAATACTACGGACAAACGAACAAACTAGCCAACACTGTTCTGTTATAATTCTTCGATATTTTGATCCTTTATGGGAGATGCACTTGATGGGGTGGTCCGATACATTCCTTATTCAAAGTAGAACTTTTGCTGGGATGAACCGTTTAAATGGACTCGGGTGATAATTTCTAGTTTTATGTGATTCATGGTTATTCAACATTTTTGTCCCGTTGTGGGAGAGGTACCTGAGGGTGTAGGGCGATATCTACCATCTTCATATCAGTATTGTGTTTGTGTGAAGTTTAAAATGAATCGGATAGGATAGTTCGACGGACGGACAGACATCTTTAGATCGACTCCAAATGTCCTGAAACGTATTTAGTCCAAAGAGACCTATAGTCTAAAACTCTTATTTCGATGAAGTTAATATGGCTTAGGGTATAAAAAAGAGGTTGTTAGATTCCTCAGCATTACGGCTAATATTTTTGTCTCATGTCACTTGGGACGAGTCGACATTTGAAGTATATACGACTATCTGGCTGACAAGATGACTTTTGTAAGGAGAATCCGATTTTTTTCAAACTTCATATTTGTATCAATCCTAGATAGAGTTAGAAGCCCGGCCTTTTAGTAAACGTGAAATGAGATGAAAATACATATATGGGAGCTACATCCGAAGGCCGAACTTTTAATACCCTCCACCATATGGTACAAATTTGGCAATTTCCATAAAAAAAATAAATAAATAAAATCCGTTAAAAATTCTGTTAAAATCTTAAAAATACCGAATGCCTATACGACGACGTGGACCTGCATATACAACTTTTGCCATAAGTTATTACAATATTTAAATGCGAAACTTGAAGAAAAATCTGTATATAATGTAGCTAAAATCATCAAAATACCGAATATCGGGGATACCGTTATATGGGGGCTATACGAAGACGTAGACCTGCTCAGATAATTTTCTGTCTTAGGCTGTAGTATCCATTACGAACTTCAAATGCCAAATTTGAAACAATTCCGGTGAATAATGTAGCTAAAATCATCAAAATACCGAATCTCAATTTGTTCGAAAGATAGCGTGATTTCAACAGACAGACAGACGGACATGGCTAAATCGTCTTAGAATTTTACGCTGATCAAGAATATATATACTTTGGTGGAGGGTATAAAAATATTCACATTTTTATTAGCATCTTTTTATGCAATTTTTCTAGATTTTATTTTATTTTTTTGTTAAAAGGCCATTCTGAATTGGTGAGAGTTGTCAAAAATCCCTCCAGTCCTTCTTCAGTTACAAGGGGTCTAACTAAGATCCCTTTTTTGTCAGAAGTGACCTTTTGGTGTAATTGTGATTCTGCTGGTCCTACTCAATATTCGATGTTTTGATATATTTAGTCAATTTTTTTTATTTGTTTATTTGGTAATTGGTTTTTTTTTTTGTTATTTGGTAAATTGGTACTTTGATGGGTTTTTGACACATCTTACGTTAGTTATATTAAACAATAATAATCTTGCAATCATGGATCTATTTGGATTATATTTCTCAAATTTGTCATTTTAAATGTATATCTTAGGAAAAATATATAGAAAAAAAAACTTAATTTTTTCCCTAATGGTGGAGGGTATTAAAAGTTCGCCCCCTCCGACCTTATTAATTAATTTCTTTTTATACCCTCCACCTTGGAAAGGAAGGTATATTAACTTTGTCATTCCGTTTGTGACATCGTTATATCATTATCAACATAAAATTCTAAGTCGATTTAACGATGTCTGTCTGTCTTTGGAAATCAAGATACAGCCCACATTACTTAACTTTAGCAGAATAGATTTGTCAACAAAATTGGTATTTGTAGGTCATAATGGTTTCTAGCTCCAGTAGCGAACCATTGTATGTATAGGTTCAAGTTTTGGTATAGCCCCCATATAACGGTACTTCCTGATATTCCGTATTTTGATTATTTTTGCCACATTTTCCCACGAATTTGTATAAAAATTGGTATTTGTGGGTCACAGTAGTTTCTAATATTTCCTTTAGCCTAAGGTGGATGATATTGAAAGATCGACCCGGCCGAACTTAATGTTTTTTTACTTTAATTTTAAATTAATTAATTAAATTAATTTTTTAAAGAGTTACCTATTACTCACAACCTCCTGGAAATGCATGAGGGTAGTGTGTTTTCTTTTTATTGGGTTACTCTATCACTTGAAAAACCACTGTCTCGTATTAATTGTTATGCCAATTTGAACCAACTAAGTTTTTCGAAAACCAAATTGAGAATAGTTGTTGTTATGGGTTTGTTTGGTTAACAGATTATGCGGGAATTTTACCATTTTTGAATAATTTTTACGAGACGCTGTTGGAAATTTTCATTCGATGGCAATGCTATTAACAATAACAGCAACAACTTCGGTCATAAGCAACATTAATTTTTACACCAACATCCACAATGACAAGATGAATTATGTGCGAAATGTGAGTTGGGAATTGAATGAATTTTGGTTTAGAGTTGGAAATTGTTGTAGCTTCTTTTGGCCCAACGTAATTTTCACGAATGGTTATGACAACTTTATGCTATTTCGTACTCCATAAAAGTAATAGTTGCTCCGATTGGGGAGTGTAATATATAGACATGTAACGGTAAATAAATATTCACATAGAGATTAGATGGGGTCAATAGTTTTGGAACTTTAGAGGTAAAGATGTAATAATTCGAAATAAGAAAAATGGAAGATAAGCAAACAAATCTTGGGAGTTTTATGAGCCGAATTGTCCATTTAAGGCAATTTAAACAAAATACGATTTTGCATTACCAGTAGGAATCAAAGACCTAAAATAGTAAAGACTAGAATAAATGCATTTGAGCAAATAGAGTAACAGCTCATGGCAGAGACATGTTAAAATAAAAACCACAATTACAGAAACGAATAACAAATAAAAAAATTGAAATATGAAAAACTTTAGTTTCAAAATTATATTCCATAGACCTTTTCAACCATACACGCTATGATTATAATTATAATTTAAAGTTCAAAGGGCTAAATATGCCGAAGCTTTTGTATCTTTTAAATTCGGACTGGTATTACCCACTTGGTGCACAATTAATTTGAAATCGAATAAAGATATATATGGGAGCTATATCCAAATCGGAACCGATCTCGATAAAATTTGGCAAAGATATTTCTGAGCTGTATTTGATATATTTCCTTGAATATCGTTGTTACGGAGTGCATATTACGGCTGTGGGTAACAAATATGACAAATCGGATGAACAGTATATATGGGAGCTATAGATATATCTGAACCGTTCTTCACCAAATTTGACATACTAGCTTCTAGACTCAATTCGGTTGTAAGTGCCAAATTTCATCCAATTTGGGAAAATATTAGAAGTTTGGTGTACAATAAAATGTAAATCGCACGAAGTTATATATGGGAGCTATATCCAAATCGGAACCGATCTCGATAAAATTTAGCAAATGTATTTCTGAGATGTACTTGATATATTTCCCCAAATATTGTTGTTACAGAGTGCATATTACGACTGCGGAGGACAAAAATAACAAATCGGATGAACAATATATATGGGAGCTATAGCTATATCTGAACCGATTTCGCACAAATTTGGCATACTTATATTCAGGCCTAATTTGGTTGTATGTGCAAATTCCATACTATTCGGGCTGATATTACACGTTTGGTGCACAATAAAAAGCAAATCGGACGAAAATATATATGGGAGCTATATCTAAATTTTTACCGATTATCTCCAATTTCAATAGGGTTCGTCCTTGGGCCAAACAAACGTTGTTTGGAAAATTTCATCTCAATCGGATAATAAATGCGACCTGCATTTTGTTCACAAGAATACATGGACAGACGGACGAACTGACATGCATAAATCAACTCAGAAAGTGATTCTATGCAGATCATCAAAAGGAACTATGGGTTTATCTCGTTTCCTTTTGCCTGTTACAAACAAATGCACAAAGACATAATACCCTGACCACCTTGTGGTGTAGGGTATAAAAACATATTTTTCTCATTACCAAGTTGTGTGCGACTTCGCCAATGAGTGTATATGTTCGAATGCAAAAGCGAAGGTTAAGTATTTTAGAGACGGACCCGTCCGACTTTTGTCCTTTCCCTGCTGATTTATTTATTAGACAAAATAACTATGTACTTTTTATGTGTTTAGAGTCAAATATTGCCCTTAACGCTTGAAGATCGGGTACCATGTACCAACATCATCATGAATTTCTTTTTTCTTATTTCTTTCTTTTCATTCCACCCTAATATACAGTCTATACAATGCACATAAATAGCGAAATGTTTGCTTAATTTGTCAGTGGAGGCGAGTAACTATTGGTTGTTTTTCTCTTCGCCATAATGATGAGAATTTGAATTTTCTACACTTTGTTTTCACTTCATTGTAAAATGGTCTAAAATCAACAGCAAGTCATGTCATACCTTTAAAAGTTCAATGGACTGTGCTAAAGCCATAGAAAGGTGGTAATTATGAATTGGGGGAGGGGGTTAAAGAAAGACTTTGTAAAATTGTATGCATTCAATGGAAATTGACTGGGAAATGAGTGGAATTCGGCCAAAGGTATTTGTAATTTAAAGGTTTTCTTGAGGGAAATAATTGTTTTCCTTTTCAAGTGATTACGTCATGTGAGACATAATAAAATGATAAATTTGGTTATATGAATAAAGTTTTGTTTCGTTATTCACTCCACTGTTCAAAATTGAAATTTCTTATTTCCGGTATTGTAAAGAAATTTAAATTAGATTTAAATTTGGTTAATTAACTTGAGGAAATGCCTAACCAATTACATCAATTAAACATTAATGCTTGATTAAATTTGTCTCGGTTCTTTTTCTTCGAATAATTAATTTAAATCTAATTCTTAATGAGTTCAGAGCTTCATTTACTCATAACCTTAAATGGAATAATTTATTGTTGAAATATTTCTATTAAAATTGTCTAACGGAAACATACCCTTTCTTTATTTGGTTTTTGTGTTGCATATTTGTTTCAAAATTAATATAAGTTCCGGCATATGTTCCCAAAATTGTTCGTTTTTTTGTATTTTATTAAATGTTGTTGTTTTTGGTTTCTACTGCTTCTAAATAGTGGTTAATTATTAAGAAGAGAATCACTTTTTTGCAAGTAGTAATATTTTTATACCCCACACCACATAGTGGTAAGGGTATTATGTCTTTGTGCATTTGTTTGTAACACGGAGAAGGAAACGAGATAGACCCATAGTTACTTTTGAGAACCTTCATAGAATCACTTTCTGAGTCGATTTATGCATGTCAGTCCGTCTGTCCGTCCGTCCGTCTGTCCATGTATTCTTGTGAACAAAATGCAGGTCGCATTTATTATCCGATTGAGATGAAATTTTCCAAACAATATTTTTTTGGCCCAAGGACGAACCCTATTGAAATTGGTGAGAATCGGATCAAATTTAGATATAGCTCCCATATATATCTTCATCCGATTTCGGGTTAAATGTGCACCAAATGGCCAATATCAGCCCAAATGGCCCGAATTTTGGCACATGTGACCGAGATTAGCCTTAAAGCAAATACAACAAATTTGGAGAAAATCGGTTCAGAAACAGCTATAGCTCCCATATATATATATATTCATCCGATTTCGGGTTAAATGTGCACCAAATGTCCACTATCAGTCCAAATTACCTGAATTTTGGCACACCCAACCGAGTTCGGTCTAGAAGCAAGTATATCAAATTTGGAGAAAATAGGTTCAGATATAGCTATAGCTCCCATATATATCTTTCATCCGATTTGATCTTTAAGTCCCTAACATTCCTACTATGCACTCCACAACCGTGATATTTGGTACCAGGTATTAGATGGAGCGCAGAAATAGCTGTTTTAAATTTTATCGAAATCGGTTCAGATTTGGATATAGCTCCCATATATATCTTCATCCGATTTCGGGTTAATTGACCACCAAATGGCCAATATCAGCCCAAATGGCCCGATTTTTGGCACATGTGACCGAGATTAGCCTTAAAGCAAATACAACAAATTTGGAGAAAATCGGTTCAGAAACAGCTATATCTCCCATATATATATTCATCCGATTTCGGGTTAAATGTGCACCAAATGTCCACTATCAGTCCAAATTACCAGAATTTTGGCACACCCAACCGAGTTCGGCCTAGAAGCAAGTATATCAAATTTGGAGAAAATCGGTTCAGATATATAGATATAATATGCACTCCACAAGAATGATATTTGGTACCAGATATAAGATACAGCCCAGAAATAGCTGTTTGTAATTTTATCGAAATCGGTTCAGATTTGGATATAGCTCCCATATATATCTTCATCCGATTTCGGGTTAATTGTGCACCAAATGGCCGATATAAGTCCAAATGGACTGAATTTTAGTACATCGGACCAAATTCAGCCTAGAAGCAAGTATATCAAATTTAGTGAAAATCGGTTCAGATATAGATATAGCAACCATATATATGTTTCATCCGATTTAGAGTTTTAGTCCCATACATTCGTAATATTCACTCCACAACCGTGATATTTGGTACCAGGTATTAGATGGAGCACAGGAATAGCTGTTTTAAATTTTATCGAAATCGGTTCAGATTTGGATATAGCTCTCATATATATCTTCATCCGATTTCGGGTTAAATGTGCACTAAATGGTCAATATCAGCCCAAATCACCAGTCTAGAAGATAATACGTAAAATTTGGAGAAACCTGGTTCAGAGATACCTATAGTTCGTAAAATGCACGATAGAATTAGATAGATTTTGATTTTGTAGAAAAATATCTCATAGAGCTCTGAAATGCCCTGTATAAACCTTTTTACGAGAGCTCTACTAAATATGCATAGTGGTGTAGGGTATCATATAGTCGGCCCCGCCCGACTTTTGAGCTTTCCTTACTGGTTTGTTTAATGTATTTTTTAAATGTGGGCCAAAGTGATATCTTCCGACACACAGGGGAGTGAAATCACCAAAAACGGAGATTAAGAGAAAAAATGAAATAGGTATTTTGTAGTAAATGTACTTAAACTACTATAGAACACTAAATTCTACTTCACCACCGGATTTTTCAAAGTTCTACTTTTTTCGTTTTCGCAAAATTTGTGTTTGGTCTCTTAAAGAGAAATAATTTCGTTTTTTTTTTTCTTATGAAAAGTGATAATTTTAAAATTGAAGCATCGAATACAAGTTGTTATCACTATTTAAGAATAAAAACGTGTTAAAATCAGTGCTGTATGTCTATATGTTTCCCATAGCGGAAAAGTATATGGAGTTAAAAAAAATAATAATATTGAAATATATTAAAAAAAAATATTAAAAAAAATAATTGAAAATATTTTTTTATTTGTATTTAAGTATGGGATGTCATATTTTCATAATCAATTAAAAACTCATGTCATTTTTTGCCGTTTTTGTTCTATTTAAAAAATGGTGAGGATAGTAATCTGATTTTGTTGTTGTTCTTTTAAAATATGGTTCTCTTGCGTTTTTATCCCTTTTTAGTAGGAAATCTCTACTTAGTAAAAAACTAATGATTTTCTTCAAAATCAGTGATGCAGTTACTTGCCTAACCTTCAATTTTTACTGATGATCCACTTGAAGACAATGAGAGATTTTTAGGGGAGGAACGTGGCAATGATGATTTTTTAAACTTCAGTTACAAATAGTCTTTTTAAATATATTGATAAGGTTTTTGTCTATTTCAGATATGAAGGCAATTTTTAATATATCTTTTTTTATTATTCCTCTCTCATAAAAATATGTAGTCTTTTTTCTTCAATTTTAAAAAGGTTTCTCCAAGGATATTTATTTTATTGGCTTAACTCAATTTTTTTTTTCATTTTTACTGATTAAGATATGAACATTGAAAAAAAATCAAATGAATGGGAGAAAGGAAATGCTGTCATTTGGATATATCTCTGGTTTTGGGGATCTAAACCCATTGGGCTCTTTAGAGACCTACGTTAAAGGGTGGTTTTATATTGGCAATTTTTGTAGTTTTTATCCAATCCCAAAAATACCTAAAATTTTGAGGGGCCATCTATAGGGCCTTTATATAAAAGTGGGCTTATCTTCACAAAATTCTGCAATGAGACATTCTCAAAATATCTAAAATGTGGGAGTGCCGTTATATATGGTCCATACAAAATAGAAGTCCTATCTTAACAAAATTTAGCAGTTCGATATTCTGTCAGCTCTGAACTCAAAATGTTCAAAATACCAAAAATTAGATGGTACGGTAACATGAGACCAATACCGAATAGTGGAGCAATCTTAATTTTTTTTTAGCAAGGAGAGATAATATCTGCTCAGAATTCTAAATGTCAAGTTACACATGATTTGGCTTAAAATTGTGGTCAAAGCATTCAAAATACCGAAAATCAGGAAGAAACGAAGTAATCGAAAAGTGGTCCGATGTTTCCCATTTTTTTAATAACAAACATAATATGGGGTATTGTAAATGTCAGAACAAAATTTCAAAACAACATAATGATTTCCTGAATTTAATTCAATTTTGGAGGATCCCACACCACTGTGCGACGTGGACAGGAATGTTTTTCGAAGCCAAGTAACCGAAATGAGATTCTCTGAACAAAATGTAGAGAAATGTACCATTTCCAAGGGGTTCGAATAGAATGGTTTCACTGATTCATCACCGTGTCTGAATTCTGCACCAAATTGGGTACTACCTTTAAATGTGGTCTTATGGTATAGAATTGAAGAGAGATTTCAGAAATTCAGCAATGCAAATCTCAGATGTACAATAATATTACGATAACAAAATATGATCAAATGGATTAAAAATGTCCGGATTTCGTCCGAAGGATGCACAAGGGTTGAGATCCTCAAAAGTGGAGATTAAGTAATGGGGGCATTCTGTCGTTTTTAAATGTTGCTCACACATTGAGTACTGAGATGTTTGAGATCATTTAAAATAATGGTACTTCCTGGTTTTCGGTATAACGTTTCGTCAGCAATCCCTCCCAACGAAAAGTTGTAATGATAGGTGCCGTCATATGCATCTCTGTGCTACGGTCCCTGTGAGCAGTATGAATCTTTTGGTGCTACTTTGGCATTTCAATATCCGATTAGAGCAAAGATATATATTCATTTAAGTTGAATCAAAATGAGCCAGCGTGAAATTTGTTTTGGTTTAAGGATGCCCAAGTACATGATTTCGGCAACGGCTTCACTCGAAAACGTTTGGTCCATTGTATTTATCCTAGGAAGAAATGACAAAATTCTGATTGGGGAGATGAACAAAAGATTTATAGAGAGAAATGTAGCTAGTAGAGTAATCTGCCTAGTCAGTGGGCTTTGGCAAATTTGTAAATGACGGATTTTTGTCTGAGAAGAACATTAGAGTCTATACCTTCCATCTGCCGAATAGCCTATGTCGCATGTTGGATATAATGGAACATGTGCAAAGTAGATATTCGATGGTGCCTTCTCTTCTTAATCTTTACATAGACTGAATTAGTCTGGAATACAGTTCTTCCATCTTGATGTCAGATGCCTGTATGCCCACCATGATTCTTAGATCACTCCTACAAATTGATAGTAGGAACCTTGCAGCCGATCTTAAAATGCCAGATTTTTTTATGCAGCTAACGATGTATCAATCGATTGTGGGATCCGCCTCGAGCTGATTTATCAGCCATTTAATTTCCTACTATATTGCTATGTCCTAACAGAGCTAAATGAGCCCAATTTTTCAAGGAGGGCTTTCTTGCAGTCAAGAGTGATTCTTGATTTAATGGCACTTGGCTTGATAGCTTTGAGGACCGCATGACTGTCGACATGTGTAGTCACTGGTCTTATTTTACCACTGCAGAGTTTTTTTTTACCATTCCGGATGCCTCCTTGATTGCAAAAACCTCGGTGAATATAATTCTCAAAATTCTCAGAAAAGTACCCACCATTTCATATTCAAGTTAATATATCATTGTATTCTGCGACTTTAGTAGTTTAGGCCTTAAGATAATATAATAATGTTTTCGATATTTGTTGCTCCACATTGAGAGTGGGATCCAAATATGAGATGCTTTACCTTTAACTATTTATACGAAATTTTGTTGTTGCAAAAGAAAGATTTAAATATTCTACGACAACAAATAAATACATCTTTTTCACCTAACCCATTGACCAATGTTACCATTTAATTCATTCGCTGTTAATCCAATTATCATTTGTCTCTTCTATTGCCTGAAATAAGTTTTTAGGTCCCGTTTGCTTTTTTAAATTTAATTGAAATGATTAATGGGCACAGAACCGCTTTCGACTTTGCGCCACTTTTCTAACATTTCATTAGCAGCTGACATGATCTGCTAGAGGTAGTGCTACTATAATGAGCAAAAGCAACAACAACAACAACTATGAATACGGTTGATGTTCTCTTAAAGATGTTTTATGTTACTTGCGGTTTAGGCACGCTTCGTTTTAATATAATTTTTGTTGTTGTTTTTTTTTTTTCATTTGTTTTTTATGTCTTTTTTATTGCACTTAAATGCAAAATAAAGAAAAAGAAACAAGACGTACGAGTAACTATTAATGAAAGAAAAGGCAAAACAAGACGTACAGGGCTTTACGGTTTAAAATGGCACCTACACTAGCTTTGGAAGTATGAAAATATGTGAAAATATATGTGCTTTTACACCTAGAATATGTCAGCAAGCTACTCAAAATGTGGGGTTATGTTTGGTGTACAAGGAAAGTAAAATTGGGCGAACTCTGCAATGTTTTTCCTCAATCGGACAATAGATGTGACCTGTAAACCCTAAAAAGGGTACCTATATAGACAACTTTATAATATTGCGAGTCTTAAATGCCAAATTTGAAAAAAAATCGTGGGTAATTAGACTAGGATTATCAAAATACGGAATTTCGTTGGGTACCGTTATATGGCGGCTATAGGAAATCATGGATCTGCCACCGAAGCGGGAACCGGACAAATCAGTGGAAAAATGTGGCAAAATACCGAATATCGGAGGTATCGTTATATGGGGACCTATACATACAGTGTTCCGTCGCCAGAGAAAGAACTCATACATATACCAATTTATAGACAAATCCATGAAAAAATGTGGCAAAAATCATGATTTTTTTATACGAAAACATGGACCTATACATACAATGTTCCGCCAAGGGAGTTGGAATCCATGTTTTAGACAAATGCGTCAAAAATTGTGGCGAAAATCACCAAAATACCGAATTTCGGGAGGTACCGTTACATGGCGGTTATATGACGTGGACCAATATATCCCATTTCAATACCAACCATCCTCGACACAATACAAATTGTTGTGCCAAATTTTGACAGACAAACGGAAATACATAAATCAACTCAGAATGTGACTCTATGCAGATCTCTAAAAGAACATTATAAAAATCGGAAATTGTTTACTAAAATGGGATTAAGCCAAGTTCGTCAGTTTTCTTTCATTTCCGTTATACCACCCGGGGATACATTTAAGAACTACTCTAGACACCCAAATTTAGCAAGTACTAATTTTTTTTCGTTTACCAATTTTGATGTTGGTACTGGGAGAGATGTTTGAATGATGAAAAATATTCCAATAGAGTTTGATGAATTACGTTACTGCAAAATAATGCCCATCATTCTTCCACATATGACCGTTTCTTCTTCACTGCATACAACCTATTGTTTATCAGTCCATATGCCTTAAATAGATGAGAAGATTTCTTTCTCCTCCCATCAATGTTAGTAATTATTTATTTTCATGCCAAGCTTGCAGAATATAAACAAATTTGCATAATGAAAATTGGCTAAATAAATGAACGAATCTAGAAAAGAGAATTGTCCAGTGAAAAAAAAAATGTGAAACATTAAAACACAACAGGTAAACATTTATCTACATGGAAAGTATCTAAATAAACTATAACTACCAGCCAGCCAGCAACTAAGAAAGCCTTACTGACGACCATGGTTGGACATTGACTGGCATTTGGCACCACCAACGAACACCGTTGGTGGTTTCGGAACTGGAGCGTGCAATGAATGTGTTTTGCATAAAAACAAAATGAAATTATCAAAAGAAAATCAAAACAGCAACACCTTGAACAACTTGGATTTTCTTAACATTTAATGGTCAATGGAAAGAAAATTAAGCTTCGATGTGGAAGGCACATGAATTTCATTATGTTTTGAATTTAAATGATAATCGCAGAAGAGAAAAAAAACTCTAAAAATAGAACTTATTTTACTCATTACAAAGTAAAACAAGTAAGCAAAGGCTACAGTCGAGCGGGGCCGACCGTTGAATACCCTACAACACTATAAAAAACCATCAGGTTTCGTTCTCTAATTTTCGAATAATAGCAACTTAAACTAATTTGCTCATTTCCAATTTATTGGAAGATGTTGCACGTAAATGGTCTTCCTAGATCTGGAACCAATATTTCCCAATGACCTATAACCTCTCAGAAGTGGCAAAAGATTAACATTTATTATTGGTTTTTGACTGAAACGAATCTATATGAGATACAGACATTCGACTATATTCTTCAACGAAATCAGCGTTAACGAAATAGTCAGAAGTGCGTCTTTCCTGTATTTGTGAATTTTCCAAAAAGTCACTGGAATGGAGTTACAAACGTATCGTATTTTGTCTACAAAAGTTGGCAAACTATTTCACACATTGAATTTTTTTGGATGGTCATCCAAAACTGCTTGGCTTTTGTAATGTCCGGTAACCCCCATTCAAATGTGCTTGAGGATCGGGCGATAATTACGACCTGCAGACAATTTTGCAGTTTTTTGGTCCATTTCAACCCCTAAATATATGTCGATCATCTCCAAAAAGAGTAGGCTTCTATTCTGACCCTCATCTTATCCCCATGCAAAATTTCGTAAGGATTGGACCATAAATGCGATCTGTATATGATATCCTGATATCCTAACTACTTAGTTTTGTTAGCTGTAGAAATATTACCAAATGTTTAATTCAAAAATATGACAAAACTGAAAAAATATGAGAAAATTTTACAAAATCAATATTTTCATCTTTAGAGAGATATTTTTATGCGATTTTTTAGGCGTTTTTTCTTTTCTGCCAAGAAGCCATTCTGAATTAATGAGAACTTTCGAAATCAGTTCAGCCGTTCTCGACTTATAAGAGATCTTTTAAGCATATCTTCTTTGACAGACATATATATCGCACATATTTTGCTATATATCCGATTTGTTGGATGTTAATATCAATGTAAAGATCAGAAGTAACCTTGTGATGGCTTTGTGATTTCGCCGGGATTTAAAATATTCACGGTTTAATGAAAAATTTAGATTTTTTCAACACAAAAGATATGGTATATTTTACCCGCTAAATATTATCCAATGACCACCCAAATTAGTAGGCTTCTTCCCCGCCCTAAACTCTATCTACATGCGAAATTTCGCGTCGATTGGTCTATAATTGCGACCTGTATAGCTACTGTAAAATCCGACATTTTTTCAGTATTTGGTCCATTTCAACCCCTAAACATTTGGCGATCATTTCCAAAAGCAATAGGGTTCTATTCTGGTCCAAGCCCCACCTACATTCTAAATTTCGTGAAGATCAGGCCATAATTGCGACCTGTAGAGTGATTACAAATTAACATGGACAGACGGACGGACGGACATACATAGCTAGATCGACTCAGCTCGGCGAGCTAGGAAGATCCATATATACCTTCCTATGTGGGAAACCAATATTTCGTGGTGTTACATAATTTTTGGCCCAATCAAACTTATAATACCCCCAACACATAGTGTTGTAGGGTATAATAAAACCAGAAAAGAAAGTCTTAAAGTCGGGCGGGGCCGACTTTATGATACCCTACACAACTTTGATAATTTAGCAGAGCTCCACATAACAATTAAACGTTTTTATGGGAGTATTCAATCATACACGCTTTGATTATAATTAGTTCAGAAGACTAAATGTGCCGAAGCATTTGTATTTTTTAAATTCGGACTTTTATTGCCCATTTTATATATATGGAAGCTATATCCAAATCTGAACCGATCTTGATAAAATTTGGCAAAGATATTTCTGAGCTGTATTTCATATATTTCCCTGAATATCGTTGTTACGGAGTGCATATTACGGCTGTGGGTAACAAATATAACAAACCGGATGAACAATATATATGGAAGCTATAGCTATATCTGAACCGATCTTCACCAAATTTGGTCGTAAGTGCCAAATTTCATCCCATTTGGGCAAATATTAGACGTTTGGTGCACAATAAAAGGTAAATCGGACGAAGTTATATATGGGAGATATATCCAAATCCGAAACTGTATTTGATATATTTCCCCAAATATTGTTGTTACAGAGTGCATATTATGGCTGCGGAGGACTAAAATAAGAAATCGGATGAACAATATATATTGGAGCTATAGCTATATCTGAACCGATTTCGATCAAATTTGGCATACTTATTTTCAGCCCTAATTTGGTAGTATGTGCAAAATTCCATAATATTCGGGCTGATATTACACGTTTGGTGCACAATAAAAATAAATCGGACGAAGATATATATGGGAGCTATATCTATTTTTTTTATTAGAAATTGTGACCCTTTTTGGGGGAGGTATCAAAAGGAATGGGACGATACATACCATATTCACTCCAAAACTTTTATTAGTAGCGATATATGCATGTGCAAATCTTAAAATCTTCAAAATCTTGACCACGTTGTGGGGGAGGTACCAGGAGGTGTGGGCCGATATCTAACATTTTCACAATAGATCTTGTGTTAGTAGATCTTGTGTTGGAATGTATGGTTTAGAATGAATTAATATATCCCATTTTCATACCAGTAATGTGATTCTCTAACTCATTTATTGAGTTAAAAATCGATAACTTGGAATCTCAATTTTTTATATAAAAAATAAGTTAAGGTCGGCATAGGTCTTAGCGACTATTTTAATTTATTTTTTAACTTTCCGACCAATTTCGTTAATTACCGAAATATCTACACATCTTTTGTTAATGAAAATATTGGGATGTGCGAAATTTGAAAAAATCGGGTGCTTATTTCGGATTTCATGAGAGATATAATTATTCAAAATTGTTAACCGTTTGGGAGGTCCGATATATTCTAAAGATAGAATACCGGATATTTTGTTAATAAAAATATTGATTGATTCACATTTGATATGGAGTAGGAGTGGGTTGATATTGTCTCTTTTCGCACCTGACATAGCACTAATTCAAATATTGGAATTTACAAATGTTAAACAAAATTGAATGATCCTATGAGGAAAAATATTTTCTATGAAAATGTTTACCTTTTGTGGGGGAGGTACCAGATCTCGATCTTAGTTGGATAATAATATTACGATGTGACAAGTTTGGACCAAATCAGATACTTCCTTGAAATTTATCCTGCTCAGCAGCCAGACAGTCAGGGGGAAGGGCGGAGACCTAGATTGTCTCCAAATGTCCTGAAACTGATTTGGTCGTTTGGACGAATAAAATGATAAATACTCATTGTAGCCATATGGCTGAGGGCATAAAAAGAGTCCAGAAGGAAATAGGTGACAATTATATTTCAATGAAAAATGCTCGCATTTCATTAGCCATAGTTCCATTGTTACTTCATTTATCAAAGAAAATCTTTCAGATTTGTTCTGTTTAGACTGTTTTAAAGATTGGCGCATATTTGTCATCTTGGTTTCTAAGTAAAAAAAGGGTAAAAAACCTCTTCGCATAAAATGTAGGTCAATGTTTTGGAGTAGCGCCCATATAAAGATACATCCTGATTTTGCAATTTCGCGGGACATGACCACATTCAACAATCGAATTGGCCCACCCCCAATTTGTAAACACCAACAGAATATTTTATGGGAACGTAGATTTGGGATGTACGTCTGTATGAGGGCTCATTCGGCCGGAAATTGTGGCAGAAAGATACAAACTGACGAATGTCCGAAAGTAGAACGGGAACGAACATTTGTTTAATTGTTATTGAATAATACTATGATGATAATTTTGACTACTCTAAAATCATTTTGCCTTCAATTATGTGGTGGACAAAACTAAATACCACGCAGCAAGGCCTTCGAAACGATGCAATTCCATTATTTGGTAACGATTTTATATTTTTGATCAGAGATTATGGGCATTTTTCCAATTTTCTTAAATCGGTCTTCGGTTGAATAGAAACGTCTTTTATTTAAATCTTTAGCCTTGTTTTTGCGAAATTAAGCTAGTTGTTGCAACATTTACAACAAGTTTGATCAATATTTTTTAATAATTAAATGATTGCGTGCCGGTCTCATTGTGATGGACAACAACTGTTTGAAAAAGAAAAAACTAAAACTTTAATAATATAGCAAAAATATTTTAAAGAAAATGTTAACGAACACGCAAATTCCACAGGTTAACTGTCATTGCTACTGCTTTTACACAAACAATTTACTTCACAAAATTGCAGGAAAAGTTGTTTTGGAGGAGACTTTTTAAACTGGCACATATATATATTTTTTAAATAATAACAAAGTATTTAGGTTATTTTTATTAATGGGTATAGCAGGTTAATGAGGAAGCTCCCAATAAAGGCCTCAAAAGGTCTTAATAGCAATTTGAATAAGGATTATATCTAACAATAGAATGAGGTGAAATACAACAACATTGAAAAACAAGTAAGCAAAGGCTATAGTCGTGCGGGGCCGACATTGTGATACCCTAAAACACTGCAATATGTTAGAAGCCCTCTTATGTCCAAATCCATTTTGGAAGATTTCGCTTTTGAAATTATGTCATAGAGCACTGCCCAGAAATTACACTTTGCTTTTTGACCAGGGACATTTGCCCAATATTTACGAACTCCGTCGTGCTGTTAGTTTTTATTGGCCATTTTTAGGCTATGTATAATCCAATGGTCATCTAAAATGCTAGACTTCTTTCCTGTCCTTAACTCTCTTCTCATCAATCATCTCTAAATGTAAGAGACCCTCTATAACTCCAAACTTAGACTCATCTATATGATTTGCATGTCTCCGATATTTGGCTATATTCGTCAACGAAATCAGAATAAAAAAACAGAAATTCCCCATTTATGTATTTTGGATCTCACCTGTAAGTTATTTTCAGCACTTCGTTAGAATTGAAATGTTGGCATTTTTTCACACAAATTCTACTCGCTGTAATGAACGCTAATTTCGTGCGAGATTCCTTGTCCTTTGGTTTCTATTTGTGACCTTTATAACGGCTGCAACATCAGAAGGATCGGACGATAATTGCAATCTGTATATAATAACCCCAACCTGTGTTGTAAGGTGAAAAAAATATTACAAAATATACATTTTAATGTTATAAGTCATGAAAAAAATCGCATGCAATAAAAAATATGAAAAAAAAAAATAAAAAATATCACAAAATACTACAAAAAATATATTAACATGATCATTATGGCATGTTTTACGCAGTTTTTGATTTTATTCCTTTATGCCAAAAGTGCGTTCTGAATTGACAAAATTTGTCAAAATCGGACCAGCCATTCTTGAGATATAAGCATTCTAGCTAACATCCCTTTCCTTTGTATATACACATTGTGATATTTCGCTATATAGCATTTTCAGATTAAATGAAACCTTTTGCAATTCAAATGAAACTTTTTGCAGTGGAAATGAAACCTTTTGCAGTGGAATTGAAACCTTTTGCAGTGGAAATGAAACCTTTTGCAGCGGAAATGAAACCTTTTGCAGTGGAAATGAAACCTTTTGCAGTGGAAATGAAACCTTTTGCAGCGGAAATGAAACCTTTTGCAGTGGAAATTAAAACATTTGCAACCGAAATGAAACTTTTTGCAAATCAAATTAAACTTTTAAATTTATAGAAGGAAAAATAACAAAATATTTTTATTTTTAGTAGTTTTAAAAATAAATCAATTAATTATAACCAATATATTGATAAAGAGGAATTTTTATTGATTATAAATATCTACATTTTTATATTATTTCTTAAATTTTCAATTATTGTACTAACAAATGGTTCTTTATTGATTTGATATAAAATGCTTCCATGTTATTAAATTCCAAATGCTTAAAGCTAAAAAGAGAAATTTAAACAAAATTTGGCCTTTATACGTATGGCCAGGATGGAAACGTGAAATTAAGCTTTACCACAATTGTTATTGTTATAGTGTACTATTAATCTTACCTAATAAAGGATTCCCGCTTGGCAGTTTTATTGATCATGGAGATAGAGCAGTCGTGATTTTAATAGACAGAAAGGTGGAAATCATTAAATCAACTTAGATCATGATTGTATATATAGCATTTTCAGATTAAATGAAACCTTTTGCAATTCAAATGAAACTTTTTGCTGCGGAAATGAAACCTTATGCAGTGGAATTGAAACCTTTTGCAGTGGAAATGAAACCTTTTGCAGTGGAAATGAAACCGTTTGCAGCGGAAATGAAACCTTTTGCAAACGAAATGAATCCATTTGCAACCGAAATGAAACTTTTTGCAAATCAAATGAAACTTTTAAATTTATAGAAGGAAAAATAACAAAATATTTTTATTTTTAGTAGTTTTTAAATGAAATCAATTAATAATTAATAATAATATAACTAATATATTGACAAAGAGGATTTTTTATTGATTATAAATATCTACATTTATTTATATTATTTCTTAAATTTTCAATTATTGTAATAACAAATGGTTCTTTATTGATTTGATATAAAATGCTTCCATATTATTTAATTCCAAATGCTTATCGCTAAAAAGAGAAATTTAAACAAAATGTGAAATTAAGCTTTACCACAATTTTTTATAGTTATAGTATACTATTAATCTTACCTAATAAAGGATTCCCGCTTCGCAGCTTTATTGATTATGGAGATAGAGCAGTCGTGATTTCAAAAGACAGATAAGTGGAAATCATTAAATCAACTATGATCATGATTGTATATTCTTTATGGGGTCTACGACGAACATTTAGAGGTGTTACAAACCGAATGACAAATTTAATATATCCTCCTTTCCATAGAGGAGATTATAAAAAGATACCTAATTCGGGTTCTTTGAAAAAAATACCTTGAAAAACTTTTTTCAATCTTTCTGCATCTACACTTGTGTATTATGGAAGCTTTAAGAAAAAATTTTATAAAAACATAAATATTAATAATCAATAAAAATTCCTCTTTAACTATATTTTAGTTATAATTAGTTAATTTAATTTTAAACGTACTAAAATAAAAATGTTTTGTTATTTTTCCTTCTAAAAATCTAAAAGTTTCATTTGATTTGCAAAAAGTTTCATTTCGGTTGTAAAAGGTTTCATTTCGGTTGCAAAAGGTTTCATTCCCGCTGCAAACGGTTTCATTTCCACTGCAAAAGGTTTCATTTCCACTGCAAAAGGTTTCAATTCCACTGCAAAAGGTTTCATTCCCGCTGCAAAAAGTTTCATTTGAATTGCAAAAGGTTTCATTTAATCTGAAAATGCTATACTTTATGGGGTCTACGACGAATATTTGGAGGTGTTACAAACCGAATAACAAATTTAATATACCCTTCTTTCCATGGAAGAGGTTATAAAAAGGTACTCAATTCGGGTCCTTTGAAAAAAATACCTTGAAAAACTTTTTTTAATCTTTCTGCATCTACACTTGCGTTTTATGAAAGCTTTAAGAAATAATTTTATAAAAACATAGATATTAATAATCAATACAAATACCTCTTTAACTATATATTAGTTATAATTAGTTGATTTAATTTTAAACCTACTAAAAATAAAAATGTTTTGTTATTTTTCCTTCTAAAAATGTAAAAGTTTCATTTGATTTGCAAAAAGTTTCATTTCGGTTGCAAAAGGTTTCATTTCCGCTGCAAAAGGTGTCATTTCCACTGCAAAAGGTTTCATTTCCACTGCAAAAGGTTTCAATTCCACTGCAAAAGATTTCATTTCCGCTGCAAAAAGTTTCATTTGAATTGCAAATTCAAACGAAACTTTTTGCAGCGGGAATGAAACCTTTTGCAGTGGAATTGAAACCTTTTGCAGTGGAAATGAAACCTTTTGCAGCGGGAATGAAACCTTTTGCAACCGAAATGAAACCTTTTACAACCGAAATGAAACTTTTTGCAAATCAAATGAAACTTTTAGATTTTTAGAAGGAAAAATAACAACACATTTTTATTTTTAGTAGGTTTAAAATTAAATTAACTAATTATTACTAATATATAGTTAAAGAGGAATTTTTATTGAGTATTAATATTTATGTTTTTATAAAATTTTTTCTTAAAGCTTCCATAAAACACAAGTGTATATGCAGAAAGATTGAAAAAAGTTTTTCAAGGTATTTTTTTCAAAGGACCCGAATTAGGTATCTTTTTATAATCTCCTCCATGGAAAGGAGGATATATTAAATTTGTCATTCGGTTTGTAACATCTCTAAATATTTGTCGTAGACCCCATAAACTGTATACAATCATGATCATAGTTCATTTAATGATTTCCACTTATCGGTCTATTGAAATCACGACTGCTCTATCTCCATAATCAATAAAGCTGCGAAGCGGGAATCCTTTATTAAGTAAGATTAATAGTATACTATAACTATAAAAAATTGTGGAAAAGCTTAATTTCACATTTCAGTCCTGGCCATACCTATAAAGGGCAAAATTTGTTTAAATTTCTCTTTTTAGCGTTAAGCATTTGGAATTTAATAATATGGGAGCATTTTATATCAAATCAATAAAGAACCATTTGTTATTACAATAATTGAAAATTTAAGAAATAATATAAATAAATGTAGATATTTATAATCAATAAAAAATCCTCTTTGTCAATATATTAGTTATATTATTATTAATTATTAATTGATTTAATTTAAAAACTACTAAAAATAAAAATGTTTTGTTATTTTTCCTTATATAAGTTTAAAAGTTTCATTTGATGGTTTCATTTCGGTTGCAAAAGGTTTCATTTCCGCTGCAAACGGTTTCATTTCCACTGCAAAAGGTTTCATTTCCACTGCAAAAGGTTTCAATTCCACTGCAAAAGGTTTCATTTCCACTGCAAAAAGATTCATTTGAATTGTAAAAGGTTTCATTTAATCTGAAAATGCTATAATACCTGATGTCAATCCAAATTGGGAGGCTTCTGTCCAGCGCTAAGCTCTAAGCTCTCAACTGCAAAATCAGGAAATTTTTCAGTTTTGGGTCCATTTCAACCTTAACATTTTACGATTATCTCCAAAAGCAATAGGCTTCTATTCTGACCATAACCCCACCTCCATTTTGAATTTCGTGAGGATCGGATCCGAATTGCGACATGTAGAGTGATTACAAATTAGCATGGACAGACGGACAGAAATACATAGCTAGATCGACTCGGCTCGGTGAGATGGGAAGATCTATATATACTTTTCTATGTGGGAATCCAATATTTCGAGGTGTTACATAATGTTTGGCCCAATCATATTTATAATACCCCCAACACAAAGTGTTGTGGGGTATTAAAATTTTTAATCAAAACAAATTAGGAAGAAAATGTATTAAATTCTGCAAGGAAAAGACAATAGGCGAGCGAGGCCGGATATACGATAACCACCGCTACTATATTTTTTAATATCTTCAGTGCTAAAAAAATCCAACTGCGCCCTAAACGGCAATCAGACTTTTTTCGTAGTTTCCCATCTGTCATATGCTGTACATAGAGCTTTAATTGATTTAAAACAATGACAATAACTAACAGACCATTCATCTTTATTGGAGGAAGAAACGATTTGCATAATTCTGGTTTAAATCTCTAATTAACTCGATTAAATCTAGTTGATATTGCTTGGAACCCTAGAGAAAAAGGCCGTGGAAGCTAAATTCTCAAGACAACTAAACTACATCCAAATGGAACAAAAAAAAAAACGATTATCAATTACATTTGCATACTAAGAACAATAGCAAAAACTAGCCATTTGTTGCAACACATCAAACATGTTCTACATAACCAACGATCATACATACTCTCATACAATTGTCCATTGCAATTAAAACAAGAACAACATGCACTGCATATGTAGTTATGTTAGAGCATGTCGCAGAGGGGTGTGTGATCAATGCGGTTAGCTGATAATTGACAGATGTAACAATCATATTGATTATTTATTTATTTTTTTTTTAGTTTTCAATTTTGCAAATCAATGACAACATCTCAAATATCATTAATGGCTTTAGACATATTTTTAGGTTTGATTGGGCGCCATAGGATGAGCCATCAAATTCTACACCGCCCTCACTTGAGTCATTTATAAAACAATATACAGATCATTGATTCTTATACAATCAAAGTGATGAAATCAATGTGTTTGACAGTTTGGAAGTTTTGTTTTCTTTTGTTGTTGTAGTTGTTTTTTTTTTTCAATTGAGATGTAGCCACAAATGTCACCAAGGTGTAAATTGATATCCGATTACTTGTGGTGGATGTTTGTCAAAGTGATGATGACTTTAAGCCATAATTTTCATGCCAGCCGCCAACAGGCCATGCGATACGCTGTCAAGTCTGAAAATCAGATCAACAATAAGAAAAACTTAATGGTAATTGACAGTGATCTTTGTTTGTCAGAACAATTATTTAATTGGAAAATACGCTAAACTTAGAACGATTAGACTTTGATCAGTTTTTATAGAGGAGAAAAAATTAGGAATATTCAAATTTTTTGTGGGAAAAATGCAGTTTAAGATACAAAGAGATTTCCAAGAATAAAATTCAAAATCTTAAAAATCAATTGTTTAAACCGGAATATGAGTTTTGAATCTTTTTGTAAAACAAGTCAAAAAGTATCAATCGGTTTTGCCGACTGAAGTATTCGTAAGGTCCGTTTATTAAAAAAAAAATTGACTTGCGTTATGATTATTAAAATGACCTAAGCCTGATCTAAATGTTACAATTTCAGATTTGGGATACATCGACTTTTTTGACATTTTATGAGAATGTGACAATTTTTGTAAAATGTTGAAATATGCATGAGGTATCAAGTATTCCACTTCATCTAATACTGATAAAAAATATTGGTATGTACTAAGTTGAAAAAAAAAATCAAGCACTTATTTTCTCTTGCAAAGAGAAAAGCATTTTTCTTGAAGTGAAAGAGGTACCACAAGGAGTTGGCCGATAGATTCACCATATTCACTACAGATCTCTTGTTGTGAAATATATTTAAATATAGGACGTTTGAAAGCATCGTTGACTTCTTTCGCAAGTTATGAGAGATATAAATTCTGAAAATTGTGACCCTTTGTGGAGGAGATTTTAAAAATGATGGGTTCATATCTGTCATCTTCATTATTCAAAAAGTTTATCTCTTTGTGGGGGAGGTACCAGAAATAGTGGACCAGTACATTCCATCTTCACATCGTTAGTAAAAATATTGGATTGTGTGCAGTTTAGAATGAATTGAACAATAGCAGAACAAGTCGAACCAAATATACCATCATCACACCAGATCTTGTGTTAATAAAAAAATTAGGATGTGTGAAATAAAAAAAAATTGGGTTCTTATTTCACGTTTTATGAGATATAAAATATTGTGTGTGAAGTGCCAGAAGGGGCGAACCGATATAGTTAATCTTCATGTAGAAATATTAATTATTCAAAAATTGCACCTTATATAGAGGTGGTACTTGATGGAGCAGGCCGATATTTCTTAGCTGTCCTAAAACTGATACGAATATTGCGATTTGCAAAGTTTAAACGAAATTGGTGAACCTTTCTTGTTTTGTTAGGAACCCATTTCCGGACTTGATATAAATTTTATGGTAATATTACGATCTACAAAGTTTTGACCAAATCGGAAACTCCCTTCGAGAGTTAGCGTGCGCACCAGCCAGACAGACAGGTAGGCAGACGGACGGACACCTAGATTGACTATAAATGTCCTGAAACTGATATGGTCAAAAGAGTCTTTGGGTATAAAGCCGTTATTTCGATGAGGCACGTTTTTACCGTATTAAATGATATATACCATCTCTATCCAAATGTCTGTCGGTATAAATATACTTTGTTGCAGAATCTGTAAGAATTTACTAGTTCTGTAATATTTTTCTATAATATAAATGAACAAGTAATACAGGATCCACCCCTATGTTCTTTTTGTTTAAATTAATAGCCTGTTCACCAAACTTATTTTTCTTCCAATTGTAAGGCAAATGGCAGACAAATAGAATTTTTAGTTTCCGTACATAAATAAATAAAAAAAGCTTTTTCTATAGGCAAATTTTGGTTCACCTAATTCCAACACAAACAAAACGAATTGCCAAAGTAGACAATCAAAAAATATCAATCGTCCATTCACAAAATTTGAGCAAAGTAAAATATTGTGTTTGAAAATTGATATTTCACACAGAAGGTATGGTCCATTTCATCCGCTGTGCTGTGTCGATCCCGATAGGTGCGCTTCTTCTCTGGTCTCAACTCTTTCCCCACGCAAAATTATGCGCAAATTGACCTGAAAGACTACAAAATCGGAAAAATCTCTTGTTGGTCCATTACAAGTCCTATAGGTATTTATTCTGACCCTAATCCTGACTCAATGCCTAATTTCGTGAGGTTTGCATCGTAATTGTGACGTGTAGCGTGACTACAAATTAAAAAGTGACAGACGGACACACATAGCTAAATCGACGCACCTCGGAGATATAGGTAGATACATATGTAAAATCGTGGGTCTAGAACAAATATTTCGAGGTTTGTGGCATTACCTAACGTTTACACTTTTATTTGAAATGGAAAATCCAAAACCGGCACGCGGACATAATCCACACGGTCTCAATCCCCAATGCAATTATGGGGATTATAACCTTTTTTCAGTGATAATCCCCATAATCCAAATAATAAAGTATGACCGTTTGCTGTATGGACTGCGTACAAAAATAATTAATTTTAGAAATATTTGATTCGCGACAGCCAAACATATCCAGAGGGAAAGTCTTTGGACATACCCATTATTATTGACATACCCAAAAATTGAGATTTTTTCTTGCACCCAAAATTTCATAATTCTTGAGATCTTGTCCTCTGAGCGTGTCCTGCACCGGCTACCGCGAATCAAAGATTCCTAAAAATAATTATTTTTGTATGTAGTCCACACAGCAAACGGTCGTACTCCACATGGGGGTTGTGTCTGTTTTGAAAGCGGACACTATCCCCACATTATTATGGGGATTATGACCAAAAACAAACCGGGCATAATCCCCATAATTGCATTGGGGTTTATGTCTGTGAGGATTATGTCCGGGCACCGACACGCCACGTCTAAAACCAACGGCCGTAATAATTTAAAAAAACAAATAAATAAATAAATTTTCTTTTTGGAAACAAACAATTTTTTGACAGTAGGGCAATGGGTAAAGTGAGCTTTTACTCCCAGACGAAAAAAGTAAATGAACTGAAAGAAAAACTTGATTGTCTGGGTAGCAATTGCTTGTCTGCCTTAAACAAAAGTTATGTGAACAGGCTATAAATAATAATTTTAATTTTCTAAGTAAAATGAAGAATATGTCAACTTAGCATATCAATCTCTTTTAATTAAAATAAAAAAAGACCTATCGAGAACCCTAATAGTCAAGTTTTATCTATAGTGGGTGGACATTGTGGCAGAAACCTCAAAAATACCGAAAATCCTGAGGTGCCGTAATGTGGAACCTATACAAATTAGTGGATCTGTATCGAACATTTTTTGCAAGGAGAGAACGGACCTTTCAAGAGCCCCAAATCTCAAGTTTTGGTTGGACATTATGGTAGAAATCCTAAAAATACCAAAAATCGGAAAATACCGTTATATGGGGGTCATACCAATTGAATCGAACATTTTTTGCAAGGAGAGAACAGAGCAACGGAGAACCCCAATTGTCAAGATTCAGCTAATTGGGTTGGGAATTGTGGCAAAAACCTTCAAAATACCAAAAATCAGAGGGTATCGTTATATGGGGCTTTACTAATTAGTGGACATGTGTCGAATATTCTTTGCAGGGAGAGAAAAGATCCACTAAGAACCCCTAATGTAAACTTTAAGCTTATTTAAGCTTATTTGGTTGAAAATTGTGGTAGAAACCTTCAAAACACCGAAAATCATGAAGTAGCGTTTATGGGAGCTATACCTAAATCTGGGTCCATCACAGCCCATTTTCAATACCAATCAGCCTGCATATAATATAAACCTTAGCATCAAATTTCAAAACTTTAGATAAAATAATGTTTATTCAATCGTGATTTAAACAGGCGGACATCTCTAAAGCGACTTAAAATTTTACGCTGACCATGAAAATATATACTTTTTGGGATCTCCGACGAATTCCAATTATAATACGGAATAACAAATTCAATATACCCTCCATAGTATGTTGGAGGGTATAAACATCGATTATCATTTCTACATTCTTGCAGTTTCTTCAACAGAGCACTTATGAGTTGGCATGGCTTCCAAAATTTGGATAGAACATCCGATGTGTGAACATATTACAAATATTTTAAGACTCCCAGTTTTTCTTTGTATTTAGAATTCAAGTAATTGGTGTCCACATCTAATTGTGCTTGTCGTTTTCAGTCGCATTTTTTCATACTAAATTAGCACCTCCATATGCATATAAGTATATTTTACCAGGAATTTGTATTACAAGTGATTGACATTTGTTGTGTACATAGCCGCTTTCGCCTTGGTGGATCAATTTATTTGCCTGTACTTTACATATATATATTTAGGACAGAGGCGTAGTTGATATTTTTCCTTAAAATATGATTAATTTGCGAGAGAGGCAGCTTTAATTTACTTTTTAGGACTGCTTTGTCCAACAAACCCAGAGAGAATTATGAATTCTCTCGGATATATTTCGCTCAACAATTTATCTACGCCAGTGTGTTGAAATAGATTCCTATGCAAATTTTGAGATGACAAAGAATGAAAAAAATTTCTGTGAGACTCGAAACTATTTTTGCATTTTCAATTAGTGTAAATACAAGATAACAGATTCCAAACATATTGTTACGTACATAGGTATATCGACCAGGCAACCCATCAAAAATTTTAGTACAAAAAACATATTCTTGGACAACAAAACCATGTCCCGGCTTAAAAGTGTGCGACATGTACGATTCATTTATCTGATGAATAAGTAGTACATAAGCAGTCATTCACATACGGAATGTTAAGAAAAAGTACCCGCAAATCCCCCTAAAGCGTAACAAAAGCATTTGACATATGTATGTAGCATACAACCACCACCCACCCTTTATATTGCCAAAAGCACAGAAAAAAAACAGAATAAAAAATAATTTAAAGTCCACCACAAAACAGATATGCAACAACAACAACAATTCTGGCAAATGGGGGTAACATTCAAGGTAGGTTGCTTTAGGGGTGGCCCATGGTTGATGTCATTACAGCGACATACAGTCATAATGATGCTATTCCGCCTAGACAGACAAGCGAAACACACAACGAATATGATGGGAATAAAAACAATTGAGTACACCAAGACATGTTTTGGGTACCACAAGCCAAAGAAAAACCCAAATCAATGACTTCTTTGAAAAGTGAATTTTTGAATACAATTGAACAAAATACGTCTTACGTCTATCTCTTCAAGAAATCATACACACATACAGATAGATACATAGATACCTGAGAAGCCAACAAAAATTCTGTTGACATTATTGTTGTTTTGGTATTACTTTTGTTTTTCCTTCTTTTTGTATCGCTTGTATTTAAGAACAGCAAGCGTACAGCAAGCGTAGTTTGTCAGATGTTTTGTGAATGAGATAAATCTGGTAAAATATAGTTAAGTAGGTCTGGACATATCGCTTATTTACTCAAATTTGATTTCAGTTACTAGAAAAACTCATTTTATGTTATGGAGATGGACATTTGACCATAGACAAATAAAAATATAGACAACGCGTAACGTTTTTTATGTAGGTGGAACGCAGTCGACCTACTCGACTTCGAAAACACATTTTATCGTTTTTCAAGATTTTCACTTAGTTATTCCCGTATTTTTCAATGTCCTCACGCAATATTCACATAAATTTTTCTTATGGAATAATTTTCAACTGACAAATACTTTCACTCATTTCCCTGAAACGATATAGACGACATCTGCTGATCCGATTTTTTCGAGAATATGCGGTGAAATCTTTCCTTGGTTCATATTTTTTTGTCTGTGGTTTAAGAATTGAATTAAATATTTTCCAAAAAGTAAAATAACTACACGGACTACCATTTTCAAAGAAGTCTTCAGATATCAGGGCATTGTTTGAAGTATTTAGTGCTTCATGGTCTCAATATGCTGTTTAGTTGATTTATGCCAAACTCCAAATAAAAACCAGTAAGGAAAGGTTAAAAGTAGGGCGGGGCCGACTACATGATACCCTACACCACTATGCGTATTTAGAAGAGCTCCTCTAACAAAACATGTTTACAGGGCTGAGATGAAAAAAACTGCAACCAACTTCAGACTGCTGTCATTTCTAAGCCACTCGTCCTACAGCTGTTAAAATTATTCCAGTGACAGCTCATTATATTGTTTACAAGCGTACAAAAGCATTTTGGTGAGAATTTTCCAGAAAAAAAGTTATTCGTGATGGAATTCAAGCGTGATAGTGTGATTTCTTTATGTTCAGCTGGAAAACCACAAGTGGCTATCGTTAGGGCACTCCAGCATTTTAATGTGAATAAATCTTTTGTGTCTCGTACCATAGCTCGTTACCGTGATACTGGTAGCGGAGCCCGACGTCAAAGAAGTGGACGGAAGAAAACAGAAACATCAGCAGAAATGGTTCGAAAAGTAAAGAAGCGACTTGATCGAATCGAATCGTATGTAATCCATACGAAAATGATTCGCGATCTGAACATATCGCAATATTCCATTCGCAAATATAGAAAAATGAGCTCGGGGTAAAGCCATTGAAAATCCAAAAAGTGCAAAAACTTACACCCTAACAGCCGATGGTCGCTCTCCGCTCGTATTAATCGACTGTGGCATCAGAATAAATGCCGAATATTAGAGGGTGTACTAACTAAAAAATACCAAGGTGTCGATCACCTCAAGCAAGCGCTTCGCTGGAAATGGGTCAAAAATACCGCAGCGCAACATTTGGGCGCGTGTGACGGTTTCATTGGCTGTTTGAAGGCCAAGGTGACCAATTCGAAGGTGACCAATTCGAACAAATCTAAACTTATTCTGAAATTTAATGCTATTTCCGACATTTTTTGCTTTCATTCAATAAAATTAAAAAAAAAAAAACAAGTAAAAAAGCTGTAAGTTCGGCCGGGCCGAACTTTTAATACCCTCCACCATTTGGTACAAATTTGGCAATTTCAAAAAAAATAAAATCCTTTTAAAAATTCTGTTAAAATCTTAAAAATGCTGAATGCTTACGACGACGTGGACCTGCATATGCAACTTTTGTCATAAGTTATTACAATATTTAAATGCGAAACTTGAAGAAAAATCTGTTTATAATGTGGCTAAAATCATCAAAATACCGAATATGGGGGGTACCGTTATATGGGGGCTATGCGAAGACGTGGATCTGCACAGGCAATTTTCTGGCATGGGCTAAAGTATTCATTACGAACTTCACATGCAAAATTTGAAACAATCCAGGTAAATAATGTAGCTAAAATCATAAAAATGCCGAATATCGTGGGGTACCGTTATATGGGGGCTATATGAAGAAGTGGACCTACATGGCTCATTTTTTGACGGATGTAGTATCTATTACGAACTTCAAATGCTAAAATCATCAAAATACCGAATATCGGGAGGTATATGATAACTTGGACCTACATGGCCCATTAACGAACTTAACCTGCCTACTGGCAAAATATACATGTGTGCAAAATTTTAGCCTATCTCAATTTGTTCGAAAGATAGCGTGATTACAACAGGACATGGCTAAATCGTATTAGAATTTTACGCTGATCAAGAATATAAATACTTTGTTGGGTCTGACATGAGTATTTCGAGGAGTTACAAACGGAATGACAAAATTAATATACCCTCCATAGTATGGTGGAGGGTATAATAAAAATTATGGCGTTTGACTTTGTTGCAGTTTTTTTATCTAGCCCTGTATATGGGAGCTATATCTAAATTTGAACCGATTCTCACCAATTTCAATAGGGTTCGTCGTTGGGCCCAATAGATATTGTTTGGAAAATTTCATCTCAATCGGATAATAAATGTAACCTGCATTTTGTTCTCATAATACATAGGCGGACAGACGGACTGACATGCTTAAATCGACTCAGAAAGTGATTCTATGAAGATCCTCAAAAGTAGCTATGGGTCTATCTCTCTTCTTTCTCCATGTTACAAACAAATACAGAAATAAATAATGCACTTACCACTATGTGGTGTAGGTGGTGTATGTAATCCATACGAATATGTGTATGGATAATTTTCTATCATACTTACAACTTCAAACACCAATTTAAAACAATTCCGGTGAAAAGTGTGACACTAATTTTCAAAATACCAAATATCTGGAGGTACAGTTTTATATGGGATCTATACCAAAACTTGGACCTATATAATACCAAAAGACCTGCAGATCTAAAACACATCTGGGTAAAATGTTATCAACCAACTTCGTTTGGTTCGGAAGCTAAAGTGATTTCCACAGAAGGACGGAAATCGTATATAATAATTATAATTCAGTAGGAATGGAATTCTGGTATGACAATTGTCCAAATGTCCAATTTCAATTTGAACATGGAATAGACGGAAATAAGCTCCCGTTTATAGGTCAAAAACATGCACACACATATTTACATATCCAGCCTAATTTACTTTTTCCACCATGAGTTGATTTCTCCCCTTTGTGGAGGGTAGTTAATATTCGTCCCAGCCGATTGGAAAGCGTTATTTCTTTATTCACTTTCATGACGAAATTGAAAAACACCCGCACCCTCTAACTAATGTTGTAAGTATGTATATCTATGTATGTATGCATACATATAGCAGCAACAGCAAGTAAATATGTACCCCAAGAATGACATATAATTTCATGGAACAGAATAATACCGAAACGAAAACAACAACAACAAAAACAACGCACCATCGTGCATATTAAAATTGTAACAGACAAACAAAAACAAAATACGTAAGAAATAACATTTTGGGGAGGGTGGTCAGTTGAGAATACTGTTAAAGACAATAACAGTGTCATCTTTGGTCAGGCCGCTTACATACGGCAATGAGCCAAAAAAAAAACTCTGTTAAGATTGCCTCTGTTAAACATACAACCGAGGACAGAAAGTTTATCCACTGTAATATTTACAGCCTGTTCCACGATCTCGAAAGAAAATTTGTGCGAACGAAGGCTACTCACTCACTTTCGTATAAGAATGCGTTCCACTAACTTTCGTTCTTTCTTTCGCATAGCCTTACGTGATTCAGTGTTGCTAAATATTTTTTTGGAAAAATGAATCGCGAAATAAAGCAAAAAAGCGTCAAATGTCTAATTTAAACGCGAAAAAGCAGCAGTGGCTCTGTCTCAACTGACATTTCAGTTGTAAACAAACAAATTGTAAATAAACAAACAAAATAAAATTTCTAGTGATTGTGTTCAAACTATTTGTGCTCTTAGAAAATAAAAAAAGAATATTTTTGTTGCCCTATTTTTTATGGAGGAGGTTCGAAATGTGCCACGGAGGCATTTAAGAGATGCTTCGAATTTATTTGAAGTACCTAACAACCAGTAAGTATGATTGTATTTTTACATTTTTGAAATAATAAAAAATGATTTTTTCTAGGTTTGTGGCCAACTTTCGTTTGTCGAAGGAAGTTTTCGGGCTCTTTTGGATATGATGGAAGAGAAGTGGGTGCCCGGTTGCAGAACTACCCAAATCCGCCCCGATTTAAAACTTCTTATGCTGCTTCCAAAAATTGGCATTCCTCTGGCGAACACAGGATTCTCCTCCATTTACTCAACTAGTGCCCGCAGCTGTGTAGTTGATGATTTTTTCGTGCTGGATTTGAGAAAATAAAAAAATATATATTTGTTGTTCACATATTAAATTGCATTTATTATTTTTACTTACATTTTTGTTTCCATTTTCAATCAAGCAATGTTTATGTTAAAACAATTTTCCTTAATTGTTATTATACGATAGCAAACACACAAGTGACTGATTTTGACATTTGTGTTCGCATGCGTACGAAAGAAAAAAGATAGTGGAACGCAAAATTACACTGAAATGCTTACGTTTTCGTTCGCTTTGATTTTCGTGCAAATTTTCGTTCTGATAGATTTTAGTGGAACGGAAATCAGCTGTTTGTCGTGTAAAAGTTGTGCGAACGTGTTCTTTCGATATCGTGGAACTGGCTGTTAATGCGAATCTGTTTAATTCGCCACGAGCTTTTGAGGGGTACAGCTGTACAATGTACTTTCCATTAGCTTTTAACATAATTGTTTACCCCACACAAACCAAAGACACAAACCAAAGACACAAACCAAAGGCAATTAAAGCTGAACAATTACATCCTAACAGATGTCGCTGAAAGAGTTTGGTCATATTTATGTTGCTTTTTGTTTTGTTATTCCTTGACGATTCTAGCGAATAAAGTGAGATATTGTCAATAAATATATTTTTCAGATTTTTAAGCAAATATTATTATCCGAAAAAATAACTCACACACGCAAAAATATATGTAAAAACCTTTATAAATTTGGTATCCATTTTTGTCGTTCTACTTTAGTTGATTTAGTTGATTTTAAACTTGTGTTTTTATACCCTCCGCCATAATATGGAGGCTATATTAAGTTTTTCGGCAGATTCAAGGTTTAAGGACGTTCTAGTCACAATTTCATCCCGAATTTGTTGTAAATGAGGTATGTAGGAAACATCCTTGCAGAGAACTGACATACACTGGTGGCCAAAACTAAAGCAACTGAAATTACAAGGAGAATGAATGCCCCGTAACTTTTTCAAAAATTAAGAAATGAGAAAGTTTTTCTTGTTTTAAATTAGGTACTTTATTCACTTCTTAAAAACCTAAAACATAAAGCCAAAATTAATTTTTATATAAAAAAAATGTTTGGTAAAGTCAATTAACCCGATTTTGGCTTGGACAAAACAAAAGCAACTCTGTTGTACATTCATATGACTGCTGCAATTTCAGTTATTTTTACTGTGATATTTATCGCTTTTTGCTTCCTTCGACAATTTCGCTTGTCATAAATCCTTTTTGAGAAGTTTTTTACAACAGTATGTGTTTTTCTTTTTGTTTTTTAAGTACTGCCAAAAAAATTTTTAAAAATGGCTAAAAGCAAATACAGTACCTGAAAAAAAACAGCAAATTATCAGTGACTATCAAAACAACATATCACAGAAAATGATTTCCGAGAAATATTTCATAAATATTTATGTGATTTCATAATTATTTCTGTATACTAAGTCGGTTTTTTGAGACTGGATCAGTAGTAACAGTTTATAACGGATAAAGGCCGTGAAAACCTTCAGCCCGTACTGATCCACAAATTGTGAGAGAAATAAAAAACAACTATTTAAGAGTTCAACTGTATTGGTGAGAGAGCAATCATTGGATATAAGCTCGAGATCAGTGCGTAGACGAGTAGTGGCAGCTGGTCTGCATGCCCGTAAGACATCAAAAAACAATTTATATCTGAAAAAATCAAAAAGGCTTTCGGAAACAAAAATATTAAGTGGAATCAAGCTCAATGGAAAAAACATTATTTCTGGGATGAGTCTACGTTTAATATTAAAGGCTCAGATGTGAAAAATTTTACGGCAAGAAGACCAAAAAATGAAGGACTCAAGCCGCAGTGTTGCAAAGGTACAGTGAAGCATGAGGGTGGGTCAAAAATGGCGTGGCGCTGTTTTTCTTTCTATGGACTTGGGCCTATCCATAAAATAAAGGAAGTTGTGGATCGGTTTGTTTACAAAGATGTGTTGGACATCACGTTGTTCCCTTACGCTGAGTAAAATATTCGGTTGATTTGGGTGTTTCAGCATGACAATGATCCCAAACTTGTATCAAAACTTGTCAAATATTGGTTGCGGGAGTCAAAAATTGATGTTTTGTTATGGCCGGCACAATCACCTGACCTAAACTCCATAGAAAACCTTTGGAGTATCGTAGGTAGGAAGATCAAGCGAGATTCGGAAACAAATAAGCACAACATTTTCTAAAGAATTCGGGGTGCCTGGGAAAGCACACGCAAGGATCAAATTGAGCGTGTTATAGATTCAATGCCTCGTAGGTGTGCAGCTGCTATCAAAAATAATAGTTATGCTATCGACTACTAGCCAAAATTTAATTATTTTAAAATAAAAAACCAAAAGTTGCTTTAGTTTTGACCAAGCAAAAATTGGGTCATTTTAGTTTTCCACACATTATTTTTCGTTCAAAATTATTATTGTATTTTTAATTTTAGTTTCTTAAAAGTGAATTAAACCCCCCATTTAAAACTGGAAAAATAATTACGATTTGTTTATTTTTGTAAAAGTTAAAGGACATTTATTGTCTTTGCGATTTAAGTTGCTTTAGTTTTGGCCACCATATATGTAGGAAACATCCTTGCAGAGAACTGTACATATAGGTCAACGTTTTGTTATAGAGACCATACTGTACTTTCAGACATTCGGTATTTTGATGATTTGTGTCACGCTTTTCATATTTATATTTTTTTATTTGCAGTTCTTAGTGGATATTACGGCACAGGTCCACACCTTCGTAAAGCCCCCATATAACGGTACCCAATATTCGATATTTTTCATAATAGGCACCGACTTCTCTAGCAGAAAATTGACTGTAGAGGTCCACGGTTTAGTGTAGGCCTCAAAAATTCGGTATTTTTATGATTTCTGAAACACGTTTCACCGAAATTGTTTCAAATTTGGTATTTGGAGTTTGTAATGGGTACTACCTTCTGTGTTAGAGAATTGCCTTTACAGGTCCATATTCAGATATAACCGTACCTCTCCATATTCAGTATTTTGACGATTTTTGATACACATTTCAGTAGAATTATCTCAAATTCGGAATTTGCAGTGGGTACTGCTTCCTGTGACAGAAAATTGCACACACATTTTCATGATAATTATCATAAAGTTTGTGTTTGGAATTGGTAGTAGGCACCTTCTTCGTAGGAAGATAAGTGGCTGTACTGATCCACGCCCGAACTTAGCTATTGTTTTACTTGTTAGAATTAATGGGCATTATTGAAGATAAAAATGGGCATTATTGAATATAAAAATTTTGCGAAAAAACAAGTCTCATACTGAGCGATAGCAGTATTCGCTACAGTTCAAAATCGGCACATCGTAATATTTAGATAAAACATAAGTCAGGTGCGAAATTGGATTTCTGATAATTATTTCTTACATTTTTAATCTTTTCTTAAAGTGGTAAATCAATGTCATACTTTCTTCAAACTTAGCACATCCCAATAGTATGGCCTTTTTTAAAACAAGTGTGAATATCGGATACATGTGTCCACTATTTCTGGTACCTCGACAAGAAAATTTCAAAAACTTTACAATAAATCAAAATCTCATACCGAGCGATATATATCAGGATTTAAAATGGACAATATTGGGCTACTTTTTCTAGTACCTGTTCCACAAAAGGTTAACATTTTTAATAACAACAATTTTTAACAATAACCCCCTTAAAATGGGAAATTAATTTTACACCCCAATAACAAAAATAACAGTAGCAAAATGTAGAATAGTTTTCCAATTTGACTGCATTAGATTTCTCATGAATGTGAGATTTATAAATTATACTCGTAAAATGCGGAATTATTACCCAGATCTCTTTAAGCCTTGCCCAGTGCAATATTTTTCTAACATTACATCTGAAGTATGCTTGAGATATGTACGTTTGGTAAGTCTCCCAAAAAGGGTATACGTAAAAGAGAGGTCCAATCTGTCGGAACATCGAATGAAACTTTCTACTTAAAAAATATACAAACACAGCTAATGAAGTAGTTTTTGATTGTTCTTGAACCGATGACACTGTACCTCAAAATGGGAGTCAAAATCTAGGTATCAAATACTTGAGTATATCATTTAGTCAGAAAGAAAGATTTGGCTTGACTAGAACTTTTCAGCTCTACCACAAAAAATATCCCTCCAAAAATTTTTCTCAGAAGATTTTTATATTTATTTTTTTTGTTTTCTGTTTCTTTCTGTCTGTTTTTTGTCTGTCCGTCAGTCTATTGATATCACGGTACAGCCCACATTATTTGACGTAGAGCGTCAAAATTTAGCACAACAATTTGTATTGTGTCTAGGAGGGTTGGTATTGAAAATAATATATACTGATCCATGTTTTGGTATAGCCTCCATATAACGGTACCTCACGAAATTCGATATGTTGATGACTTTCGCCACATTTTTTCGAAGCATTTGTCTAAAAATTGGTAAATGTAGGTCATAATGGGTTCCAACTCCAGTGGCGGAACATTGTATGTATAGTCCATGTTTTCGTATAGCCCCCATATAGCGGTACATGCCGATACTCGTTATTCTCGTGATTTTGCCACATTTTCCCTCGGAATAGACTAACAATTGGTATATGTATGTCATAATGGGTTCTAGCTCGTGTGGCTAAACATTGTATGTATAGGTCCACGTTTTGGTATAGCTCCCATATAACGGTACCTCCAGATATTTGGTATTTTGATGATTTTTGCCACATTTTTATACATATTGTAGGTGGTTAAAATTGGGATCCAAATAAACAGAAAATATTGGTTTGGATTGGGAAAGAAATTTGGACGCTTGTTTTTATAATGACGTGTAATGAACCTCATTTCAATCGCCAATATCCACAAAAAATTACAAAAAAAATGTTATGATCCTGATCACGATCAGTTGAAAGAGGGAAATTTTATAATTCTTACAATAAAAACAATGATTTTATACCACTATGGTATTAAAACTTTCAACGTGTCAAGGAAGTTGGGAGAAAACTACTTTCAAAACAAGGATAATCGTAAAAATACTTTAAACGAATCAGAATAAATGAATGCCATATTATATTATTTGTATATCTATATATATAAATGTAAGTTGTGTTAGTTACTACGCTTATAACTTAAGAACCGCTGGACTGATTTTAACAATTCACACAAATTAGGAGTTGTCTCCTCTCCGAAAAGGATAATATCCAAAAAAATCGCGTAAAAATGTGATATATTAACATTTTCATTTTGACTTTTCAAATGTACAATAGTAATGTTTTATTTTGCATGATTTTTTTCTATTTTGACTGGCTTTTTTCTAATGTACATTTGTAGTGTTTTTTATTTTTTATTTTTGAATTCGAATATTAAAACCAATTTATTTAATTGACTTGATTTCTTGAGAACTGAAATTGATGGCGGGTTACATGGAAGTGTAATAACGAATTATATGGTGGCGAAACGGAATAGATGATATCGAAATAATTTAACGCGGTCACACCAAAAGAAAGATAATTATTAATTAAAAGATAATTACTTTTTCAAATTCGCTAAAAAAATAACGAAAAAGAGATCTCATTGCAAAAATTCTCAAATCGGGAAAAAATCGAAAAGATTTTCAGTGGAATCGAATTTTAAAAAAATAGTAAGGGTCTTTAAACATTTGCTGTAATAAATCAGCGAACAAGTTGAAGATTTTTTCAATTTGCTATTCTTCTTTTGTCATTTTTTTTAATTTGTATTTGCAAACACATTTAAACAACCAAAAATGACAGAAAAAGCCTAATGGAGCTCATTTCAAAGCGTGGACCTACTTCTTTCATGTGACAATAATCCGTCCAATGAGAGCTCAAAATGCAAAATTCTTTGGAAGTACAATCAGTAAAATACCAAATTTAAAGGGTGCAAAATAATAGAGCGAATGGGACTTTTAGTAAGAAAAGGATTTCTATCCTTCCAGGAATTCTTCCCAAACATTCAAGATACCTTAAATCACTTTTGCAGGTCATGATATCGATCATAACTCACGGATAAGGGTACAACCCGATTTTATATTTATATAACCATCATATGATTTAAGCTATTTTTGGGGTCTTGGCCACTTTTTTCATATTTTGGCCCTTATTTAGCATCTTTGTCTCTAAGGGGTTAGGGAACCATCATACAGATAATTGCCACATAGGAATTTATTTAAGTAAAGTCCCCACATTGGAGTATCCCCAAGTCCACTTTCACATATAATGTGTGGTCAGAAAAGAAAATTTTGTATTCTATTGAATTTGTAACTCTCAAGAGAATATTGGTTGGAAACGTAGATTTGGGAAATACATCTATATGATAATATGGTGGATAAAACTATTTTTACTCATTTAAATCACGCGGAATGTTTTTCAGTTTGACATGCTATGTTGTTCTGTTAAATTTTTGATTTGGTCTCTATTTGTCATATTGGATTATAAGGGCTAGAAAAATGTTTTCAATGTAGGTCGATGTCTCGGAGTAGTGCCCATGTAAAAGTATCTCCTGATTTTACCATATTTCAAAGGATTTGGCTAAAAATGTGTATTTGGGGGGTGAAAACTTACACAAAAATATGAACATATCTACAAATTTTAGAATTTTTTCCATATAATAGTACCCCCTCAAGTCCACTTTTTGGCGGACAAACAGACCGACATGGTTAGGGGGACTTATATGGGGGGGTGCTAATGGCTTAAAAAAGTAATTAACTTTGGCTATTCTTAATTCATTCAGCGCTCAATTATGAGGTGTACAAAATACAGCAAATTCCAAATTACTGCTCATTTCACTGGAAGATTTTGCTACGATTTTTACCATACTAAAAATTAATTTGATCCCTTACATGGGGATAAGATTGATATATACTTTTTAATAGATTTGTATAGCACATCCACACCTTTGAAGCCCACGGCTTAAATATGGGTACAGGTATTTTAAAACACTTATATCAGTCATATCTGTGAATAATTATGCTTTGACAAATATGCATAATAGACAAAAACTACGGGCCGGCAACGCGGACCGGGCCAGCTAGTTTATTATATTTGTTATAAATAATTTTTCCCAACATATTCATTTCAAAGTAAAGTTTCTCCTAAAATATAAACATTATTAATAACATTTGTTATTAATATATTTTTATTTTACATTATTTTATATTATCATTAATAATATTTTTATTGTTTCTTTTCAGGTAACATATTTTTCTCTGTAATTCGGTAAGAAATGGCTTTGGAAATTGACATTCGGTATTTAAATGGTATATTATGGCCAATTATAAAAATTATTACAATTCTATTTTGTTTGAAGAAATATTTACAAATACAAATAGGCTATTACTAAAAAATCTACAATGTCTAAGATTGAATCCTTAACCTTAAGAAAGCCATAAAAATACTCATAAATATCAATAACAAAACAATTTTTTTTTTAAACCAAAGAAAAATATTTTAATTTCCAACGAGCAAGGGGAATATGCCTTACACACACACATACGCGCGACCCCTTTTCACCTAAATGCGGTATCTAGGTCTATCAGTTGCATGACCAAATACCTATTGCATGTTGTCTACCGTTTAATGTTAACAATTAGCCAAAGGATCCAGGGAAATACCTGACATTAGTCTCAGACACTGGTGTATGCACGCACACACACGCACTTTCATAAATATTAAATCGGAGGCAATGACTTTCGGAACAATGACGAACTCCCTCATATTTGCTTTTGCGTTGAAATACTGAATAAACTAGATACAAATCGAATCTAAGCTATAAAGACGAAAAATAATAGCGTATTTAGTGAGAAGCAGAACGAAAAACTAAAATGAGACATGATATCCGACAATAGAAATGATCTGATTTAATGTGAGCAAAAAAAAAAAAAACAATTTTATCAATGCTAATAAAGTCAATGTAAACGAAAGGATGGGGAAGTATTGCTTTCGAAACCATGTAGAAAATTTAATGTTTTACTGCACAGAAAGATAAAGGATAATCCGATTTAGCTCCAACTTTGCAATTTACATAATTGCTAGGTCAGGTGCAAAAATGGAAAATATCCTCCCCCACAAAGGGTCAACATTTTGAATAATTATAACTCTTATAAAATGTGATATAAGAGCCCGATTGTCTCCAAATTAAGCAAATCACAAAGGGTTTAAATGGACCAAATACTGAAAAATTTAATGATTTTGCAGTTACTCTACAGGTCGCAATTATAGACCAATCGAAGTTAGCACATGGCTAGAGCTTAGGGCGGGCAGAAGTCTTCCAATTTTGATGGTCATCGGGTAATACTTAGTGGGTGAAATAGACCATAACATTTGTGTTTAACAAAAGTAAATTTTCCATTTAATTCCTGCGAAATCACAAATAGGCGAACAGGTCAATTCTGACTGTTACGTAGATGCCCATAGTAAATATATCGGATATATATAGCGAAATATACACAATGTGTCTATACAAAGGAAGGGGATGTTAGAATGCTTATATCTAAAGAATGGCTGGACCGATTTTGACAAATTTTGTTAATTTAGCATAAACGAATAAAATCTAAAAAAATCGCATTAAAAGATGCCAAATAATAATGTTAATATAGATTTTGTAGTATTTTGTGACATTTTTGTATTTTTTGGCGGTTATAATATACATATTCCGATCCCCACGAAATTTTCATAAAGGTAGGGTTTTTAAAGATGTCCGCAAAATTTAGGTGTTGAAATAGACCAACAACTAAAAATGTTCCTGATTTTGCAGCCGTTATAAAGGTCACAAATAGAAACCAAAGGACACGAAATTTCGCATAAAATTAGAGTTTAGGACAGCGAGTACAATGGACCACTACTTTTGTGCGAAAAAATACCAACCAATGCCAATTTCCATTTCACCGAAATGCTGAAAATAACTTACAGGCGAAATCCAAAATACACAAAAGCCGAACTTCTGGCTTTTTTTATGCTGATTTCGTTGACGAATATAGCCAAATATCGTAGACAAGCAAATCATAGAGATGAGTCAAAATTTGGAGATATGGAGGGGACTTTTGTTTTTGGAGATGATCACAAAAGATTTAGGTTTTTAAATGAACCAAAGACAGAAAAAATTTCTTGATCACTCAATTGAAACCAATCGGCTCGGAATTTAGCATGAGAAGAGAGTAAAGGACAGGAAAGAAGTCTAGCATTTTGGATGACCATAGGATTATATTTAGCTGTAAAATGAAATACAACAGCACGACAGAGTGTGTAAATATTGACAAAAGCGAAATGTTCCAAAATGTATTTGGACATATTGTAGTGTTGCAGAGTATCACATGGTCGGCCGTCATGACTGTAGCTTTTGCTTACTTATTTTTGCATAAATTTCCATCCAGTCATAGAATTTAGCCTTGAGGTCTTTCATATAAAACAACGATCTGGAGGCAAGGGGTTTCAGGCCTTTTAGACATAGAAAATCATACCGAAGTATTCACATAGGATACCACTTGGAGTTTTTTAAGATAAAAATGTTTTATCGACATTGAAGACCACCTGGATGTCTTTTAGATATGAAAAGTTAATAAGTTTCAGTCAGTGCAACGAAAGCTAATAACGGAACGCACTTGTATAGGAAAATTTACATCTCAAAGTAAGCTGGATTGAGGAAAAAGTTGGCGTCATTTCCATTTTTTTTTTTGACTCCACCCTGTTCATCTTGAGATTTTTTATAGATAAAAACCCACAACGTTGAGGCCTTCTATAAATTGAAGGCTTTCCCGTTGAGGAATTCTATAGAAAGGAAACATCCACCTCGAGGTCTTCTGTATGTATAAATACTCCTTCTGTGGGACAGCAACATATAGATAGCTCTCACTTTGAGGTTTCTGTACAAGGAAGATGAGACATCTGTTGGGGGTTTTCTTATGCAAAGAAACCCTTCACTTGGAGGTCATATTTATGTAGAAGTTTTCATCTTGTTTTTTTTCTATACAGAGAAGAAGATTTAATAAAGTCCTCTTTTTTCACAGATAGAACCCACCCGATATCTTAAAAAGAATAAGCATCCAACAAGCGGTCTTAAAAGATGAGGACCTTCACTAGAAGGTTTTCCATAGATAAAGATAAGTTCCACGTGTAGCTTTTCTATACATAGAACACCATCTGCAATTGAAGACAACTTGTTGATAATATATACATAGTTCCTCCACCTAAAGTTCCTCTAGAAATAAGGGATCACGTGAAGCTATCATAAATGCGAGATTTCAAAATGTCTTTTAATCACAGACTACTTCGTGAGATATCCTCTACATAAAAAGCCATCTTTTAAGTTATAAGACCATCAACAGTTCTCTTTCACATAGAATGCCATTAATGAAAATATTCTTTCCTTCATTCTTTCCTTTTACTCTTCGTTGGCATACTTTCCCCTCACAGAACGCTGAACTTTTGAAATCAGGACTTGGAGACAGTTTAACCTATATTTTGGCCAACATAATAAATCAAAAAACCTACAAATACCCCAACACAGACGACTGCCATAGCAATGGCATGCCGTGAATTTCGTATATTCCTGCACATGGCGAATAAAAACGCAAAATCCCCCCATTCGCTGGAAATGAAGTCAAAACATGATAAAACCCCTAAAAGGTTCTTGCCGTAGGTTTGGTTGTTGCTGGCAAAATACATGGCCCATTTCGGTAATCGAAACAATCACTGTGCGATAGACTAAAACAACAATGCCAAGTTATTCACTTTGTGTTGTATTTCATCATGTTTGTTGTTAAAATAAAAAGCAAAACTATAGAAAACTAAAATATATAAAATTCACATTGAACTGCGCAAGGACACAACTGTGCAGCAGGATAACTGGCGGGATTGCTGACTGACTGACTGGCAATGCAAGGTAAATTCAACAAAACTCGTCAATTTGTTGAAGGCGAAGGAAGATGTTTGTTTGCCGTTTGTTTCTGGGTCTTCAGCGGTAAAATGAAGATGGGGTTGCCATTGCGCACTAAATATTGGAAATTTTGGCCGGGGGTGAAATAAGGTTTCATATCTGGTGGTTCGGAATTTTATTTTATAGATCAGCCACCTTGATGAGGAGGGTGATTTCTTTCTAATACGATTCGAAAGCATTTTTTACGCAAAAGCTGCATATTTCATGGTTTAAAATTTTGAATAAATTCTCCATACAAATATATGAAATTACTTCCTGACTTTCTTCCAATTTTGCGATTTTAAATACTCTTAGAAGATACCTATAAAACAAAATTCTCCTAAACATTGCCAATTTTAAAATTTCATAAAATTTAATCAATTTATTGCTCTGATTTCTTCTTCTTGCCAATATTTTGAAGAATCCTAAATTTCGGAGGTGAAATAAAGGTCTTTTCTAATAACAATTGTAAAATACTTTTCAATGACTTGTTTATTTTAGAAACTTCATGCTTAACATGTGAGGATTTTTAAGGACTTCCTGACATAAGATCGTAAAGTTTTGATAATTAAAAAAAATAATTATGGAAAAAGATTTTTTGAGAACCTAAAGGTATCGTAAGTCTAATAGTATAAAGAACATTTGGCAAAAAAATCTTTATTTTTTATTAACAAAATAAATAATAAACTTTTTAATAATATTTTTTTTGGATCTTCGTGTCAAAGAATTGTGAAATGTAATAGCATTTTTTGTCAAGGTTTCAAGAATTTATTTAAGGACATCATGTGAGAACATTTTTTCATGAACTTGGTGGCAGAAACTCGTCTGTCTGTTGATGTTAAAGAACAACGTGGTCAAAAAATTTGAAGTTTTGAAATATTTTTCAAGAATATTATACCAAATTTAGTACTTTTTTGACAACTATAGCACACTTTTCAAAAAAAAAAAAAACTAC
Organism: Musca domestica; assembly: GCF_030504385.1. Lineage (NCBI taxonomy): Eukaryota > Metazoa > Arthropoda > Insecta > Diptera > Muscidae > Musca > Musca domestica. The sequence continues at coordinate 4,601,275 of NW_026712329.1, read as the reverse complement.
CTGCATATATAAATTGCAGATACCAATAGAGACCTCAATATCAAATTTGAGGATTTCAGCCCAATCCCTTCACCCAATACAAAATTTAGTACTATTTAGTACTTTTCGTACAATTATAGTAAATACTTTCAAAACTACCTACCAAATACTACTATTTGGTACCTTTTGTACAATTTCTATATAATATAATAATAATTTGTATAATAATATTTCTCCTACCACCTTCATATCTCAATTCTAAATACCAATAGTACTGGTACTCTCGAATTGAGATATGAGGGTATACCATTTAGTACAATTCGCACACACTTCCAAGCCACCTTTATACAATAAACATACATTCCAAGCTCAATTCTCATGTCAAATTTCCCCAAGCTGTTACCACTATTCGTTCACATAATACCAAATGGTACCATTTCAGAAGTTTAGTACCATTATAGAACTTTTCGTTACCTTAAAGTTCAAAAAACCCTTTGGTTCATTTATCATGGACTGGAAATATCAGAATTCTAGCTCATTTCGTTTGTTCAATACAATGTGTTAATTTTTCAGTACATATCAGTACTTTTCGTAACCTTATTGTACGTATTTCTAAAAACCCAGTCTACTCACACGTCTACACACAAAGACTGGTCCTCGAGCAAAAATTCAAGATTCTAGCTTCAGCCATTTCGTCTAGGCATTGATTTTAGATCAGTCACTCAGTCAGTTAGTCAGTCAGTTATTTCACTCCGCTCGTAATAATCGACGGTGGCATCAGAACAAATGCCGAATATTATCGCGAAAATATTCTGGAGGGTGTATTAAAGCCTTGGGCATGCAAACATTTTGGCCGCCGACCTTGGACATTCCAACAGGACTCAGCACCATCGCACTCAGCACGCGCCAACCTAGAATGGTTACAAAATGAGGTTCCTCGCTTCATTTCCAGCACACAATGGCCACCAAAATCTTCGGATACTAATCCGTTGTGTCTGGAGTATTTTGGAAAGCAAGGTTGGGACTAAAAAATACCAAAGTGTCGATCACCTCAACCAAGCACTTCGCCGGGAATGGGCCAACATAATTCTAAAATTTTATGCTATTTCCGACATATTTTTCTTTCATTCAATAAAATTTTAAAATATGTAAACATTATGGCGTTTGACTTTGTTGCAGTTTTTTGTCACAACCTTAAGCAAATCAATAGATAGATACTTTCTTACTTGTTAGATTTTACATACTAAACATGAAGCAAGCCATTATGGCAACCCTGAACTACTCTAGTCAATACACAACACCAGACAACCCTTAACTTTTGGTGATATTCTGCTAAGTTGAGTTAGTGCGACTTTACGTCAGCCCTGTCTAGTTTGTTTCTCAAAGAAATATTGAAACTGTAACCAAACCGTAAAGAAACCAATTTCACCAAAAACAACTATAACTACACAGAAGAAACGCCAAAGTAAATCAAACTAAAATCTAACTACCAATAACAACAACAAATAAATACAAACACAAGAATTTCTAAGAAATTCTTAGAGACCGACGACCACAGCATAAGTGCCATCATATTGGCGCGTCAGAATTTAGTTTAGTTTTAACTCTTCAATCAAACGGTTGCCAGGAATATTAAGGAAATCAACGAAAACTTAAACACTTTTGAAAATTAAATAGACAATTGTTGTGGAATTAACAAAATAAAATAGAACGTTTGAAAGAAAAAACATTTGTGAAAAAGGTTAGCTTAGCATTTTTGCCATTGGAGTGCATTATCCTTTTTCGTGGTTATTGCCCTCTGGAAGAAACTAAAAAAAAACACAAATGGAATACATTCCCAACCACTGCAGAAAAATCGATAAACTTGCATGGTTATTATTTGTAATATTAATAAAAGTGGAATATTTTGTTGTTGTTGGCGTTGTGGCAGTAGACTTGCGTGCTAAGTGAGTGTGACACACATTGCCGTGTGAAATGACCAGTTGCACGAATTTAACAAATGTTCCTAATTGATGTCCATTTAAAAATAGAAATAATTTTAAATATCCTTTTTTTAAAATTGTGAACTATTTCTCGAAGAAAGATAACTGAAATAAGGATACTTACACAGTGCAACACAATAAACAAATGCAATATTCAACAACTTCAATGGAACTTTTTAAAAGACATCGGTATCTGATAAATAAGTTGTTAGAACGTTTCAACAAAGAAAAAACTGCAAGGAAAGATCAAAGGAAAGACCAGGGTCGACTACCCTACACCACTATGCCTATTTAGAAGAGCTCCCGCAACAAAATAGTTTATATTGAGAATTTAGAGAGAGAGAATTTATGAACCTTATTTGAATGCGAATCATGGCTTTAGAGTAGTCACAATTTAGGAACGGAAACGATTTTCAATAAATTTGTCGGAGGCTTTTATACCCCTAGTACAAAATAACATTGCTGTATATAGTGCCGGACCGAGTTTCACCAAATGGAAAAATACGGTTGAATATGAAACAAATAAAAAAGCCGTAAGTTCAGCCGGGCCTAACTTTGAATACCACCCATCATTTGGAACGAATTTGACAATTTTCAAAAAATAAAATCCGTTAAAAATTCTGTTAAAATCTTAAAAATGTAGCCGTTATGTTAGTATCTATACGAAGACGTGGACCTGCATAGGCAACTTTTGTCATAAGCCATTAGAATATTCAAATGCGAAACTTGACAAAAATCGGTGAATGATGTAGCTAAAATCATCAAAATACCGAATATAGGGAGGTACAATTATATGGGGACTATATGAAGACGTAGACCTGCACCGACAACATTTTTCATAGGCTGTAATATCCATTACGAACTTCAAATACAAAACTTGAAACAATTTCGGTGAATAATGTAGATAAAATCATCAAAATACCGAATATCGGGAGGTACAAAGACGTGGACCTACATAAATTTGAAACAATTCCGGTGAATAATGTCGCTTGAATCGTCAAAATAACGAATATCGGGAGTTGCCGTCATAATTGGGCTATACGAAGGCGTGGACCTGCACGAACAATTTTCTGTCGTATGCTGTAGATTCCCGTACGGAATTCAAATACCAAATTTGATACAATTATGCTGAATAATGTCGCTTAATTCACCAAAATACCGAAAATAGGGGGTACAATTATATGGAGGCTATACCAAAAGATGGACCTACATGGCCCATTTTCAATACCAAAAGTAAAATTTGAGAACAATTTTATCAACCTTCTTCATTTCGTTCGGAAGCTAGACTGATTTCCACATACGGATAGACGGACAGACAGACATAGCTAAATCGACATAGTTTTATGCTGATCAAGAATATCGGTTTTATGCTGATCAATACTTTGTGGGGTCTAAAATGTATATGTCGAGGTGTTACAAACGGAATGACAAACTTAATATACCCTCCATACTATGGTGGAGGGTATAAAAATCTATCCCTTTGGGCTGACATTACATATATGGTGGAAGATAACCGTAAAATCGGATGAAGATATGTATCGAAGGTATACAAAAACCTGAACCGATCTCGATAAAATTTGGCAGAGGTATTTTTGAGCTATACCCGATGTCCGGTATCAAATATTGTGGATTGCATATACACAGATGTGTATTGTTTGGAAAATTTCTTCTCAATCGGATAACAAATGCGCCCTGCATTTGTTCACAAAAATACATGGACAGACGGACGGACAGACGCGCATAAATCGACTCAGAATGTGAAGTAACTATGCGTCTATCTCCCTTCCTTCTCCATGTAACAAACAAAGGTATAAAGACATAATAATACCCTTACCACGATGTGGTGTATGGTATGAAAATAGTTAATATTCAACGGGACGTATGAGTCTTTTTATAATATTTTTTAGCTTATAACAATCATACGCCCCATTTCATACCTTATCATTTAATATTGATATCTGTCATACGAAGTTCCGTTAAATCCAATTTTGAGTTTTGCATTTTAGTGGGAAACTGTAATGAAGTCTCTAAAAAATCTAGTTGATATAATAGCATCTCAGCATTATAGATATATATAGTCTATTCGCACGAAATTTGTTTTAAATTCTTGAAGTCGACCGAGTAACATATGTCCGAATGTGTAATTGCTGCTAAAGATAATTCTGATACGATTTAGACCACTCTGAACCTGGAAACATTTTTATCAAACTTCAATCGTATTAAAATTTATGCAATATTGATTCACTGCTTCTATACAAAAGTTTAATATTTTGATCAATCTCAACTTTAATGAGAATATAATGACAGAATTTTTGCCAATATTAAATCTAATGTGAAAATCGGTCCAATTTTTTCATTTACCTCCCCAAAATGGGCCAATATTTTGAAAAATATAAATCTCTTATTGCCCGTACTATTTTGTACTATTTTCGCACATAAACAATTTTGGTATCACACTGATCGTCCGGTGCCTTCCCCACAACTATTCAAAATTTCTCCAGAAATGAGAATTTAAACCATAAAGAAAAGACAATGTCTATGTGAACCAAACAAAAACTTTTAACTACTTATCGTTTCTTTTCCATAAAAAAAAATTCTTAAATTAAACGAACCGAATGAGATAAGATAAATACATTATCTAATACATATATCATACTAGCAAGTGTCCGCTACTTCGTCCGCGAAAAGTCCACCTTCAATTTTTAGATTCATTCTAATATTCTTTTTAGTACCAAAAAATGCACGGTTTTTTTCAGTTTGACAACATTTTTTAATCAAAACTTTATACATCGTACTAAATTTTATATTATTCATTTTTTTTTCTTTTTCGGAAAAAAAAAATAGGTAAATGTTTGCCTTATACACCAAAAAGTCGTCAAAATCTTTCGTTTTCGAAGTTAAGCGAGGATAATATTGGTAAAAACCATTGCACAATGAACCTACGTCCAATTTTTCTGCCCGAAACTATTTACACGTCTCCCTAGAAACCAACAGTGACCTCAATATACAATTTTTGAATTTTTGCTCTATCCCTTTACTCAATACAAAAATTAGTAAAGTTTAGTACGCATATCTAAAACAATCTATATTTCTCTATTCTAGGCACCAATAGTGATACAATATTAGTATCACTATTGACTCCAACAGTGACATAAATATTATATTTCAGGATTTCACCTAAATTTCTTCACCCAATATAAAAATTTAGGACTATTTAGTACTTTCAGCACAATTATAGTACACATTTCCAAAACCTCCTCCATATCTCAATCCCAGATATTAACAGAGAATTTAATTTCAAATTTCGGAATGCCAGCTCCATCCCTTAATCCAATACCGAATTTAGTACCATTTAGTCCTTTTCATACAAATATAGAACGCATTTAAAAACCATCGCCAAATCTGTACGCGGATACCAACACTAATCTAAATATTAGATTTCAGAATTGTGTCTTTATCCTTTTAACCATGACCAAGTTTAGTACCATTTAGTGCTTTTCGTAAAATTATAACAAACATTCCGAAACCATTTCCATATACCAAAGCTAAACTCAAGCAAGCACTATCTGTTCACCCAATACCAAAATGTACCAATTACAGTACTATTTAGTACTTTTCGTGCACTTGTAGTGCAAAACGTACACTTTATCACTCAACATTTCAGCCTTAACCGTTCACCGTAAACCTGAAATGTTTATTTAGGGTCAGCTTATGTATGTCGAATGGAAATGAATGAAAATCACCATTTCTATATGTTGTTTTCAAAAACGGACACCATTTTCCAATTAGAGGTGAAATTTGGTATTCAAACAAAAAGTTCGTTTTTCAAATGTAGAAGCCAATGTTTATTTCATAAAAAAAAACAAGTAAGTCGAGCGGGGCCGACCGTTAAATACCCTACAACACTATAATAAACGATACTGTTTATATAGGCGAGATACTCGAAAGAATTCCACAAGATATTGTGACAAATAATAAAAGAAAACCATCATGTTTCGTTCTTTAATTTTCGAATAATAGCAACTTAAACGAATTGGCTCATTTCCAATTTATTGGTAGATGTTGCACGTAAATGGTCTTCCTAGATCTGGAACCAATATTTCCCAAAGACCTATAATCTCTCAGAAGTGGCAAAAGATTAACATTTATTATTGTTTTTTGACTGAAACGCATCTATATGAGATACAGACATTTGATTATATTCTTCAACGAAATCAGAGTTAACGAAATAGTCAGAAGTGCGTCTTTCCTGTATTTGTGAATTCTCCAAAAATCACTGGAATCGACATTTTCGTATTTTGTCTACAAAAGTTGGCAAACTATTTCACACATTGAATATTTTTGGATGGCCATCCGAAACTGCTTGGCTTTTGCAATGTGCGGTAACCACCATTCAAATGTGCGTGAGGATTGGGCGATAATTACGACCTGCCGACAATTTTGCAGTTTTTTTGGTCCATTTCAACCCCTAAATATATGGCGATCATCTCCAAAAAGAGTAGGCTTCTATTCTGACCCTCATCTTATCCACATGCAAAATTTCGTAAGGATCGGGCCATAAATGAGATCTGTATATGATATCTTGATATCCTAACTACTTAGTTTTGTTAGCTGTAGAAATATTACCAAATGTTTAATTCAAAATGAAAATATGCCAAAAATATGACAAAATTGAAAAAATATGAGAAAATTTTACAAAATCAATATTTTCATCTTTAGAGAGATATGTTTATGCGATTTTTTAGACGTTTTTTTTTCCTGCCAAGAGGCCATTCTGAATTAATGAGAACTGTCGAAATCAGTTCAGCCGTTCTCGACATATAAGAGATCTTTCAAGCATATCCCCTTTGATAGACATATATATCGCACATATTTTGCTATATATCCGATTTGTTGGATAATAACATCAATGTAAAGGTCAGAAGTAACCTTGGGATAGCTTTGTGATTTCGCCGGGATTTAAAATATTCACGGTTCAATGAAAAATTTTGATTTTTTTCAACACAAAAGATATGGTATATTTTACCCGCTAAATATTATCCGATGACCACCCAAATTAGTAGGCTTCTTCCCCGCCCTAAACTCTATCTACATGCGAAATTTCGCGTCGATTGGTCTATAATAGCGACCTGCATAGCTACTGCAAAATCCGACATTTTTTCAGTATTTGGTCCATTTCAACCCCTAAACATTTGGCGATCATCTCCAAAAGCAATAGGGTTCTATTCTGGTCCAAGCCCCACCTACATTCTAAATTTCGTGAAGATCGGGCCATAATTGCGACCTGTAGAGTGATTACAAATTAACATGGACAGACGGACATACGTAGCTAGATCGACTCAGCTCGGCGAGCTAGGAAGATCCATATATACTTTCCTATGTGGGAAACCAATATTTCGAGGAGTTACATATTTTTTGGCCCAATCAAACTTATAATACCCCCAACACATAGTGTTGTAGGGTATAATTAAGATATGCAGTTAATAATAAACATGTAAAAAAATAAGTTTGAATAACCTTAACCATTTGAAAAAAATTTGAATTTCTCAAAAATTTCAGTTGAAAATTACCATGAAAATGGGAGTTACCATTATATAGGGGCATATACGAGGACGTGGACCTGTATATGACATTTTTGTTATAGGCCATTACGAAACGAAAATAATTCCGGTGAATAATATCGCTAAAATATCGAATTTAAGGAGGCACAGTTATATTTGGTGCTACACAAAGACGTGCATATTTCTGTCTTAGGCGCGTTTCGCCGGGACAAGGGCCCTTGTAAGCCATCATCCACACCAAATATGCCTGATGAGCCGCTTAACCAACGGCGAAACGCGTCGCATAGTGGTGAGTGTGTGATAGTGTCTATCTGGCTTTCCTTTTCACTGCAAATTTCAGATCATTAAGCTCGTCTCGAAAGAGAAAATTTTTTTTCGATTGAATTCTAGGCCGTTTGATGAATTCCAAGGACCCAATGAGCAAAGACAAGTTTTTTGTTCATGATCGACCGACTTGTGTGCCAACTGTTTAAGCAAAATACGATATAAATATATACGTTATAATGACGTTTCTGAAATTCCCAATATCATAGAACGACAAGGTATGAAGAGTTGATCTTTAACGGCGTGCACTGATTTTTTCACATTTTCTACTGATTTCAGGAGAAATACTTTAGATTTTCATCATTTCATAGAAATGTTATTCAAATCACTGTGGTGGCGAAGTTTCTCTTCGTCAAACTTATATTTGGAGTGACTGCTATCGGCATTCTAAATAAAGCCTCTTCTTGTACCCCCAAATAGTGATTGAATAAAAATTAATAACTCAATTTATTTTCCTTGTTTCCAATCCACAATTGTTTGAGAAATAATGACTTTTCTTTGGAATTCCAATTTCATGAGCACAAACTCTTCGCTTTATCGAAAAGGAACAGAAAAGAAATTCCAAAAATTCCTAGTAAATGATAAGAAATCTTTAAACTGTATTACAAAGAACAATAAGAAATAAACGCGATGTTTATATATATTTTTTTGTAAACATAATCACAAACAAGAAACTTCATCATATTCCTTCCTTATTTCATCAACACACCTCTTTCTTATTTTTTGTTTAAGAGCATTGGAAAAATTACAACATTATCCGATTTGATGGTTTTAAAAATACATCCACACCGGATCAGGACAAGGATTTCATACGAGTAGCTACAACAAACAGTTGTTGGAATTTTCCAATACCAATTGGAACCATAAAATATATCTGTGTTGGTTGGTTTCCACAAAAGTTATGGCTGTATGTAAATTTATTTCCATTTTTAGTTTTACTATTTTAACTGAGCTACCATCATAGGGCAAAGTGTTGTAATAATTATTATCACGAACGCTCAGTGATTACCCCTGGTCATAGGCACAACAAATGATTTTACAACAATTGCATATATGAATATGAAATTAGCTCTGTCTTGGCAGCTACCTTAAATTATTGTTCTTCCGGCACCATGGAATTTAGTTGCAAAAAAGTTTCATTATCATTTGTACTTAAGGATATAGAAAGGTATAAATGTCAACAATGTGGGACAGTAGGCCAAGAAGTATTTATGTGTGTTTTACATATTTTTAGAATTTTAGAATATTTTTTAGAAAATCGATCTTTTTATAAGAGAAGGTGTCCTATGTAAGAGTACCCCTCCAAGAAAGAAGATCTTGTGTTTTTTCAAGAACTACATGATGCCTGAGTCTATAAAAGACTCCCAGAAAGTTATTTAAATAAGGAAACCATTTAAAAAGGATATTTGCTAATATATGACCCCCATAAAGCATTCTGATCATAGAAAGTTTATGCAAATATATATAAAATATCTTATATCTATAAAAATCACGCTATTTACTGAAAATCATCTACAGAAGTCACCTAAGAAGACCCTCAAAATTAAAAAAAAAAAAAAACAGATTAAAAGTATAAGATTATCTCAGCTTATTAAAATATATTTATACCCTAAAACACTATGTGTTGAGGATATTATAAGTTTGATTGAGCTGAGTCTATCTAGCTATGTCCCTCTGTCCATGTTAATTTGTAATCATTCTACAGGTCGCAATGGCCCGATCTTCAAGAAATTTAGAATGGAGGTGAGGCTAGAGCCAGAATAGAAGCCTATTGCTTTTGTAGATGATTGCATAATATTTAGGGGTTGAAATGGACCAAAAACTGAAAAAAATCCTGATTTTGCAGTTGCTCTACAGGTCACAATTATATACCAATCGACGCGGAATTTAGCATGGGGCTAAAGCTTAGGGCTAGACAGAAGCCTTCCAATTTTGATGGTCAATCAATGGTGGTAAATCAATGGTGAAATATTAAATGAGTGAAATAGCCCATAACATTTGTGTTAAATAAAATACAAAACAAAAGGAATGGCTCGACTTCTTCCATCTTGTGTTAGTAGAAATATTGACATGTGCCGAGTTTGTGGGGGAAGGATATATCCCATCTTCGTACCAGATCTTTTGTTAATAAAAATATTGGGATGTGTGAAATTTTAAGATAATCGGATGCGTATTCCGGATTTCATGATAGATATAATTATTCAAAATGTTGACCCTTTCTCTCAATATATCTATAAACGCAATACCTCATGTGAAGATGGTAGATATGGGTCCACTTATTTTAGTACCTCCCCCACAAAGGGACAAATTTTTGAATAACCAAAAGCTAATAAAACGCAATATAAGCATCCGATTCTGTTGAAATTTCACACAGCTCAATATTTTACTAACACAAGATCTGCTTCCTTCACATGATATGGGATATGTGATAATTTTTAGAAAATTTTGAAACATGCGTCATCTAATATTGATAAAAATATTGGGATGAGCAAAATTTAAAGAAAATAAAACATCTATTACCAATTTTAATCAAATTTTGTGGGTGAGGTACGACTAGGAGTGAGCCCGTAAATTCTATGTTCCCATTTGATCTTTAGTTTAAAGAAATATTTAGATATACCAAGTTCGAATAGAATCGCTGATTTGTTTTGAAAGTTATATAAATATTTAAAATTGATATAAATATTTAAAATTGTGGTCATTTGTGGGGAGGTGCCAGGAGGGGTTTGTCGATATATATCATCTTCACGATCATCTTGCGTTGATAAAAATACTGGGATGTGAAAAATTTGAAGTGAATCGAAAGCTTATTTCTCATTTTATGAGAGTCATAATTATTGGAAATGTTGACCCGTTGTGGGGGTGGGGTTATCAAAAGGATTGGCTCGACATTTTCCATATTGTTTTAGTAGAAATATTGACATGTGCCGAGTTTGTGGTGGAAGGATATATCCAATCTTCGTACCAGATCTTTTGTTAATAAAAATATTGGGATGCGCGTCGTTGGGATCGTAATGTTATTATCAAACTTAGATCGAGTTCGGAGATGGGAAACATTTACTTTTCCTGGTGTCTTCGCCACAAAATTTAAAAAATTTTAAATAAAATAATTTACCTCATAGAAAGCGAAAAGATTTTTGTTTATCTTGGTCAGGTGAGAAAATGGACAATATTAGCCCACTCATTCGAGTCTTGGAATAATTATAACTCTTATAAGACATGAAATAAGAGTCTGATTTTCTTCAACTTTCACACATCCCAATATTTTTAGTAACGCAAGAACTGACGTGAAGATGGAATATATCGGTCCACTTCTTCCAGATGGAAATGAAGATGGAATATATCGGTCCACTTTTGACCCTTATAACGGGTCAAAATTTGGTAAAGCCATGAAGAATATATTAGTTCACCTCTTCTGGTACCTCTCCTACAATGGGTCAAAATTACAAATAACAATGAAGGGGCCCATGATTCCTTTGAAACAAAGCACATCGACACTTTCTGGTACCTCCCCCACAACATTTTGAATAATTATATATCTCATAGAATGCAAAAAAATCATCTGATTCCTTTTAAACATCTGATACCTTCCAAATTTCACACATTCCAATATTAATACCAACACAAAATCTGGGATGTAGATTATATATATATTTACCCATCGCTTTTGGTACCCCCGCAAGGAGTCAGAATTTTCAATATTTATAACTCTCATAACTTGCGAAACAAGTCAACGATTCTTTTCAAACTTGGTATGTCTCAATATTTTTCACAACCAAAGATCTGATGTGAATATGAAATTTATCGACTAACTCCTTCTTGTAATTCCCCACAAGAGTTCAACATTCTAATTATTCACATAAAATTGGAAATAAATGTAGATTTCCTTTAAATACCGGTATAAAATGAAGTGGAATCCTTCGGTACACTATATCTGGTACCTCATGCATATTTCAATATTTTCCAAAAATTATCATATAAAGTGAAGGAGTTCAAATTGGTTCAATAGTTTGAATAATCATAACGCAAGTCAAAATATTTAAATAAACAGACATTGGCTCAGGGAATACATTTGTAAAAAAAACCGACTGATAGTTTCGAACTTGTTTTCTATATCCCGATTTTAGACAATATAAGTTAAGGTCAGATGTGCCAAATTTATGTACTAGAGATTTCGTTGAAAAAAGACTTTCAATATCAACAAGTTAAGTTCGGCCGGGCCGAACTTTGAATACCCTCCACCATTTGGAACGAATTTAGAAATTTTTAAAAAATAAAATCCATTAAAAATTCTGTTAAAATCTTAAAAATGCTGAATATATCCGTTATATTGGGGTCTATACGAGTGGGCCTACGTAGGCTTTGTTTGTCATAAGCCATTTACATATATGAATTCCAAATTTGAAATAAACGTTGAATAATGTAGCTAAAATCATAAAAATATCGTATATAGGGAGGTACCGTTATGTCGGAGCTATACGAAGACCTGGACCTGCATACTCAATTTCCTGTCACAGGCTGTAGCATCCATTACGAACCTCAAATACGACATCTCAAACAATTCGGTGAGTATTGTACCTGTCTTAGGCTGTAGTATCCATTTCGAACTTCAAATACCAAATTTGAAACAATTCAGGCGAATAATGTCGCTAAAATCATCAAAATAATACGGAATATCGGGAGGTACCGTTATATGGGGGCTATATGAAAACGTGGACCTACATGGGCCATTTAGGAACCTTCTGCCTACTGGCAAAATAAACATTTGTTCAAAATTTTAGCCTTCTATCTCAATTCATTCGAAAGATAGCGTGATTACAACAGACAGACGGACATCGCTAAATCGACGTAGAATTTTACGCTGATAAAGAATATATGTACTTTGTTGGGTCTGACATGAGTATTTCGAGGAGTTACAAACGGAATGACAAAGTTAATATACCCTCCATAGTATGGTGGAGGGTATAAAAATGTTCGCGAGATGAATGGAAATTCTGGAATTTTTCACAGAAAAAATATTGTCCATTTCACTCGCTAAATGTAATCCATTATAATCCAATGGTGAGCATATACACTGTCATAAAATCATTTGATCGCCTGCGCTCGGCGAGAGAAGAAGATCCATATATAACGTCGTGGATATACAACCACTAATTCGAGGTGTTGCAAACATTTTGCCCCAATCAATCCCACCCAACAAATACTGTTGTAGGGTATAAAAAATAAACATTCTAACAGATGTAAAAACTATACATCCTAAAACCATAAAAACTTACCCCGAATTGACAACAACTTCCGCATAACCATTCGATACAATCTATTATGCAGATAATCACTTTGTCGGTGGTTACCTAAGACTTTAACAAAAATATCATTTATTGTGGTATTTGTTGAAAATTTGCCAAATGTTCATTTCAATTTGAATTTATTTAGCCGTTTGACATGATAATTGTTTTGTTTGCCTAAAGAGACCGGCGTTTTCATAGGCAACCTTTCAACCGTCTTTACTCTCGAAATACTTTTAAGCCTTTTTCTTATTCAATTTTCCTAAAGAAAAGGAAAAACAAAAACTAAACTCAACCTCAAAGGAAAGCGATAAAGGAATGTATTTAGGGTGTGGGTGCGTAATTCTTCGTTAACCATGCGACACCGACTCTGTTTAACGACGACAACAAAACAAACTTTTACTTTCAGTTACTTTGGTAAGGAGCGGATATGTCACTCTTTATAAAATAAAATAAAAAACGTAGCGAAGAAATTGGGTCGGAAGTGAAATATTTTTTCTTTTCTGCATGTGAGAGTGAATGTTAAGCGTATAACAAGGATTCTTAAGACTATAAATTTACACCATTTCCAAGTCGCATAAAAAATTTAATGAAGTGTGATTTTTTCATGGAGATAAGTTGTACGTGGACAAATGTTCTGAGTCTTAATTCTGCAATAGAGAAAAGTTCGGAAGGCATAATTTTTCTATACGGAGAAAAGTTCATCCGCTATGAATTTTTCTATACGGAGAAAAGTTCATCCGCGATTAATTTTTCTATACGGAGAAAAGTTCATCCGCCAATAATTTTTCTATACGGAGAAAAGTTCTTCCGCGATGAATTTTTCTATACGGAGAAAAGTTAATCCGCGGTGATTTTTTCTGAATGGAGAATATACACATTTTTCCGGATAAACTTTTTCCAGAAAAGGATATTCATCGTGGACATTTTATGCTCAAAGAAAAGTTTATACTAGATCAATTATTTGTCTGCAAAACTTTCATTCAGGAGGAAAGTACATCCTATTTATTATACCCTCCACCATGGTATGGAGGGTATATTAAGTTTGTCATTCCGTTTGTAACTCCTCGAAATACACATTTTAGATCCCACAAAGTATATATATTTTTGATCAGCATAAAATTCTATGTCGATTTAGCGATGTCTGTCCGTTATTCACCGGAATTGTTTAAAATTTGTTATTTGAAGTTCGTAATGGATATAACAGTCTATGACAGAAAATTGTCTATGCAGGTCCATGTCTCATATAACGGTATTTTGATATTCGGTATTTTGATGATTTCATCTACATTATTACCTATTTTTTTAAATTTCGAATTTGAATATTGTAATGGCTTATGACAAATGTTACCTATGCAGGTCCATGTCATCGTATAGACTCTAATATAACAGCTACATTCGGTATTTTTAAGATTTCAACAGAATTTTTAACAGATTTTATTGTTTTTGAGAATTACAAAATTCATTCCAAATGGTGGAGGGTATTCAAAGTTCGGCCCGGCCGAACTTACAGCTTTTTTACTTGTTTTTTGTAAGAGAATGCTCCATCAGAATGAATTTTGCCACAAAGATATGATCCTTCATTAAATTAGAGAAGAGTATATTTTCCTATGGAACAAATTACATCCAGAATGAAATATTGAGAAAAATTTATTTATTTTTAACCATCCTATATAGGATTACAATTCATCAACTTAAATGAAATGTCCCAGAAAAAGTTTACCAGCCATATAATTTCTAAATGAAATGGTGTAATATTTTATTACTGCAGTTGAAATTTCCACACCAAAATAAAAGTTTGACTTTTTTTTTGGGTAAATTTCCATAGCTATTTATTCTCCGACCAACTTTGTTAGTAACTCTGTCGTGCGGAGCATTTCACACGTGGTTGGGCGTTCAACAAAGTTAAACACAAAAGTATTTGATTTACATTTTCTTTAATGAAAAATGTAACAATTGCGAAAAGTGATTTTATGCAAAGGAAAGTGATTTCGAATTTAAGTAACTTCAAGTTTAAATTATGTGTCTCTTGAATTTAAAAAATATTGCAACAAATTTATCGATTTTTCTGCAAAGAACTGGGAAAAGTTATTTAATTGAAAACAAAGTAATTTTTTTTTGGGTTTATAGTAAACGAAATTTCGACAAAATAATTAAAGTTGTGCAAATTTGTTTGGGAAAATCCCAAAGCTTTTGGCCAAAACGTTCCAACGTTGTATTACCGGCATTTTATTGAATAGTAGTTTTAAGTTAAACAGCACCACAAAATGGGTGATACGGATGCGGTAAGTTTTGGCAATATGTTAGAGTTATTCATTTACATCCACAGCATATGAAATGCACATTATAATTTTGTAGATACTCACATATAAGTTTATAAAAGCAATTTAATAGTATTGCCATTGAAACATTTAAATTAAAGCTGAGTATATTTTTACAATTGAACCGTGTGAAATGAAATTCATTTTTCAAATGTACAAAAAAATATATTTTTGTTTTTAATAATTAATTTTTTAATATTTTTTTCGAAACGTATTTGAACCAGATCAATTTGCAGTATTTGTAATCAAAAAATTCACATGAGTGGTTTATTTACGAACTTATATTGAATTGTTCATAACGTGGATCAAAGGTGATATAAAGAAAAGTAAAATAAAATTAATATATTTTATGATTTTAAAATATATTTCAATTCCACACTCACAATTTTCTTCTATTTCAAATATTATAAAATTTAAAGTAAACTGTGCCGACTTTATTAATTGCGTATTAAGGTTTAGAGCGGTTTAAATTTCAAAATTAAAACTAACCTGCGAATGCTATACCTTAATCGATTTCCACTAAACTTGACTGAGGTATATAGACTACTTGTTATGACTTTCAGAATACGTAATTATAAAATCGTATGACACAACTTTATTTCGTCAAATGTACCGTCATTGATATATTATTTATATAAAATTATAGGGAAAAAAAATATGGAAAAAATATGGAAAAAAATGGAAAAAATATCCCAATTAGAACCGATCTAGACAAAACCTTTCGGATGTACCCAATATCTTGTACCAGAAATCCTTTTTATGGAGTGCATAATACGGATTTGGGTGACTTAGATATTAAATCGGATGAAACATATATATGGGAGCTATGGCTATATCATAAGCGAAATTTAGCATCCTATTTGGGCTAATATTACACATTTGGCGCACAATAAACGTGAAATCAGATACAGATATATATCGGAGCTATATCCAAATCTGAACCGATCTCGATAAAATTGGGCAGACGTATTTCTGAGCTCTATCTGATATCTGGTACCAAATAGCACAAATTTCACAAATTTCAATAGGTCTCGTCCTTGTTTTAAACAAATCATCTGGGCAAAATTTAATCACAATCCAGCAATAAATGCGACATGCATTTTGTTCACAAAAATGACGGACGAACATGTATAAATCGATTCTGAATGTGATTCTATGAAGGTCATCAAAAGGTATACCTCGTTTCATTTGCCTGTTACAAACAAATCCACAAAGACAATAATACACAGTGTGGTGTCGAGCAAATTTGGGGAATCAAATGACATTATATGATGATGACATATACTTTTAAAAATTTGTTTGTAACCGTAAATGCTATTGCATACAACTCCGCTTCAGAATGTGGCTAGAACATAACAAGTAAAATGCAGCTAAGTTCGGCCGGGCCGAACTTTTAATACCCTCCACAATTTGGAAGGAACTTGAAAATTCACAAAAAAAAATCAAAAAAGTACCGCTCAAATGAAACCCGTTATATGGGATCTATAGGAAGACTTGGACATAGGCTCTAGTATCCGTTATATGGAAGCTACACTGCATACGACATTTTTTGGCAAAGGCTGTAGTACCCATTACTAGCTATGAATACGAAATTTGAAACAATTCCGGTCTATAATGTTTTAATATTTTTTTAAATATTTATTTATATTTTTCATTGTATTTTAAATGTAAGCCTTGAGCCAAAGTTATAACTCGCACTCCATAGAAAAGATATTTAGTACAAGAGGTCAAGTATAGCATACAAATATCACAGTCAAATTAAGTGGTAGCTCTACCAAACCAAAAAGGATTATGTTCGGGCACCGTAAAATAACTCGAATGATGAATATACCTGGATTTTCCTTCACAAACATATTCGAAACTGTTCAGTCATTCAGAAGTCGGGCACATCATGGAATAATTATTACAGAAAGAAGCAAACCCCAGCTGATTTCACTCTATGGTATTGCTAGTGTCAATTTCGGTATGACTTTTTGTGATTTAATTATTTCTTTGTATATACAATTATTATTTCTTGATATACAATAGGTATACACATGGTATAATAAAAAGGTAAGGTAGAGCAATTTTTACAATTTTTTTCTAAGTGTGCCCGACTTCTGCCAATTTTGTGTATGTATTTGTTGTTTTGAAAAATAAGAAAAAAATTTTCAAAATCAATGATTGGAAGAAACTTAAATTGCGGGGCGCGCATTAATAATATTAACGAGATTTACCATGGAATTGAAAAATTGAACACTCAGGACCATATTTCTAAAAGAACATCCAGGCATTTCATTCATCTTTCGCGTTATTTGACTAATTTTAGAAATGAACAAAAAATATCAAATAAATGAAAAAACTTGTTGCCTATAATTTTGAATAATTCTGACAGGAAGCGGGCATAGCCTCAGGGTTGTATTTCTGCAGTTTTACGAAGCTGTTGTACCTTCTTATTGTACCATGGGTATACACCTTTTTAAAATGGAATTTCACTGCATGAAATGTCAAAATATTTTTTTTAAATAATTATGGAAACAAGTAAAAAAGCTGTAAGTTCGGCCAAGCCGATCTTTGAATACCCACCACCATCTGAAACAAATTTGACAGTTAAAAAAAAATCTGCTAAAAATTCTGTTAAAATCTTAAAAATGACGATGTGGACCTGCATTGGCAACTTTTGTTATAAGCCATTGCAATATTCAAATGCGAAACTTGAAAAAAATTCGCTGAATACTGTAGCTAAAATCATCAAAATACTAAATATAGGGAGGTACCGTTATATGGGGGCTATACGAAGACGTGGACCTGCACAGAAAATTAGCTGTCTTAAGCCGTAGTATCAATTACTTACTTCAAATACCAAATTTGAAACAATTCCGGTTAATAATGTCGCTAAAATCATTAAAATACCGAATAACGGAGGTGCCGTTATATGGGGGCTAAGCGGGGGCGTGATCTGCACAAACAATTTTCTGTCATAGGCTGTAGTATCCACTACGAACTTCAAATACCAAGTTTGAAACACTTCTGTTGAATAATGTCGCTTAAGTCAACAAAATACCGAAAATAGGAAAGTACCGTTATATGGGGGCTATACCAAACCGTAGACCTACATGACCCATTTTAAATACCAAAAGTCCTGCAGATATAATATACATTTGAGTAAAATTTTATCAATCTACTTTATTTCGTTCGGAAGCTGGAGTTATTTTCACAGACGAGTAGACGGACAGACGAACGGACATCGCTAAATCGACATATAATTTTATGCTGATCAAGAATACATATACTTTGTGGGGTCTAAAATGTATGTTTCGGGGTGTTACAAATGGAATGACAAACTTAAAATACCCTCCATGCTACGTTGGAGGGTATAAAAACACGCCAGCCTCGATGATGCGCAAACTTTTTTGGCGGTTAAGGAACACTGACATATTTCATGTTTTCTAACACTTGTATTACTTACATAAACAAATTTGTATGTAGTTGTTGTTACATTTGTTATACTACAACACTATTACCTGTATCATTCTACCATGCGGGCACACTTAGAAAAAATTGATATCACCTGGTAGCTTTACCTTATCTTTTTTTTTTTGTACCATGACATAAGCTATGGAATATTCGGCCACTTTCAACTTTTGTCCTTTCCTTACTATTGCATTATCTCATATAATGCCAATTTTCGATGTCTCCGGTAGAACTTAACTGTATTTTTAATTGATTTGATAAATACCACAGACAGTCTCGCCCGCTCAAAGACGATTTCCCCCTTAGCAGTACTATACACTTTCTATAGCAGACAGGTTAAAATCCTTTTCTAAATTAATACAAGTTTTAATGGATGGAATTCATTATACTTGTTTATTGTCATGTATATTGCAGATTATGCAAATATTCTCTAGCTTATGGCCAATCCAGATCCTTTGAATCACTAAATAAATAAATATCAAACCAAAAAAAATGAGATTCTGAAAATTTTATACGGAATGTTAGACTGCTTTGATTGCATAGATCATAAAATGTCCACATTTGAAGGATAATTTTCAAATGTGATTTTTAGATAATTTGCCGCTGTATTTTTTAACCAAAACGGAATCCTATGATACGATAGAAATAGTGGCGAGAGTTATTCATTTATTATCGGTTTATCTTTCAAATAAACATTGGAATATTTCTCTATCCTCTAATAATTGTCACTCCATCGTTCAGTACTTGCCAAGCACCAAGTGAATCTAACCCTTTTTGTGGACTTTTTCTGACTATAGAAATCTTATATTTCCCTCGTCATAAACAAAAAAAAACATAACTTTTTATTGGTAAAGTTTGTGGTTTGAATAACCACAGCTAAATAAGCGGGGGAAAATAAGTTGCTGCACAATAAAAAAATACACAAATAAATATGCCACATATTGAGCGAATTTTGTTGAATCAATAATTTATTGGCAGTGCAAATTATATTTTTGCGGGACAATAAAACAACAACTAAACAAATTTTCATGACAATTCGGGTCATGTTACAATGGTAAACTGAATTTCATGACAAAAATGCTTTAACCGTAAAAGGATATGGTGTGGATAACAGTGGAGCATGGTTATAGAGAACCTCTCGGGAATCATTACTTTATCCCATATAAACGGCTATGTTAAATAACAATATTTTTGTGTAGCTGTTATCTCAAAAAAATGTTATTCTTTTTATTTAAGTTTCACTGTATTCGATTTGTTATCAATAGAAAACAATTTCGCTTTTTTCACTGCTATGCAAATTAACGGTTCTTCTTTGACAACCATCAAAATGTCCATTAAGTTGCAAATTAATCTGGAAGTTTTCAAAGTTTTGGTTTACATGCACCCTTGAGTTATTGCACCTTTATCAGATAGGCGGCTTAACGAAAAGCTTCCATTCACCCACAAAACTGCAATCACTTGCAACAGAAGTTTAATACTCGACGTTTAGAAAATTGAAAGAAATAACACAAGACCTCCTCTCTTAACACAGATGAGACCTGCTGGACCACCAAGACCACCATTTCCAGGAGGAATGCCACCCAGACCGATGGGTGGTCCTCGGCCCGGTGGTCCACCAATGCCAGGCGCAGGCCCAGGTGCCGGTGTACGTCCGGGTGGTCCACCACCCCTACGTACAATGGATAGCCGAGGAAACCTATTAATGGGAAGTCCTGGTGTACCATCACCACCAAGACCTGGTGGCCCACCACAGAATCCACAAACCAGGCCGCCACCACCGGCCCCAAACACTGGTGGGGGTCCACAGAGTCCAACGGGTCAGGGTGGGCCACGACCACAAGGTGCTTTTCCATGGCCACCCCAGGTGCCTGGGCAACCACAATCATCTACAAGACCACCAAACCCCTTTCCTGGTAATCAAGCTGCTACACGACCGCCATTTAATCGTCCGCCAGGAGCTCCGGGTGGCCCACCACAACAACCTCAAACACGGCCTCCTGGACCACAACAACAGCCACAACCAGCACAACAACAGCCACAAAGACCACCTTCCTCTCTATCGACCAACGACGATGATGATGTGATAATGGGTCAGGCAATCACCCCACAAAAAACAGCTCCACTTAAAAATGATCCCATGGGTCCGGCGTTAAACGAAGCCGATGAAGACGCCGTCTACAAAGACGATTCACCAGTATCCATGGCGAAGAACAGTGATCTGTCATTAGTTTCACCCGATTCCTACATGAATGATAGCAGTATGTCGAAATCCATAAGTGGGGAAGTACCAGGTTCAATGTCGAGTAAGACCTAAGTTAATTATTAGCCTCCCATCTATATAATACAAAGCCATTTCTTACGTTTTTTTTTAAAAATTTGAACATCCCTCTTTAAAAAATTATTGAAAATAATATTTGTTGTTTCTATTTTCCAGAAGGTGACAACGACAGTGGCGTTGATGAATCTACTCAAGAGAAGGTAAGTGACAATGGAATTTAATAGAAAATAATATATTCATAAAGAATATATTACAACTGTCTGGAAATTATCGCTTAGTAGTCGTGTTTTTGAATTCGGATATTCCTTATTCGGTTTTCTCAAATTATTGCAAAGAAGGGTATATAAAGTTTTTTATTCCATTTGTAACACCTCGAAATATAAATATTAGACCCCACAAAGTATATAACGTTTGTTGAGAGTTATGTACAATTTTGACATTGCCACCGTAGTGACATTTGACATTGCCACCGTAATTCAAGCGGATTCCTTTCGAATTGTGAGGCAAGATTTAAACAATTTTCCAGTGTATTTTAATTATTCCAATGCGTAGTTAAGAGAGTATCTGACCATTTTAGTTTTTGTGCATTTGTTTGCTTCCTTTCCTTTTGAAGATCTCTATTCTGAGTCGATTTATGCATATTCGTTCGTCTGTTTATCCATGCATTTTGTACATAAGTTGCCCAATTGAGATGACATTTTGTGCAGTTCATTTGTTTGGCCCAAATATATAGCTCCGAACCAGATTTAGAATCAGCTTGTTTTCAAACGAATTTTCTCACACTCTAAAACGGGCAAAGCAAACTGTTCCTTATTCCAGCGAAACCGAAAAATCGAGTTATGCTCTTTTTGTTTTTTCTACTCTCATAAGTCCTCCCGCTCGACTTCAAGCGAGTTTCACTCTTTATAAGAATTTGAGAGAGTTTTTCAGAGGTCTGATAGCTAGCTAGCTCTGTTAAAAATGCATAATTATGCAGGGTACCATAACGTTTGATTCCAGGTTTCCGAGAAAATTCTCACTTTAAAACTCACTTTATTTGGACGGTTCATACGCTATTCAAAATTATACTTTTGATTCATAATTTCCTGAAAATTTGTATAATTTCTAGTCTTTTTCGATAAATGTTCTCTTTTTTTGGGATGACACATGTTTCATTGTAATTCTGAGAGTGATTCGAGTGGAACAAACGTCAAAAATTGTTGTTCCCCCAGAAAATGTAATGTGACCGATTAAGTAGATATTTAAAAATAAAGGCTCGAACTGAATAGAGATCGGGCGTACAACGAATTGAAAAAAGTAAATTCCGTGTTTGACTTTGAAGTTTAAAGGTTTAGTCTTGGATATTAAATAAAATATAAGGAAAGGCTACAATCGGGCGTGGCCGTGATATCCTTTAACAATATAATTTACAGTAAAGTTTTTGCAGATGTGATTCTTTTGGAATAAAATGAACCAAATCCTCAACAAACTACTTTAGAATTCCTTCAAAATATCAAGATTTGTTCTCTCGATTTGTAGAATTTATAACTGATGTATTCAAATCCAATTTGAAAGCAGACGCGATTATTAGTTCCTCATTTCAAATAATCCTGATAAATCTGCAGCCAATATTTTCCAAGCATAATGAAAGTTTATTGTACCTCATGTTTGGGAATGGCTCATGAAACCATGTCATATAGCCATGCAAAAGGCTATTTTTTCGCACCCACGTGACCATACATATTTTCGTTGTATGGTTAATTATAACCATATTTTAAAAGTTGAATTCCTTCATACATATGCTAAATCTCCAGTGACTTACAATAAACGTAAAGCAACCTATCAAAATTCAGTAGTTTACCGATTTAACGAACATCTAAACATTTCACATATAACGAACAAAAGCCTAAATTGGGTTAGTTTACTGAATGAGAGAATGAGGGAGGCGACGTTGATGCCTGCTCAGCGACCGAATGAGAAAAAAAACAATAAGTGTGAATTGAGCGAGGACTTTCGTATCAATGTTTAAAGCCCGTGATATAAAGTATATATATTCATGATCAGCATAAAATTCTAAGTCGATTTAACGATGTCCGTCTGTCTGTTGAAATCACGTTACAGCCCACATTATTTGACGTAGAGCTTCAAAATTTGGCAGAACAATTTGTATTGTGTCTAGGATAGTCGGTCCACGTTTTGGTATAGCCTCCATACAACGGCACCTTCCGATATTCGGTACTTTATCGATTTTCGCCACATTTTCCACAGATTTGTCTAAAAATTGGTATTTGTAGGTCATAATGAATTCTAGCTCCGATGGCGAATCAAAGTATATATAGGTCCACGTTTTTGTATAGCCACCATATAAAAAAAGTGGCGAATTTTTGGTAGGTCATAATGGGTTGTAGCTCCGGTGGCGAAATAATGTATGTATAGGTCCACGTTTTTGTATAGCCCCCATACAACGGTTCCTCCCGATATTCGGTATTTTGATGATTTTTGCCACATTTTTTCAAGGGTTTCTGTAAAAATTGGTATTTGTTGATCATAATGGGTTCTAGCTCCGATGGCGAAACAATGTATGTATAGGTCCACCTTATCCTATAACGTATATATTACGATAACCACAGAGATTCGGTATTTTGATAATCCTAGTCACATTTACCCACGAAATTATTTAAAAAGTGGTATTTAAGAAGATTTGGTAGATGATAATCCTTGAAGTATAAAATTGCTTATATACGGCCCCGTTTTGACATGGCCCCCGTATAACGGCCTCACTCACTTTATGGTCCAAATGGACCATGTTATAAATTAACATGGAGAGACAAACGAACACACATAGCTAGATCGACTCAGCTTGGTTAGATCGATGTCCTCGAGGTGTAACAAACAATTTGGCCCAATCAAGATTTTTGGAAAACATAATATTGTTTGCTTTCACACATAACTGCGTTATTTATAACAGATTTTGTAGTCATTCCATTTTTGTTTAAGGTTAAGAAGTGCTACCAAATGAAATAACCAGATTATATTTGATTTGATCTGGTTGGTTGAAAACTGGTTTTAGAATAGGAAAAAAATCTCGAATAATTTAAATAACGGAAACTCACAAAAAGAAAAAGAAACTTCCGACTGTTTTCATTTAAATATATATATATTGTAACATATCTTATAATTGTACTTCTATTGACACTAAGAGTGTATAATGGGTTCTTCCTCTGATGGATAAACATTGACCGTATAGATCAAGGTTTAACTATAGCACTCATACAAACATACCTTCGGTTTTTCGGTATTTTGATTAATTACGGGGCATTATTTACCGGAATTGTCTAAAATTTTGTATTTGTAGTTCCTAATGGGTGTAGCTCCGGCGGCAGAATATTGTATATATAAGTCCACGTTTTTACACAGCGCCCATATATCGTACCTTCCGATGTATTTTGGTCATTTTAGCCACATTTTTTCATGATTTTGGGATCCAGGTTTTCTTACCTCCCGCATATAACGGTACCTGCAGATATTCGGTATATAGGCCATATTGTCTATAGGGTTTCGGTAATTGTAGTTCATAATAGGTCCTAAAGCCAATGTGAAAAAAATCATTCATATTGGTCGAAGATTTTCATGTGATGGTACAACCCGATATTTGGTATTTATGTTAGAATGGTATTTTAAAACTCTAACTGCATTCTTCAACCGATCTCACTGGTATTAGTAGATTAAAGTGAAACACGTTTGAATACATATACTTTAATTTAAAATTGTTTTTATACCTAATGGTGGAGGGTATTGAAAGTTCGGACCGACCGACACTTTGAAATCAATCCGTACTATGGACGCCCCTTTAAAATGGATTTAGGAAATTCTAGTTCGAAACTTGTAAAGAAAATTCTGTAATATAATTAATACTTCAGAGGTTTTTTTCAATTTTTTTTTTTTTTTTTTTGTTCTTCCTCATGACATCATGAACAAAATTGTTCTCCAATACATAATAAATAGATCGAAAGACAATAAAAGCAAACAAAATTTTCCCAAAATCATTTTCGCTAAGTACACACATGGATAGACATGGTCATGGCAGTTAGTATCAAATCAATTAAAACGTTAATAAAATTGAAAAATAACTTCCCATATTTATGTGCGTGAGTAATTCTTAAAAATTCTTGAAGTCGCCCACGTAAGGTAGTTTCTAAAAGACAAACTTAATTGACCGACCAAAAATCAATACTAGACATTAATTATTGTCAGAGATCATCGATAAGTATGAATGATTGTATATTGGGGTGGAGTGTTTTTGAAATATATTTTTATTAAACTACACAGCGTTTGTGTAGGTATAATTGGAAGTATTTGAGTATAAAATTGAGAATGAATGATAGACGAAACAAAAATGTTTCGAAAATACGACTAATATACTTAACTATTAACATGTGAAGAGATTATTTCAAAAATGCATTCATTTGTAAAGATCACTCAAATTTGTATTGAATGAAAAATTATAGACCAAAAACGGGAGGATCTATAGAAATATATATTCCCGATTTATTTTTAATAACAAACATTTTTGAAAAATTATGTTTGGTAATCATATACAGGGTGAGATGAAAAAACTGCAACCAACTTCAAATTGCTGTCACCTCAAAGCCACTCGTCCGACAGCTGTTAAAATTATTGCAGTGACAGCTCATTATATTGTTTACAAGCGTACAAAAGCCTTTTGGTGAGAATTTTCCAGAAAAAAAGTTATTCGTGATGGAATTCAAGCGTGATAATGTGATTTCTTTATATTTTGCTGGAAAACCACAAGTGGCTATCGTTAGAGCACTCCAGCATTTAAATTTGAATAAATCTTTTGTATCTCGTTCCATCGCTCGTTACCGTAATACTGGTAGCGTAGCCCAACGTCAAGGAAGTGGACTGAAGAAAACAGCAACATCAGCAGAAATGGTCCGAAAAGTAAAGAAGCGACTTGATCGATACCCGCGTCGCAGTGGCCGTGAGCTGAACATATCGCAATATTCCATTCAGCAAATATTGAAAAATGAGCTCGGGGTAAGCCATTGAAACTCCAAAAAGTGAAAAAAAGAAAACAGATTCAAAAGAGCTAAAGAGTTGCTTCGCTTGGCCGAAAGTGGTGTACTGCTGAACTTGGTTTTCTCCGATAAGAAAACATTCGTTGTCCAGCATTTTGTAAACAAATAAAATGATCGTTTTTACTTGCCAAATAGGTCAGCTGAAAATGTGCACCTTTGGTTGGCCACCAAAACTCAAGCGCCGGCCATGGCAATGGTGTGGGCCGCCATGACCGTGGCATTAGAATAAATGCCGAATATTGGACACACAAACATTTTGGCCGCAGACCTTGGACATTCCAACAGGACTCAACATCATCGCAATCAGCACACGCCACCCAAGAATGGTTACAAAATGAGATTCCTCGCTTCATTGGCAACGCACAATGGCCACCAAATATCCGGATACCAACCCGTTGGACTATTGTGTCTGGAATATTTTCGAAAGCAAGGTAGGCACTAAAAAATACCAGAGTCGACCACCTCAAGCAAACGCTTCGCTGGGAATGGTCCAAAATACCGCAGAGCATCATTCGGGCAGCGTGTGACGGTTTCATTGGCCGTTTGAAGGCCATAATTCGCGCCAAAGGTGACCAATTCGAACAAATCTAAGCTTCTTCTAAAATTTGATGCTATTTCCGACAGGTTTTGCTTTCATTTTAATTAAATTTAAAAAAAATTATAAAATATATGGCGTTTGACTTTGTTGCAGTTTTTATATGTCACCCTATATATGAATGAGGTTTCCCTCGTTAAGGTATTTTTTAGTGCTTTGCGAAAGAGGCAATTAGGTATTTGTCGTCGTAGGAACATGTGATATTAGACATCGTATGTTTGGGAAAATAGAAGTAATGTCTCATAGTCCTCCAAAAGTTTTATCTTGGCTTTTGGCCGGAACCACGAGGACATGCAAATCTGCGTAGTACTTGCCCTATATTTACGCCCTATGTCATGTTAGTGGGTATTCTAAACGATATTTGAAAATTAAGATTCCTCTATATGATATGCTGTATCTCCGATATTTGGCTATGATCGTCGACAAAATCGCCATTCTGACCTTTACCGAAGTGCGCCTTTATAAATATATATCCTTCACAATGTCCCTGAAATACTTTTTATTCAAATTAAATTCTGTCGCCAGTCGGTTGTCCCACAAATATTTCTAAAATACATGCCTAAAAGATGACCTAATGCCCCTAAATAATTTTAAAAAATCCACCTTTAAGTCTTTCTAATATCCCCCATATTTTAGAAACATGGGTAAAGGTCTGTTCAATGTCCCGGAAAAGTTCTTTGAAAATCCGCGTTTAATAGATACCTCACGTCCCCAAAAAATACTTGGAAATTAATATTTTTATATTCATATACCCACATTTGGAAGCTGTACTATGTCCTTCAAAAATAATTGTAAACATCGGCGGTTGAAGACTCTCCATTTTCACTTAAGAATACTTGTCAAAACCACTTTTAAAGGCAGTCTAATGTCTCCTACATCTCTTTTGGAAATCTACGTCTAAATTTCGACAAAAATGCACATAAAAAGTGTTGCAATGCAAAGAAAAGATAAAATTCTAGTTTTAATCCATCTCAATATATTTCATAATATTTTTTATACCCTACACCACATAGTGGTAAGGGTATTATGTCTTTGTGCATTTGTTTGTAACATGGAGAAGGAAACGAGATAGACCCATAGTTACTTTTGAGAACCTTCATAGAATCACTTTCTGAGTCGATTTATGCATGTCAGTCCGTCTGTCCGTCCGTCCGTCCGTCCGTCTGTCCATGTATTCTTGTGAACAAAATGCAGGTCGCATTTATTATCCGATTGAGATGAAATTTTCCAAACAATATTTTTTTGGCCCAAGGACGAACCCTATTGAAATTGGTGAGAATCGGATCAAATTTAGATATAGCTCCCATATATATCTTCATCCGATTTCGGGTAAAATGTCCACCAAATGTCCACTATCAGTCCGAATTACCTGAATTTTGGCACACCCAACCGAGTTCGGCCTAGAAGAAAGTATAAAAAATTTGGAGAAAATCGGTTCAGATATAGCTATAGCTCCCATATATATCTTTCATCCGATTTGATCTTTAAGTCCCTCACATTCCTACTATGCACTCCACAACCGTGATATTTGGTACCAGGTATTAGATGGAGCACAGAAATAGCTGTTTTAAATTTTATCGAAATCGGTTCAGATTTGGATATAGCTCCCATATATATCTTCATCCGATTTCGGGTTAATTGTGCATCAAATGGCCAATATCAGCCCAAATGGCATGAATTTTGGCAAATTCAACCGAAACCAGCCTATAAGAAAGTACACCAATTTTAGTAAAAATCGGTTCAGATATAGCTATAGCTCCCATATATATGTTTTATCCGATTTGGTGTTTAAGCCTCTCACATTCGTAATATGCACTTCACAAGAATGATATTTGGTACCAGATATAAGATACAGCCCAGAAATAGCTGTTTGTAATTTTATCGAAATCGGTTCAGATTTGAATATAGCTCGCATATATATCTTCATCCGATTTCGGGTTAATTGTGCATCAAATGGCCAATATCAGCCCAAATGGCATGAATTTTGGCAAATTCAACCGAAACCAGCCTATAAGAAAGTACACCAATTTTAGTAAAAATCGGTTCAGATATAGCTATAGCTCCCATATATATCTTTCATCCGATTTGGTCGTTAAGTCCCTCACATTCGTAATATGCACTCCACAGGAATGATATTTGGTACCAGATATCAGATAAAGCCCAAAATTGATTTTGTACCAAATATCTCACAGAGCTCTGAAATGCCCTGTATAAACCTTTTTACGAGAGCTCTACTAAATATGCATAGTGGTGTAGGGTATCATATAGTCGGCCCCGCCCGACTTTTGAGCTTTCCTTACTGGTTTTTTTTTTTGAATATGCGCATTTAAAACCACATTCTGAAAATTTAAGTTTATTCCGTAAAACTTTTTTATCATTACTGAAAAATATAATTTAAAATTTTTGTTACTTTGTAACTTAAGTCATTTCACGTTGGATACGCTCAGTGTGTATGTGGAAGCATTTGCTCCCCGTTATTGATGATCGATGATAAATGTAATAAAAATGTCGTTACATGTTACGCTTGAAAAACATCCTAAGCTATGGCCCAAGAAAACATGAAGTTTTCAAACACCTCTCAAAGTACAAACAACCACAGAAGAGTTAAGATATCCATCCTGAGCGGAAAAATATCTTTAAAGTATAATAAAATATATTTTATATAAAAAACTGCATTGAATTTTCCAAGTTAAAAAGAAAAAACTGTGAAAACTTTTACATCCATCAACTGTTGTTGAAGTAAGATAACAATAACGTTTTGTGTGACAAAGTGAACACATTTGAAACATGTGTTAAACGGTTAAAGTAAACAAATATTTGAAATGATTAAGTATAAATAAATCTAAATATTGTGAAAATATGGTTGAAAATCGAATTGAGCTGGTATAGTCAATTTGCTATAAAGTTGGCAACTGAGTACATCTGTGAACTATATACAATTATATTTATGCTGAAAAAATTATTATGTAAGAATGTTAGGATTCTCATGGAAAGCGAGCTCGTCAACGTTTTGTATATTAAAGTCACTGAAGTATTTTGTGTGTTCGTAAAGATTCGCCTTTTTGGACCATATCGAATTATTTTAGATATTTTTATTTGATTAATAGCAAGCAATATTTATAGAAAACGGATTTTTTAGCAATTAAAAACTTCTCAATTGACCACAATAATTCATATTTAAATTTCAATCCAACCAATTTGTATATACACCGAAATTATATAGCCATAAATTTGCACAATACAAAAATATAACTTACTATGTTTTAGGATTCCACCACTTCAAACAACGGTAAATTATGTTAACAAAAATGTTAAGTATCTAACCTTTTGGTGCTTTTATCGATTCATCAACAAGTATGTTGACCCATTCAGTGCTTTTCGTACCCTTAAGTGTGAGGTTTCGAAAATCAGGCCATATTTCGACTTTATACGTTTTAGATCCCCTCTATCACTCAGTTACAATGTTGAACAATTTCTATAACTTGTAGAACTTTTCATGCTCTTTAAGAGCAAATTTCGCAGAAGTCCGTCCTATCTTAGCATGTATAGAAATTTCAATGCTATTGGTCCAACTGATTGTTATAACCTCCACCTTGGAAAGGAGGGCATATTAAATTTTTCATTCCGTTTGTAACACCTATAATAATATAAAGTCTGTCTGTTTGTTGAAATCACGATACATTCCACATTTTTTACGTAGAGCTTTGGCACAATAGTTTGTATTGTCTCTAGGATGGTTGGTGTTAAAAATGAGATATTTAGGGCCACGTTTTTCAGTAGCGATAATCGGTATTTTGATAATTTTAGACCCAACGGAATTGTTCCAAATTTGATATAAAGAGTTTGTGACGGGTTGTATCTCTGGCGGCTGAACATAGTCTGTATAGGCCCATGTTTTAACATAGTACCCATAAAACACCCTTCGAATATTTCGTATTTTGAGTTTGGGTAATTTAAGACAGATTTTCAAACAAAATTGTTGAAAATTTTGCATTTGTAGGTCGTAATTGGTTCTATCTCCTGATGCCCACATATAGGTTCACGATTTCTTATATCCCCCATGCAACGGGGGTATTCTATATTTTAGTAATTTTTCGCCTTCATATCTCAATTCCAGATACCAACGCATTTCAGGATTCCAGCCTTACCTCATCACCAAATGCCAAATTTTGTACCGTTTAGTACTTTTCGAACAAATATAGGACGCATTTCCACCCCCCAAATCTCAAACCCAGATACCATCAATAATCTAAATATCAAATTTCAGATCTTTTTTACAATTATAGTACATATTTCCGAAACCACCTCCATATGTCCAGGCTACACATGAACATCGACCTCAATAACAAATTGCAGATTTAAAACAATATATGTTCCACCAATACTCTATTGTGCCAAATATAGTACTATTTAGTACTTTTCGTGCACTTATTGTACACATTTCTAAGACCACCTCTTCAGAAACAATTTCAAAATTTCAGTACCAATTAGTACGGTTGGCACACTTGATACACATTTCCAATACCAGCTTTATGTACAAAACTTACTTTCCAACCTTGATTCTCATACCAAATTTCAGTTTTCAAGGATAAAGTTATCTGCTCAGATAATACCAAATGGTACCATTTTAGAACTTTTCGTAAACTTATAGTTTGGATTTTCAAATACCCTATGGTGCATCTATCTCGCGCTTCATCAGTGACTCTCATTCCAGATTTCAGATTTCTAATTCATTTCGTTAGTCCAAAGTATAAAATTTTTAGTACTTTTGTACCCTTTTAGAACGAGTTTCCAAAAATCACGTATTCATTGAAATTTGATTTTAAAAATGGTATATATTTGGTAATACTAAATTCGAAGGACTAGCATGGGGTCACTTCTGGTGTCAAGGGGTGTTTGCAGTTTGTATAACAATCAGCAATACCTAATACTATACATGGCCTGTCAGAAAGTGTGAGGTATATGACATACCTAGGCAAATAATAAGAGTTTTTGAGAGAGCACCGTGATAGATATTTTCCAAGCTTATTACATCAATTATCGGATATATCGGTCCATACATTTCATAAATAGCAACCTTCTGTTTGTGAGCAGCAGGGAGTAAAGCTAGAACGACAAGCAATAAAAAACGTTTTTTATAAAAAGAACAACGGCCTTAAGTCTGGCTATTTTACTACAAGAAAATGCAGGTACACAATTCCTATTCTACGAAAATCTAAACTGAAAACTTAAAAAAATAAAGATATTAAACTAAGTTTTGCCAAGGAATTGAACGATTGACAGGCTTGGATCATATTCTTTAAAGAAAATCCAGTTATTTCACGCATATTTCTCGCTATTTAACTCATTTTAAAAACCAGTAAAGAAAGTGTTAAAATTGGGCGGGCCGAATTTATGATACCCTACACCACTTTGCATATTTAGTAGAGCTTCACATAACAATTAAAAGCTTTTATTGGAGAATTACATCATACAAGCTATGATTATAATTATAATTTAAAGTTCAAAGGACAAAAAATGCCGAGGCATTTGTATCTTTTAAATTCCGGCTTGTTTTGTCCATTTCGTGCAAAATTAACTTGAAATCGGATAAAGATGTATATGGGAGCTATATCCAACCCATCTCGATAAAATTTGAAAAGATATTTCTGAGCTGTATTTGATATATTTCCCTGAATATCGCTGTTACGGAGTGCCTATTACGGCTGTGGGTAACAAATACAGCAAATCGGATGAACAATATATATGGGAGCTAGAGCTATATCTGAACAGATCTACCAAATTTGTCACAATAGCTTCTACACTCAATTCGGTAGTAAGTGCCATATTCCATCACATTTGGGTTAATATTACACGTTTAGAGCAAAATAAAAAGCAAATCGGACGAAGTTATGTATGGGAGCTATATTCAAATCTGACCCGATCCCGATAAAATTTAGCAAAGGTATTTCTGAGCTGTTATTGATATATTTCCCCAAATATTGTTGTTACAGAGTGCATAATATGGCTTCATAGGACATAAGTAACAAATCATATGAACAGTATATATGGGAGCTATAGTTATATCTGAACCGATATCTATCAAATTTCCCATACTTATTTTCAGGCCTACGTGCAAAATAATATTTAGGCTGATATTACACGTTTGGTGTACAATAAAAGGCAAATCGAACGAAAATATGTGTGGGAGCTGTATCTAAATTTTGACCGATTATCTCTAATTTCAATAGGGTTTGTTTTTGGATTTGTGCAAAATTTCATTAGGTTCCGGCAATAAATACGACCTGTACTTTGTTTACAAAAATACATGTACAGACGGACGGACGGACATTCATAAATCGACTCAGAACGTGATTCTATGCAGATCATCAAAATGAACTGTGGGTCTATCTCGTTTCCTTTTGTCTATTACAAACAAATGCACAAAGACATAATATCCTGACCACCTTGTGGTGTAGGGTATATTAAATGATATATCCAGGATCCCATATTACAGATCCATACTCTAAGATGCAGCGCACAAAATAAATGTAATGCTGTTTACAAACTAATGAATCAAAGAATTCTTTACTCCATCTATTTATAAAGCCCAAACTTGTAAATGCTTTATTATTAGTCAGAGAAAAATCCTCTCGGAAGTCAACTTCATGATCCAAAAGGATTCCAAGATCATTCATAGACGTTACAGAGTCGATTGAATAATTATTAAAGTAGTAACTCAATGCAAATTTCTTAACTCTAAACGATGGACATATGTTTGCAATTTTTAATGTTTAATTCCAAAAGGTTATCAATACACCATTGGTTATCAATTTTTGAGATCAGACTGTAATAACTGTTGATTCGATTCAGCATTAAATAGAAGAAATATTTTTACGTCATCCGCATAACGTATAACGTTAGGCAAGTCGTTTATAAATAACTAGCTGAACCCGGTGCGCTTCGCTACCCCTTTTGATTTTATATGCATTCAAAAAATTTTTACGAATATATGTTGGTTAAAAAAAAACAAATTTAAAAATTAAAAAAAAATATTGCACTACTTTAATGCGTAAGTAAACCAAACCATTAGAAAAGCAGTAACATACACGGATTTATTTCATAGCAAATACCAAGCGTGCAGGAAACTGCAATTTTTTAAAGTTGAGTGGCATTTCTATTGCTATTAGTGAATTCGAGATAGCAACATACTTCGCCGTAATAAGCGTTTTTCAAATTAATTGTTGTGTTGTTTTTTAGTGTTAGCCTAAGGCGTTGTGGGTCAATGGTTCTTATTAAAATCACATCCCAATCTGATCCGATTTAAATATAGTTAAAAAAAAATTACTTTTACACCAAATTCCGCCACACCTTTCATATTTCATTGAAATTGGTGCGTCTAATATGTGAAATCGGCCGAGAATATATATATGGGAGCTATATCCCAATTTTAACTAATTTCCAATTAATTTGTCACATTTATTATTGTAACCATATTCCGCCACACATTCTGAATTTCATTGGAATCGGTCATATATATCGTGTTTGGTGCATAACATGTATGAAATCGGCCGAAATATATATGTTAGCTATACCCAAACCTCAACTAATTTCAATATAATTTGGAATTTTTTTCTGGTGCCAGATTTCTCTCGCTTTGGGTGCATTAAAATATGTGAAATCGGCTGAGTATATAAATATGGGAGCTATAATCAAATTTGAATATAATTTGTCAAATTTATTTTTGTACCAAATTTAAGCACTCATGCCGAATTTCATTGGAATCGGAAATACGTATCGTGTTTTGTGCATCAAATATGTGAAATCGACGGAAAATATATATGGGAGCTATATCCAAATCTGAACCGATTTTAATATAATTTGACTAATTTATCTTCAAATCCAAATCCCGTTACATATTCCAAATTCCTTTGGAATTGAACATACATATCGTGTATGGTGCATAAAATACATGAATCGGTCGAAAATATATATGAGAGCTATATCCAAATCTGAACCGATTTTAATATAATTTCACAAATGTATATTTGTTTTAATTTCCGCTACACATTCCAAATTTCATTGAAATTAGAGATACATAGCGTGTTTGGTGCATCAAATACATGAAATCGGTCGAAAATATATATGGGAGCTATATCCAAATCTGAACCGATTTCAATTTAATTTGACAAATTCATTTTGGCTCCCAATTTCGTTACTTATTTTAAATTTCATTAAAATTGGAAATACATATCGTGTTTTGTCCACCAAATAAATGAAATCGGCCGAAAATGTATATGGGAGCTATATCCAAATCTGAACCGATTTCAATATAATTTGGGAAATCAATTTTTTATATAAAATCTATCACACGTTTCCAATTGCATTGAAATTGGGGATACATAGCGTGTTTGGTGCATCAAATGCTTTAATCGGCCGAAAATATATATGGGAGCTATATCCAAATCTGAACCGATTTCAATATAATTTGGGAAATCAATTTTTTAGATAAAATCTATCACACGTTTCAAATTTCATTGAAATTGGGGATACATAGCGTGTTTGGTGCATCAAATGCTTGAAATCGGCCGAAAATATATATGGTAGCTATATCCAAATCTGAACCGATTTCAATATAATTTGGCAAACTTATTTTTGTTCCAAATTCCGTTACGTATTCCAAATTTGGAGACTGTATCTTCAACCAATCAATAGATATGTGCATATAAAATCTAAATTTTTGGGAGGTACCTCCGGTTCTGATGCTATATCTCCAGTTCCAAGTGGAAATTCAAAAATGTATATAGCCTATGTTACTTTCAGGCGATGTTGCAATATATATGGAAATTTTTAGGAAAATCTATTTAGCGGTTTTCGAGTCCATAAATTACAAACAAACAAACAAACAAACAAACAAACATACAAACATTTTCCTCTTTTATAGATATAGAAGATGTAAAGAGATCAGGTCCAAGATGGCTTCATTGAGGTACACCAGAACTTACATGAATTTTGTTTGAAATTATGTTGCCGTATTTCACCTATTGTGAGCTGCCTGTCTTTATCAAATCTAATAATGAAGCACTAAAACCCATGCTATGCAACTTAAATAAAAATAACTTATGGTTTACTTTACTCAAGAGTTATTTTCCACTATTAGTCTAATAGAGTCTTTTTGGTCGTTTAAACCTGATTATACATGATTGTACAGTATTTCTTAACCCACTCAATAAAAGCTAATACCAATAGTAAACAAATCACTACAAATGTATCCTTGTGTCGTCATATCGGAAAGAAGAAATCGTTGATACTACATCCAATTCTTGTTTATTTGAAAGTTTTTTTATGGGTTTCTTCGCGAGTTAGTTTTTTTTCGGTAGATAAAGGTAATTTATCATTTCGAAGTTATTTTGTTGTTACCTCCAAAAAATATAAAAATACATATATTTTGACTATATACATACACAGTAAACACAAACATGTGTACTTTTATGTTTATGTAGATGAATGGATTTTCCAAGCATGTAGAGTGAGGGAGAAAGCTTATCATTGAGCCCGGTTGAACGGCAGACAGTGAATACGAAAATCATGCATGCCATCCGTACCATCGATAAAACAATATGAAAATTACTACAACAACAATAGCACGAATTTAGTGTTTTATTGTAATAACAAAATAACAACAAAAATTAAGAATAATTTTCCTTTGTAAACAATTCATAAACAACGACAACAACAAAAACTTTATCAGGCAATGTAATTCTTTTGGAGTAGAACTTTGCAAAAAAAATAGTGTTGAAGGCGAATGACAGCGAACTTTTTTCGCCTGAAACTCAATTGCAAAGGAAACGACAAACGAAACGCATCGCAGTAATTAAATCCTCCACGTAGTTTTCCGAATTATATTGTTAATTCAGAAAAATTACATAATTAGCGGAAAATAATAAATATTCGGAAAAAAGGAAAATAGCGTGCTACCGGGTCATCATGCAATTAATTATTACGGCTGATACGAATTTACTATTTGTAATACTTATATTTTATTGATTGATTGATTGATTTATGACTGAAATATTTATGACCAATTGATTTTATTTGTTATCACGTGTTTTTTTATTTTCATATAGGAACGCAACGGCCCCGGAACCCCCAGTTCCCCAGCCAAAACTCCAACTTCGGTAACATCCAAACCCGAGAAATCGGCAGCATCACGCCCACCCAGCACTACACCATCCAATAAATCATCCAAATCTCGCAGTACTTCACGAAATCGCATTGCATTGAAGACCCCAGAACCGGAACCAGTTAAAAAAGGTAAGACCTTGTCATAGATTTTAGAGGGTTTTAAGAAAAACAAAGTGGAGTGTGACAAGGATTTTGTTAGAAAACTTTGAAAAGAAAAATCTTATGAGAAATTCTTTAATTCATGGATTGTAGTATATAACACTCCAGCCAAATTTTCCGATCCCATTATATTGGTAGTTTATTTGCATTATATTTTAATGGAATACTTGGTTTATATGGCTCCGTAATTTATGCTGTGTTCTTGGAAATATGTACTAAAAAGTTCGAAAAGTTCTAAGTGGGAAGAGATAGAGCTAGAAATCTGAAATTTGTAATGAGGGTCTTTGATGTTGTGAAACATTGATGAACCAACGTTTTTATGGAAATTCAAAATATACTAAATGTACTAAAATGGACTAAATTTGGATAAAGGCAAGGTAAGAAATTTGTATGAAAGCCAAGTTTAAGAAGTAGGGTTAATATAAAGAGGTGGATTTGGAAATGTGTATTACGTGTTAGTAGAACTCTTAAATGGTACAAACGTTGATAAAATCCAAATTAGTTAATGGAAAAAGAAGAAATGCTAAAATTTTAGTATAGAAAGAGGTGCATCAAGTGTACGAAAAGTACCAAATAGTACTAAATTTAATAAACAGAGCAGGAAAAGAGCTAGAATTGTGCATTTCAGTATTAAGATCACTATGAAATATATTTATTTTTTTCAAAGGGATAAATATTAAAAGCTGCATATACTTATGCCCCTTCTTAAAAATTTATTTGGCAGTAAGATTTTGTTCGCCTATTTGAATTTATCATATGTATGGTAGCTATTTTCTATGTGTATTAAATTTAGTCGTTTAATTTATAACTTAAAACTAAAAATAATGGCCTTTTATAAAATGCAATCTATTTTGAGTAAAAAATCACTGATAAATTAACTTAATATAAATCCCTATTTTCGCATACGAAGTAGCGGACATTTGCTAGTCTTCTTCTAATTCTAGCCTAATTCTAATTTCTCTAAGAACCAAAACATCAAATCTACTCAGTTCCAATTTGGAAAATTCTCTTAAAACGCATGCCATATTTGACAAAAAGAAACATATAATGACGTTGAAATCTGCAATAAAGTCATATTTAAAATAAATTAAAATGTAGATCCAATGTTCCATTAAATTGCAATTATGAACAGAGAATCTAGGTATCCACAAAATCATAAATATCAAAAGACAAATTATTTTGCTCACCACAAACTGGAACAGTTTTGGACTCGATTTTTAACAAAATCGTCTTCCAAAGTCCTTGTTAGGGGATTTTTTTTTTTTAATTTGACAGCAGCAACATCATCCTGGATGTTAAAATTATTCACTAAAAATATTGAAAAACAAGATAGCCTCGATTCAACTTTTGGAAAATATTTAAAGGTTCAACAGTCAAATATAAAGTTAATTTTTTCACAATTTATAAGTCAACTAGCTGAACCCGGTGCGCTTCGCTACCCCTTTTGATTTTATATGCATTCAAAAAATTTTTACGAATATATGTTGGTTAAAAAAAAACAAATTTAAAAATTAAAAAAAAATATTGCACTACTTTAATGCGTAAGTAAACCAAACCATTAGAAAAGCAGTAACATACACGGATTTATTTCATAGCAAATACCAAGCGTGCAGGAAACTGCAATTTTTTAAAGTTGAGTGGCATTTCTATTGCTATTAGTGAATTCGAGATAGCAACATACTTCGCCGTAATAAGCGTTTTTCAAATTAATTGTTGTGTTGTTTTTTAGTGTTAGCCTAAGGCGTTGTGGGTCAATGGTTCTTATTAAAATCACATCCCAATCTGATCCGATTTAAATATAGTTAAAAAAAAATTACTTTTACACCAAATTCCGCCACACCTTTCATATTTCATTGAAATTGGTGCGTCTAATATGTGAAATCGGCCGAGAATATATATGGGAGCTATATCCCAATTTTAACTAATTTCCAATTAATTTGTCACATTTATTATTGTAACCATATTCCGCCACACATTCTGAATTTCATTGGAATCGGTCATATATATCGTGTTTGGTGCATAACATGTATGAAATCGGCCGAAATATATATGTTAGCTATACCCAAACCTCAACTAATTTCAATATAATTTGGAATTTTTTTCTGGTGCCAGATTTCTCTCGCTTTGGGTGCATTAAAATATGTGAAATCGGCTGAGTATATAAATATGGGAGCTATAATCAAATTTGAATATAATTTGTCAAATTTATTTTTGTACCAAATTTAAGCACTCATGCCGAATTTCATTGGAATCGGAAATACGTATCGTGTTTTGTGCATCAAATATGTGAAATCGACGGAAAATATATATGGGAGCTATATCCAAATCTGAACCGATTTTAATATAATTTGACTAATTTATCTTCAAATCCAAATCCCGTTACATATTCCAAATTCCTTTGGAATTGAACATACATATCGTGTATGGTGCATAAAATACATGAATCGGTCGAAAATATATATGAGAGCTATATCCAAATCTGAACCGATTTTAATATAATTTCACAAATGTATATTTGTTTTAATTTCCGCTACACATTCCAAATTTCATTGAAATTAGAGATACATAGCGTGTTTGGTGCATCAAATACATGAAATCGGTCGAAAATATATATGGGAGCTATATCCAAATCTGAACCGATTTCAATTTAATTTGACAAATTCATTTTGGCTCCCAATTTCGTTACTTATTTTAAATTTCATTAAAATTGGAAATACATATCGTGTTTTGTCCACCAAATAAATGAAATCGGCCGAAAATGTATATGGGAGCTATATCCAAATCTGAACCGATTTCAATATAATTTGGGAAATCAATTTTTTATATAAAATCTATCACACGTTTCCAATTGCATTGAAATTGGGGATACATAGCGTGTTTGGTGCATCAAATGCTTTAATCGGCCGAAAATATATATGGGAGCTATATCCAAATCTGAACCGATTTCAATATAATTTGGGAAATCAATTTTTTAGATAAAATCTATCACACGTTTCAAATTTCATTGAAATTGGGGATACATAGCGTGTTTGGTGCATCAAATGCTTGAAATCGGCCGAAAATATATATGGTAGCTATATCCAAATCTGAACCGATTTCAATATAATTTGGCAAACTTATTTTTGTTCCAAATTCCGTTACGTATTCCAAATTTGGAGACTGTATCTTCAACCAATCAATAGATATGTGCATATAAAATCTAAATTTTTGGGAGGTACCTCCGGTTCTGATGCTATATCTCCAGTTCCAAGTGGAAATTCAAAAATGTATATAGCCTATGTTACTTTCAGGCGATGTTGCAATATATATGGAAATTTTTAGGAAAATCTATTTAGCGGTTTTCGAGTCCATAAATTACAAACAAACAAACAAACAAACAAACAAACATACAAACATTTTCCTCTTTTATAGATATAGAGAAGAAGATATTTGTTTTTAAATTTTGACAATGTTTTCTCTATTCTATCAATTCTCTTCAAGGTACATTTATAAGGTACCGATCATGGTAGAAATACCAGGTAGCAACATAGGCGAAAATTACAACAAAGCAACTTTTTTAGAAACTTGATATGTCAAAGTTTTAACCAGGGCGAATTTATTTGAAGTATAAAATTTGGGGCAAATTGTTTTGCACCAATCAGAACTCTTCATTCTGAAACATTGAATAAGTTTGTTTTGGTTTATTCATATGTATATATTAGTTGAGATTAGTATATTTTTAACATATAAACTGAAAATACTACAATAACTGGAAGTGTATACGTATTATACCATCAGTCATATCGCTAGAGAAGGTCTGTATAATTTCATATGACCAAAATGTATCTGATCGAAATAACGCCTCTTTCGACGAAATCCGTTTCAGGACATTTGGAGGCGACCCGTCCGTCTGTCTTGCTGGTGCGTACGATAGCTGTAGAATGGATCATCACCCAAACATAGTGCATCGCAATATTATTAACAAAAATAATGCGGAGATGGGCAATGTCGTCCCACTCCTTCCGGTTCCTCCCTCACGACATCCAGAATCCAGTGCGAAAATACGAAATATATGTAATGTTATCACTTATTTTGTATTCTCTTAATAAAATAAATAATTCTCCTTGTAGCATTAGATATAGGTTTTTAAGAAATGTGTAAAGATTCCAAGTTATCCTTTTGTATTAGAATTAGGGTTGATGCTTTGCCATTAAAAGTGAGTAAATAATAAATGTACATATATGCGTGGAACTTGTGAATTTAAACCTGTGTGTAACTACGGTGGATCTATCGGAATTGTGTACAATATAAAGGTCCCCACTGTATTTTAATGATCTTAGTCACATTTACCCACGGAATTGTTTCAAATTTGGTATTTAAAACTTACAGTAGATAGAAATCCACTTAGTATAAATATGTCTATATAGGTTCATGTTTTGGTATGACTCCAATGTAACGGTTCCACACACTTTATTGGTATTTGAAATCTTTAACTGCATTCTCCTACCGATCTCAGTCGTATTTGTAGTTTAAAGTGGAACATGTTTGAATCCAGATACTTTTGTATAAAAATGTTTTCTTAGGTAATGGTGGAGGGTATTCAAAGCTCGGCCCGGCCGAACTTAATGTTTTTATACCCTCAGCCATATGGCTAAAGAGGGTATATATCATTTGATACGGTCAAAACGTGCCTAGTCGAAATAACGGTTTTAGACCCTAAGTCTCTTTGAACCAAATTCGTTTCAGGACATTTGGAGTCGATCTAGCGATGTCCGTCCGTCCGTCCGTCTGTCTGGCTGGCTGGTGCGCACGATAACTCTCGAAGGGAGTATCCGATTCGGTCCTAACTTGGTACATCTTCTCTTCCTTGGGTACATTGAAAAATGTTGCTTGTCGTTCACTATTCTTTCTTTTGCAAACAGCACAGCACCTCATATTCTGTTTTTTTTTATTTGAATTATATCACAAAATTTGATTTTTATATTTTTGTGTTTATTTTTCCTCTATGATGTTTGAATTTCTGTTATGTATTTCTACGGCGAATTCGAATTACAACAACTTGTTTGACATATCAGGTTGACTACAGCTGGCCTGAAAGGGTTACCTTGTAATTCTACCATGGTACCGATTAATGTATATATTTCAAAATTACAGCAATTCGTTAAAAAATCATTTTTTTTTTTTCATAAAATTGGCTAAGGAAACTGATTCCATGCCATAATTACAGAAAGCTACCCCTAAATACAATTTTTATACCCTCCACCATAGTATGGAGGGTATATTAAGTTTGTCATTTCGTTTGTAACTCCTCGAAATATACATTTTAGACCCCACAAAGTATATAAATTCTTGATCAGCATAAAATTCTATGTTGATTTACCGATGTCCGTCTAGATGAGAGAAAAGTGTCTATGCATGTCCAGGGCCTCAATTCTTGTTCTATGAAAATGTGAAATGAAAACTTTTATAGAGGAAAGAAATGTCAAATGAAAAATATTATCAAGGAAATATATTTTTCATTTCATATATTCATAGAACAAGAATCCAGCCCCAGGTCTTCGTATATTCCCCATATATCAGTACCTCCATATATTCGGTATTTTGATGATTTTAAATACAATATTCACCGAAATTGTTTGGAATTTGATATTTGAAGTTCCTAATAGGTTCAACAGAAAATTGTCTATGTAGGTCCAGGTCTTCGTATAGCCCCGATACAACGGTACCTCTCTATATTCGGCATTTTGATGATTTTAGCTACATAATTCACGGGATTTTTTGTTCATTTTTCGTATTTCAATATTGTAATGGCTTATGACAAAAGTTGCCTATGCAGGTCCACGTATTCGTATAGACCCCAATATAACGGCTATATTCGGTATTTTTCAGATTTTAACATAATTTTTAACGGATTTTATTTTTGTGAAAATTTTAAAATTCGTTCCGACCTTACTGCCTTTTTACTTGTTTTTTTTTTTTTTTTTTTTTTTTTAATTTTCAATACCAAACATCTTTGGAGTATCACAAATATAAATTTATCTTTATTATTGTGACTCCTATCTTCATTTAATTTCATCATAAAATCTACTAAGAATTTTATGCTCTTCATCAAATATTTCGAGCTGGTGAAAACGAAATGGCAAAGTAAAAACTATCCATCATACGTTGCATACGTTCGGGCTCGCCTAATAACATAACCAACCTTTAAGTTCGCCCTTGGCGAACTTTTTATGCCTTCCATCTTGTGAAATCTTATATTAACAATTTAAAACTGTCAATAAGGAAGAGGTGTTCTAATTCGAATTGTATTGAAAGACTATTGAAATTATTTTTTTTAAATACCTAAACCTTAACAAATAGGGAAACTAACATTGTTTTATTTTACTATTTTTTTATTGTTTTATATCGTTCTATTAATTCCCAATATAATTTTCTTACAGTTCCAATGAATAAAATTCAAGTTGGACACGCTCCTTCACCTAATTTGAAGGCCGTACGCTCCAAAATTGGATCTCTTGACAATGCCAGCTACAAGCCAGGTGGCGGCAATGTTAAAATCGAAACGAAGAAAATTGAAATTAAGGCAGCACCCAAAATTGAAGCTAAGAATGATAAATACACACCAAGGGGTGGAGAAAAGAAGGTAATTAATTTTATTTCCATTATAAAATTTATTCTTCATAACATTTTCAAATACGCTTTCAAATGTGGAGAAACGAAATTTGATTTGTTATCTACGAGGTTAGGAAAACCAATGTCATAAATGCCGAAAACCATTCAAGATAACAATCAAAAGTTTGTATTCCCCCAAACCGTAATTGGAAGCCTATAATGATAATGACGATCAAAGAAAATTTATAAAGTATAAAAAAGAGGAAAAACAAAAGGTTTTGTAGCCTCACAACGTGTAGTACATTGTTGCAATATTTGAGCTTTTACTGACCCTGTATTTTGTAATTTGTGTACAGCGCGAAGATAGCACCGCCTTTTTTCTGTTGAAAGTAACTGCAAAGAAATATTGATGTCGAATTTGTGATTTTTTATGATTTTCAATTTCACGGTTGATTAGAATTTGAGACAATAAATTTTGTAGTTTCCCCTACTTTTGTATTATTGGCTATGTCACAAAGTCTTGTTAATGAAAAAAAAAAAAAAAACTATACTCTCTTTTAACAGTATTCTTATTATTAGGGAGTGACTGAT
The DNA here is from genome assembly GCF_030504385.1 of Musca domestica. NCBI lineage: Eukaryota > Metazoa > Arthropoda > Insecta > Diptera > Muscidae > Musca > Musca domestica. The sequence continues at coordinate 4,556,914 of NW_026712329.1, read as the reverse complement.
CATATGGATAGTGACATACAATTAATTGTTTAAAAAAAAATTAAAAATAATTGATTTAAAATTGTATTGTCAAGAAAAGTAAAAGGAGTTATCTAAAAAAAACAGAAATTGAGAATTTATTGAGTATTTATTGAGGCACTGATTGCCACGAATATTTGCAACATTATTTTATTCAGCCTAAACTTCCATAGATTAAAGACATTTGACAGTCTTATATAAAGGATAATAACCAAAGGTCTCTTGGAATACAAAAGGGCTATCTATAGAAAAATCATTCAAAACTTAAACAGAAACTTTTTATTAAATTGCTATATTTAAGACCTACATGTTATCCTTCTCTTCAATTAATTTATCCTTTTACCAGTAAAACATTAATAACATTTGTAAAAAATTATTTTAATAAACTAAGAATTATTATTTCTGTTTAATTTTGTAACTATTTTTATAATATTTTGTATTAATATCGACACATCGACAAATCTACACACCCCTCCGTACATAGATAATTTCGACAAAATTACAATGGAACGCAAAATCGAAAATTGGTTCCCTAGAAAATGCCCACCACAAGCCGGGCGGTGGTGATAAGAAAATCGAAACAATTAAACCTGATTTCAAGGACAAGGCCAAACCCAAAGTTGGTTCCAAGGATAATGTGAAGCATGTTGCCGGTGGTGGTGACATTAAGGTGAGTCCTGGCGTTACAAGCTACATGTTTAGAAATTAAAGCCTCAGAAAACTATAATGAGCATTTAAGTTAAAATTAGTAAATACAATTAAAAATATTAAAATTAATATTTGTTATTAAGCATGTTTTAAAAAAATCATCAGCATCTTAAACAAAATTAAATGAAATGAAAAATAAAAAAAAAATATTTTGAATATTATACACGCATGTGTCATGAGCATGTTGTTAGAAAGAATGCATGTTATTTAAGTTTATGACTTTTAAACAAAATATTTATTATTTTAGATATTATATTTCAAACTAATTATGTGCATCATATCAATCATAAAACAAATCATTAAAATCATATATCCATGCATAAACTAAAAATCTAATAATATAAAAATTATTATTATAAGCCCAATTCAAAATAGGGAGAATATTAAAATGTATAAATTATTCCAATGCCATTTTCTGTAGTAAATTACTGAATTTACTTTTAATTAGATTGTAGTTCGGTGTTTTTCACTTCTTCTGGCACCAAACTATTTTGTGTGAATCGTTTTTCAAATGTTCAAGATTAATATTTACTTAGACCTTAATCTGCTTGATTGATCTCAATGGGACAGGATGATTGGGCCATGAACGACGAGTCAACATTTCTTTACTGTCAAGGTGCGGTAGGCTAAAGATCTAAAAATGTTCGAAAAAAGTGATTCAATAGTTGTCGTTCATGCTGTGAGAGAGCTTAAGTCTATTCACACTAAATTCTCTCAAAACACAAAACATCAAATATTTTACAATTTACATTATCCAAATATGTCATGAAATATAAAAATATACAACTTAAAGAGAAGAAAAATAATAAATATAATAAATTGTTTTCGAAGTCGATTGACTTTACTAGCCCTGAGTGACTTTATTGTCCCAATGATCAACCATGGTGGCCTCTGGCGGGTGTCTATTCTTTTGGTACCTTAGATATAGCTCCCATATATATCTGCGTCCGATTTCAATTTTATTTTGGCCCATATGTTGTCCTAATAGGATGTATTTAGGCACATCTGACCGAATTCAGCATAGCAGCAAGTACTTAAAATTTGGAGAAAATCTAGTCAGATGAAAAAACTGCAACCAAATTCAGACTGCTGTCATTTCTTGTTACTCATCCGACAGCTGTTAAAATTATTCCAGTGACAGCTCATTATATTGTTCACAAGCGTACAAAAGCATTTTGGTGAGAATATTCCAGAAAAAAGTTAATCGTGATGGAATTCAAGCGTGATAGTGTGATTTCTTTATATTGGCTGGAGAACCGCAAGTGGCTATCGTTAGAGCACCCCAGCATTTAAATGGGAATACATCTTTGTGTCTCATACCATCGCTCGTTATCGCGATATTGGTAGCGTACATATCGCAATATTCTATTTGGCAAATATTGAAAAATGAGCCCAGGGTAAAGCTATTGAAATTCGAAAAAGTGCAAAAACTTACACCGCAACAGAAACAAAATAGAGCTAAAGAGTTGCTCTGCTTGGCCGAAAGTGGTGGACTTCCCGAATTTGGTTTTCTCCGATGAGAATACATTCGTTGTACAGCAGTTTGTAAACAAACAAAATTATCGTGTTTATTTGCCAAAGAGGTCAGCTGAAAATGTGCACCTTCGGTTGGCCACCAGAACTCAAGCGCCTGCCATGGTGATGGAGTGGGCCGCCATAACAACCGATGGTCGCTCTCCGCTCGTATTAATTGACCGTGGCATCAGAATAAATGCCGAATATTATCGCAAAAATATTCTAGATGGTGTATTAAAGCCGTAGACATGCAAACATTTTAGCCGCAGACCTTGGACATTCCAGCAGGACTCAGCACTATCGCACTCAGCTCGCCCACCCAAGAATGGTTACAGAATAAGGTTTCTCTCTTCCACCTCTTTCCGCCGCACAATGACCACCAAAATCTCCTGATACCAATTCGTTGGACTATTGTGTCTGGAGTATTTTGGAAAGCAAGGTTGGCACTAAAAAAACCAAAGTGTCGATCACCTCAAGCAAGCGCTTCGCCGGGAATGGGCCAAAATACCGCAGAGCAACATTTGGACAGCGTGTGACGGTTTCATTAACCGTTTGAAGGCCATAATTCGTGCCAAAGGTGACCAATTCGAACAGATCTAAACTTATTCTAAAATTTGATGCTATTTCCGACATATTTTGGTTTCATTCAGTAACATTTGAGAAAAAAAAATGTGAAAAATATGGCGTTTGACTTTGTTGCAGTTTTTTTTTTATTTCACCCTGTATAAGTTGCCTCTTATTATAACTACTCTAAAGCTATAATACTCATTCAAAAGAAGGTTTGTAATTGGTATAGTAGTGGTGTAGGGTATAATAAAGTCGGCCCCGCCCGATTTTCGCCCTTTCTTTCTTGATTTTTTTTATACAAAACAAGTTAATATTGGTCAGCTGATATATTTTACTGGACAAATTTCCCCAATACGAATTTGCAAACTCTCAGTAAAACAGACCCCAAAAATTGCTGGCGCTAGTAACAATTTGTGTAAATTGTATCAACATTTTTGGTAAACGGACGCATCTAATATTAAATGTATTAACTTTTCTCATTGTCTGCAGTGACATGTTAGAAAAAATTGCAACCAAATATTTACAACTGCATTGTATTTTTGAGAACAACTTGGTTCAACGAAAATTGTGTTTTCGGAAAAAGTGGTTATTTTGGCATCATAATTGTCACGTGGTCTCATCGAGATTTTTGGGAAGGTTCCTATTGCTATGATATCTTCCCAACAATCCCTGTACCATACTCTTCATTATCCACAAGGAATCAGAAGAATTCAATATGGGCTACAGACAAGATCTGTTTGATTGATTCCAATCCTAAGGATTAAAATGTATTTTGTGGTTATAATTATGGGTCTATGTGGTTATAAAATGTAGGTCTACTTCTTGGTGTAGTGCTCATATAAATGTTCCTTCTAATTTTAAAGGCTTTTTAATTGTTTCAGTTTATATTTCCTACTAAATGAATTTCTAACCAAATCAAATGCAACTTGACACTTTGTGTTCTTAGTAGCAGAGCCCATATTTGCTAATTCTCACTAGGGAGCGAAACATGCTCGCGAGCTGCATTGCTCGAAAAGTGGGAGTTTTCTACGGTGTCTACTCTTCACTAGTTTGTTTTATGTGGGAGTTACTCCTATTTGAAAAATTAGAGCGTAAGTAGAATAAGATTGAAAATGAGAGGAAAAAATTGTTTTCTGATTTTTGTGTGTGTATGTTTGTAATAGCAAACAGATTTTGATGTTGCAGAATACTGAACAAGAGGGGGAGAGGGGAAGAAAATACACATCCATAGACATACAACAACGGTATAACGAAAACTAAAAGAGTACAAAAACTCAAGAGTAGAATCTGCTCGATTTTGAACGAATTTTGCTGCCACTCAAAAACGAGGAAAATATGCTTGATTTTTTCTGCTTTCAAGAGCGCACTCGCTCGAATTCGAGTGGGTTTCACTTTTATACAAATTCGAGCGAGTTTTTAGGGAGGCCTGGTATTTTAAGCAAGTTATCACGCTCATGATATTATTTTTAGCAATCTAGACAAAGGTTTGCTAATCTTTTGGCCTGGCTAGTTGCAACAGCTTTGTTACGTTATGTTTGTCTTTAGAAATGGCATTCAAATAATGAATTATTATAAAATAAGTTAAACTATTAATCATAAGCCTACATACATACATATGTAATCATTTAATATCATTTATCCATACATTATTCTTCAAAAAAATATTTAAAACAAGTTAAAAAGCAGTAAGTTCGGCCGGGCCGAACTTTTAATACCCTCCACCATTTACAACGAATTTGGAAATTTTCAAAAAATAAAATCCTTAAAAATTCTGTTAAAATTTTGAAAATACCGAATATAGCCGTTATGTTGGGGTCTATACGACGTGGACATACATATGCATTGTTTGTCATAAGCCATTACCATATTCAAATTCGAAACTGGACCCGCACCGACAATTTTCTGTCACAGACTGTAGTTCCCACAACGAACTTCAAATATCAAATTTTAAACAATTCCGGTTAATAATGTCGCTAAAATCATCAAAATACCGAACATAGCGAGGTGCCGTTATATGGGGGCTATACGAAGACGTGGACCTGCACAGACAATTTTCAGTCTTAGGGTGTAGAATCCATTTGGAACTTAAAATACCAAATTTGAAACAATTCCAGTGAATAATGTCGCTAAAATCATCAAAATACCGAATATAGGGAGGTACTGTTATATTGGGGCTATACGAGGACGTGGACCTGCAAAGACAATTTTCTGTCTTAGGGTTTAGTATCCATTTGGAACTTCAAATACCAGATTTGAAACAATTCCCGTGAATAATGTCGCTAAAATCATCGAAATACCGAATATCGGGAGGTACCGTTATATGGGGGCTATACGAAGACATAGACTTGCACAGACAATTTTCTATCTTAGGGTGTAGTATCCATTTGGAACTTCAAATACCAAATTTGAAACAATTCCGGTGAATAACGTCGCTAAAATCATCAAAATACCGAATATAGGGAGGTACCGTTATATTGGGGCTATACGAAGACGTGGACCTACAAAGACAATTTTCTGTCTTAGGGTGTAGTATCCATTTGGAACTTTAAATACCAAATTTGAATCAATTCCGGTGAATAACGTCGCTAAAATCAACAAAATACCGAAAATCCGGAGGTACCGTTATATGGGAGCTATATGAAAACGTGAACCTACATGGCCCATTTACGAACTTAACCTGCCTACTGGAAAAATAAACATGTGTGCAAAATTTTAGCCATCTATCTCAATTTATTCGAAAGATAGCGTGATTACAACAGACAGACGGACAGACAGACAGACAGACAGACAGACAGACAGACAGACGGACAGACAGACAGACAGACGGACATCGCTAAATCGACTTAGAATTTTACGCTGATCAAGAATATATATACTTTGTTGGGTCTGACATGAGTATTTCGAGGAGTTACAAACGGAATGACAAAGTTAATATACCCTCCATAATATGGTGGAGGGTATAAAAATATATAAAATTATATCGATGTACTTTATAAACTGTGTATTTTAGTTGAAACTTTTCTTTGCCTCTGAATGATTTTTATGTTTAATTTACTCTTCTCGTTTCTTTCTAACCTAACCAAAACAAAAACCAACAACAACCACAATAAATGTTAAACAATTACTATTTTGATGATTGTTTTTAACAAATAAAAACATTACTCACACTACCATTAAAAATAAAAAACAAAATAACAAATTCAGGAATCCAATGATCAACCTAAGGATGTAAGTAGTTTAGTAAACACTCACACATTAACACATTTTTTTGGAACTCAAAATTGCGAAATATTTTGATTTTTTATTAGAGAATTTTTTAGAAGTCATTATTTTTATTATTTTTCTAAAAAAAAAAACAAATTGCAACTTTTGTACTTGAATCAAGTCCACATAAACATCAAAAAACCCTGAGTTGCTTCCCCCCCCGAATAAATTTCAGAAAAAATACTCATTTAACACCTAAGGCACAAAAGCTGTAAATCTTGTTGAAAAGCGTTTTTTATAGATTTTTTTATATTTAACACTAAATTTCAAATTAAGTTTTTATTTAATATCGTTTTTTATCTTTCTTACTTGTATATATTTAGTCAACTATACAAAAAGCAAAATTGGTTTCATAAAATAAAAACTCTTAATGACTTTTTGATTTGAACAAAAAATATGAAAAAATTAATTGCCACCTAAAAAATAATTTGTAATATTTTCTCTAAATATTTTCTTCTTCCTCCCCGTCGCCCCCATTCTCTGCCATGGAAATACTTTCAAACCCTATTGTCCCGTTTAGATACAAACACAAAAAATCGAAATAAAGGCACAAAGCAAAATCGGTTCTTTGGACAATGTCAAGCACAAGCCAGGTGGTGGCGATAAGAAAATTTTCGATGACAAGGATTATTTGAAAAATATTGAACACGGCGTACCCTTGACCACACCACCGTCTCAGGTAACATAAATGTTGAAATGCTTAAAGCTTCTGTGACCATTTCGCCCTTGTCCATACTGTAATTTCAAGCTTTTTTTGGTTTGTTTTCACCCCCTAATGCATTTTTCAAACGCCGCCGTAATTTATTTTCTTGGTTTCGTTTTTGTTTCCATCAATCCAATCCCATTTTGGAGTTTCGTTTTTTATTTCAATTTATTTTGTTGAATTTTTCTCAGTTTGTTTCAGTTTTTCATGTATGAACTTGTTTTTAATTTTTTCCGCAGTTTTGATTTGTTTACATTTTCCTCCTTCTCCTCCTGTATTGCCATTGTTATCCTTTCCTAAAATAAATTAAGTTAGAAATTCATTTCAATAAGAAATATTTAATATTGTAACTCAGCAAATTTATATTCAAATATTCTGAATTTTTACTAGCGTCGGACGATTGTTTCTGCTTAAATCAGGTTAACAAAATGATCACAATATTTGTTTTTTATTGTGTAACCCCATAAAATAGGCGTGTACCATAGTTTTCCCGATAGAAAATACTCAGTAATTGTGTCGAGAAAAATGTCTCTCTCACGTACAAATGATAGAATCTGAAAGTTAATCTAGTTCGAATATTTAATTATGTTATTTTTATTTGTTAAGGATTTATCTACCTGATGGTAGAGGGTACATAAGGTACAGCCAGGTCGAACCTTTACTTTTTTATTTCAAACCTATGGCTACATCGTTTATTGATACAGCCAAAAGGTGCATCTTCGAAATAGAAACTAGGTCTCTTTGGACCAAATCCGTTTAAGGACATTTGGAGTCGATCTAAGTTGTCCTTATTGAAGGCAATACCCAATTTGGTCCAAACTTAGTACATCGTAATATTATTGTCAAACTTAGATCGAGTTCGGAGATGGGCAACATCGATCCACTTTTTCTGGGACCGCCACAAAAGAAGCTCGTAATGTTCAAAGAAAATAATTTAACTTTTAGAAAGGATCATTCGGTTTTGTGCAAACTTTGGAAATCCTAGAGCAAGGACAGGTGTAAAAATGGACAATATCGACCGACTCCATCAAGTATATTAAATCGTATAAAGTTTGTTAAGATCGGCCCACTACTTCTCGTGCTACTCTCACAACGGGTCAAAGTTTTGAATAGCTACGAAGCTCGTAAAACGCGAAACCGATTTCATTCAAACTATGCGCATCTCAAAATATATAGCAACTCAAGATCTGTTGCGAAGAGGGTAGATGTCGGTCTCCTCCTTCTGGTACCTTCTTTACAAAGGGTCACATTTTTGGATAATCAAAGTGATCATAAAAAGTGAATTGAGAATCCTATTCTCTTAAAATTGCATGCATCCCTATATTTTATTAACACAAGATCTGGAGTGGGGATGGGATATATCGCTCCACTCCTTCTGGTACCTCCAACACGACTGGATAACATTTTGAATAGCCTTGAAGCTCATAAAACGCAAAATGAGCATCCAATTCTTTTCGAACTCCTCTCACTTCAATTTCTCTATCAACACAAGATCTGTTGTGAAAATCGTAGATATCGGCCCATTCCTTCTGGGTCAAAATTTTAAAAACCAAAACGATCATAAAATGTGAATTGAGCATCCAATTCTCTTCGAATTTCACACATTTCAATATTTCTATTAAAACAATATCTGGTGTGGAGATGGAAATTTAGTACCTTTTAGTACTTTTCGCACAACTATAGGACGCATTTCCAAACCAATACTGAATCGCAAACACAGATACCATCACTAATCTAAATATCAGGAATTCAGAATGTTATCTCTGTCCCTTCACCCAATACAAAATGTAGTGGCATTTAGCACTTTTCGTCCAAATATGGGACGCATTTCCAAGCCACCACCAAGTCTCAAACACAGATACCATCAGTAATCTTTATATAAAAAATTCAGAATTTGACCTCTGTCCCTTCGCCCAATACCAAATAAAGTACCATTCAGTATTATTCGTACAATTATAGTACACAATTCCGAAATAACCTCCATATGACCAGGCTACACATGAAGGGTGATCCTAAAAACAAATTTCAGATTTTTAACACTATCTGTTCACCGAATACCAAATTGTACGAAATATAGTATTATTTAGTACTTTTCGTTCACTTGTAGTACACATTTCCAAAAACACCTCCATATAAAAACCTTGATTCCAAATTTCAAGTTTATTGCTTTATCCGCTGGCTTAATACCAAATGGTACCACTTTAAAAGTTTAGTACTATTTTAGGAATTTTCGTAACCTTAAAGTTCGAGTTTGATATATCTATCATGCAGAAAAATGTTCCATAATGATTTGCATCATGTAACGTTGTCGTATTTGTTGGACCAATATTGCCGATTTTGAAGCCTAAACTTATTGAATAGTTCCTACAAATTGAAAGAAATTTTTATATTTTTTATTTGGCCTTTTTATACCTTCAGCCATATGGTTAGAGAGGGTATATATCATCTGATACGGTCAAAATGTGCCTAGTCGAAATAACGGTTTTAGACCCTAGGTATCTTTGGACCAAATCCGTTTTAGGACATTTGGAGTCGATTTAGCGATGTCCGATTTGGCCCAACCTTCGTACATCATAATATTTTTGTCAAACTTAGATCGAGTTAGGAGATGGGCAATGTCGGTCTACATCTTCTGGTACCTCCCCCACAAAAAGTCGAAATTTTCAAAAAATATTTTTGCACAGAAAGAGAAACGATAATCCGATTTTGCTCCAACTTTGCAAATCCTAATACTTGCGCCAGTGCTAGGTCACGTAAGAAAATGGACAATATCGGTCCCCTCCATCAAGTACGTCCCCCACAAAATGTCAAAATTTTGAATAATTACAACTCACATAAAATGTGATTTAAGAGTCCTATTGTCTTAAAATTTCACACATCCCTATTATTTTATTAATCCAAGGTTTGGTGTTAAGATGGAATATATCGGTCAACTCCTTCTGGTTTCTCCCCCACAAAAGGTCGAAATTTTGAATATCCATTAAGCTCATAAAACGCGAAATTATCATCCGATTCCCTCTAGACTTTGCGCATCTGAATATTTCTATCATCACAGGGTCTCTTATAAAAACGGTAGAGATCGGACCATTCCTTCTGGTACCTTCCAAATAAGCATCAGGTTCTCTTTATATTTCACACATCTCATTATTTCCACTAACAAAAGATCTGTTGTGAAGATGGGATATATCGGTCCACTCCTTCTGGTCCTCCACCACAAAGGCTCAACAATTTTGAATATTCGATTCCATTCAAGACTTGGTTCATCTCAATATTTCCATCAACACAAGATCTGTTATACAGATGGTAGTATCGGACCATTTCTTTGGTTAGCTGCCCACATAGGGTTCAAGATTTTGAAAAGCAAAACGCTCAAAGAAAGCGAAATAAGCATTCAAATTTCAAATATACAAACATATTTTGCTAATACAAGATCTGTTGTGAAGATGGTAGCACTACCACAAAGGGTCACAATTTTCAATACTTTTATCTGTCATAACTTGCGAAACAAGTCAGCGAATCTTAACAACTTGCTATATCCAAATATATCTCTCTTTACCAGAAACTTGAGATGAATATGGAATTATGATTTTCCATAAATTTGATATAAATGTTCGATTTTCTTGTAGTATTGCCCATATTATTTATATGTATTAGATGAAGCATGAAAATGGAATACCGATTATATCTTGTACGTCACGCACATGTTAACATTTTCTAACAATTATCATATATGTCAAGGAAGGAAGTTACCAATATAGTCCAAACCTGACACGTTGCAATATTAATATATTTATTCAGGTCCGATACGAAATGGCCAACATTAGCCCTTCTCCATAAGGGTTTAAACATTTGAATAATCATAACAGAAGTCACAATATTTTTAAATAATCGTACATTGGCTGAGTACGGCAAAACCAACCGATACTTTTTAACTTGTTTCATGGTAAATTAGCAAAGTTGATCTGAGTTTAATAATAAACTAATAATAAACCTAATTGAATCGATTAATGATTTACCAGAATTCGTGGTTTAGGCTTTTCCTCCTAAGCAGAAACAAGAAAATCGAATGGCTCCTCACTTAAAAGCAACGCATGAAAATAATATTCAAATTAAAATTCAAAGTAAAAATGTTTCTAATTTTTTATATTAAACCTCATATACAATATTAAATATTTCTTATGTATTCGCATTTACCTTTGTGTTTGTCTATTTTATTTGATTTATTTTTATTGTAATTAAATTTTATTAATTCAAAATCAAAATTGTAATTGTGAAAAGCACTGCACTTAGAACATAAATGATATTAAATGTTCTGTGGCACCACAACCATTTAAATGTAAAACCTCAACCAAACAAAAAATAAAAACAAAAATCAACAACAACAAACAAACCAATAACAACAGTAAAATGCTTTGGTAGTCGTTGAAATTCAAACAAAAATTAAAATGTACAAATCACAAGCAAATAAATTGAATTGAACTCTATTTCATAGTTTTTGCATTTAATTTTAACCAATTTGGTTTAGATACTAACATTTTTTTAAATTTTTTTCATTTGAATAAATAAAATCACAAAAAAATCAATCATCTTCAAACACATTTTACACATGACACACATTCAACACCTTACTCATAAAACAAACAAAAATATGTGTTACTTAATTTTTTAGGAGATATATAATAAGATGATTTCGATATTGTTAACATAACAATTGTTATATTGGACTAGGCATAGATTAAAATTTTCAAACAAACAGCAGTTTAAACTAACATTAAAAAGAAACACTTGTTAAAAATAGAAAAGAAAGACAAATTTTGTTGTAAATCATATAACTAAATATATTATTGAGTTGGTAAAGTCCTAGCAGTCATGCATCGCAACAAACAAATAAATTAGCAAGTAACGGATCCAGTAAGTAATTTTTATTATAAGCAACTACTTAGGAACCTTTTTATACATTCCACCAAAATTGAAAAAAAATGCATTCCATCTGCCCGTCCTACTTTTTATACCCTCCACTATAGTATGGAGGGTATATTATTGTCATTCCGTTTTTAATACATCGAAATATACATTTTAGACCCCACACGGTATATATATATATATATATATATATATATATTCTTGATCATTAAAAAATTCTATATCGATTTAACGATGTCGGTCCGTCTGTCCATCCGTGGAAATCACTCTAGCTTGGTATTTGAAGTTCGAAAGGGATATAGCAGCCCAAGACAGAAAATTGTCTGTGCAGGTCCACGTCTTCGTATAGCCCCGATATTACGGTACCTCCCGATATTCGGCATTTTGATGATTTTAGCGACATTATTCACCGGAATTATTTCAAATTTATATCAAATTATATAATTCCGGTGAATAATGTCGCTAATGGTTCGTAATGGATACTGCAGCCTATGACAGGAGATTGTTTGTACTGGTCCACGTCTTCGTATAGCCCCACAAAATAGTACCTACCTATATTGATGATATTATATTGATGATATTATACATTATTCACCGATTTTTTCAAGTTTCGCATTTGAATATTGTAATTGCTTATGGCAAAAGTTGCCTATGCAGGTTCTCGAAGTCGTTTAGACCCTAATATGATGGATACATTTGATATTTTTAAGATTTTTTTTTTTGAAAATTTCTAAATTCGTTCCAAATGGTGGAGGGTATTCAAAATTCGTCCCGGTCTAACTTACAGCTTTTATACTTATTTGATATTGAAATGGAATACACCGGTTCACATCTAAGTATAGCCTCAAGCCTCCATGAGGATACCTCCGGACCCTTCTCCCTCTGACCCAATGGCATTTCGGAAACTCACTGGTAAAATTATTCAATGTAGTGAAGTTACCTCCTGTCTGAACTTGTATTGTGATAAGAATATTTGTATCTACTGGTTTGATATTATAAACTATATATGTTAATGCTTAAAAGGGTAAATGCTTAAAAGGTGAAACATTCACATATATCCACCGACGCCAGGTATATGTTTCGATTTCTTTGACTGGCGCCCAACGTTTGTTATCACCGTTCTATTTTGACCATTTTCACTTCCTCTCTTTTCAATTTCACTCTTTTTTTAACGGGAGTGGATAGTTAATCTCTTGTAAAACTAGTACGAGCACTCTCAATTGCATGTAAAATCAAGCAAATCGGAGCTCAATAATCCGATATGGGTTCAATGAACATGCAGTTGAAAATATCTCTAAGAAACAAAAAATATTCTAAATCGAGAGTACTCCTTTTATAAAGGATGTTCTGAAGAGTGAATTTATATTGACAACGTTCGACGATGATGAAGTTAATCGGACTCCAACCCGTGTATACAAATTACCCAATTGCTATTCGAAATACTAACAAAAATTATTTACTACTAACTAAAGTATATATTATATGATTTACAGCAAGATATATATTGAAATAATCTGAAATTGGCATATACTTACTTACCATTGTAAACAATTTATTTTGTCTGCGTTTTATGACTTTTATTTGTTTTTTTTTTATATTCTATTTTATTTTTTACTCCATATATTGTTTTAATTATGTTTCCTTTAGTTTTTCAAATCCCTTTTAAAAGAAAATCCAAAAAAAATGAATTTCTACTCCCACAATTCGAAGTAAATCAAAATTTCTCAAAATAATTCCAAATGGATTCTAATTCTAATATTATTGTCTCCTCTTTCTCTCTATCTCTATCTAAGAATAAATAATTAGATGTGAAAAAAAAAATAATCTAACTTTTACTGTGAAAACATACCAATGTTATTCTTAATTTTCTTTCTTTTTTCTTCCCATTCTTTTTTTTTCCAAAAAAACACACAAAAATGAACAAACAAAAACACATAACAATGAAATAGAGCTCACAAGGGCGCTTAATAGCGACAATACATCTTGAATTCGGTCTATGTACCAAAGATTGTGTGTGTACCGAAGTATTTCGTTCGCTTTTTAAATAGATGCCGTAGCAACTCCAAAAGAAATGAAATTCTAAAAATTCAAAACCAAAAAATATAAAGCTCAAAGCCACACCCACCCAATTAAACCTACTACTACACACAATACAAAGACACTTTTTTTTATAATTTTTATGTTATCAAATTAAAAAAAAACAAATACAACAAAATCCTGCTAGAACAAAGTGGCCAAATTTAAACCCCAATAAAATGAAGCCTAACACACTTTACAAAGCGTAACACCCCCCCTTAAACATTTCGAAAAGTACCTAGTTTTAAACTAAACGGATAATAACAAAATAACATTTACTTAATTAAAAACGAAACTAAATTATTATATTTATTATATCTAAATATCCTATTTACTGAAAAAAATATAAAAGCAAACCTCATAAATCGTATTCTTGTTTTAACAACAAAATAATTGTTATTCAATTTGTTGTACTATAAAACAAATGTCACAAGAAAGTATATATGAAAATAAAAAAAGGTTTTTATTATATAAATGCTAAAGCCAAATTTTAAAATCGAATTTTTATCTCTTATCTTATTTTATTTTATAATTAACACAAAAAGCTTTAATATTTGCTCAACTTGAATAGTTTTAACCTAATTTTCCTTTGTCTATCGTTTACTTTTTACCTTCTCAATGTTTTGTTTTTTGTTGTAAATACACTTCATTATAATTTTAGTAAAAAGAAATAGTAAATGAAAGATTTTGATGGAAAGTAACTAAAAAAGAAAAAAAATGGATTTTTTTTTAGAATATTTAAATGTTAAATTAAAGGAAACATTACCACAACATTAGAAATATTGAAATTCAAATCCAAATATCACTACATTTAGGCAGATTTTTTTAGAAAAGTTTTATATGTATAATAGACAAAAAGTATGCAACCATTACTGTCTTGAAGTTTTTACCTTCTACTATTTTAAAAATATATAAAAAATTTCGAAAAATGTATTCCATTATTTGTTTTTTTTTTTTTTTTAAAGAATGTTAAGAAGTATAATGCAACAAAAAAATGCAACAAAATGCTTGCTTGAGCTGATTGTAACTTTGGTATTTTTTAGTACCAACCTTGCTTTCCAAAATACTCCAGACACAATAGTCCAACGGATTGGTATTCGGAGATTTTGGTGGCCATTGTGCGCTGGAAATGAAGCGAGGAACCTGATTTTGTAACCATTCTAGATGCCACGGTCCATTATAACGGCTGTTATGGCGGCTCAGCTCACGAGCCATATTTCGGCCACTGCGACGCGGGTTTCGATCAAGTCGCTTCTTTACTTTACCGCCCACTTCCTTGACGTCGGGCACGCTTCCAGTATCACGGTAACGAGCGATGGTACGAGACACAAAAGATTTATTCACATTTGTGCTCTAACGATAGCCACTTGTGGTTTCCAGCCAAATATAAAGAAATCACACTATCACGCTTGAATTTCATCACGAATAACTTTATTTCTAGAAAATTCTCACCAAAATGTTTTTGCACGCTTGTAAACAATACTGGAATAATTTTAACAGAAATGACAGCAGTCTGAAGTTGGTTGCATTTTTTTTTTCATCTCTACTATATGTCGCCAAAGAAAAGAAATCTCCATTTTCATTAAGAGCCCTATACTAAATCTTTTGAAATTTATTTCGGATGCCTTTGTGAGCTTTTATTGTACAGGTACATAGAAGGCTTTTTCTTTTGGCTTAAGTCATAGATGGGCCTCTTCGTAAAAAAAGAATCAATTTAGAATCAATTTCGACTCATAATTTATACTTGTTCACCCGACGCTTCATTGTTCTTTTACGAAGAACCCAACGATGACTTAAGCCATTCAAAACATGTTCTTATGTCCTCTAAGACTATGAAAAAGGCGCTATTTTTGGCAGCGGTATTTTGATGACTTTAGCGACATTATTCACCGGAATTGTTTCAAATTTTGCATTGAAGTCCATAATAGGGTACTACAGTATATGATAATGGTCCCCATATAACGAAACTTCCCGATATTCGGTATTTTGATGATTTTAGCGACATTATTCACCGGAATTGTTCGTTCACATTCGTGTTTGAAGTTCGGAATCCTTACTACAACGTCTTGTGTAGCTCCCGCATAAGGATTTTCATATAAGACGAATTTTTCGTCATTTCTTTTTACATTTTTCAAGTTATTTCCAAATAGTGGAAGATGTTAAAAGTTCGGCGCGGTCAAATTTTGCTGATTTTTTTACTTGTTTATAACTTCAGCCATATGGTTATATATCATTTGATACTACCAAAACGTGCCTCATCCAAAAAACCGTTCTCTTTGGACCAAATACGCTTCAGGCCTTTTGGTTCGGCCTAGGGTGTCCGTCCATCTGTCTGTCCGACGCACTCTCAAATGGAGTATTCGATTTGGACCAAACTTGGTACATCGTAATATTATTATCAAACTATGGTCGAGTTCGGAGTTGGGCAGTAACGTTCTACTCCTTCTGCTACCTCCCCCATATCATTTATTCGCATAAAATAGGTTTCATATTTCAAGAGTTTACAAAAATTACTACATATCTCGTAAAATGCTCGCACTTAAACTATTTATATCAGACCTAATGTATAATATTGGCCACTCCTTCGGAGCATCCCCCATTTGAGCATCACGGCTTGAATAATCATAACGCAAAACTTAGGGTGTACATATGTCAGAAAACCGACTGATGATGGTACAAATTAAGTAAAAGGCTTCTTTGGTGACTCGATTGAGGTTAAATTTTTCTTCAAAAATAATACTTGTACTGTTATTGACAGTATTGCCGAAGTCACTATGTACCTAAAATATTAGGATTGCATAAAAACTTTAATCGAACATTTCCATAAGTGTTGAACATTGAATAACTTGTCCCCTTTATTTCGGTAACTTTGCAAAGCAAAATTTAACTTTTAACTTTTATAATCTATTGGGAAAAAATTATTTTGACGTTCAGTGTTATATAAGCGGAACATATTTCATATGTCGTACTTATTTTTATTTATTTTATATTTTTTTTCTACTTTTTTTAATTCAAGCAAATCAAATATGAAAAATCGTAGATATTCATCAAAATCTTTCCACTAGAAGCACAAATGTTTTTGTCCCCAGCCTCCCAACTTGTTTTCTATGCATTTCTTTATATATTTATTTATATTTTTTTTTCGTTTTCCTTATAATACTTTTTATATGCATTTCTTTTTCTAGGAATATTTATATAAATTTTATTAGGATTTAAGAAAAAAAAAGAGAAAACTTTTAAGTGCATTATATGAACAAAAAAAAACTATTTATTGAAATATACGTCCTTAAGAGAGAAAACTATTTTCTTTTCTTGTAAAACAAAACCAAATTAAGAGAAACATACATAAAACGTTGTTAAATGTAAGTTATTGCTGCAAAGAGAAGAAAAAAACGTACTCGTACTCAGCTCATTTTATTTTCGTTTCTTTTTAATTTCAAGGCCAATTTCAAAAGGTCGAACGAGTAGAGTACCTTTGTTGCGTTCGACTTTTTGGTTTGGCCTAAGTTTAATTTATTTTTAAGACATTTCATTTCATTCTAACTTCATTCAACTAAATGTGCTGTGAAAATCAATTTTTACTAAAACCAACAACAACAAAATGATAACATCCTACGTTACGGATAATAATCATTATTATATGTTATTGCTAAAAATATATATCTATATATGTATATATGTGGAGAAAAACTTGTTAATTGTTGCTGCATTTTTTCTAACATGTGTCTGTGTGCTGTGCTAAAAAAAACTAAAAAAATAAAACGTCATTCATTCTCTTGTCCAAAGCTTGATTATGCCAGTGGTATTGTAAAAGACCCTGTTACCCCTCTCATTTTGGATCCCATATATTTTTCATTTCATATTATTATAATTTTGTATTAAATCAATTTTTTATTTATTTTATAAGTTGTGTATATATTTAATTTTTTTTTGTTGATTTTTAATTTATTCTAATTTTTATTTGTCCATTATTATTTTTTTGTAATAGAAAATGTTTCCTTTAATAGTCCTTGGTTTTAATAAAACAAAAAATATATTTTATTTTTTTTCAACACACAGAGTCCACTACCAGCATCCATGACGACCTCAACATCTGGTGCCGATGAAAATCTAAATCAGCAAAGTTAAATTATTTTACAGAAAATACAAAAGAATATAAAAATCGGAGCTAATGCATAACAAAACAATACATATTGATTAATTCAAAATACAAAATTTATTAACTATACAAAAAAAGAAAAAAAAAACAAAGATTTAAGAAATGAAAAAAGACCAAAAATCTAAATTTGAAACAAAAAACATAACATATTTCTAAAGCAAAAACAAGATAACAAAAACACAACTAAGCATATTTATCATCTTCATATTATATTACACCTCCCCACGAAAAAAAAAGGAAAATGTATGAGAGAAGACAAAACTAAATGTATTTATTCGACAGTTAAACCACAAAAAATAAAATAAATTAACAAAAATACAATACCAACAATCCTCCCACAAAGAAACAAAAAAAACAAGATTACATATATCTCATATAACAAAATCCATTACAACAATAAACAATTTATACACCACAATAAACACTTTTAAACATTTATTTTTTAAAAAATAAAAATAATTTTTATTGAAATTAGAAACAAGACATATTTTGCAAAATTTAATAGTGTTGGCTCAAAGGCTCAGTAAAGAATTTATAATTGACTAGCTGAACCCGGTGCGCTTCGCTACCCCTTTTGATTTTATATGCATTCAAAATTTTATTTACCAATATATGTTGGATAAAGAAAAAACAAATTTAAAAATTAAAAAAAAATATTGCACTAATTTAATGCGTTAATAAACAAAATCATTACAAAAGCAGTAACATGACATGCATACACGAAGGGTTTGTCCTTTGGATTTATTTATTTCATAGCAAATACCAAGCCTGCAGGAAACTGCAATTTTTTTTAAGTAGAGTGGCATTTCTATTGCAATTAGTGAATTCGAGATAGCAACATACTTCGCCGTAATAAGCGTATTTCAAATAAATTGTTGTGTTCTTTTTTAGTGTTAGCCTAAGGCGTTGTGGGTCAATGGTTCTTATTAAAATCATATCCCAATCTGATCCGATTTAAATATAATTTTAAAAAAATTACTTTTACACCAAACTCCGCCACACCTTTCATATTTCATTGAAATTGGTGCGTCAAATATGTGAAATCGGCCGAGAATATATATATATGGGAGCTATATCCAAATCTTAACTAATTTCGACATCATCACATTTATTATTATAACCAAATTCCGCCACACATTCTGAATTTCATTGGAATCGGTCATATATATCGTGTTTGGTGCATAATATGTATGAAATCTGCCGAAATATATATGTTAGCTATATCCAAACCTCAACTGATTTCAATATAATTTGGCAATTTTTGCTGGTGCCAGATTTTGTCTTTCTCGCTTTGGGTGCATCAAATGTGTGAAATCGGCTGAGTATATATATATATGGGAGCTATAATCACATCTGAGCGTATTTGAATATAATTTTCAAATTTATTTTTGTACCAAATTTAGCCACTCATGCCGAATTTCGTTGTAATCGGAAATACGTATCGTGTTTTGTGCATCAAATATGTGAAATCGGCGGAGAATATATATTTTGGAGCTATATCCAAATCTGAACCGATTTTAATATAATTTGACTAATTTATTTTCTAATCAAAATCCCGTTACATATTCCAAATTTCTTTGGAATCGAACATACATATCGTGTATGGTGCATAAAATACATGAAATCGGTCGAAAATATATATGAGAGCTTTATCCAAATCTGAACCGATTTTAATATAATTTGACAAATGTATATTTGTTTTAATTTCCGCTACACGTTTCAAATTTCATTGAAATTGGTTATACATAGCGTGTTTGGTGCATCAAATGCTTGAAATCGGCCGAAAATATATATGGGAGCTATATCCAAATCTGAACCGATTTCAATATAATTTGACAAATTTATTTTCGGATTAAATCCCGTCACACATTCCAAATTTCATTGGAATCGAACATTCATATTGTGTTTGAGGCATCAAATGAACGAAATCGGTCGAAAATATATATGGGAGCTATATCCAAATCTGAACCGATTACAATATAATTTGACAAACTTATTTTTGTTCCTAATTCCGTTACGTATTCCAAATTTGGAGACTGTATCTTCAACCAATCAATAGATATGTGCATATAAAATCTAAATTTTTGGGAGGTACCTCCGATTCTGATGCTATATCTCCAGTTCCAAGTGGAAATTCAAAAATGTATATAGCCTATGTTACTTTCAGGCGATGTTGCAGTATATATGGAAATTTTCAGGAAAATCTATTCAGCGGTTTTCGAGTCCATAAATTACAAACAAACAAACAAACAAACAAACAAACATACAAACATTTTCCTCTTTTATAGATATAGAATAATCTACTGCAATGTAGTGTACACATAACACGCTTTGTTGATACTTTAGAAGGTCTTAAAGGCTATTCGAATTGCTTTTCAGATATCAAATTATGTAATATCATAAGAACCGATTTTCTCTACAAAGAAATCACAGTAACTTATCTAAAATGGGCTTCGTATGAGTGTTGACAATAGCCATACGCCATGGTGCTGTTATTTAAAAAAATTAGAATCACTGGTGTTTTAGTACTGACAATCGGATTATAAGGGCTACGATATATATCTCTGGTCTAATAATGAAAATGTGATTATTGTTAACGGAGAAAAATTGTGAAAGGAAAACAAGTTAGTAAAACTTGTGAAACAAAAATTTGTTTGCTTTGTATAACCTACTATATGTTTAAACAATCTATGGGTCACATTTTTTCTCCGATTGAAATTACATTTTCCACAAATCATTTGTTTGGCCCTAGAACAAACACTCTTGAAATTGGTGATAATCGGTACAAATTTGTATTGTAATAATGTGCACCTTATGTGGAATATTCGACCAACCATTTAGTAACTGGCTATAGCTCCTATACATATGTTTCATCGGATTTGGGTTTTTTAGGCCCCTCCATTTCGTAACATGCACTCTACAACTATTATATTTCGTAACCGATATCTGATACAGCCCTGAAACACCTGTGCCAAATTTTATCGAGATCGGTTCAAATTTGGATATAGTGCAACAAATATTTAACATCAACCCAAATTGTATGGATTTTTTCACATTCAACTGAATTTTTCCATTTGCCGAAACTTGGTTCCCATATATCCATTGAAAATTGGATATATCGATCTACGTTTTGATGCTGCCACCATATAACTGTAGCTACCGATATTGTAAGAATTTCAAATATGTGGGATAAGTGTTCCGCCAATAACGAACGTCTAGTGATGAATGAAATGCCCTAGGTTGCCTTCATATCGCTGTTTGTCATATGAAGATCTGGCATTATCAGTTAACGCACGACATCAATGTTCTGGGGCTAGTCAACTTTTCGTGGCATCTTTGTTCGAGCGTCAGTCACGGTGGAAATCATTAAATTAGTTTCTTACACTTCTAGAGGAAGTTTTCCAGCACTCCTGACAATTCACGTCGAAAAAAAATAAATTTCTTTCTTTTTTATTGAAAATTAGTTGTTCAAGTCAATCATGCTTAGATATGAGTTTCACAGGAATTTTATTTTATGTGGCAGCTATCGCGAGTATTCCTCTTTGAAAAATTAAACTGGGAAACAAAATGTTCGAATTAGTTTTTTTTCGTTTGCAGATGTGGGATAACAAAATGCCAATAATTAAAAGCGAACTCGACAGGAGCAGAATCTGCTTGATGGCATATAAATTGCAATAGAATAACAAAATTGAATATATTTGGTTTACTTCTTCTACTCGCAAAATTCAAGGGAGTTTTACTCTCAACTCGAATACGAGCTCACATCACATGGTGATGTCATGTCAAAACTCCGATGCAAGTTTGGCCCATTTGAAATCGTCTTTTTTACCAAGGCCTTTGAGAACGAAGCACATAAATATTGAAGTATATTGAGATAGGAAAAAATAAGGAACAAGAACGACCTAATTCCAAAGTATTTTCACAATGATTTATTATTAGAAACGACTTGAACAAGAATGTCATACAAAATATGCCTTAATAGGATCACAAACAATCGGATTTCGCCTTATTTTAATTATAAACGATACCAGCTAGTTATGATGAGTCCCTTAATTGCATCTCAAATTGCAATGAACCAGTGAAGCTCTGAGAGTGGCATGGTCTAAACCTATGAAAAATTATGTCAATATGCATACGACACCCGTTTAAGATTTGAATACATTACGATATTTTTGAAACGACTTTGTATACTCTTTTAAAAATAAAACTACTCTTTTAAAATTTTTACAAAATCTCAAAACTTTGAATTTCGGAAAAGAGCCTTTGTCAACACTTCGGTTGATTTTATCATATATTTAATTGTTATATTTTGAAATTAAACACAACACATAGATTGTTTATCAACTTTTTATATTGCCTTAAAAATTAGTAAAAATTATAAATATTTCAACACTGTTTATTGTATATTTGTTTGTGAAATAATTGTAATGATTAAACAATAGTAGCTTAATTAAGCAATAGTTTTGCAAAGTTTTTCTTTTTACAATTATAATTACCATTATCATGCACATTTTCACTAACAATAGTTCTATAATTATGATTTGACGTAAAAAATACAAAATCAATTCAGTTAACGTCTGCCATCAAATCTTGTATTCAAAACATAAAGACATTTAAACAAAAATAAATGAAGGAAACCGAATATAAACGTCTAATAAAATAAATTATTCAAATCATTGCAACTTAGAAACCACCATTTGAAATGCATTACAAAAAAAAAAACAACAAATACAATATGGAAAAATACAAAACAGTTATTAACCAAGAAATCTCTACTCTCTATAAGCTGAGAAATTTTATTCTATACAAAGAAGAAGAAGAAGAAGAAAACGAAGCAAGAAAATACATTTTTTTCCAAAACTAAATACCCAACAAAGTCCCCATTATTGACAAAAGAAAATAAATAGATGAAATATTTACCGTTTATAGAAATTTATACGTATTTAAAATAAAAATAACACAAATAAATAAATGAAGATTAAAATAAAAAATAAAACAATTACATGTATTTTGAGATTTTTTTTAAATTATTCTTTAAGGGCACATTTCACTTCGATTGATATATTCATAGCTAATGAACACTAGACATTATTAAAGCTTTGATGAGCTTCTCATTTGACGTTCTTTTCACTGCGATAATCCGCATAATAATATTAGATCAGTAATTCTAAATCTAGAGAATTATTTAAACATTTTAATAAGAAATTTTGTTTTCGTTGAAATTTATATTGCAATAAAGTAAGTTAATTTCGAAACACAATCTAGTAACGGGTTCTCTAAAAAAAAAAATATTTTGAATGAACAAAAACTGTTATATTTCGTTTAATCTTCAGCAAAGAAATAGGGAAATTAAATAACATTTTTATACCATAACATCATTTAAAAGTTCGTCGACTTTTTAATATACGCAATCTAATCCATTTTATCTTATCTAATATGCTGAGAGAATTAAATAATTACTATTCCAGATCAACTATCAGAAATATTTCAAATGTATTACCAGCTTGCAATAGTGATAAAATCGTTTACAATATTTTATACCCTACAATACAGGGTTAAATAAAAAAAAAACTGCAACAAAGTCAAACGCCATAATTTCTATATATTTTTTTCAAATATTATTGAATGAAAGCAAAAAATCTTAGGAATTGGTCACCATTGGCACGAATTATGGCCTTCAAACGGCCAATGAAACCGTCACAGGCTACCCAAATGTTGTTCTGCGGTATTTTGGCCCATTCCCGGCGAAGCGCTTGCTTAAGGTGATCGACACTATGGTATTTTTTAGTGCCAACCTTGCTTTCCAAAATACTCCAGAAAGAGTAGTGCAACGGATTGGTATCCGTACATTTTGGTTTCCATTGTGCGCTGAAAATGAAGCGAGGAACCTCATTTTGTAACCATTCTTGGGTGGCGCGTGCTGAGTGCGATGGTGCTGAGTCCTTTGGGAATGTACAAGGTCTGCGGCCAACTTCAGACTGCTGTAATTTCTAAGCTAATCGTCCGACAGCTGTTAAAATTATTACAGTGACTGCTCATTATATTGTTTACCAGCGTACAAAAGCATTTTGCTGAGAATTTTCCAGAAAAAAAGTTATTTGTGATGGAATTCAAGCGTGATAGTGTGATTGCTTTACATTTGGCTGGAAAACCACAAGTGGCTATCATTAGAGCACTCCAGCATGTAAATGTGAATACATATTTTGTGTCTCGTACCATCGCTCGTTACCGTAATACTCGTAGCGTAGCCCGATGCAACATCAGCAGAAAAGGTTCGAAATGTAAACAGGCGACATGATCGAAACCCGCGTCGCAGTTGGCTGAAAAATGGCTCGTGGGATGAACATGTCGCAATATTCGGCAAATATTGAAAAATGAGTTATTGGTAAAGCCATTGAAATTCAAAGAGTGCAAGAACTTACACCGCAACACAAAGAAAATAGACTCAAAAGAGCTAAAGAGTTGCTTCGCTTGACCGAAAGTGGTGAACTGCCGAATTTGGTTTTCTCCGATGAGAAAACATTCGTTGTCTAGCAGTTTGCAAACAAACAAAATTATCGTGTTTACTTACCATAACAGCCGATGGTCGCTCTCCTCTCGTATTAATAGACCGTGGCATCAGAATGAATCCCGAATATTATGGTAAAAATATTCTGGGAATGTGTTGAAGTCTTGGGCAAGCAAACATTTTGGTCGCAAACCTTGGACATTCCAACAGGACTCAGCACCATCGCACTCAGCACTCGCCATCCAAGAATGGTTACAAAATGAGGTTCCTCGCTTCATTTTCAGCGCACAATGGAAACCAAAATGTACGGATACCAATCCGTTGCACTACTCTTTCTGGAGTATTTTGGAAAGCAAGGTTGGCACTAAAAAATACCAAAGTGTCGATCACGCTTCGCCGGGAAAGGGCCGAAATATCGCAGAGCAACATTCGGACAGCTTGTGACGGTTTCATTGGCCGTTTGAAGCCCATAATTTGTGCCAAAGGTGACCAATTCGTAAAAATTTAAAATTATTCTAAAATTTGATGTTATTTTCGACATTTTTTGTTTCATTCAATAAAATTTAAAAAATTTTAAAAATTATGGCGTTTGACTTTGTTGCAGTTTGTTTATCTCACCTTTTTTTAATATTGCAAGTTCCTTCCGGCCGAACTTATATGTTTTTGTAGTTCTTTTTATAAATTTGTCACCCCACAAAACATAAATATTCTTTATCAGCATAAAATTCTATGTCGATTTAGGGATGTTCGTCCGTCTCTCTGT
Source organism: Musca domestica (assembly GCF_030504385.1). Classification (NCBI taxonomy): domain Eukaryota; kingdom Metazoa; phylum Arthropoda; class Insecta; order Diptera; family Muscidae; genus Musca; species Musca domestica. The sequence goes on along the minus strand of NW_026712329.1, from coordinate 4,531,710 downwards.
CCGTCTGTGGAAATCTTGCTTTCGAACGAAATGAAGGTTGATCAAATTTTCCTCAGGTGTTTTTTATGAAGATGCAAATTATACATTTGCAAAATATAGGAAATAATAGTATGAAGATTAACCACTGACCTCAAGCTCAAAAAAGATACGTTAAAGTTCTTTACAGTATAGATCACAACATTAAAATAACCAATTACCTCATGATTTTTACGTTATTAAATATAATTAAAATTTTTCAGTTTCTTATTAAAGTATAAAATTATCCACAAATTATATATAAATTATATATAAATATTTGCAAATTTTCTTAAACCCCACTGAATAAAAAAAGAAACTCATAAGTAAATTTGGTAGAACAACCCACAACTCACCCATTGAAGGCTTTTGCAGCTAAACATTTGGAGCTCAAACAGATTGGTAATAATTGAAAAATGCACTTTGCAACCAAGCAATATCGAAACACAACAGATGAATTGTAAGTTATTCAATTATTTTATTTCTTTTGTTCTTGATATTTAAATTATTATATAATTGTTACAAAATTTACATTTTCAATTTCTCTTTCCTCCTCCATTAGCATTACTGGAAGGCGCCAAAAATGCAAAGATCCACCACTCTGTCCGCATCTATGTCTCTACCAGCAGAATGTCTGGTTTTGTCTGTATCGATGCCATCGCTGAACAATGAACAAAAACGACCAAAAAGTGCTGGGCCCAAGAAGAAACCTGGACAAGTTTTACATCCAAAACCATTCCGTTTATATTGAAGAGGCTAGATCTTTTAAAAAATGCATATTAAAGATGAAGTTTAAGGGTGGAAATTTACAACAGCATTTTCAAGCATATTTTCAAAGATTGTCTTTAAGTTCAGTAAAAAATAATTAGAACAAAATTACGTGAATTGATTTGTTTCGAATAGTATCCAATATTTAATAATAATTTCAGATCGCAATAAAAATGTTGTTCCAAAGACTTTGGTTAAAAACATGATTTTTTCAACCAATTTAAAAATGTTTTCTTTAGTTGTAGCTCTCCACCCTTAGTCCTATGAAGTTAAGTTTAAACTGTAATTCATTGTAAAATTGTTGATTTTATTAATTTAAACAATGGTCATAAGACAACTTGTCATAGAATTCAAAAAAATTTCATGAAATCTATGTACAAAGTTATTCTATAACTATCTCCAGATATCATTGTTGTAACCTAATGTAAAACACCCACAAAACACACACACAAACACCATTTTGAAAATCGAATAACCAAAGTTCCCTAAGAGAAAACCTTCACTTTATATTGAAAGAATATATGAAAAGCTAATGTTTACTTCTGTGTAATATCAAATTCTAAGAGCATTTAAATAAAAATTCTGTAAAAACTAAATATTATTGTTTGTTAAGCAGAATATGTCATGTAAGTTAAATGTCTTTTATGTCAATTTCCAATTTATTTTAGCAAAATTTTAAGTTTGAACAAATTAAATCTTTCAATCTGAATATATATTTCGTATAGCAATCTTTAGTATTTTTCTAGTCTAATAATTCTTGTTTTAGGCAGGGCTAGGTAGAGTATGTCAAAATTATTTTGTGATTGTATATGTTTTTAAATAAAATAATTATGACCTGAGACACTATAAAATCAGAAAAATCTCTTGTTGGTCCATTTCAAGCCATAAAGGTTTTTATTCTGACCCTAACCTAACAGACTAAACGAAAAATTTCGTGAGGTTCGCGTCACGATTTTAACTAGTAGTGTGATTACAAATAATAAGTAAAAAACAGTAATACCCTCCACCATTTGGAACGAATTAGGAAATTTTCAAAAAAATAAAATCCATTTCCATTCTGTTAGAATTTTAAAAATACCTAATATCGGAAGATACCGATATATGAGGGATACGCGATATTGCGATATTGTGTTTCTATATAGACAATTCTATTTCAGGGGGTAAAGTACTCTCAAAGAACTCCTTGTGTAGAATATTAGACAATTCTATTGAAAAATGTGGCTAAAACCATCAAAATACCGAATATCGGGAGGTACTGTTATATAGGGGCTGTACGATATCGTGGACCCAATTCTCCTTCAGAGGGTAAAGTACTCACAAAAAATTCCTTGTGAGGAATTTCAGACAATTCCATTGTAAAATGTGGCTAAAATACTAAGTATATGAATGGACAGACGTACACACAAAGCTAAATTGACCCAGCTCAGCGATATAGGTAGATACATATGTAAAATCGTGGGTCTAGAACCAATATTTCGAGGTTTCACCTAGCCTTTGGCGGATTAGGTTAATATTAGCGCCACCCCATTTACACTTTTATTTAAAATCAAAAATCCAAAATCGGTGCCCGGACATAATCCCCATAATAAAGTGGGGGTATGACCGTTTGCTGTGGGAACTACTTACAAAAAATTTTAAATGAAGTAAACATGGGTCCGTGTCAGCCGCTGCCGGACATACCCTAAGGAGAACGTTTTTGGACATACCCATTATTATGGGGGTTATGTTCGCTACTTCTGGGGTTTACGATCTTTTTTTTCTTAGACATAATCCCCATTCCATTATGGGGGTTCGGTCATAATCCCCAGAAAGTTTTGGACATAATCCCTAAAATAATAGGTATGTCCAAAACGATTGGGTATGCGAAAAAATTGAGATTTCGCCCTCTGGGTATGTCTTGCACGTAAATTTCATAATTTTTATAAGTAGCCGGACTTTGGCCGTGGCTTGAGATTATCTCCTTTGAGTATGTCTACTAAATTAATTATTTCAACGGTCATACTCCCCATGGGGATTGTGTCTGCTTTGGAAGCGAACACTATGCCCACATTATTATGGGGATTATGACCAAAAACAAACCGGGCATAATCCCCATAATTGCAATGGTGTTTATGTATAGGCAACTTTTGGTTTCACGCAAAATAAGGCGCCATTTGGTATAATAATGACCTGAGAGACTATAAAATCAGAAAAATCTCTTGTTGGTCCATTTCTAGTCCTAAAGGTTTTATTCTGACCCTGACCCTGAATCAGCGATAAATTTCGTGAGGTTTGCGTTATAATTGCGACCAGTGGCGTGGTTACAAATAAAAATGGAGAGACGGACACACATAGCTAAATCGACCAAACTCGGCGAGATAGGTAGATACATATATAAAATCGTGGGACTAGAACCAATATTTCGAGGTTTGTGGCCACCCCCTTTTACACTTTTAATTAAAATAGAAAATCAAAAACCGGCGCACGGTCATAATGCCCACGGTCATAATCCCCACGGTTATATGGATAAAGTAGGGAATTTGACTTACAAAAATTAATATATATAATGCTAGGGTAGAGGAGAAAGTCTATAGACATACCCATTATTATGAGGGTTATGTCCGCTAGTTTCCGGACATATTTTTTTTGGACAAAATCCCCATTCCATTATGGGGGTTCAGTCATAATCCCCAGAAAGTTGCGGACATAATCCCTATAATATTGGGTATATCCAAATTGGGTGTGCGAAAATATTGAAATTTTTTCTCTGGGTATGTTCTGCACCTGAATTTCATAATTATTGTAAGAAGACGGCCTTTGGCCGGGGCTTGGGATTTTCTCCTTTGAGTATGTCTTCTAAATCAATTATTTCTAAAATTAATTATTTTTGCAGCTAGTCCACACAACAAACAGTCATACTCCCCATGGGGATTGTGTCCTTTTTGAAAGCAGACATATTCCCCACATTATTATGGGGGTTATGACCAAGAACAAACCAGACATAATCTCCATAATTGCAATCGGGTTATATTCGTGGGGATTAGAGCGGGCACCGACACGGCACCTTCAAAACCAATGACGCAATCATTTAAAGAAAATAAACAAATTTTCTTTTTCAAAACATAATTTTTGACAGTAGGGCTATAGGTTAAATGAGCTTTTACTCCCAGACGAAAAAAGTAAATGAACTGAAAGAAAAACTTGATTGTTAAACAAAAGTTATTTACGGGCTATAAATATTCTAAACAAAACTATTAAAAAGAAGTAAGCAAAGGCTATAGTCATGCGGGACCGACATTATGATACCCTACGACACCACAATATGTTGAAAGTCCCTAATTTTCACATCTATTTCGTTTTGGGAATAATGTCCTAAGTCCTACCCAGATGTTACCTTTATTTACCTTATTTATCAATCATGGCGGATTGTTATACATTCGAAATAAATTCAGCAAAATTTGTGCCCCATTTTACAGCTAAATATAAGCCAATCTTCATACAAAATGCTCGACTTCTTCCCTGACCGATTGGTTTTCAATTGTGACCTGTAAAGCGACTTTAAAGCGATTTTACTTTCTTTGTCCATTTAAACTCCTAAGTGTACATCTCCATAACAATAGGCTTTAACTCTGACTATAACCCTACCCCAATGCATTTTCGTGAGGATCAGACGATAATTGCGACCTGTATATATATATATACTAGCTGACCCGGTCCGCGTTGCCGGCCCGTACTTTTAGTCTTTAATGCGCATTTTTTAAGGCATAATAAATCACCGATCTGACTTATGTAAGCGGCACAATTTTCATTATAAGTAATGACTCCATGACTAAATAGAAATTAATTTTTGTGTTAAATACCTTTATGATAAAGAAAATCTATAATAGCCCAATGTGAAAATTCAGCTCAATTTTTATTGTTGTAAAAAGCTTAACATTTTCATTCAAATGATCTATAATTTCGAATTTGTAATTCCAACGTTCAAAATTCCATACTGCTTGGTATTAAGTTTTGTTCACCTCATACTTGAAGGCAGAATGTTGTCAGAATAGCCAAAAAATATTCTTTTGGGCATAAATTTTTTGTCATTTAAATTGTGCGATGGAGATCCAATAAAGTCCACATTTTTCATCGTATTGTAATTCAATGAAGATTAAAGAAATATTCGGTCCCGTGTTACTTTCTAATTTCGTATTTTTTCATGTTTCTGCCACAATTTCCGACTGAATAAGTCCCAGATTGACATTTCGAAGTTTATTTCATAAAGACGTACATCCCAAATCTATGTTCCCAACCAATATTCTCTTGGGGGTTACAAATTCAATAGAATACCAAATTTTCTTTTCTGACCACACATTGGTTGGGAAAGTGGACTTGGGGATATACTAATGTGGGGACTATACTTAAATAAATGCCTATGTGGATAATTATCTGTTAGATGGTTTTCTACCTCAGGGTTTTTTACCCAATGTGGCCTCAAGACTAAGATGGGCCCTTTTCCGAAAAATAAAAATTTTATGAGAAGAGGTTTTCTTTCCCCTTAGAAACAAAGATGTCAAATAAGGGCCAAAAAAATGGAAAAAGTGGCCAAGACCCCGAAAATACATTAAATCATATGATGGTGATACTAAAACGTGATAATTTCTTGCAAGGATGTTTTTTTTTTTTTTTTAAATTATCAACATAAGGCAAATTAGTATGAAAAATATGGTTAAAGTGTAGAATATACTTGAAATCGGGTTGTTCCGTTATCGGGGGTTATGACCCATATCATGACCTGCCAAAGCGATTAAAGGTATTTTGAATGTTTGGAAAAAATTTCGGGAAGGAATTCGCTCTACTATTTTGCGTCCGTTATTTCACGGATTGCAGTCCCAATGTATTTTGCATTTTGAGTTCTCATTGGACGAATTATTGTCATATGAAAGAAACAGGTCAACTTTTAGAAGTGAACCTATAACGCTTTTTCGGTCATTTTTGTTTGTATAAATGTGTTCGCATCTTCCAGCTGAAGGTCCTGGAGTTGAAAGCTAGGTGCCAATTTTATACATGAAAGATCGCCATTTAACATCGTATTACACACTCATTTCATTTTTAATATTATTCATTCAGAATTGAAAACAATAAGAAATGTACACTTCAATATAGAAAAAAGAAAGGATTGAAAAAGGACAAATAATCTTCAACTGGTTTGCTTATTTTTTTTTTGGCAAATTTTTTAAGGTCCTTATGAAGTGTGACTGTAGAATGTACAATTATTTTGAAATTCGATTCCATTGAAAAATTTTCGATTTTTCCCGATTTTAGAATTTTCATATCTTATTCTCTTCTGAAATGATATTATTCGTATTACCCAATAAATACATAAAATCTATAAATAACAATTTTATCCGTTGTCGCTTTATACTACCCAAAAAAACTACACATCATATTTTCAAGAAAAAAAAAATTCAAAAAAAAAAAAAAACACTACAAATGTACATTCGAAAATAGTAAGTCAAAATGGAAAAAAATTATGCAAAATAAAACATTACTATTGTACATTTTAAAAGTCAAACTGAAAATGTTCAAAATTTCACATTTTTACGCGATTTTTTTGGATTTTATGCTTTTCTGCCAAGAGGCAATTCCGAATTTGTCTGAATCGTTAAAATCATACCGGCGATATTTATGTTATAAGCGTAGTAACTAACATAACTTTCTTTTACAAATAGAGAGAAAGATTTAAAAGTAGGCGCGTTTCTCAGCCCCTTAATAAATACTTACGGTTGGATGGAAAGCCAACAGTATCTCGTGTAATAATTCTCAAACCGGTATCTTCATTAATTTGGTAAATATAGGGATTTTAGATAAATCGAAATAGTGGGCGTAAAAGTAGGCGTGGTCAATATTTTTTTCTTTAAAAACCTAACTCGGGGTATGACGAACGTTTGTACAAAAAATTATGCAAATCGGTCCAGCCGTTTTCAACTGATTCCGTTACCAACAAACAACAATTGATTTTTATATATATATATATATATATATATATATATATATATATATATACACAACTTTCTTTTATATATATAGATATAAGATAAAGGAGGGGTCGCGTGCCCAGACACTTTTTCGTGACTTCCATCGAGCGGGGCCGACTTTATGATACCCTACACCACTTTGCTAATTTAGTAGAGCTCCACATAACAATTAAAAGTTTTTATGGGATAATTCAATCATACACGCTATGATTATAATTTTAATTTAAAGTTCAAAGGACTAAATATGCCGAAGCATTTGTATTTTTTAAATTCGGACATATTTTTCAAAACTATTTACTCCATTTTTATTAATTCAGTTGTGTTTTACATTAAGATAATTAGTTCAACTAATATTAGTGAAAGTTATTATATTATTATGTTTTTTTTTAATTTACATTTTATTTTTTTTTTTTGTTTTTGTAATCGTTTCGCAGCTTTATGCGATTTTTAGCGAATTGAAAGAAATTGCGCATGTCCTTAATGAATGTGTCCTCCGTGTAGCCCAATGATAAAGTTGCATCTATGAAATATAGAAATTAAGCGTTTTTTTTTTCAGATACTATTGTTAAATAGAAATACTTCGTATTGCTTTTGTTGTACTAAAATTGCGAACACTTCTCTTTGTCTCCGTCCCTTTCCAGCAGAGTCGTTCTCCCAATTCATCTGTTATTATTTTTTTCCAGCAATTCTTTACGAAATTTGGTGCCTTGGCAACAAGTTTCAGTTCGCTTTCCTGAAATTAGGGAAAGCATAGTGATATTATTATTTTTGTTTTACAGTATTTTTTGCTTACCTGCACAATCAAAAATTGCACGACATCTTGTGCAGCAATGCCCAAAATGCAGGTAGCTTCATTGCATTTATCTGCACAATGAAGCAGGTATCTTTAATTTTACTTACGTGCACAAAAAGTGCAGTTATCTTTAATTTTCTATTCGTGCACAACAAAGCAGCAGCAGCATAACCATCTTTTAGTGTGGGAGAGGAAGCGAGAATATGTTTTTAATGCATGCTCTTTTCTTGTGTTGTTATTGTTTTTGCGAATACAAAAACGAAGTGGTACTTTTTAGTGTCTTTTTTGAGTTTGCAAAAAATTTTCTTGTGCAGATAAATACAACTTTTGTAACCAAATTAAAAAAAATTTCCAAATTTACGAGGCAGGAATGTCCAATGTGCAGCTATCGATTGGGCACTTAAATACAATTCAAATAAAGGGATTCAGAAAAAAATGGCATAAAAAAAGTTTTTTGGTCTGCAAAGGCCAATGCGCAGCTAATGTTGATGCAGGTAAATAGAAACCACTGTAGTTAGTATTTTTCAACTAAATCATTTCCTGAACAAATTATAGAATGAAACTTACAAGAGAAATAAATGCTTCGTTTATTTCTTGGAGACCTTTTTCAAATTCCAGAAACGACTCAATATCCTTGAATGGAACGGAAGGCATTACTAAAGTTTTTGTTTTCTTTCTTTCTGGTTTGAGCTCCTGCAACTCCTTACGCAAGCTTTGCACTTCGCTTGTTAGCCTTATGAACATACGCTGAATTGCACTTATTACTTGGTTAGCTATATCTAAAACTAAAATAAGATTTTATCATATTTATGGAGAAATGTTTAAAAAATATTATTTTTACCTTCAGAATTTGTTATAAGTTTATGGTAATTTTCATTTATTGGCGGAGCTCCCATGTTAACATTTTTCTGACTAAAGAATAGTTTTGTGAAGTCTTCAGGCATTGTGAATTAGCGGAAGAAAGACAGTTTTGCTGTTTTGAGAGAAAGAAACCATTTTAACTATCTCATGTAAAAAGTGTGTCTCTATTGTTTCTGAGAATGATAAATCCGTTGTCTCCCATATATTCAAGAGAGAGGAATTAAGTGGATAGAAACACTTTCTGCGTTCCTGTTGTTCCAATTGATGAAACTTTGAAAACATGTTGTCCAACACTATAATAGTTGTTAGGCGCAAAAATTGACAAGTATATGTTTTCATTCTGAATAAAAGTATTTGAACTTCTTTCCACTTTTACATGTTCTTCAGAAAGTGAACTGTTTATACTTTGTTCAACCAATCAATTATATAACTGCACGGATACGTGGTTTTTCTTTTTAAGAAGTCGTTTTAATTTTCCTAATTTGTTTTCAAACTTAAAGGCGCTTATATTTTCTAGCGATCCATATAATAAAGCATCACTTGCTAGATGTGTAAGACAGTGGAAGTTGTATGTTACTGTAGCTTCATTATAATTCACTGGGACATTCATTACAAAATTGGTTAGCAACGCTTGTGCGCACTCATTGTATGTTTTACATTTGCTTTCATCTAATAATATGCGCAAAGCCAAGCTTAGTTGCATATAATGAGCATAACGATTTTCATCCAATATATTTTTTAATATAAAAGGTCCAGTATATAGAAGGAATTGCCGAAATTCTGTTGCCTTGTATCGCTCAAATTCCTTTAAACTTGGTGGTGCTCTACAAAATTCCCTCGGAGTTTGACTTTTAAGCGTCTGCAGCTGATCATCAAACACTTCGATTTGTGCTGGAGATAGCGAAAACGAACAATTTTTTTCCGGATCCAAGACTTCATTAATGACTTTACAACTCCAAGACAAACTACGTGCATGTAATCTAATGGAAAGGATTGAACTATGTCTATTGGTAACTTTTCTATTGCCATTTGGGTGTTTGTTATATGATGATTTGCACAGTGACGTGTTCTGAAATTTTCATCTGTTCGAGAATCATTATTTTCTTGTGTGAACACCATGCGCTTCTGAACGTATTTCCCAGTTTGTGTGCACTTGTGGCAGGAATTATAACCTGTATGGCTTTTTATACCCAAAACTAGGGATCTTGCTGGTGAATCGCATATAAATGACCGGCAGCTAACTTTATAACTTTTGCCTTTAAATGAGAAATTTGAACTAATAACTTCATTAAGTTCTTCAACGAATGGTGTTAGGAACGCGTTGACGTCTTTCGGCTTACTGTTTCCAGAAAAAACGCCGATTGTATACACAGGATTTGTACCGTTTACGTTTACCAATATAGGCCAAACTTGTGCCAATGAACTTTTTGCAATTGGAAGACCGTCAATATTAAAATTTAATTCAATAGTGTCACCTTCGTATTTAGCGTTTGAAAAAAAAATCGGTCAAGCAATCCTCCAGTCCATAGTGCACATATTCACCTCCTGCAATTGACATAACTGGAGCATCTCTAGGGGTTTTTTTTAATGATCTAGCATCTTTTGGTAGGCTTGGTATCATCCTCCTCATAATTGTTAAAAGTTCATTCACTGCAGAGTTCGAAATTAAATGTTTCACACTCCACTTAGCCAACTCATCTTGAATATTAAGTTTTTCAATTGGAGGCATAGTTGGAGCTTCGTCGCTTTCATTTTCACTCTCACTTTCATTTTCACATTGCACAGGAACTGGGTCGCTATTTATTTCACTAGTTTCCGACCGTTCTTTTGATACAATTTTTTTGTGTTGATTATCACTAAAAAGAAGTTCAACTACCTCTTTTGCTTCTCTTCTAACACTTTTTTTATATTTATAAGGCATTTTTAAAATATTACCAATTAATTTTTGCAAAACACAGCGAATAACTTTTTTTAGATTGAAATTAATCAATAAATGCAAAACAAATTGTTTTCACCAAATAAATTTATCTACAAATGCAATGCCTACTCACTACGAAGTGGTTGTGTGTTCAAAAAATTTTCAGACACACTTGCGAAACCTTTGTACAAATAAGCATTTCTAAAGTATTGTTAAAAATTTCTTTTTAATAATATTATTCTCAAGTTGTGTTGTAGTTTTATTTTTATTTGGTATGTTGGGATATCATATTTATTTGTTTATGTATGTGTTTTCTTTGCAATAAAAAAATTGTTCAGAAAAGATTCAAATTCGTGTGTTTTCAATACGTTTATTTCGACGTATGCATCGACAAAATCTAGACTTTTTGTAGCGAAATAATCCTTTTGCCATACCTTCTCTTCATTGTACCATGGACAGACGGACGGAAGGACAGACGAACGGACGGACATGCATAAATCGACTTAGAATGTGATTCTATGCAGATCATCAAAAGGAACTATGGGTCTTTCTCGTTTCCTTTTGCCTGTTACAAACAAATGCACAAAGAGTGGTGTTGGGTATCAAAATAATGTGTAATTATTTCAGCTAATTAGTATATAAGTTCTATGCTAACGTATATTGCAAAAAGCATGGTACAATAAGGAGTTAGAACAGCTTCGTAAAACCACAAACCATTCAGCCCTGAGTCTATGCCCGTTTCCTGTCAAATTTGCATGCAACAAGTTGTTTCCATTTATCAATATTTTTCCTCATTTATAAAATCAGTTATAAATCAGTTAAGTTTATAAAATCAGTTAAGATCTTAACAGTTCTGGTGAATAGCTTTAAAGCGTGTCTTGCAATTTACGCGACTTCCAATATATGATTCAAAACGATAAATACATACACAAAAATTGGCATAAGTCGGGTACACTTAGAAAAAAATTTTAATCAGCTAGTAGCACTACCATACCTTTTTATTGTACCATGGGTTCAACAACCAGTTTTTAAACATTGTCCATGTTGGTCCAAGATTTCCATATAACGGTACCCGCCGATATTCAAAATACTTATGATCCTGGCCACAATTTTCACGGTGTTTCGAATTTGGTACTTAAGACTCGCAATGGATAACCATCCTTGTAGTAGAAAAATGTTTCCGCTTTGGTATGGCCCAACATAACGGTTCCACCCACTTTATTGTATTTTAAAACTTTAACTGCTTTGTTAAACCGATCTCACTGGTATTTGTATATTAATTCTGATCGGATTTAGATATAGCTCCCATATATATTCAACTGATTTCGGGTTAATTGTGCACCAAATGGCCAATATAAGTCCTAATGACCTGGATTTTGGTACATTCCATCGAATTAATTATAGAACCAAAGACGTCAAATTTGGTTCAGATTTAGCTATAGCCATATGTTCCATCCGATTTGGGGTTTTAAGTCCCTCACATGCGTAAGTCCCTCACAAGAACGATATTTGGTAGCGAACATCAGATACTACACGAAAATACCTCTGTCAAATTTTATCAAGATTGGATCAGATTTGGTTTTATTGTGCGAAAAATGGCTAATATCAGCCCCATTTTGTGGAACTCGCCTTCTCGAAGTGATATCACGCACTCTATAGCAGCGTTCGAAAATAAACAGTATGGTACTGTGGCGTAGTGTTCTGTACCGTTCCGAGGTGGAGTGGTACACTGAGATAATGTACCGTACCGGAGCACAACCTTTAAAAATATTTTAGTGATAATGTACCGGAGAACAACGAGAATCGTACTGTACAGCAGACGGAGCACTAAAAAACGTAGTGCAGCCGGAACACTATAAAATCGTAGTGCTCCGCAGTCGGAAAATTGAAATTTTTAATTTTCCGCGAAAAAGGGTTTTTTGTGTTTGCGTTGTAATGAGTTATTATGTAAATAATTTACCTGTTATTTTGTGGTACCGAAAAATCAATGGATGTAGGTGTAAAAAACTAAATATTTTAAAAAATATGGCTGAGTGTTTAAAATCAGTTTTATGATTTCGATTTTTTTTTTAATGTGGTGCATGTGGTACACTACGATTTTTTAATGATCCGATTGCGGAACACTACGTTTTTTAGTACTCCGACTCCGGTACACTACGATTTTTTAGCGCTCCGACTGCGGAACACTACGATCATCGTTGTGTTCTGGTACAGTATCACTAAAATATTTTTTAGTGGTAGTGTACTGGTACACCACCGCTAAATTGTTTTTGTGATACTATGTTTGTGTACTGTTTATTTTCGAACGCGGCTCTATAGTAATGTTATTTGGTGTAAAAGATTAAACTGTCTCCTTCAAATTTAGTAAAAATCGATTCTGAATTGATTCTCTGAAACCAAACTATAACTGCTCTAAATCCATATCATGATAGTTGGTATGATCTACTTCTAATAAATTCTTTTGTTACGGGAGCTCTACTTAAAATGAATAGTGGTTTAAATATCAAACGAGTATAAATGTCTTTGACTTCTAAGTTCGAAGTGCACAGTGATGCAAATCCGAAAGTTGAGTGTGAGTATCAAACCGAATGTAGGGAAAATTCGCAATATTTAAATTGCGAATAGAGTTAATTGCTAGCTCCCTGATTTGGTCTTTAAGCCCCTCTCATTCATAATAAGCACTCCACAACTACGATATTTGGTACCAGATATCAAATACAGCCCAGAAATACTTCTACAAATGTTACAAAGATCGGTTCAGATTTGGTTATAGCTCCCATATATCTTTAGTTAGTCTAGTTTTTATACAGATTTCCTTTCGACAGTTTTTATCAATCCGAATCGAATTTGCTAACAACCCATGAACTCAATGAAAATATGTAATTATCTGCCCAAGATGATTGGTAATTATCAAGAAGTATAAGTAAAAATTATAAAATTATAATATCTTGTTAAATAATAAATACCAAAAAAACCCATTCTTTTTTTATAAAATTCTTGCAGATGTATTTGTTTTAATAGTAACTATTATAATATAATATAAAAAAACGATACTTTTCATTAATACATTTATTGATGACAGTAAATATATTGTTAAAATAAAAGTAAAAAATATAACAATAAAATTATAATAATAAAAATACATATTTGTATAAAAAAGAAAATATTATTATAGATAAGTTTTGTTTTGTTTTAAATATATATTAGCAAGCTGCCTGCCTTACTTTCTTCTTTCATTTATTTTTTCTTTGTTTTGTGTTAAAGTTAAATAAATTTGTGCTTAATATTTGTTTCCTTTTTTTGTTTGTTCAATATATACGCTCAGCTGTATATTTCAATTCTTAGTTATTTGCACATAATGCAAATAAATAGATTAACAGGGATTTAGTTTGGAATTGAGGAGGGCAGCAAATGATAGACAATAATAAAAAGAAAATATTTAATGATATGCGCGCATATATTTGTATGAAAAATTAGTAATTATATAATGGATTTTTTTGTTCCTTTTAATGTAATGAGGATTTTTTATTTCTCGCGTTTTTTACATTACATAGCATTTGATTTATATTTCTTTTGTTTGCTTTTTGCGTTTTATTCTTCTTTCATTCGTTTTGTTATTGTAAAAATAAAACAAATATTCAATTGACTAGATAAGCATTTTATATAGTAAACAAAAAATATTCTTATTATTATTTTCATTAAATTATTACAAATTTTCTTTTAAAAGTAAGCTTTATTTTAATCATAGAGTTGTTTAACTATTTAAGAGAGGGGTATGTGGTGGTAATATTTTTCCATTTCTTTTTACGAAGAAAATATGTTCTCACTCATTAGAAAAATTAATTGTATTCCTAGGAAAACAAAAATACAAAAGAAAAACGAATAAGGTGAAAAAAACTATTTCCATTGGATTGCAATTAAAAAAAATCAAATAATAAAAGGCGTCTCCGATCTGAACTTTGTATACATCCGTCATTGAAAAAATAAAAGGCTTAAAAATATACCAATCCCCTTATAATCTTCATTTCACGATGGAATCATCTCTTGTTCTACGGTTATGTTAAAGGGCTATTAATACTAAATGGCGCCGCACGAAAGATATCTGGCGAATATTTAGTAGTGCTCGAAAAATGATTTCAAGTATTTTGGACGATATTTTGAGGATACCATTAGCACTATTCCAAGCCTGTTTTAAAAAATTATTTGGCACCTGTTTACTTAGATCATTTGGCCTAATTTATAACTTGATATTTGTTTTCCAGTTGGAATCAGACCGAATGCCTGTTAGAAACATTGATTTAATAAAATAATACCACACCTTAATTGTATAAGGGTTTACTAATGGAGACGATAACAAGACTATAAGCCATTCTTAGAGACCGCAAGAAACCTCTGCTGGTTTCGGTCAATGTCTAATTAAATGTGGCTATCCCAAGCTTTTTAACTAGGGTATTTCCATATAAATGGACATTCCAAAACAACCTGAAATCTGTTACATAAGCCAATTTGTTAACAGCAAAATTATATATCAATATTAAGGGATTACAATAAGGAAAGGAGACAATGAGCTCTATAGTGTTTGTATCCTCCAAAAAGTTACACACTTATTTGCTCAATGCTTAAATCTCCGTCATCAGGGATCTTAGTTTTAGAACATGTTATAAAGTTATATTGCAAATACTACACTCGGAGACTTCCCGATCCACGTGGATCTAAATCCCTTTACACTTTCGACTTTCGGCACGGATTTTAAATAACAACCATCGATGTGAGGCCATCGGCCTATAAAGCGGCCGTTTTCGAAATAACACAGATTGGTTGAGCAGACTAAGGTTTTTTTCAGTATTCTTTGAAGAAAACTGATCCTTAATTTAAAAAAGCTTCCCAGTTGAATTTATTTCTGTGTGTAAAATGTCAAAACAAAATGTTACAAAAGTAACGAATTGGAAGTGGGTCCAACCTTAACCATCCAACCCTGATATCAAAGTTTTTTACCCACTATAAAACCCAACGCCAAATCTTCTATTAGATAGCAAAAGGACCTGAAAAACAATACCATAAAATAAAATACGATCACAGAAGTACTCTGAGGTCTTATCACCACTAGAAGTGTTGGAGAAGCTGGTTTACGTGTATGATAATGGCAATTTTTGTTTATACAATTCTGTGCAAGAAATATTTTGAACTTTCCCGTTTAATGATCTATATATTGCACGAAATCCACCCATAAAGCTTCTTTGTTTGAAATTCTTCGGAACCATTAATTGCTAAGAAAAAAATGTTCAGCAATTACAAAAAACCACATTTTTATTGGGTATGAAACTAGCTTCGGGGGATGACTAAAGACTCAAATACACATATATTTTCCAATAAAACAAATGTATACTATTAGCTCTGCACAAATTGGTGTTAGGAATAATAAATGAAATGATTTTGGAACTCTTTTTTATAAATAATAATATTTAGATATATTTTGGTTCTATATCAACAACTAAATAATTACACAGAACATAGATTAAAAAATAATAATCTCAACTAAATTCGAGAATGTTTAAAATGAATACAAACTAAAAAACAAATTTTTTTTTATAAATTTCTTGTTTTTTGGAAAATAAAATGACTCGAGAAATATCAAATCTAGGCAATGACAATGATTTATATCTGTTATGAATGGCGCAAAGGACGACTTTCTTTGATGGAAAAAATCAACAAAATTATAATTTAAAAATTAAAAACTTATTAGCAATAATTATATTTCGAGTTAGGTTTTCTTTTCTTGGAAGGAAGAGTGTTTTGAGGAGTTAGTTCTAGTTTTAGCTGCTTAGGGTTTCTTTGTTTTTTTTTAGTTGTTATAGTTTAAAAGGTATAAAAACTAGTGGTTTGATTCGATTTAATTTGTTTGTGTTTGTTGTGTTATCTCTTAGAATTACAATAAATGTAGACAATTTTCTTTTAAAAGGACATTTGGACAATTTTTTTGTTTTGTTAATATTAGGTTCTCAAATATTATGCTTTAATTCGATTTGTTTCACTTGTTTCTTGTTCTTAAATAGAAAATAATATTGTTTTTCATCATTTGTTAAATATACATACAAAAAATATAAAAAAGAATTATTTATATAGATAGAGATAGTTGTAGGATAGACTGAGAGACAGAGACGATATACGTATAACCCGGATAAAGTTGATGATAATGGCGCGATCTCGACTATGACGACATAATAAAAAATATATTTTGAGGAATTGGAAACAGGACATTGTAGTTTTTTTGTTTGTTTTTGGGAACAGGAGTTGCAGGAAATTGTATAAATATAAACCATGACGTGTTCGATATTTACATAACTATACATTTTCGTTGACGTCGTTTTTGTGGCTCAGGTCTTAGTACGGCACGCACAGCCTCTTCGAATACCTGTGTAAACGTTAAGGATTTGAAGGAATTAATTTTAATTTTTCAGTGTCTTAAGGTGAAATTACATTTTGCATACCTGTTTTAGGCCTCTTTGTGTTAGGGCTGAACATTCCATATATTTAACAGCTCTTATTTTATTTGCTAATTTTTGTCCTTGTTCCCGTTTTAGTGGCGCCAAACCTTGTTCTGCCAATGCACTAAGAGTCTCACGATCCTCACGTAAATCAATTTTGGTACCTAGAAGGATGTGAGAAGTATGTTAATTAGTACACTTTCCGTATTTTTTGGTCATGTACGAACTCTGGACATGCCAATAAGTCGAAATATCTTAGGTAAAGATGATAGCTCATGTCTGATTTGAAATATAATTATTTTTATCTTCTTTGGTTTTGTATAAGCTTGAATAATATTGCATTAATAGCTGATGCCTCTAAACGAGTCACTGTTTGGTGCGGATTTCTGTCCCGAAGGCATAAATGGGTCATTATTCTTAGAAAATGAGCAGGAAGTATCCGCTACGTTATCGAGCCATGCTGAACGAATTTTTGTTCACAAACATTGAAGAGGGTGATATTGGCAACATCTCGTTTCAACAGGGCGGCGTTGCGTGCCACACAGCATAAGCTTCACTCGATTTTCGAAAAAAAATTTTGCCAGACTCTACACGTGTAATTTATAAGTTGGGTCCCAGGCCATAGCAATATAACAAAGATTGAGACGGCTAATGAACAAGGTAGGGCTGGTTCCAATTCCATTGATTTATGGATTTATACTCAGCTCGATTGATGATCTTCTGTTTAAAAAAACCTCTCAACAAAGAAGCCTGCAGGAGAATTAACATGAAATCCTGGTGCAACGTATCTAAGCCCATGTAGCCGTCTATTTTGAGAAGAAGAAGCTGCTCCAAATTAGTACGTCAAATCTAAGAATCACGACAGGCATATTGCCGGGATACTACCCTATCAGATGTCTGAACTTAATATATCTATGACCTGATTACTGCAGACTATGTTAGCATGAAAAAGTAGTTGCAGACCATTGATCATTAACAATATAGATGGGGCATGCTATCAAACAGGAGACAAAGTCTATATGGTAGTTAGGGGAACATTCTTCTCTGACATAGATCTCATCATAATCTATAGGTATGCTAAAGCATCTTCTGGTTTAGCAGTTCAATCTACCAAAGTATCTATCTACAAAACCAAATATGCCATTTCTCTATCCAAACCATGGATGAGTATAATGGACCAAAGGACGAGAAACCCTAACATTTTTCTTTGACGTATATCTCATTATCGCCTATAGATTTGTTAAAAGAATATACTGGTTCAGTAAACCAACCTACTAAAACATATCTTTACAAACCCATCTATATCTTTCCTCTATCCTAACCAAGGATGAACATAATTGACCAAGGCTCTTGGATTGTAGCTGAGCATCCTTAAACCAAACCAATACTGTGCGATCTTTAATTTTCCGTGCAAAGCAATTCTATAGACTTTGACAATTTTGAGCTACTACTCATTTTATACATACCTACTAATATTATGGGCGCATCTGGGCAGTGGTGTTTTATTTCGGGATACCATTTGGAGGTGACATTTTCAAATGATGATGGACTCGCAACTGAAAAACATATCAGAAAAACATCCGTTTGTGGATATGAGAGTGGTCGGAGTCTATCATAATCCTCTTGTCCAGCTGTATCCCATAGACCCAATGATACCTGTATTGTGTCTACCTGCATTGGTGCTGAATAGTTGTCGAAACTAGAATAAAGTCGAAAAAAGGAAACATTATTTTTTTATTTCAAAAATTCTGAAATAAAAAAGAAGAATTGCAAATACAATACAACTTACACTGTAGGCACATATTCACCGGGAAAACTATCTGTGGTATATGATATTAACATGCATGTCTTGCCGACCGTGCCATCGCCAACGACTACACATTTGATGGGCCTTCCTGTTGACATCTGCAAAAAACAAAACGAAAAGACAAAACCAATGTAAGAAGACATGTTACAGTCATAGCGTTTGTGGTATAGCTGCTTATTGTTCACGTTACAGTTTATTGTCTATTGGAGTGTTAGTGACATTGTTTCACTAGTTTTGAAAAAAAAACTTTTTGTTCGCCAGAACATACGTATGTGCGGCGGGCCATACACGTAACGTCGTCCAATGACAAGTTGACCAAAGTTTGCTGTTTCAGTTCTTTTTTCCCATTCTTTCTAGAATTTTGTTGCAATTCAATGTATGAATGAAATGAATTTGTGCTGACCCATACAACTTAAGCGATTGTTGTAAGGTTTGGCATTGACGCAATTGAAGTACTGTTCAAAGAATGATTTCCTAATTAAAGTGAATTAATAAATTTTAATTAATTTATGGATTTCTCTCTCTCTCTCTTTTTTTGTATTATCGAATTGATTTTGTGAGAACCAAAGGACTGGTATATTTGGTTTGGTTTGTTTGAACATAATTTAGTGGATATTTAAAATGAAGTGTATTGAAATCTTTTCTATTATAATACGATCCAGCACACCTAATAGAGAATACAGGGTTGCCCATATTCGACGGACCCATCTGGCAACACGCCACCCAAGCGCTCTGAAATAGTTGAAATTTACATTCAACAAAAGAAGTCAATTGTGAAAACTCAACGTGCTTTTACAACATTAAAAAATGTGACAAGTGCGCCTTCTTAGAACACCATTAAGCGTTTATACGAAAAATTATCAAATCCGATGAAGCCCATTTCACATAGAATGGGACCGTAAATAAGCAAACTTGCCGTTTTTACGCCACTGAAAATTCTCAGGAGATTCAAGAAGTGCCTCTTCATGACGAAAAATTCGCAGTTTGGTGCGGCGTTAGTGCGAAAACGGTCATTGGACCGTTTTTCTTCCAAAATAAAAATGCCCATGCTGTTACCATCAATCAGGAGCGTTATCGCGACATGATGACCAATTTTGTGATGACAATTATTCGTCGAAAGCGTATGAGGCAGTTCTGGTTTCAACAAGACGGCGCTCCACCGCACACAAGTCGCATAACAAAACATGGGTCCGTCGAATATGGGCAACCCTGTATATACAATATATAAATAAATAATGTGAAAATAAATCAAATATACTCTAATATTCTATGCCACTTGCATAAGAGCGAGTACGCTTTGCTCGAGAGACTACCAAAAACATATCTTCAATCGTGAATATTTGTAATGCTAAAGTATACCTGACTTTACATTGATCCCAATTTAATGTACATATATAATCAGATATCGGATATACAGCGTGATATTAAAAAAACTACAACAAAGTCAAACGCCATCTTACACCTTTTTTTTACATGTTTTTAATTTTATTCAATGAAAGCAACAAATGGCGGAAATAGCATCAAATTTTAAAATAAGTATAGATTTGTTGGAATTGGTCAACTTTGACACGAATTATGGCCTTCAAACGACCAATGAAACTGTCACACGTTGCTCGAATGTTGCTCTGCGGTATTTTGGTCCCGGCGAAGCGTTTGCTTGAGGTGATCGACACTTTCGTATTTTTTAGTGCCAATCTTTTCCAACCTTTCCAAAATTCTCCAGACACAATAGTCCAATGGATTGGTATCAGGAGATTTTGGTGGCCATTGTGCGCTGGAAATGAAGCGAGGAACCTCATTTTGTAACCATTCTTGGGTGGCGCGTGCTGAGTGCGATGGTTCTGGGTCCTGTTGGAATGTCCAAGGTCTGCGGCCAAAATGTTTTCGTGCCCAAGGCTTTAATACACCCTCCAGAATATTTTCGCGAAATATTCAGCATTTATACTGATGCCACAGTCGATTAATACGAGCGGAGAGCGACCATCGGCTGTTATGGCGGCCCACGCCATCACCATCTCCAGCGCTTGAGTTCATGTGGCTAACCGAAGGTGGACTCAGTTGAACTCTTTGGCAAGTAAACACGATCATTTTGTTTCTTTACAAACGGCTGGACAACGAATGTTTTCTCATCGGAGAAAACCAAATTCGGCAGTTCACCATTTTCGGCCAAGCGAAGCAACTCTTTAGCTCTTTATAGCTGGGGAATGCTATAAGAAAACGTGGACCTGTATAGACAATTTTCTGTCGAAGGAGATCGTACCCATTACAAACTCCAAATGTATAGACTATTATGTGTCAGATAAGGTAGTACCGGATGTTTATTATTTTTATACCCTCCACCATAATATGGAGGGTATATTAAGTTTGTCATTCCGTTTGTAACACCTCGAAATACACATTTAAGACCCCACAAAGTATATTTATTCTTGATCAGCATAAAATTCCATGTACATTTAGCGAATAAGATTGATAAAATATTACTGAAATATATGTTATGTCTGCAGGACTTTTGGTATTGAAAATGGGCCATGTAGGTCCATGTTTTGGTATGGCCCCCATATAACGGTACCTCCCGATATTCGGTATTTTGATGATTTTAGCGACATTATTCACCGGAATTGTTTCACATTTGGTATTTGAAGTTCGTAATGGATTCTACAGCCAAAGACAGAAAATTGTCTGTGCAGGTCCACGTCTCCGTATAGCGCTCATATAACGGTACCTCTCGATATTCTGCATTTTGATCATTTTAGCGACATTATTCACAGGAATTGTTTCAAATTTAGTATTTGATGTTCGTAATGGATGCTACAGCCAATGACAGGAGATTGTCTGTGCAGGTCCACGTCTTCATATAGACCCCATATAGCGGTAACTCCCGATATTCGGTATTTTCATGATTTTATTTCCATTTTTTTTTTTTTTAAATTCGCACTTGAATATTGTGATGGCTTATAACAAATGTTACCTATGCAGGTCCATGTCGTCGTATAGATACTAATTTAACAGCTACATTCGGTATTTTTAAGATTATAACAGAATTTTTAACGGATTTTGTTTTTGGGAATTGCCAAATTCATTCCAATTGGTGGAGGGTATTCAAAGTTCGGCCCGGCCGAACTTGCAGCTTTTTTACTTGTTTGTAATAGGAACCACTCTGTTGTCTGAAAATTGTTTTCACAGTTTTAAGTGACATCTCTATTCAATATTTTTTGGCAAATTCTCATGAATAGGTTAACTCCAGGACAACGCTTCCAAATTGTGGAAACATATTTTTTCTAGAATTTCAAATGCATTCCCGACAAATGTACTGTTTGGTGCGGTCTATGGGCTGGGAAGCATCGATCCTTTTTTCTATAAAAATGAGGAAGTTACCGTTAATGGAAATCGATGCGGAATCATGAACAATCAGTTTTTGTTGTCAAAACTTCAAGATATGGATGTAAATCAATCGCTTTGCAATCTGTCGACTGGCCGACTTTGCAATTCTTTTATTAGGTAGTGGTATATCCAGTTCTTACATTAACTAGGTAAGTTACACAATTCGAATTTTCAAATTTGAAACCCTTTAGGTTTTTTAACTTCAATTTTCTTAGATTAATTAAAGCTTTTTATTTAGTCGTTGTTATTTCCGGTCATGGTTCATGTTTACATTAAAAAAAAAAAAAGATTTCTGGCCACAGTGCAATGACCACCAAACTGAAAGGTGATCATATCACGTTAGTTACGGTTTCGCCAATGCTCCAAAAAACATAAACACGACACACACACACACTTACTGGTTGGCGGATGGATGGCTGGCTATCAAGGGAGGGGGGTTACACAACCGGTAAGAGAAGAAATAAAATGACATTTCAAAGGAGTGGTGCCACAATAATCATAAACATCACAGAAACACATTATCGCTGACACAAGACACATATGTGAGAATCAGTCGAATACCAGAAACCAAATTAAATTAAATGAAATTTTGAATAAATAAAAATAATGTCCAAAAGAGATACTGGCAACATCAAACGAAGACAAATACTAATTTAAAAATAGAACACAAATGAAATTTGTCAGCTTTTGAGAAGAATACAAAAACAACAACATTGAATATATGACGACATTTGTTATTTTTGATGGGTGTGAAGATAAATTGGAAAGTTAAATTGGATGTTAACAGACACAGTTACTTAACAGAGCTCTGTTAAGGACTTAACAGAGCTTTGTTAAAGACTGAGTAAAAAAGAAAATTTTGAAAAATATAATTATTTGTTAATTATTATATTAAAATTTATTACTTCGGTAATAAAATAGCTTGAATACAAGTTAAATAAATACTATGCAGCACCAACTATAGAACAAACCGTATCAGACACCCAAATTGGGTCATATCTTTATTATGATGTAAAAAAACGGAATGGATCACTGTGCAAAGCCTATAAAACCTGCGCGGATCAAACTAGGCTTAAATGAAAGGTCTCTCCGAGCACTTTCAGCCCATATATAGGTTATAGTCCAAAACCGTTTCAGAGACCCAAATTGGACCCATCCTTAATAATAATAAGGTCCTAACAGATTGAACCACTGTGCAAAGCCTATAAAACCTGCGCGGATCAAACTAAGCTTAAATGAAAGGTCTCTCCGAGCACTTTCAGCCCATATATAGGTTATAGTCCAAAACCGTTTCAGAGACCCAAATTGGACCCATCCTTAATAATAATAAGGTCCTAACAGATTGAACCACTGTGCAAAGCCTATAAAACCTGCGCGGATCAAACTAGGCTTAAATGAAAGGTCTCTCCGAGCACTTTCAGCCCATATATAGGTTATAGTCCAAAACCGTTTCAGAGACCCAAATTGGACCCATCCTTAATAATAATAAGGTCCTAACAGATTGAACCACTGTGCAAAGCCTATAAAACCTGCGCGGATCAAACTAAGCTTAAATGAAAGGTCTCTCCGAGCACTTTCAGCCCATATATAGGTTATAGTCCAAAACCGTTTCAGAGACCCAAATTGGACCCATCCTTAATAATAATAAGGTCCTAACAGATTGAACCACTGTGCAAAGCCTATAAAACCTGCGCGGATCGAACTAGGCTTAAATGAAAGGTCTCTCCGAGCACTTTCAGCCCATATATAGGTTATAGTCCAAAACCGTTTCAGAGACCCAAATTGGACCCATCCTTAATAATAATAAGGTCCTAACAGATTGAACCACTGTGCAAAGCCTATAAAACCTGCGCGGATCAAACTAGGCTTAAATGAAAGGTCTCTCCGAGCACTTTCAGCCCATATATAGGTTATAGTCCAAAACCGTTTCAGAGACCCAAATTGGACCCATCCTTAATAATAATAAGGTCCTAACAGATTGAACCACTGTGCAAAGCCTATAAAACCTGCGCGGATCAAACTAGGCTTAAATGAAAGGTCTCTCCGAGCACTTTCAGCCCATATATAGGTTATAGTCCAAAACCGTTTCAGAGACCCAAATTGGACCCATCCTTAATAATAATAAGGTCCTAACAGATTGAACCACTGTGCAAAGCCTATAAAACCTGCGCGGATCAAACTAGGCTTAAATGAAAGGTCTCTCCGAGCACTTTCAGCCCATATATAGGTTATAGTCCAAAACCGTTTCAGAGACCCAAATTGGACCCATCCTTAATAATAATAAGGTCCTAACAGATTGAACCACTGTGCAAAGCCTATAAAACCTGCGCGGATCGAACTAGGCTTAAATGAAAGGTCTCTCCGAGCACTTTCAGCCCATATATAGGTTATAGTCCAAAACCGTTTCAGAGACCCAAATTGGACCCATCCTTAATAATAATAAGGTCCTAACAGATTGAACCACTGTGCAAAGCCTATAAAACCTGCGCGGATCAAACTAGGCTTAAATGAAAGGTCTCTCCGAGCACTTTCAGCCCATATATAGGTTATAGTCCAAAACCGTTTCAGAGACCCAAATTGGACCCATCCTTAATAATAATAAGGTCCTAACAGATTGAACCACTGTGCAAAGCCTATAAAACCTGCGCGGATCAAACTAGGCTTAAATGAAAGGTCTCTCCGAGCACTTTCAGCCCATATATAGGTTATAGTCCAAAACCGTTTCAGAGACCCAAATTGGACCCATCCTTAATAATAATAAGGTCCTAACAGATTGAACCACTGTGCAAAGCCTATAAAACCTGCGCGGATCGAACTAGGCTTAAATGAAAGGTCTCTCCGAGCACTTTCAGCCCATATATAGGTTATAGTCCAAAACCGTTTCAGAGACCCAAATTGGACCCATCCTTAATAATAATAATGTCCTAACAGATTGAACCACTGTGCAAAGCCTATAAAACCTGCGCGGATCAAACTAGGCTTAAATGAAAGGTCTCTCCGAGCACTTTCAGCCCATATATATGTTATAGTCCAAAACCGTTTCAGAGACCCAAATTGGACCCATCCTTAATAATAATAAGGTCCTAACAGATTGAACCACTGTGCAAAGCCTATAAAACCTGCGCGGATCAAACTAGGCTTAAATGAAAGGTCTCTCCGAGCACTTTCAGCCCATATATAGGTTATAGTCCAAAACCGTTTCAGAGACCCAAATTGGACCCATCCTTAATAATAATAAGGTCCTAACAGATTGAACCACTGTGCAAAGCCTATAAAACCTGCGCGGATCGAACTAGGCTTAAATGAAAGGTCTCTCCGAGCACTTTCAGCCCATATATAGGTTATAGTCCAAAACCGTTTCAGAGACCCAAATTGGACCCATCCTTAATAATAATAAGGTCCTAACAGATTGAACCACTGTGCAAAGCCTATAAAACCTGCGCGGATCAAACTAAGCTTAAATGAAAGGTCTCTCCGAGCACTTTCAGCCCATATATAGGTTATAGTCCAAAACCGTTTCAGAGACCCAAATTGGACCCATCCTTAATAATAATAAGGTCCTAACAGATTGAACCACTGTGCAAAGCCTATAAAACCTGCGCGGATCGAACTAGGCTTAAATGAAAGGTCTCTCCGAGCACTTTCAGCCCATATATAGGTTATAGTCCAAAACCGTTTCAGAGACCCAAATTGGACCCATCCTTAATAATAATAAGGTCCTAACAGATTGAACCACTGTGCAAAGCCTATAAAACCTGCGCGGATCAAACTAGGCTTAAATGAAAGGTCTCTCCGAGCACTTTCAGCCCATATATAGGTTATAGTCCAAAACCGTTTCAGAGACCCAAATTGGACCCATCCTTAATAATAATAAGGTCCTAACAGATTGAACCACTGTGCAAAGCCTATAAAACCTGCGCGGATCAAACTAGGCTTAAATGAAAGGTCTCTCCGAGCACTTTCAGCCCATATATAGGTTATAGTCCAAAACCGTTTCAGAGACCCAAATTGGACCCATCCTTAATAATAATAAGGTCCTAACAGATTGAACCACTGTGCAAAGCCTATAAAACCTGCGCGGATCAAACTAGGCTTAAATGAAAGGTCTCTCCGAGCACTTTCAGCCCATATATAGGTTATAGTCCAAAACCGTTTCAGAGACCCAAATTGGACCCATCCTTAATAATAATAAGGTCCTTACAGATTGAACCACTGTGCAAAGCCTATAAAACCTGCGCAGATCGAACTAGGCTTAAATGAAAGGTCTCTCCGAGCACTTTCAGCCCATATATAGGTTATAGTCCAAAACCGTTTCAGAGACCCAAATTGGACCCATCCTTAATAATAATAAGGTCCTAACAGATTGAACCACTGTGCAAAGCCTATAAAACCTGCGCGGATCAAACTAGGCTTAAATGAAAGGTCTCTCCGAGCACTTTCAGCCCATATATATGTTATAGTCCAAAACCGTTTCAGAGACCCAAATTGGACCCATCCTTAATAATAATAAGGTCCTAACAGATTGAACCACTGTGCAAAGCCTATAAAACCTGCGCGGATCAAACTAGGCTTAAATGAAAGGTCTCTCCGAGCACTTTCAGCCCATATATAGGTTATAGTCCAAAACCGTTTCAGAGACCCAAATTGGACCCATCCTTAATAATAATAAGGTCCTAACAGATTGAACCACTGTGCAAAGCCTATAAAACCTGCGCGGATCAAACTAGGCTTAAATGAAAGGTCTCTCCGAGCACTTTCAGCCCATATATAGGTTATAGTCCAAAACCGTTTCAGAGACCCAAATTGGACCCATCCTTAATAATAATAAGGTCCTAACAGATTGAACCACTGTGCAAAGCCTATAAAACCTGCGCGGATCAAACTAGGCTTAAATGAAAGGTCTCTCCGAGCACTTTCAGCCCATATATAGGTTATAGTCCAAAACCGTTTCAGAGACCCAAATTGGACCCATCCTTAATAATAATAAGGTCCTAACAGATTGAACCACTGTGCAAAGCCTATAAAACCTGCGCGGATCAAACTAGGCTTAAATGAAAGGTCTCTCCGAGCACTTTCAGCCCATATATAGGTTATAGTCCAAAACCGTTTCAGAGACCCAAATTGGACCCATCCTTAATAATAATAAGGTCCTAACAGATTGAACCACTGTGCAAAGCCTATAAAACCTGCGCGGATCGAACTAGGCTTAAATGAAAGGTCTCTCCGAGCACTTTCAGCCCATATAGGTTATAGTCCAAAACCGTTTCAGAGACCCAAATTGGACCCATCCTTAATAATAATAAGGTCCTAACAGATTGAACCACTGTGCAAAGCCTATAAAACCTGCGCGGATCAAACTAGGCTTAAATGAAAGGTCTCTCCGAGCACTTTCAGCCCATATATATGTTATAGTCCAAAACCGTTTCAGAGACCCAAATTGGACCCATCCTTAATAATAATAAGGTCCTAACAGATTGAACCACTGTGCAAAGCCTATAAAACCTGCGCGGATCAAACTAGGCTTAAATGAAAGGTCTCTCCGAGCACTTTCAGCCCATATATAGGTTATAGTCCAAAACCGTTTCAGAGACCCAAATTGGACCCATCCTTAATAATAATAAGGTCCTAACAGATTGAACCACTGTGCAAAGCCTATAAAACCTGCGCGGATCAAACTAGGCTTAAATGAAAGGTCTCTCCGAGCACTTTCAGCCCATATATAGGTTATAGTCCAAAACCGTTTCAGAGACCCAAATTGGACCCATCCTTAATAATAATAAGGTCCTAACAGATTGAACCACTGTGCAGAGCCTATAAAACCTGCGCGGATCGACCTTAAAAAATTCCATGGGACATACACATGCATGCTTCACCAATATTTTTCTTCAACATTTCCTCTTTTATGTTTTATCGCTAAAGTTTTTATTTTATTTTTAATTTCTTTAAATGTTTTACGTCTAAAAAAGTAATAAAACAAAATTCCCGTACCGGGATTCGAACCTACGACCCAACAGATTTCTGCGGAGCCACTCAACCGACTCGGCCACTGCACCAGTGTGCAGGCGTTGGCTTAAAGTTATTAACAGTGCCGAACAGTATGAGATCATTTTTGCTGTTGTCAACGTTGATAATCAAAATAAAATTGGTAACGGACATTTTATTGATTAAAGAACCTCTCATGCAGTGGGTTGCATATTAGCGTAGGTAGGAGGTAGATTATTTTTACTATACTTATTTATACTAATAAATGTACGTTAATTTTTTTATTTGTATATATTCAAAAATTTTTATTTATATTTATTTTTTCCATTATAGTTATATATTTTTATTTTAATAATTCCGTATTTATATTTATTATTATATATATCTTTATTCCAAAAAATATTTTATTTATTATATTTTATTATAAATATGTTAAAATGTTGTATTAAAACTAATTCCTTTTTATACTTATTTATATTGTTGTTAAATAGAAACATTTTTTTATTTTGAAATACCCACATCACGATATTTCACACATTCACATCAGTTCATATTTTTTATTCAATTGCATTTATGTGAAGTAACCTATCTGAAAAGCAAAATTCCAAAGAATGTGAACCGTTACATTTCGCACGTACCATTGTTGTTGTTTGTCTTAATGTACTTTTTTTTTCTGACGAATAACTCTTGTTTATGTTTTCACAAAAAATACTACACAACTTAAGTTCACCATCGTCGTGATCTTGTGGTAGCTTAAGTGGTAAAGTTGTTTAGTTTCATTCCTTGCGTCGCGAGTTCGAATCCCGCGGAAGGCGTGTTTTTCTATTTTTAAAAATATGTTTTTTTTTTTGCATTTAATTTTTATTAAGAATTTTTTACAGAATAAATGTAATTTATGTAAGTATCTGTTATTAAAGTTTATATGTTGGAGCCATAAGTAATTGATTTTAAATTCAAAATTTCAGGAAGACTTCAAATATTTATATATATAATAAACAACCACCAAATTATACAAGCAGCAATCGAACACCAAGAGTGGACAAATAATTTTTAAAAATTGTAAACATATTTAAGGCAATCATTAAGTCTAATATTCTGTAAGGCCATATTATACATTTATACATATCTATTATAAATTGGCTTACAGCTATATTGATCATTTTACAATTTGTAGGTGTTCTACATTATATTAATGTAATTTTTGATGTAGAAAAACATTTTTGGGGTAAAAAGTATAAAACTTTCTTTCGACAGGATTTGAACCCAGGCCGAATGTTTCGTACGCCAGCGCGCTAACTGCTGAGCCACTCGACATACATCGCAAGTTGCGACTATGGCAAAAACGAATAATGAAAATCTCACTAAGCATTGATGTGCAAAACTGTCCAAAAATTGCGTTTGGCGGCACTTGTTAAATGCGTATTCTCTTCTCTCTCTCTTCGTCAGCGACTTCTTCATTTCATTGTTTCTAAGTGAATTCTACGACGGTTTTTGTACGCCTACTGAGATACAAACACTGTCTCTCTTCTTCCATCTCGCTCTCTCGAGCACACTTTACAATTTGCGATGACAACAATTGCATAATCTCATTTTCCCCCGAAAAGAAGAATGTAGTGTTCCGTAACTTATTAATAACACAAAAACATTTGGAATAGAGGAATGAAACACATCGGAATGTGAATAACATAGGGAAAACATTAAAGGGCGCCTAATAGTATAAAAGCAACGTAGGACTGTGCTACCCACACAAATGCCTTTTTCTGATTGATTGTTGTTCTTCGGGTAAAGTGTGCTCGAGAGAGCGAGATGGAAGAAGAGAGACAGTGTTTGTATCTCAGTAGGCGTACAAAAACCGTCGTAGAATTCACTTAGAAACAATGAAATGAAGAAGTCGCTGACGAAGAGAGAGAGAAGAGAATACGCATTTAACAAGTGCCGCCAAACGCAATTTTTGGACAGTTTTGCACATCAATGCTTAGTGAGATTTTCATTATTCGTTTTTGCCATAGTCGCAACTTGCGATGTATGTCGAGTGGCTCAGCAGTTAGCGCGCTGGCGTACGAAACATTCGGCCTGGGTTCAAATCCTGTCGAAGGAAAGTTTTATACTTTTTACCCCAAAAATGTTTTTCTACATCAAAAATTACATTAATATAATGTAGAACACCTACAAATTGTAAAATGATCAATATAGCTGTAAGCCAATTTATAATAGATATGTATAAATGTATAATATGGCCTTACAGAATATTAGACTTAATGATTGCCTTAAATATGTTTACAATTTTTAAAAATTATTTGTCCACTCTTGGTGTTCGATTGCTGCTTGTATAATTTGGTGGTTGTTTATTATATATATAAATATTTGAAGTCTTCCTGAAATTTTGAATTTAAAATCAATTACTTATGGCTCCAACATATAAACTTTAATAACAGATACTTACATAAATTACATTTATTCTGTAAAAAATTCTTAATAAAAATTAAATGCAAAAAAAAACATATTTTTAAAAATAGAAAAACACGCCTTCCGCGGGATTCGAACTCGCGACGCAAGGCATGAAACTAAACAACTTTACCACTTAAGCTACCACAAGATCACGACGATGGTGAACTTAAGTTGTGTAGTATTTTTTGTGAAAACATAAACAAGAGTTATTCGTCAGAAAAAAAAACGTACATTAAGACAAACAACAACAATGGTACGTGCGAAATGTAACGGTTCACATTCTTTGGAATTTTGCTTTTCAGATAGGTTACTTCACATAAATGCAATTGAATAAAAAATATGAACTGATGTGAATGTGTGAAATATCGTGATGTGGGTATTTCAAAATAAAAAAATGTTTCTATTTAACAACAATATAAATAAGTATAAAAAGGAATTAGTTTTAATACAACATTTTAACATATTTATAATAAAATATAATAAATAAAATATTTTTTGGAATAAAGATATATATAATAATAAATATAAATACGGAATTATTAAAATAAAAATATATAACTATAATGGAAAAAATAAATATAAATAAAAATTTTTGAATATATACAAATAAAAAAATTAACGTACATTTATTAGTATAAATAAGTATAGTAAAAATAATCTACCTCCTACCTACGCTAATATGCAACCCACTGCATGAGAGGTTCTTTAATCAATAAAATGTCCGTTACCAATTTTATTTTGATTATCAACGTTGACAACAGCAAAAATGATCTCATACTGTTCGGCACTGTTAATAACTTTAAGCCAACGCCTGCACACTGGTGCAGTGGCCGAGTCGGTTGAGTGGCTCCGCAGAAATCTGTTGGGTCGTAGGTTCGAATCCCGGTACGGGAATTTTGTTTTATTACTTTTTTAGACGTAAAACATTTAAAGAAATTAAAAATAAAATAAAAACTTTAGCGATAAAACATAAAAGAGGAAATGTTGAAGAAAAATATTGGTGAAGCATGCATGTGTATGTCCCATGGAATTTTTTAAGGTCGATCCGCGCAGGTTTTATAGGCTTTGCACAGTGGTTCAATCTGCTAGGACCTTATTATTATTAAGGATGGGTCCAATTTGGGTCTCTAAAACGGTTTTGGACTATAACCTATATATGGGCTGAAAGTGCTCGGAGAGACCTTTCATTTAAGCCTAGTTTGATCCGCGCAGGTTTTATAGGCTTTGCACATTGGTTCAATCTGTTAGGACCTTATTATTATTAAGGATGGGTCCAATTTGGGTCTCTGAAACGGTTTTGGACTATAACCTATATATGGGCTGAAAGTGTTCGGAGAGACCTTTCATTTAAGCCTAGTATGATCCGCGCAGGTTTTATAGGCTTTGCACAGTGGTTCAATCTGTTAGGACCTTATTATTATTAAAGATGGGTCCAATTTGGGTCTCTGAAACGGTTTTGGACTATAACCTATATATGGGCTGAAAGTGCTCGGAGAGACCTTTTATTTAAGCCTAGTTTGATCCGCGCAGGTTTTATAGGCTTTGCACAGTGGTTCAATCTGTTAGGACCTTATTATTATTAAGGATGGGTCCAATTTGGGTCTCTGAAACGGTTTTGGACTATAACCTATATATGGGCTGAAAGTGCTCGGAGAGACCTTTCATTTAAGCCTAGTTTGATCCGCGCAGGTTTTATAGGCTTTGCACAGTGGTTCAATCTGTTAGGACCTTATTATTATTAAGGATGGGTCCAATTTGGGTCTCTGAAACGGTTTTGGACTATAACCTATATATGGGCTAAAAGTGCTCGGAGAGACCTTTCATTTAAGCCTAGTTTGATCCGCGCAGGTTTTATAGGCTTTGCACAGTGGTTCAATCTGTTAGGACCTTATTATTATTAAGGATGGGTCCAATTTGGGTCTCTGAAACGGTTTTGGACTATAACCTATATATGGGCTGAAAGTGCTCGGAGAGACCTTTCATTTAAGCAGGTTTTATAGGCTTTGCACAGTGGTTCAATCTGTTAGGACCTTATTATTATTAAGGATGGGTCCAATTTGGGTCTCTGAAACGGTTTTGGACTATAACCTATATATGGGCTGAAAGTGCTCGGAGAGACCTTTCATTTAAGCCTAGTTTGATCCGCGCAGGTTTTATAGGCTTTGCACAGTGGTTCAATCTGTTAGGACCTTATTATTATTAAGGATGGGTCCAATTTGGGTCTCTGAAACGGTTTTGGACTATAACCTATATATGGGCTGAAAGTGCTCGGAGAGACCTTTCATTTAAGCCTAGTTTGATCCGCGCAGGTTTTATAGGCTTTGCACATTGGTTCAATCTGTTAGGACCTTATTATTATTAAGGATGGGTCCAATTTGGGTCTCTGAAACGGTTTTGGACTATAACCTATATATGGGCTGAAAGTGCTCGGAGAGACCTTTCATTTAAGCCTAGTTTGATCCGCGCAGGTTTTATAGGCTTTGCACAGTGGTTCAATCTGTTAGGACCTTATTATTATTAAGGATGGGTCCAATTTGGGTCTCTGAAACGGTTTTGGACTATAACCTATATATGGGCTGAAAGTGCTCGGAGAGACCTTTCATTTAAGCCTAGTTTGATCCGCGCAGGTTTTATAGGCTTTGCACAGTGATCCATTCCGTTTTTTTACATCATAATAAAGATATGACCCAATTTGGGTGTCTGAAACGGTTTGTTCTATAGTTGGTGCTGCATAGTATTTATTTAATTTGTATTCAAGCTATTTTATTACCGAAGTAATAAATTTTAATATAATAATTAACAAATAATTATATTTTTCAAAATTTTCTTTTTTACTCAGTCTTTAACAAAGCTCTGTTAAGTCCTTAACAGAGCTCTGTTAAGTAACTGTGTCTGTTAACATCCAATTTAACTTTCCAATTTATCTTCACACCCATTTATTTTTGCAAAATGGAAACAATTTTCTTGGGGGGGAAACTAGAAACTAGATCACCAAGGACAGCACACAAAACCTCATATTTGTTGAGGTTGGAAAAGATCATGACTTGCATTGGATTTCGAAGAATTGTAAATAAATGGGAATTTCCCAAATACACAAGAATTGGAAAACAAAAACGGAAAATGAAACGAAAAGAAAACAATGTCAGAATCAATGCTGAACACACATAAATTTACACTCACACATTATACATGCATTGTTATTGGGGACACAAAGAAATTTTAAACGATGGCATCAGCCATTAGATCATGGCGATGGAAATTTATTTCATATCTCTCCTAAATCATTTGCTAAGACTGCTATATCAACAAATTGAAGGGAAGATACATAATGAAGTGTGCCGGCCGGCAAAGAAGCACAAATACTTGACATCCACTCAAGACGTTGCTGCTGTGAGCATTACACAGTGCATATTATACAAATTTTGGCCGACCGAAATTAATAACTTCCCTATTAAGTTGGGGTTGTTATCTTTGGGTGAAATGTATTAAAAAAACAAGATGACTAAAGTGGGGAAGCAATGTAAAATTTAAGACTGTTTTTCACACAGTCATATTTTGCAAATTTATTGTAAATGGAATGTGCCCGTAACATGCTTACAGACGCTTTGAGCAATAGAAGAAAAAACATTATTGCATTCAAAAACTTTCGATGAGTACTTATAAAATATATGAGCTTAATTTTTGCCTGCCTCAGATTGATTTACGGAAAACGGATTGAGCATTAGACTTCGTTCTAACTTCACACGTGGCCATATTTTTAAAAGGGGTAGTAGTTCAGGTTGAAATATGGACAATGTCGGCGCTCTACTTCGGGTACCTCCCCACAAGTTGCGGAAATTGTGGTATAAACATAACTCTTATAAAATATGAAAAAAAAAATCACTAATATTTATCAAATTTTGCGTAGTCCAATATTTTCTGTCAATACTGGTATAGTCCAAAGATGGAAAAAATTGATCCCCTACTTCTGGTATCTTCCATAAAAATTAAAAATATTCGAAAAAAAAAAATAAAAATCTTAACCAATACAGAAATGCAACTAAAACATTCTAATTTGTTTTCATCGTGAACATTCTAATTTGTTATACCCTCCACCATTCTATGGAGGGTGTCTTAACTTTGTCATTCCGTTTGTAACTCCTCGAAATACTCATGTCAGACCCAACAAAGTATATATATTCTTGATCAGCGTAAAATTCTAAGACGATTTAGCCATGTCCGTCTGTCTGTCTGTCTGTCTGTCTGTCTGTCCGTCTGTCTGTTGTAATCACGCTATCTTTCGAATGAATTGAGATAGATGGCTAAAATTTTGCACACATGTTTAGTATTCCAGTAGGCAGGTTAAGTTCGTAAATGGGCCATGTAGGTCCACGTTTTCATATAGCCCCCATATAACGGTACCTCCCGATTTTCGGTATTTTAATGATTTTAACGACATTATTCACCGGAATTGTTTCAAATTTGGTATTTAAAGTTCGAAATGGATACTACACCCTAAGACAGAAAATTGTCTGTGCAAGTCCACATCTTCATATAGCCTCCATATAACGGTACCTCCCGATATTCGGTATTTTAATGAATTTAGCGACATTATTCACTGGAATTGTTTCAAATTTGGTATTTAAAGTTCGATTTGGATACTTCACCCTAAGACAGAAAATTGTCTGTGCAGGTCCACATCTTCGTATAGCCCCTATATAACGGTACCCCCCTATATTCGGTATTTTGATGATTGTTGCGACATTATTCACCGGAATTGTTTCAAATTTGGTATTTGAATTTCGAATTGAATACTACACCCTAAGACAGAAAATTATCTACGCTGGTTCAGGTCTTCGTATAGGGCCCATATATCAGTACATCCCTATATTCGGTATTTTGACGATTTTAGGTACAATACCCACCGAAATTGTTTGAGGTGTAGTATTTGAAATTCGTAATGGATGCTACAGCCTGTGACAGAAAATTGTCTATGTAGGTCCAGGCCTTCGTACAGCTCCGATATAACGGTACCTCCCTATATACGATATTTTGATGATTTTAGCAACATTATTCACCGTTTATTTCAAGTTACGAATTTGAATATGGTAATAGCTTATGACAAACAATGCCTATGTTTGGTATTTTTAAAATTTTAACAGAATGTTGTAATGATTTTATTTTCTGAAAATTTCCAAATTCGTTCCGAATGGTGGAGGGTATTCAAAGTTCGGCCCGGCCGAACTTACTACTTTTTGACTTGTTTTTATCGTCAATTCGTCTGGAACATCAGCGCGACATGAATGCTACGATGTACGAAAAGATTTCAAAAGAGTTTATCAGGCGTGGTGTTGTAAATTCCACCTAATCCAAAACTTTGGGGCAGGATAAAAACTCAATGGTAATGTTGCGATAGCTAGATAAGCAGGAAGTCGAGTGTCTCGTAAAATTCATCCATCGCCCACCCAAGCAATAGTTAGTGTCTAAAAACCTTGTAGCAATATTACTCCTCCCATAACTTCTGGGCAGCTGAACATCAACTTGGGTTCTGGAACGGATGGTTGCAAGACAGCGTTGCATATTTTACCAACAAACATCAGTCGAGGATTCAACAGGAGCATCACGTACCAAAGCCAATGGATACCAAAAAGTTGTTTGGCTTATTAGCCTTCAATGAGGTTTAAATATTGGATAGCCAATAGTAAGTGTTTCAGACCATTATAACGGCGTAGATATCGTTAATTATGCAGATGATTTTGTGATGATGCTATGGAATCCTGTTGTAGGAATATATGTGTAGTGTTGAATTCCTAACACATCTAGCTTATGCGTTTATTCCATAATCAACGGCTGTTTTTATTAAAATATAAATTTGGAAAAAGGTCCAGAAAAGTAGAAAAAAAGAATGACTATTAAAATGATATTGAAAACTAGGAACATTAACCTCACATAATCTAGGAAAAAACCTAGAGTATACCCACAAAAATTTGACAGGAGAATCAAAAAATCAGGAACCTACCCTAGACTACAGATTCTTGTTAAAGAATCCTACTATAAATTTAAAACATCCGAGAGAGGTGTGCGAAATATTGATAACTGTATACTACACCCTTTTTTTCTGCATTGACCATTCAACTAAAAAAATGGGCACAAAACAGATTTTTACTGCTCTAGGATCTTTGGATGACTTTCTTCGACATCTGTTTTCCAAAAGGGCGCCTTCATCCGAAATTTTCCCAATACATTAAATCTATTCTAACACACATTTGCCATAATTGGGACACTGTGCAGTTGAAAACCCAACCAAGTTAAATATTTTTCTAGTTTCCCCCTTTCCCAAACAATCCAATTAATATTAAGAGAAATCATTCAGTATGTTTGACTTTTTTGAAGGAGGGTGGAAAGCAGCTTAACCCCTCGAACACTTTATGTCATAGACATATTGCAAAGCATCAAGTGGCATCGGTTGCCATTAGATTCATTAGACATACACGCACACACACAAATTGCCGGCAATTTCAAATCAACTATTGCTGGAAATAAATAAAGATGAAAAAGGCTACAACATCTAAGGCAGCGAATCTTAAAAGAATTGCCATGCGATAAGATGAGTGGATTTTTCTGTTTCTGCTTCTTCATATTAAATTTACAGCTATAGCCAAATAAAGTAAATTTTCAAATATTCGTGTTGGCAAATTAATAAAGTAAAGAAGAAGAAAGAGCAGAGGGAGGTAGAAGAAGGTAAAAAACTACAGTATATCAATGCAGCCGAAATGGAAATTTTTTTGAGAGGAACATCACATGCCATATTGGGCCATTGGAAACCAACAACAGATATGCCTGCTGCCATGGCTCGTTGATAATGTTGAGTGCATTTTGGAAAAAATATTACACACGTATTCATTTTATTGGAAATGGCATCTGCATAAAAAATACATAATATATTATTAGCCACAGACGCAGCAGACACAGACGCAGCCATCGATTATATATACAATGATTCACATGATTTACAATCCAATCATGATGTTGATGGGCTGACTGACCGGCATTGCATGTCCTCCCCTTCTTGTTTTTTGATTTTTTCTTGATTTTATTTAGCCGTAGTGGAGTGATGAATTCAGCAATCAGATAATTAAGGAGAAACTACAAAATTATGAAATAAATGTAGACATACATCAATAAATAAATCTTATTAAGAATATTTTTAAAATACTTTCAATAAAAAATGAATCCATCATCCTATAGAACTATATCAAATATTTTAATTGGATATTTCCCAGAACTGTTTTTAAATAAAAGCCAAACGATGTTCCTACGAAAAATTATTCGTTCTAGGTTAGTGAAAAAATCATTTCTGTTGTTCAATAATTGTTGAAGAAAATGTAAAATTGTATATGGACCCTATTTAAGCCTTTTATATGGACCCTATTTAAGCCTGAATTCTGTTTGATATAGCCCACATATGGAGGATAAAAGTTGGATTCATGCAGGCTTGGGAAGCGAATTTTTATCCGTCATGTGTGGGCTAAAATTACTAAATAGTATTCCTACATTGAAAATCTACGGCACATATAGTTTCTTAAAATTGTAACTTAACTTTAACTTAAAATGTTAATTCTTAATAACTTTATTTTGGCTTAAGGTCAATTGAAAACATCAATGTTTTATTTTGATAATTTTGATTTTTATTTTCCAATATTTCGACTGTCTCGACATCCATCTTCAGGGAAAAATTTTTATTGAGTAAAAAAAAAAAAAACAATTCAAAAATAACCACATAGAAATTAGTTTTAAAGGAAATGCTAGCGTCAGACTGTGCCAAATAATGTAAACAAAACTAAATAATTTCAGTAAATCATTTTAATTTAAATTATGTAAATATTTTAAATTTGGAAAAAGTAATTGAAAAAAGTGAAATGTCATATTCAAAAAGTACAAAAAAAAATTAGAAGACAAAACATCGTATCGATATTTGATACAGGAATTACACTAGAGTCAAATCACCTAAGTTTTGTTGCTACCTTACAACAAGGCCCATGAAGACTATTTTTGGCAACAATTTGACAATAAACTTTGTAGTTTTTACAGTCCCTGGTCGAGAGTGTTTGGATTTTAAGCCCAAGGTGATAAGTGGTATATATTTAATATTATGCAGAGTGCTTTAGTTCCGGCTTCCTGATAAGAGCACAGTAAGAAAGTGAAACCCGTGTAAGAAACATCAAGGAGGAAAAATTATTATTGCACTCTACTGAATTACATGGATTGCATATCACAATTATATTCCTTTTTAACTTATAGAGGTCTAGTCTGATTTTTGGATAAGATGAAATCAAACAGTCGATACTACCACGAGGTCGTTCGACAAATCACTTTTATACTAACAGCTTCCAAAATGCCTGCCTTTAGAAAATCCAACCGGATGTAAGATATTAATGACAATCTGATAATCGATCATTTAATTTTTAAAAATACTGTGTGTAGAGGCACAGTTTCTACGGTTCAAGGGATGTATAAACTCTATATTTAGAAAGTGGTTATAATTTTTTCCTAAGATGTTTGGTATTTTAACTCTTCGCAAAAATATTTAATGTCAATTCACATTATGGAATCTATCCCATATGTACCTCCGATATTTGATAAATTTTCTTCCACAATTTCCAAACAAATTAGCTATAGTTTGACATTTATGTTTCTCATTGGGCATTGGACACACATTATAAGGAAAATTCAACATTTAAGGGATTTTCCGGTAAATTATTTTGGTCATAAAACGAAATTAATGTCATAACGTCTTTGCTGGTTTTTCATATAACTATATTAAATATGTAAAAGACCTCTCACAACATGGTAAACCCGAATTCGAATAAGAATTAATCTGTTCCAGAATGCAAAACTAGAAGATTCTGGTTCTGGAAAAGCGCAATTGTAAATCTTCTAATGATTTTCTTTTTTTAATATCTCTATAGGAAAAAGACCAGTAAATTTTCAAACGTGTATGTCAAGTTGGTTATTAGTATCTGACCATGCTACTAACTCGTGGCAAACTCCTAATGTCAATGTCACACAAGTCAATACTTTGTAATTAGAGTTTTTCAATGTATCTACTTAACTCTGCAGTCATGTTTTTATAGTTTCGGCGTATATCTGGACATAGTGTTTTAGTTTACATCTCACCGGGTTAATTCGGACATAGATAAATCATTTAATGGGGAATATTTGGTAGGGCAGATGAGGAGATGCATCGTAGTGTGCGGGCCTGTATCACACCTTTCAATTTCCTTCTATCAACAGATTAGAAGTACGAACCACGATAGACATATTGACTGATCAATGTTGTATAAGATATCTAATCTTAAAATGGGTTAACAGTGGTCCTGACTGCTGTGGACTATGCAAGGATAAAGAAAAGACAAAAATATTACGTAGTTGGAAGACAGAAACCTAAAAATTGTTCTCAGACATAGACCTCATTATCTCCCCATTTAGCTAAAAGTATCACCAGACTTGGAAAATTATCCCGGTAAAACACCTCTATACAACTTTATTTTTCTTTTGCTTATATTTCTTCCATATACCTATCCTATCTCTAATTCTTCTTGCTAGGATGAACACAATGAACCAAAGGTCTTCAAGAGAAGCAGTGCCGGACACTGCGTAGTTGCACATCTTTTAACTAAAATTTACTAATTACTCACACCTTGTATGTGAGAAATATGGTCAGTATTTAAAAAAGCTCTTATTAAATAAACAAATATCTTTATATACTTCTGTGCGAAGTGGGGTCTCAGTAAGATATATGTGCAGCCAACTAATACGAGAAGTTTGAGTTATCAAGGGAAAATCAGTTCCAAATAAATAAAAGAAGTAGAATAGGTATTTGCTCTACATGTTTAATGGTCTGCCAGTTATTATCTCTAAAGAGGAATACAATTTATTGGTAAAGTGCAATCCTTATCACGAAGGAGTTGCTGTCAAATATATTTTAAAAAAACACAGAGTAAATATTGGAACTCCCAAAAGAAAAAAAAAACGTTAATGATAATTTTCATTTACCTATTCTGAATAGGTATGTATTTGCTCGAGATTTATATCTTTGTTCTCAAAAACGTTGTGTTAAGCACGTATTTATACGGTTTAGCGCACAACGGTGTGTATAATTTGTCAAATAATTTATTTCCCATATTTTGCTTCCAAAAATGTACAAAAACAATTATGGATAATAGAAGATTCACACATTTCTGTCGTACAAAATAACAACGACAAACAGAAGAGTGGAAGATATCACAAAGACCGGGAATCTACAAACTGTTTGTTTAAAGCAAAAAATTTTCAAATTTTTGTTACTTAATAAACGAAGAAAACAACAGCAACAAATCACTGGACAAAACAAAAGGGGGAGAAAGACTCAAATGAGGAGGAAAAAACAACAAAAACAAAATCCAAAAAATGTGTACTACCCACAACCCGCATTATGTCAACCTAACTAATAACTTGAATATAGTGGATGAATAGAAGGCGGGCAGACGGGAGAACGAACTGACGGGCAGTCAGTCAGACAGGCAGTCGTTTGTTGTTTAGTCGCACGTCTCATATTTGTGTGTACTACTGCTATCGTGTTTGGCTCTCTGTCTAGTTGCTACAGCACGGCTAGATTGTGTGCGGTTCCATGTTGTTGCATGAATTTGTTGTTGTTTTTTTGTATCATTTTTCCTTTGCACTTTAGTTTGTTTGTTGTTGTATATTTTTTGTTCTTATTCTAGTTCAGTTACTGCTGCCGCCACTGCATTATATTCTGCCTCCTCCATCAACGTTACTGCCTGCAGTGTTATTTTGGGCGGAGGTTGCCGCCACCATTGTTGCAATCAGACAGGCTCTAATGACAAACAGTGCCGTTAATGGGTATTTCTTAATAAAAATTTGCCAATTATATGCCCACCCTCACACAATGCATTCTCAGAAAGCGGGTGGAGAAGGGAGAGCTGCCTATTAAGTCACCTCCAAAAAATGTCTTAAATTATTCGCAAAATCTCGGTGAAATTACCTTTCCTTTTTTGTATAAAGTGGGTTTTTTGTTGAAAGCGAGTGTATGTGTTGTTCCCCGTCGTCGCCGCCGCAGACGTCGTCGTTGTATATAGTTGGTGTCGTCGCTCGGTCGTTGATTGTTAATCCTCTTTGTTTTTTTTTTCTTTTTTGACTACAATGAATTGCAACTGAATTTCCTTCTTGTAATTTCTCTGCACTTTATCACTTTTTTCACTTAGGAATTTCTGGTATTTTATTAGATTAATAATAAAATTTAATATTTTATTGAAGCGATTTGTTTAAATTTTATTATTCTTTCAATATTAACACTTTTCAGTTTGCACAATTTGATTCACTTTTTCTTCCCCCATTGAAAACAGATTCTATATTCTCCACACTTTTCACTATTTTCTTTCCAAACTGCTTCAACTTAGGTATACTTAGGTCGATTATTGACTAATCGATAACTTTGCGGTCGATATTTTATTTCTCTCATCAAAATCGAATTACCCATATGTCGACCTATATATCTCTAAATAGCATTAATGCAAAGATTAGTAATAATATATTTATGATATACAAAATTTAATATGATTAATATGCAATGTATTTTGAACTACTATAAACCTGTATGCGTAACAATAACCATATTGTTTTAATTTAAGTTTAAAAGTTTGCAAAAAAGTTATATTGGCTGTGTTTAGTTCCTTTTATCAATTGCATGGCGTTCCTGCATTTTAGCCGTGTTTACATTACATAGAGTGTTAACCCGATTTGCAAATTGGGTGGAAAGTTCTTGTCTAAGACACGAAAGCAATGCCGCTTACAATGTTTTGTCAAAATGGCAATGCTACATAAAATACCTTAGACAAAATCCGCTTGGGAAGTAATGAGTACTCTGTTTCGAAAATATGCGAATGTGACAGAAAAGCACCATCCTTAATGCTTTTTTATTTCAAATTTTATTCAAAAAATAAACCACCTGAATTAAAAACGAACCACCTAACTAGACTAATGAATAAATAGATAACGAACGCTTTTGCATGCTGATTAACGACCCACTCGACTTCGAAAACACATTACACCGTGTTTCAAGAATTCCACTCGATTCATTCATTATCATGTAATATACACTTACAGTTGCCCAATAAAGTCTACATAGCCCACAAGTATTTAAAACAAATACCAAAACGGGTCAGACTTATAACCGATATGCAGTAAATTTCGTAATATGTCAAATTTGGTACCCAAAAAAGTGAAACATACAACAAAGTGTAACATGCAACAAATGAGTTGTTTAGTTTCAAGTAAGTGTTTAATAATTCAATAATAATTTTTAGATTAATTCTTTTTTATACCCTCCACCATAGTATATAGGGTATATTAAGTTTGCCATTCCGATTGTAACACCTCGAAATATACATTTTAGACCCCACAAAGTATGTATATTCTTGATCAGCATAAAATTCTATATTCGATTTATCAATGTCCGTCCGCCCGTCTGTGGAAATCACTCTAGCTTCCGAACGAATTGAAGCAGTTTTATACAATTTTACTCAAATGTGATTTATGTCTGCAGGAAATTTGGTATTGAAAATGGGCCATGTAGGTCCACGTCTTCGTATAGCGCCCATATAACGGTACCTCCCGATATGCGGTATTTTGATGATTTTAGCGACATTATTTACCGGAATTTCTTCAAAATTGGTATTTAAAGTTCCTAATAGATACTA
Organism: Musca domestica; assembly: GCF_030504385.1. NCBI lineage: Eukaryota > Metazoa > Arthropoda > Insecta > Diptera > Muscidae > Musca > Musca domestica. The sequence goes on along the minus strand of NW_026712329.1, from coordinate 4,488,516 downwards.
CGGCTAAAGATAGAAAAGGGCCATGTAGGTCCACGTCTTCGTATAGCCCCCATAAAACGGTACCGCCCGATTTTGGGTATTTTGATGATTTTAGTGACATTATTTACCGGAATTGTTTAATATTTGGTATTTAAAGTTCGTAATAGATACTACTGCATTAGTAGAAAATGGGCCATGTAGGTCCACGTCTTCGTATAGCCCCCATATAACGGTACCCCCCGATATTCGCTATTTTGATGATTTTAGCGACATAATTTACCGGTATTATTTCATATTTTGTATTTGAAGTTCGTAATGAATACTACAGCCTATGACAGAAAATTGTCTGTGCAGGTCCACGTCTTCGTATAGCCTCCATATAACGGTACCCCCGTATTTTGATGATTTTAGCGACATTTTAACCGGAACTATTTCAAATTTTGTATTTGAAGTTCATAATGAATACTACAGCCTATGACAGAAAATTGTCTGTGCAGGTCCACGTTTTATAACCCCCATGATACCTCCCTATATTCGGTATTTTGATGATTTTAGCTACATTATAAACAGATTTTTTCACCTTTCGCATTTGAATATTGTAATAGCTTGTGACAAAAATTAATTATGCAGGTCCACGTCGTCGTATAAACCCTAATATACGGCTACATTCGGCATTTTTAAGATTTTAACAGAAATTTTAACGGATTTTATTTTTTTGAAAATTGTTAAATCTATACCAAATGGTGGAGAGTATTCAAAGTTCGGCCCGGCCGAACTTACAGCTTTTTTACTTGTTTAATGATAGAAAACGTAGAAAATCAAAGCGAAATTTCTCAAGATGTGAGAAAATTAATAAAATGCTTACACAAAGAAAATAAATCGTACGGCAAATATGAGTCGGTCTTCAATTCAAACTGTTGTAAAATATTATAATAAGTGCCAAACAACTGAAAACCATCATCGTTCTGGGAGACCTAGTAAGTTGACTGACCACGATGAACGAGATGTTAATATTGCGCAGCGCAGTTATTATTGCAAAAAACCTCGAAAAATTGAATGAAGTCATCCATTGTGAAATGGAAAACCTCTTCATAAGAAAAGTGAATATGGCAAAACGAATCGACTTCGCAAAACTGCATCAAAATGACGATTTAGATTACTGGATAAACATTATTTTTAGCAATTAGTCTAAATTTAATATATTTGGATACGATGGTAAGAAAAGGGTATCGCGGAAACCAAATACAGACATGGATATGCAGAATTTGTTACCTACAGTGAAACATGGAGGCGGATCTGTAATGGGGTGTGGGTGCATGTCAGCAACAGGAGTGGGTAAATTTGTGTTTATTGAAACCACAATGGATCGACATAGGTGTTTGAATCTATTGAAAGCCAATCTGAAAAGTTCTGAAACTAAATTGGGACTTTATTTTTAATGGATCTTTCAGCAAGACAACGATCCGAAACACTCATCTCAGATCGTAAGAAAGAGGCTGCTGTACAATATCCCCAAGCAATTGCATTTTCCTCCTCAATCATCGGATATTAATCCAATAAAAAATCTGTGGAATTATTTAGACGAGTGTTAGAGTGTTCAAAAAAAAAAAAAAAAAAAAAAAAAAAAAAAAAAAAAAAAACAGAATATTGAACAAAAAGTCCTAAAAAGATCTTTACTTAAGGAGTGGAACAAAATACCGAAAAATATTACACATAATTTAGTTTCCTCTATGTCCAGACAAATACAAGCTGTATTAGCTAAAGGCGGTCCAAGAAAATATTAACTTATTTTAGTTCAGAAAAATAAAAGCTGTATTGAACTGTATGTACAATATATACAATGAAATATACAGTGTATGTATACATAGGAAGGGGATCTTAGCTAGAATGCTTATATCTCAAGAATATTTATATTTTTTATCGCATGAGATTTTTTCAATTTGACTTATAATATTGAAAATAGAAACCAAAGGACCACTACTTTTGTGTAAAAAAATACCAACATTTCCATTATACCGAAACGCTGAAAAATAATTACAGGCGAATTACACAAATGGCGAACTACTGGTCTTTATACCCTACACCACAAGGTGGTCAGGGTAATATGTCTTTGTGCATTTGTTTGTAACAGGCAAAAGGAAACGAGATAGACCCATAGTTCCTTTTGATGATCTGCATAGAATCACTTTCTGAGTTGATTTATGCATGTCAGTCCGTCTGTCCATGTATTCTTGTGAACAAAATGCGGGTCGCATTTATTATTCGATTGAGATGAAATTTTCCAAACAAGGCCCAAGGACGAACCCAATTGAAATTGGAGATAATCGGTAAAAATTTAGATATAGCTCCCATATATATCTTCGTCCGTTTTGCCTTTTATTGTGCACCAAACAGCCCGAATAGTATGGAATTTTGCACATACAACCAAATTATAACCCAAAATAAGTATGCCAAATTTGATCGAAATCGGTTCAGATATAGCTATAGCTCTAATATATATTGTTCATCCGATTTGTTATTTTTGTCCCCCGCAGCCGTAATATGCACTCTGTAACAACAATATTTGGGGAAATATATCAAATGCAGCTCAGAAATACCTTTGCCAAATTTTATCGTGATCGGTTCAGATTTGGATATAGCTCCCATATATAACTTCGTCCGATTTACCTTTTATTGTGCACCATACGTCTAATATTTGCCCAAATGGGAAGGAATTTGGCACATACGACCGAATTGAGTCTAGAAGATAGTATGCCAAATTTGGTGAAGATCGGTTCAGATATAACTATAGCTCCAATATATACTGTTCATCCGATTTGTTATATTTGTTACCCACAGCCGTAATATGCACTCCGTAACAACGATATTCAGGGAAATATATCAAATACAGCTCAGAAATATTTGGCAAATTTTATCGAGATCGGTTCGGATTTGGAAATAGCTCCCATATATACTTTTATCCGATTTCAAATTAATTGTGCACCAAATGGGCAATACAAGTCCGAATTTAAAAGATACAAATGCTTCGGCATATTTTGTCCTTTGAACTTTAAATTATAAACGTTTAATTGTTATACGGAGCTCTACTAAATTCGCAAAGTGGTGTAGGGTATCATAAAGTCGGCCCAGTCCGGCTTTAAGACTTTCTTTACTGGGTTTCAACTGTCGAATATCCTACAATAGTTGTTATTTTCAACATTTTCGAATTGAGTGACTCCAATATTTTCACTCATACCCCTGAAACGACATAGACGACATTCGATGATCCGATCCGATCAGTTTTCGAATATAAACGGTGATAGTATTTCTTTGTCTACATTTTCATTAGTCTGTTATATAGGGGCTATACGAAAACCTAGACCGACATGGCCATTTATGAACTTAACCTGCCTACTGACAAAATACACATTTGTGCAAAATTTTAGCTTGCTATCTCAAGATTGAGTAATTACAATAGACAGACAGACGGACTTCGCTATATATACTTAGAATTGTACGCTAATCAAGAATATAAATTCTTTTTTGGATCTAACATGGGTATTTGGAGGAGTTACAAACGGAATGACAAATTCAATGTATCCTTAATAGTATGGTGGAAGGTATGAGAACAAAGATATATTTTCACTTTAAGTACATAATTTTGAATTTCATTTTCATAAAGAAAAAAAAACTATTATACCTTGATGTGTGTTAAATATTTCTTCTTTCGACAACTTTCGCTCAGAACGAAATTTTATGTTACTTTCAGGCGTCAACTTGGAAAAAGTATGATGAAAAATTTGTCAAAACCAGTGAAAAATCAGCTAATGTTGTAGTACGTACCCATTTAGATCTTCCAATACGAAATTTGAAACTATTTCGGTAAATAATGCGTCTGAAATCATCAAAATAACAATTATTAGCAGTTTCCGTTATATTCCGTTTATAACTCCTCGAAATATTCATAATATCATATATTCTGGATCAGCGTAAAATTCTAAGACGATTTAGTGATGTCTGTCTGTCTATTGTAATCTTTCGAACGAATTGAGCTAGAAGGCTAAAATTTTGCATACATGCATAGTTTATCAGTAGGCAGGTTAAGTTCGTAAATGGGCCATGTCGGTCCACGTTTTCGTATAGCCCCCATATAACGGTACCTTCCGATATTCGGTACTTTGATGAATTTAGCGACATTATTCACCGTAATTGTTTCAAATTTGGTATTTAAAGTTCGTAATGGGTACTACTACCTAAGACAAAAAATTGTCTGTGCAGGTTCACGTCTTCGTTTTTATACCCTCCACCATACTATGGAGGGTATATTAACTTTGTCATTCCGTTTGTAACTCCTCGAAATAATCATGTCAGACCCAACAAAGTATATATATTCTTGATCAGCGTAAAATTCTAAGTCGATTTAGCGATTTCCGTCTGTCTGTCTGTTGTAATCACGCTATCTTTCGAACGAATTGAGATAGAAGGCTAAAATTTTGCACACACATTTTGCACAGCGGTCCGGCCGAACTTACTGTTTTTTTAACTTGTTGTTTTTAGATTCTATCATAATTTTGCAAAATGCAAATTCGTTTTAAATGGTGGAGGGTATTCATAATCTTTTTTTTTTCCAGAAATTAACATGTTTTTTATATCAAATCTTTAAAATCGCCTTCGGTATCCATATCGCACAAATTCATCTCGTTTTATTTTTGTTATTGTTAACACTACCTTCATATATATCAGATATCCTTCTTAATGTTGTACTCAGTGTGTACTTTCATTTCTTCATTTACCATGGCATTCCATACATTGGTATATGTATGTGAGCTAGATTCCATGTAGGCTAGGAAACACTTGCTATACTTGCATGCCCCAAGAGTTTGTTTCCCAAATCAATTAAGTTTCGTAAATTTCTCAATAAAATCCTTTAAATCACTCCCATTAGCTATGCCATGAAAAATGATCGATTTTGTGTGTGTGTGTTACGATGCTAGGAAGCAGAGGAAGTTATACACACACATACACATATGTACATGAATAGAATTTATCCCAACATATGTTCAACGATTTACCGCACATCACATCATCATCAAAGTAAGATTAATGATATTTTAGTCCAATCGACGACCTCACTTGACCATTGCATCACAAGCTTAGGAGGCTGAAATAAATGGAGGGTGGGAGAGAAATTTAGTAAGAAAAAAGGAAAGAAAAAAATGTGGAATGTGTGGGGGTTGAATGTAAAACAAGTGGCAAATTGGAGTCAATTGGCAGTGAGATGATTTAAATAAATTATCCGAAGGTCAATATGGCTACCATATGTATATATGTATATGGGGGGGAATTAAAAGGGGAATCTTATCCCAGAGGTTAAAGTTGTAGTAGAGGAAGGGATAGTAATGGATAAAACTCCTCCCTAGAGGTTTCTTTCGGATCACCTTAAACTCATCTACGGAAGCTCTCTTTCGCTAAACTTCAACGCCTTAATGAATTCTCTCTTTACGGTGTTCATCAATTTGTCCATGCAGACTTTCAAATCGTATATGAAAACTTACTCTTGAGCCACCTTGAACTACTCTATAGAGGTGAGCCTTCAGAGTGTGGGTGATATCTTTTTGATGTGGTCTTTAAAAATCAGACATTTACGTCATCAATAAAAAATATCTTCTGTTTTGCCTACCGGTGAACATCCATCGAGCTTATTCATAAGAAATACTCATTGGGGTCATCTATGAAAGAAACCTATATTTGGGGCGGCCTCTAATAAAGGCTCTCTACCACCAGTTCGGTCTATAATATTTCCTTCTAGATCATTTATAAAGTCTCCTCGTTAATGGTCTATTAAAATCTCTTCTTAGTCGACAATATAATTATTAAATTTAATACCTTCTTCTGTCCTCTTTAATTTCATAAGTAATTGTTATACAACATGGCCACAAAACTAATTAAACTAGCAACACCAATAGAAACCAGGACTAATTTTAAGTGTCGAGTGCTCTAATGACAGGTTTGCATAGTGGAAATGTTTGAGGCTTTAATCAAAACACGGAAACTCCCATGGCATCACAAATAGGAGTATATTTTCATTTCCAACTAAAATGCAGGAAAAGTGTATATAGAAGAAGATTTTTTTCTATATGTCCTCCCCTGATGCTCACCGAATATCCTATTTCCATATTGTCCTTATGGTATTTCTGATGACCATCAACTGTTTTGATGTCATTTTAATTACTAAAGTTTAAAAAATTACTAAGCTGCCTTGTACATGTCCTTTCAGTGTTTTTTATTCAAGGATGTTCTCCATTCTTGGTATTTATTTTTTTATAGGATAGCCTTCATTTATCTCCGGGGATTTTTTCCTGTTTGCCAAGGTTTCCTTGACTCAATGTGTGACTATATGTATGCGTGTCTGAGTGTGAGTAAAATCCTTCACAGCATGCGAAAAAGGACCCATGTCACCATGGTGTGAGTGCAAATCACCGGAGGGTGTACATACATATGTGGAAAATCAGCAAGGACTTTATGTATTTATTATGTTTGACATGATAATCTCATTTCTTGATTTATTTAATTGTCACTTTAACGTAACGATCAAACAACCCGACAATCCATGCATCAGTTCAGGCAGTAGCGTTCGTAAAAATGGCAATGAAATTAGAATGAGAGTGATAGAATAGTAATACAGTTAGTTGTCTTTAATTAAAAAATTGTTTTTTTTATAAAATACTGGTTCTCCTTAGTAGGTCAATACTTTTTTATATTGTTCTCAAAACATATTTTGAGAATCACAGAATATTAGCAACTTAACAAACAGGTAATATTATATCGGGGCTCTATGATGCCCGTTACTTTGTCAGCGGAAAGTCCACCTTAACATCTTAAATTCGTTCCAAAAGTTCGTGTCAGGTCTTTTTAGTACTCAAAATGCACATTTTTTTAATTGAAAAAAAAATTTAATCAAAGCTTCATATCTCGTAGTAAATTTTCAGAGTTTCCAGGTTTTGTATATTATTTAAGTTTTTTCTTTTACAGAAAGAATAAAAGGAAAACTTTTGCCTTCTTCCCAAATAGTCTTCAAAATATTTCATTTTGAAGTTTACCGGAAGTATGTTAGTAAAATCATTGCACAATGGACCCACATGTAATTTGTCTGTCCAGAACAATTGCAACGTCTCGATATGCAAACCCTAGAAACCAACAGTTTTTAATATCAAATTTCCGCTTTATCCCTTTACTCAATAACAAATTTAGTCAATTTTAGTTCGCATACCCAAAAACATCCTAGACACCAAAATTAAGTACTTTTCGAATAATTATAGTAGACATTTCAGAAAACGCCACCAGATACCAAGGTAGACTTCAATATCAAAATTGACGATTCCAGTCCTATCCTTTCACACAATAGCCAATTTAGTACCATCTAGCAGGACGCATAATTAAACCACCGCCAAATCTCAAACATAAATGCCATCAGTAATTTAAATAACACATTTTAGAATTTTATTCCTATACCTCTCTATCCCAAATAGAGTAAAATTCAAAACCATTGGTACAATTATAGTACACATTTCCGAAACCATCCCCATATGTGATCAGCGATCTTAATACCAAATTTTAGATTTCAAGCACATAATAGCAAATTGTATATAAATTAAAGTACCGCTTAGTATTTTTCGAACTATTTTAGTACACATTTCCAAAACAATCTCCATATCTTAAACATCGACATCAGCAGTAACATATGTATATACAGATACAAAAAAACTGCAACAAAGCCAAACGCCATAATTTTTACATTTTTTTTCTAATATTTTTTTGAGTGAAATCTAAAAATGTCGAAAATATCATCAAATTTTAGAATAAGTTTAGATTTGTTCGAATTGGTCCCCTTTGGCACGAATTATGGTATTTTTTGTGCCAACCTTGCTTTCCAAAATACTCCAGACACAATAGTACAACGGTTTGGTATGCGGACATTTTTGTGGCCACTGTGCACTGGAAATGAAGCGAGGAACCTTATGTTGTAACCATTCTTGGATGGCGCGCGGTGACAGCGATGGTGCTGAGTCCTATTGGAATGTCCAAGGTCTGTGGCCAAAATGTTTGCGTGTCCAAGGCTTTAATACACCCTCCAGAATATTTTAGCGATAATGCCGCGGAGGCGCCAATGCCGGCGCTTGACTTCTGGTAGCCAACCGAAGGTGTACATTTTCAGCTGACTTTTTGGCAAGTAAGCACGATCATTTTGTTTGTTTAGAAACTGCTGGACAACGAATGTTTTCTCATCGGAGAAAATGAAATTCGGCAGTTCACGACTTTCAGCCAAGCGAAGCAACTTTTTAGCTCTTTGGAGTCTAATTACTTTCTGTTGCGGTGTAAGTTCTTGCACTTTTTTGGAATTTGAATGACTTTACCCCGATCTCATTTTTTCAATATTTTCCGAATGGAATATTGGTATATGTTCAGCTCACGAGCCATTTTCGGCCAATGCGATGCGGGTCTCGATCAAGTAGCTTCCTTACTTTTTGAACCATTTCTGCTGATGTTGCTGTTTTCTTCAGTCCACTTCCCTGACGTCGGGCTACGCTACTAGTATCACGGTAACGAGCGGTAGTACGCTACACAAAAGATTTATTCACATTTAAATGCTGGAGTTGGAGGTTTTCCAGCCAAATATAAAAAAATCACACTATCACGCTTGAATTCCATCACAAATAACTTTTTTCTGGAAAATGTTCACCAAAATGCTTTTGTCGCTTGTAATTAATATAATGAGCAGTCACTGTAATAATTTTAACAGCTGTCGGACGAGTGGGTTGGAAATGACAGCAGTCTTAAATTGGTTGCAGGTTTTTCATCTCACCCTGTAGTACCCTCATACAAATTCTGAATTTGATGTAATTCTAGTCAAAAGAATAGCTAAAATCTTCAAAATACCGAATTTAGATACAGGAGGAGGCACAGTTATATGGGAGATATACGAAGATGTGGATCTGTATAGGCAACTTTTTTCCATAGTGAGTACTATCCATTACAAACTTCAAATACCAAATTTGAAACAATTCCGTTGAAAAATGTGACACAAATGACCAAAAAATCGGTTCAATACCAAAACTTGGACCCATATATACTGTTCCATGTAAGGATATTTTCCACTTCTAGGAACACAAACTGCCAATTTACAGCAAATTCGGTTCCAAACTGTGACTGAAACACCCAAAAAACCTTAAATCTATCTGTAAAAATTTAATACACCCTCCATACCATAGTGGAGGGTATAACAATATCAGGGCTGCAATTGTGGATTTTTATAGAAACCTTTTTAAGAAATGTCAGAGCTTCAAGTTTGAACTCTTTGCTATGAACAATCATTGGAGTCAGAGAAAATATTAACCAATCCACATAACATTTGGTCAGATCACGTACGCATCAGAATCGGAAGTTTTGTCTCCTTAAATATAAAGGATAAACTGTTTTTATACCCTCCACCATACTATGGAGGGTATATTAATTTTGTCATTCCGTTTGTAACTCCTCGAAATATTCATGTCAGACCCAACAAAGTATATATATTCTTGATCAGCGTAAAATTCTAAGACGATTTAGCCATGTCCGTCTGTCTGTCTGTGTGTCTGTCTGTCTGTCCGTCTGTCTGTCTGTCTGTCTGTCTGTTGTAATCACGCTATCTTTCGATCAAATTGAGATAGAAGGCTAAAATTTTGCACACATGTATATTTTCCCAGTAGGCAGGTTAAGTTCGTAAATGGGCCATGTAGGTCCGAGTTATCATATAGCCCCCATATAACGGTACCTCCCGATATTCGGTATTTTGATGATTTTAGCGACATTATTCACCGGAATTATTTCAAATTTGGTATTTGAAGTTCGTAATGAATACTACAGCCTAAGACAGAAAATTATCTGTGCAGGTCCACGTCTTCATATGGCCCCCATATAACGGTACCTCCCGATATTCGGTATTTTGATGATTTTAGCGACATTGTTTACCGGAATCGTTTCAAATTTGGTATTTGAAGTTCGTAATGGATACTTCATCCAAAGTCAAAAAATGAGCCATGTAGATCCACGTCTTCATATAACCCCCATATAACGGTACCCCCCGATATTCGGTATTTTAATGATTTTAGCGACATTATTTACAGGGATTCTTTCAAATTTCGCATGTGAAGTTCGTAATGGATACTTCAGCCCATACCAGAAAATTGTCTGTGCAGGTCCACGTCTTCGTATAGCCCCCATATAACGGTACCCCCCATATTCGGTATTTTGACGATTTTAGCTACATTATAAACAGATTTTTCTTCAAGTTTCGCATTTAAATATTGTAATAATTTATGACAAAAGTTGCCTATGCAGGCCCACGTCGTCGTATAAGCATTCGGTATTTTTAAGATTTTAACAGAATTTTTAACGGTTTTTTCTTTTGGAAATTGCCAAATTTGTACCAAATGGTGGAGGGTATTAAAAGTTCGGCCCGGCCGAACTTACAGCTTTTTTACTTGTTTAGAAATTATACATATACGGAGCTGCATAATTTAGCAATTTTCAGTAGCGGAGCCGATTTTTGACCATATTTGGCAAAAGTTATGCCACACAGTAATAAACCTAAATGCCAAGTTAGAGCTGATTTCGTTGAAAATAAGGACAACATTTTTCGATATACCGAAAATCAATAGTTACCGTAACATGGAAACTGTACCAAAAGTGAAGCTACAAGGAATATTTTTAATCAGTACTTAAACTAAGCACTGATACCCCGAAATATCAGATAACAGCTGTTATGCTTGGAAATTGGAGCTGAAACTTTTAAAATGTCAAAATCCGGAGAAAGTGTGATTTGGGGCCTATACCTTTATGTGGACCTATATAGACAATTTTCAAAACAAAACATCTTTAAAGTATAACGAACTTCCAGGCCCGAATTTCATTCATTAATCTCGAAAATTAAATCTACTATAATAATAAATATATAGTGAGGGGTATTAAAAATCGACTTTGCTATGAAATAGATTCTTTTGTTATTGCCCCCATATAACGGCGCTAAACTGAAGTATATAACAATTTTTTTTTAAGAAACCTAAAAGTTGGGCTAAAATTACGAGCACTACTGTAGTTTCACATACAGGAAAAACCTTCACATCATTTGTAAGAATTTAATGTTCAGTTCTCTTGTGAAAGGTCATTGTTTCCATTTTCTATGGTGTCAAACACGGGCAGTTTGAATTGAGACAATATCAAGATTAATTGTTTCTATCAACTGCTGTTCAGTTGTGATAACTATCTAAGGATGCAATGATTTAATTCAATTCATATATTTTTCCATATCTATTTAACTTCCCAAAAACTCTTTATTTTTTAAGGAAACAAAAAATGCAATCACAAAATTTAAACTTTGCGGAAAAGAGGATGGACAAAGAGATAATAAATTTCAATTAAATGGTTTCGGTTTGGGGTAACTCTGCAAAAGAACAACAAATTTAGTGTGTGAAATGAAGCCATTGTCGACACATGTTCGGAACATGTACAAGTAAAACCAATATCGCCTGCACTCGAGTTATATGACCAAAAAAAAAAATCCATTTCGTTTTTTCCTTGCAAATCTCGTTGACTAAGGTAAACGAGGCGAAGTGTTAGTGGGGTGGCATATGAATGAAATTTGTGCCGCTTGAATGTGCAGTTCTATATCAAGCAAGAGAAAAAATAGATATTACATGTATGAAGGACATTTGTGTGGGTGTGCGTGTAGCCTTACATTTTTGATTATCTCGTTTTTTCTCAATTGTTTTTTATTTATTTTTTTGGATACAAGTATTTGCTTTAGGTTCATAATATTAAATTGAATCCATCACAGCAGGTTGGAGTATAGATGGAGTACATCAATTTTATTTTCTTAACTCTACGGCACTATCTCTTTCTTTCTTTTTGCTGGATATCAATGCCACATCATGGCAGTTGCCGTTGTGTCCTTATGGGAAAGTTAAAAGTACCCTTCTAACCACTGTTGTATCGTATATTCCAATACCCCAACATTTAACCGTGACAAAAAAAGTTAAAACACTGCAGACTTTGGGAATTAAATTATACACGAGTCACGATTGAAGTCGTTTTTTCTTCGAGGGGGATTTTTTTTTGTTTGGAAATGAACAAATTTGGGGGCATTTGTCGTTTCATTTGTCGGTTGAAATTTGAAACTCTGTATGAAGTCCTTCTGCATTGAAGTGACAAAATCAGAACACCATATGAAGAGTAATCATATTAAAATGCCACGCAATTGACATTCCAATGAATGTGAACAATGTTCTTTTTTTTGACAAGTCATAGAGGCACACCACAAAATAGCAACAGGGACAGTATTCTGACGCTCCGAATTTAATATGTGAGAAGGTAAGATATTTGTATGTTTATTATACCCTACACCACATAGTGGTAAGGGTATTATGTCTTTGTGCATTTGTTTGTAACATGGAGAAGGAAACGAGATAGACCCATAGTTACTTTTGAGAACCTTCATAGAATCACTTTCTGAGTCGATTTATGCATGTCAGTCCGTCTGTCCGTCCGTCCGTCCGTCCGTCTGTCCATGTATTCTTGTGAACAAAATGCAGGTCGCATTTATTATCCGATTGAGATGAAATTTTCCAAACAATATTTTTTTGGCCCAAGGACGAACCCTATTGAAATTGGTGAGAATCGGATCAAATTTAGATATAGCTCCCATATATATCTTCATCCGATTTCGGGTTAAATGTGCACCAAATATCCACTATCAGTCCAAATTACCTGAATTTTGGCACACCCAACCGAGTTCGGCCTAGAAGCAAGTATATCAAATTTGGAGAAAATCGGTTCAGATATAGCTATAGCTCCTATATATATCTTTCATCCGATTTGATCTTTAAGTCCCTCACATTCCTACTATGCACTCCACAACCGTGATATTTGGTACCAGGTATTAGTTGGAGCACAGAAATAGCTGTTTTAAATTTTATCGAAATCGGTTCAGATTTGGATATAGCTCCCATATATCTTCATCCGATTTCGGGTTAATTGACCACCAAATGGCCAAAATCAGCCCAAATGGCCCGAATTTTGGCACATGTGACCGAGATTAGCCTTAAAGCAAATACAACAAATTTGGAGAAAATCGGTTCAGAAACAGCTATAGCTCCCATATATATTCATCCGATTTCGGGTTAATTGTGCACCAAATGGCCGATATAAGTCCAAATGGACTGAATTTTAGTACATCGGACCAAATTCAGCCTAGAAGCAAGTATATCAAATTTAGTGAAAATCGGTTCAGATATAGATATAGCAACCATATACATGTTTCATCCGATTTAGAGTTTTAGTCCCACACATTCGTAATATTCACTCCACAACCGTGATATTTGGTACCAGGTATTAGATGGAGCACAGGAATAGCTGTTTTAAATTTTATCGAAATCGGTTCAGATTTGGATATAGCTCTCATATATATCTTCATCCGATTTCGGGTTAAATGTGCACTAAATGGTCAATATCAGCCCAAATCACCAGTCTAGAAGATAATACGTAAAATTTGGAGAAACCCGGTTCAGAGATAGCTATAGTTCGTAAAATGCACGATAAAATTAGATAGATTTTGATTTTGTACCAAATATCTCATAGAGCTCTGAAATGCCCTGTATAAACCTTTTTACGAGAGCTCTACTAAATATGCATAGTGGTGTAGGGTATCATATAGTCGGCCCCGCCCGACTTTTGAGCTTTCCTTACTGGTTTTGTTTGACTTATTGACAAGGATTAGTATGGTCCGAAGGCGTCAGATAAGACTGGGAAATTCGAACTAGAACGGTACGAAATGTACTAAAAGCACTAAATATCATACCCTTTGTACAGGGTAAGATGAAAAAACTGCAACCAACTTCAGACTGCTGTCATTTCTAAGTCACTCGTTCGACAGCTGTTAAAATTATTCCACTGACAGTTTATTATACTGCTTACAAGCGTACAAAAGCATTTTGGTGAGAAGTTTCCAGAAAAAAAGTCATTCGTGATGGAATTCAAGCGTGATAGTGTGATTTCTTTATATTTGACTGGAAACCCACAAGTAGCTATCGTAAGAGCACTCCAGCATTTTTGTGTCTCGTACCATTGCTCGTTACCGTGATACTGGTAGCGTAGCCCGACGTCAAGGAAGTGGAAGGAAGAAAGCAGCAACATCAGCAGAAATGGTTCGAAAAGTAAAGAAGCGACTTGATCGAAACCCGCGTTGCAGCAGCCGAAAAATGGCTCGTGAGCTGGAAATATCGCAATATTCCATTCTGCAAATATTGAAAAATGAGATCGAACTACTAGTGGTGAACTACCGAATTTGGTTTTCTCCGATGAGAAAACATTCCTTGTCCCAACAAAATGATCGTGTTTATCTCCCAAGAGGTCAGCTGAAAATGTGCACCTTTTGTTGGCCACCAGCCATAACAGCCGATGGTCGCTCTCCGCTTGTATTACTCGACCGTGGCATCAGAATAAATGTCGAATATTATCGCGAAAATATTCTGGAGGGTGTATATAAGCCTTGGGCACGCAAACATTTTGGCCGCAGACCTTGGACATTCCAACAGCACGCGCCATCCATCGCACTCAGCACGCGCCATCCAAGAATGGTTACAAAATGAGATTTTCGCTTCATTTCCAGCGCACAATGGCCACCAAAATCTCCGGATACCAATCCGTTGGACTATTGTGTCTGAAGTATTTTGGAAAACAAGGTTGGTACTAAAAAATACCAAAGTGTCGATCACCTCAAGCAAGCGCTTCGCCGGAATTGGGCCAAACTACCACAGAGCAGCATTCGGACAACGTGTGACGGTTTCATTTGCCGCTTGAAGGCTATAATTCGTGCCTAAGGTGACCAATTCGAACAAATGTAAACTTATTATAAAATGTTATGCTATTTCCGACATTTTTGGCTTTCATTCAATAAATAATAAAAAATGTAAAAATTATGGCGTTTGACTTTGTTGCAGTTTCTTTATTTCATCCTGTGAAGGACCTGTAGAGCATGAACTCTTAAATTTGGAATAAGGGTCACTGATACATACATCCATCATGGATGTACCAAAGGGTTTTTGTAAATTCGCACTATAAACGTACGTAAAGTACTAAAATGTACTACTTTCGGTGCCATTTCGTATCAGTAAAGGATGAGGAGTAGGATAAGGAGGTAGTTTTGGAAGTATATACTCATGCATACAAAAAGTACTAAGCGGTACTAAATTTAGTACAATTTGAATTTGAAGGAACGAATGGAGCTGTTATTCTGAAGCTGGCGGAGTATAAGATTGGCATATGGAGGTAGTTTTCGAAATCTGTACTTATGTGCATGAAATGTACTAAATGTTACTAAATTTGGTATTATTTCGATTTTTGTGAACTGGTAGAGCTGGAAATACGAACTTACGTACGTACTAACTGGTAGAGCTGGAAATACGTACTTATGTGTACTAATTTTGGTGCAATTTCGATTTGTGTTGAACCGTTAGGGCCGGAATCCTTAAATTTGGAATTAGGATTACTGTTAAAGTTTGGGATTGGGGTTTGTACTAAATCTGGTACAATTTGGATTTCTATGCACCGATTGTTACTGCTGGATTACTGCTGGAGTATAGAATTGGGTTATGTCGGAACTTTTATGTTTACTAAATAGTACTATATTTGGTACAAATTTGTATTGGGTTAAATATAGTGCTTGCAATCTGAAATTTGGTATTAGGATCGATAAAATGTGCAAACAACTGAATACTTTGTACTGTACAAGCGTAATACTTTGAAATGTGAGTCTCTGGCGGAGTGCAGAATGGATGTACCAAAGGATTTGTTTTTTTGGAAATTCGAACTTTTAGGTTACGAAACGTTCTAAAATGATATTAAACTACTAAAATAGTAATTTTGTGTTGGGGCCCCGTTGCTGGCAGGTTTATGACAAAGAGGTGGTTTCGTGCACTTGTAGTACATAGTGCACGAAAAGTAATAAATAGTACTATATTTAGTGCAATTTGCTATTAGGTGCTTGAAACCTGAAATTTTGTGTTAGGGTCTTTGCTCATGTGTACCCTAGACATATGGAGGTGGTTTCGAAAATGTGTACCATAATTGTACGAAAAAGTACTAAATGGTCCTATATTTGGTACTGGCTGAAGGGATAGAGAAAACATTCTGAAATTTGATATTTTGATGACTGATGGTATTAGTGTTTGAAATTTGGCAGTGGTTTGGAAATGCTTCCTTAATTTGTACGAAAAGTACCAAATGATAATACATTTGGTATTGGGGGAAGGGATATGCCTAACATTTGATATTGAGGTCTCTGTTGGTATCTGGAATTGGGATTTGGAGGTGGTTTTTGAAATGTGTACTATACTTGTTCAAAAAGTAATAAGTGGTAAGAAATTTGGTATTGTGTGAAGGAATATAGCTGAAATTCTGAAATTTAATATGGACAGGAACTATACATTTTGGTATGAGTGGTTTGAATATTTGTCATATTCGCTAACGAAGTAACAGACATTTGCTGGAAAATAGAGGAGGGTATATTAACTTTGTCATTCCGTTTGTTACATCCATATTCGTCGTAGACCCCATAAAGTATATATTCATGATCAGCATAAAATTCTAAGTCGATTTAACCATTTCCGACTCTTTGTCTGCCCGTCTTTCTGTTGAATCACGATATAGTCCACATTATTTGACGTAGAGCTTCAAAATTTGGCAGAACAATTTGTATTATGTCTGGGATGATTGGTATTGAATATATCGGCCCACGTTTTGGTATAGCCCCCATATAACAGAATTGTTTCAAACTTCGTATATGAAGTTCGTGATGAATACTACAGTCTATAACAGAAAATTGTCTGTGCAGGTCCACGTCTTCGTATGGCACTTATACAACTGTACCTCCCAATATTCGGCATTACGATGATTTTAGCGACCTTATTCACCTGAATTGTCTCAAATTTGGTATTTGAAGTTCGTAATGTATTCTACAGCCTATGACAGAAAATTGTCTGTGCAGGTCCACGTTTTGGTATGACCCCCATATAATGGTGCCTCCCTATATCCGGTATTTTGATGATTTTAGCTACATTGTTCACCGATTTTTCTTTCAAGTTTCGCATTTGAATATTATGATTAAACTTACCTATGCAGGTGCTCGTCGTATTTTTAACGGCTTTTATTTTTTGAAAATTGCCAAATTCGTTCCAATTGGTGGAGGGTATTCAAGGTTCGGCCAGGCCGAACTTACAGCTCTTTTACTTCTTTTTGTCCACATCCAAAAATAATATACTTATATCCTGACTCTAACCTTAAATACATGCAAAATTTAGTGGGTATCGGATCATAACTGCGTCCTGTGAGTGATTACAAATTAGCGTAGATAGATATGCAGTTTGATATAAATACAAGACGAGGTCTAGGTTTAATTTAATCAAAGTGCTACAAATGTACTTATCACATAGTGTTGTAGTGTATAAAACTTTTCTCATGGAGAGTATTAAATTTTAAGCTTTTTAATTTTGGCTTATGTTCCTGTCATTTACTAAATCAGTTTCTTCAAATTCGTAACACTGTTCCTTCCCACTAGAATTGTCATTCACAAATTGCCGTTATAAAAAATGTTAATAAGCCACCATTGAGCGGTTGCCATTTTTTACATGGGGGTATATTTTGGGTTAATTTGGGAATAATTGTATGCTTCCTTGTAGGCGAGTGGGTATGTGCACCCAGCCGGGCTATAAGGTCAACTGTGACATATTTTGGTGAACCCTCTTTTTGGCGCGTCAACAGTAAAAAAACGCTTTATTTTTTGTTATCGTCTATTAACGTCATGAAAGGAATCTATGCTCCATGTCGCTTACTGCTGCCAGTGTTCTTCGTTGTCATCATTCCTTTGTCAGGGATTTTCATGGATTTTGCCATGGTGCACAATTCCCCCAGCCCCCTCCGCCAACAGCACATAGTCTGTATCAACAGAGGGCAGTTTCAACTGGAATTGTTTGCATTTATTTGAATTGCATGCATTCATTGGTATCCTTGTAGTCATCATCATCTTTTCATTCATTCATTGTGTCCTTGCTCTGGCTTGACTACTACTCGAATGTTGACTGCCTGTTGCATTCACTGCTGCTTAGCTCAACCGAAATCCGGAGGACATTGTGTTCATAATCAGTGATATTTTATTTTATGTTTTTTTTTCGTTTTTTCTTTGGCGAGCAATACAATGGCTGGATGGATGTCCAGGGACTTCGTTTATGGCATTCGAAAAAAAGTTGTTTAAAGGATAACAAGGATTTAACACATAAAGTTCTTTTTTCTCTTTTGCGTTGTTGGTGGAATATGAAATTTATTAAGGAATCAAATAATTTAAGACCATAATGTCATTGAGTTTAATTTAATGATTGAGGGTTTGGAACAGTTTTAGTTCAGTAAAGTGTTAATAATATGGAGATAATGATATTTCAAGAGGTTATTTTAGAGATCTTCTATACATAGAAGGGTCTTTGACAGATCATTCATTGGAGATTTACAGGGTGAGATGAAAAAACTGCAACCAACTTCAGACTGCTGTCACTTCTAAGCCACTCGTCCGACAGCTGTTAAAATTATTCCAGTGACAGCTCATTATATTGTTTGCAAGCGTACCAAAGCATTTTGGTGAGAATTTTCCAGAAAAAAAGTTATTTGTGATGGAATTCAAGCGTGATCGTGTATTTTTTTCTATTTGGCTGGAAACCACAAGTGGCTATCGTTAGAGCACTCCAGCATTTAAATGTGAATAAATCTTTTGTGCCTCGTACCATCACTTGGTACCGTGATTCTGGTAGAGTAGCCCCACGTCAAAAAAGTGGACGGAAGAAAGCAGCAACATCAACAGAAATGGTTCGAAAAGTAAAGAAGCGACTTGATCGAAACCCGCGTCGCAGTGGTCGAAAAATGGTTCGTGAGCTGAACATATCGCAACATTTCATTCGGCAAATATTGAAAAAAGAGCTCGAGGTAAAGCCATAGGAAAAAGAAACAGGTTGGCATTAAAAAATACTAAAGTGTCGTTCACCTCAAGCTGGCGCTTCGCCGGGAATGGGCCAAAATACCGCAGATTAACATTCGGGCAGCGTGAGACGGTTTTATTGGCCGTTTGAAGCCACAATTCGTGCCAAAGGTGACCATTTATGACAAATCTAAATTTATTCTAAAATTTGATGCTATTTCCGACATTTTTTGCTTTCATTCATTAAAATTTAAAAAATAATTTAAAAATTATGGCGTTTGACTTTGTTGCAGTTTTTTTTTATCGAATTTTGAAATTTCGACTTAAAAAAAAAAAAAAAAAAAAAACAAAAATACCAGGAGTGCCCGCTCTTTGTCAGCAAAAAGTTCACCTTAAAGATTCGTTCCAACAGTCCTTGTTGGGTTTCACCCAATATCAAATTTAGAAACATTTTGTACTTTTGGAACGATTTAAGTACGCATTTTCAAAGCAATGTCCATATCTCAACCTCAGATACAATCAGTGACCTTAATATCAAATTTCGGCTCTTTAATTTCCCCCATTACCAAGTTAAGCATCATATAGTACTTTTCGAACAATTAAAGTATACTTTTCCAATACCCCCTCCACATCACAATGTCAGACGACCAAAAATAGACCTCAATATTAAATTTGAGTATTGCAGCCCTAAACCTTCACCCGTTACCTAATTTAGTTTCATTTAGTAGTTTTTGTACAAATATAGGCATATTTCCAAACGCAAAATCTCAAACACGGATAAGTAATCTAAAGATCCAATTTCAGAATTATATTTATATCCCTTCACCTAATGCCAAATTTTGTACTATTTAGTTCGTATCGTACAATTGTAGTGCACTTTTCCGAAACCATCTCCATATGTCAACGCTACACATGAACAGCGACACTAATACCAAATTTCAAGCACTATCTGTTCCGCCTACCATGAGCCAAACTTTTCCAAATTTAGTACCATTTAGTTTCCACACTTACCTTTTTAGTAAAAATTTCCTAAGTCCAAAATGTCATGATTCTAGTTTCAGCCGTTTCGTCTGGGCGTTGATTCAGTCAGTCAGATATTTCACTACTCTTTTGTATATAGATAAGATCATTTGAAAGATTTCCAAAAAATATTTGATCATTATACCCTACACCATATAGTGGTAAGGGTTTTATGCCTTGGTGGGTGTGTTTGTAAAATGGAGAAGGAAGCGAGATAGACCCATATTTTCTTTTGAGGATCTTCATTGACTGGATTCGTCCATCCATGTATTCTTGTGAACAAAATGCAGGTCACATTTATTATTCGATTGAGATTAAGTTTTGCAAACAATATTTGTCTGGCCCAAGGACGAACCCTATTTGTGATAACCGGATCAGATTTAGATATAGCTTCAACCAATTTCGGGTTAATTGTGCACCAAATGATCAATATAAGTCGAAATGACCTGTATTTCCGTACATCCCACCGAATTCAGTCTAGAAGCATATTAAACAAATTTGAAGAAAATCGGTAATCCGATTTGGGGTTTTAAGTCCCTCACATGCGTAATATGCACTCCAGAAGAATGACATTTGGTACCGGACATCAAATACTGCTCGAAAATATATCTGTAAAATTGTATCGAGATCGGTTAAGATTAGGATATAGCTCCCATATATGTCTTTATCCGATATCTGGTTTATTGTGCACCAAATGGCTAATATCAGCCCAAATGGACTGAATTTTGGCATTTACGACTGAATTTATAATATAAACCAGTACCTCAAATTTGGTGTAAATCGGCTCAGATATAGCTATAGCTCCCATATATATGTTTCATCCGATTTGGGGTTTTAAGTCCCTAACAAGCGTAATATGCATTCCACAACAATGATCTTTGGTACCAAATATGAAATATACCTTGGAAATAAGTGTATCAAATTTTGTCAAGATCGGTTCAGATTTGGATGCAGCTTCCATATATATCCTCAACCGATTTCGGGTTAATTGTGCACCATTGAATTTCGGCATATCTGACCGAATTCATTCCAGAAGCAAGCGCGATATATTTAGTGAAATCGGTTCAGACATAGCTATATCTCCCATATATATTTTACATCTGTTTTGGTGTATATATATCCTTAATCCGATTTCAAGTTTAATGTGCAAATAATGGAAAAAATCTGCCCAAATGGAGTGAATTTTTGTTCGTACGTTTCCATTTTGTGCAAATCGGCTCTGATATATATTTTTATACCCTCCACCATACTATGGAGGGTATATTAATTTTGTCATTCCGTTTGTAACTCCTCGAAATACTCATGTCAGACCCAATAAAGTATATATTTTCTTGATCAGCGTAAAATTCTAAGACGATTTAGCCATGTCTGTCTGTGTGTCTGTCTGTCCGTCTGTCTTTCTGTCTGTTGTAATCACGCTATCTTTCGATCAAATTGAGATAGAAGGCTAAATAAAAGACATGTATATTTTGCCAGTAGGCAGGTTAAGTTCGTAAATGGGCCATGTAGGTCCAAGTTATCATATATTGCCCATATAAGGGTACCTCCCGATATTCGGTATTTTGATGATTTTCGCGATATTATTCACCGGAATTGTTTCAAATTTGGCATTTGAAGTTCGTAATGGATACTACAGCCTAAGACAGAAAATTATCTGTGCAGGTCCACGTCTTCGTATAGCCCCCATATAACGGTATCCCCCATATTCGGTATTTTGATGATTTTAGCGACATTATTTACCGGAATCGTTTCAAATTTGAAGTTCGTAATGGATACTACATCTTAAGTCCAAAAAATGCGCCATGTAGGTCCACGTCTTCATATAGCCCCCATATAACGGTACCCCCCGATATTCGGTATTTTGATGATTTTAGCGACATTATTTAACGGAATCATTCCAAATTTGGTATTTGAAGTTCGTAATAGATACTGCAGCATAAAGCAGAAAATGGACGATTTAGGTCCAAGTTATCATATAGCCCCCATATACCGTACCCCCCGATATTCGGTATTTCGATGATTTTAGCGACATTATTTACCGGGATTGTTTCTAATTTCGCATGTGAAGTTCGTAATGGATACTTCAGCCCATGCCAGAAAATTGTCTGTGCAGGTCCACGTCTTCGTATAGCCCCCATATAACGGTACCCCCTATCCTCGGTATTTTGATGATTTTAGCTACATTATAAACACATTTTTCTTCAAGTTCCGCATTGCTAACTTGTGATAACTTATGACAAAAGTTGCCTATGCAGGTCCACGTCGTCGTATAGGCATTCGGTATTTTTAATATTTTAACAGAATTTTTAACGGATTTTATTTTTTTTGGTATTAAAAGTTCGGCCCGGCCGAACTTACAGCTTTGTTACTTGTTTTAATATAATCCTTCTCCAAGTAATATCATGCACTCTATAGCAAACTATAACTGCTCTAAAGCCAAATGTTGATAGGTGGTATGATATATTTGAAATAAATTCTTTTGTTACTAGCTCTACTAAATATGCAGGTTTTATTATGTGAATGTTTTTGCTTCATTTGTGGCCTCACTTATTGTGACACAATTTTGACCCTTGAAAAGTATTTACCTCCAATTCTATTAAATTTACATGGAAATCTTTATAGAATTCGCATTATGGTTTCATTTCTAAAATTCTAAAGCAATCTCAAAAAGGAAATACGAATTTACAGCGATTAAAACAAAAGGGGAAAGAAAACCCAACGACCCACTGGCGCCAATACGCACACCAACGTACACACTTTTTTGCAGGATACAACTAGGAACATTCATCGTTTTTTTTCTTTTTCTTTTTTGCTTACGTCTAACAATTGAGAAAAGGTAACAAACATACATTCTTTATTTTTTGTGTGTAGGTATGTATGGTGGACCCACAACAACCAATTACCCCACAAATATAAGAAGAGAACATATTGGTGGGGAGAAGTTTGAAAGTATTTCCAGTGCGAAACAACTTTTGAAGTTGCCAACTTGTAGACAACATTTAAATGAATGACCCTTGCTTCCGTTATTGATACATCCGTTAATTCAAGTACTAGAGACCAGAGTCCTATGGATCATCGAAGAAATAAGTGTTGTATGTGTCCGTCCTACCCGAGGGTTTGTCCATCGTACTGCGTTCCAAAGTTAAAACTTCCTTTGCCAACAAAAATTATTGTTTATGACCACCAGATAAAGGTCGTCAATAGGTCTCAGACGCAATGGCAATATACGGCCAACTACAAACATTTCAATTACTTTCTTTATGGTCTTCGGTAAGAAGCAAAAAATGGAGAATAAGGATCCTGAAATGTTTGGTCGTTTGTTGGACGGGCGGAGAAGTTTTTGAAATGTTTGTTAACATGGCAATAACGAATTTGTTTCAATCACTACAAAGGATTTATTTAACATTTACACTATGATACGTTAGATAAAATATCGGTAATTATATGAATCTTAATAAGTTGATTTTAGATCTTACAGTAATGGACGAAAGTGGCTGGGTTTTTGGAAATTAGTATTAGAATGGTACGAAAAGTATAAAAATGTACTAAATATGTTATCCTTTGTGTTCGAGGAAACAATAAAGCTAGAACTCTTCAATTTGGAACGAGGGTCACTTATGAACTGTATGATAGATGTATCAAAGGGTTTTACATTATAAGTGTACGAAAGTACTACATTTGGTACCATTTCGTATAATGTGAACGCTTAGAGCTTAAAACTGGAAATTTAAAATGGAAATCAAGATTCAGGAGTAGATTCGATGTAAAGAATTGGTTTTGGAAGTATGTACTCATATAGAAGAAAAGTACTAAACGGCACTAAATTTAGTACAATTTGAATGTGGAGGAAGGGATGGGGCTGGAATTCAAAAATTTGAAGTTAACATTACTGGCGGAGTATAGAATTGGGATATGGAGGATCTTTTCGAAATTTCTACTTATGTGACGAAAAGTTACTATATGGTTCAAAATTTGATACAATTGCGATTTGGGTAAACCGATAGAGCTGGAATGCAAAAATTTGGAAATAAGATTACAATTGCATTGTAGGTATGAGGTATGAACATAATTTTGAAAATTCATCTTTATGTTTACTAAATGTTAATAAATTTGGTACAATTTAAATTTTGGGAGAACCGGTAGAGTTGGAAGGATGACATTTGGAAATAAGATTAATATTGCATTGTAGGCAGTTTTGGAAATTCGTTCTTATGCGTATTAAATGATATTAAATTTGGTACAATTTAAATTTTGGGAGAACTATTATAGTTGAAGCTAAAATTTAGAATTAAGATTACAATTGCATTTTAGGCCTGAAGTGTGTACGTAGTTTTGAAAATGCATACGTATTTATATTATATGGTATTGAATTTGGTACAAATTAAATTTTGGGAGAACCGGTTGATTTGGAATAATAAAATTTAGAAACAAGAGTTCTGTTAGGTTGCGTGGTACAATTTGGATTTGGCTGGAATCCTGAAATTGGAAAATAAGATTTTTATGGGACTGTATTATAAAGTAGATTTGTAAATTCGTAGTGTAGGATTGGGGTACGTAGGAAATTTGTTCTTATTTGTACCACATTTGTTACAATTTGGATTTTAGTTAAACGATAGGGCTGGAAGACTGCAATTTGGAATTAGGATTACCGTTGAAGTGTTCTAAATTATAGTAAATTGGGTATATGTAGGATGGGGGGGGGGATATTGACAGAGCTCTATCCCTGAAATTTGGAATTAAGAGTACTGTTGGAGTATATGGTTGGGTAATGTAGGATCTTTTGGAAATTCGTACTTATGTGTGGTACAAAGTGGAATTGTGATGTACCGATTGAGCTGGAATTCTGAAATTCGGAAATAAGATTTGTATGGGATTGTATGATTGAGGTATGGAGGTAGTTTTGAAAATTTAGAGTGTAAGACTGGGGTATGTAGGAAATTTTGGAAATTAAAATTTGGAATTAGGATTACCGCTGAAGTGTAGGATTGGGGTATGTACTAAATGGTACTAATTAGGTATAATTTATATTTGGGTGAACCAATTGAGGTGGAATCCTGAAATTTAGAAATAATATTACTGTGGGAGTAAAGGATTGGGGTGTGTAGGAACTTTTGGAAATTCATACTTACATATGTGTACTAAATTTGGTAGAAATTGAATATGGGTGAACCTATTGAGCGAAGTTCTGAAATGTAAAAATATTTTTGGAAATAAGTACTAACAGAGTACAAAAGGTGCTAAATGGTACAAAATTTAGTGTTGTTTGTACGGGTGGAGTTAGATTTCTGAATTTTTGCTGTTGGGGTCAGAAATTTTGTGTAGTGTTAAAATATGGAGATGATTTTGAAAATACGTACAGTAGATGTACGAAAGGTACTAAATGGTACTAAAATTTGAATTATGGTCGATATTGGTGTGTAGTGTTGAGATATGGAGGTGGTTTTCGAAGTGAAAACTTATGTGAGTAAAATAAATATACGATTTCGAATGGACCCCATATAAATAATGAAAACTATACCTTTTTGAAAAAAGAAACCAACCAGTTTCAGAGTACTTTTCATTATTTCTTAAAGAAAATAATGTCATTTGTCAAAGAGTAATGTACTTTTTTGAAGCTACTGGTAATGGTTTGTTTACCTCATCATTTCTTCCCACACCGCTAGCAACTAATCTATTCAAAGAACACAGAACCTTTCTATTTAACATAGCATGTTTAGCCTAACTTACAACATCTCATATACCCTATTGTAGGGCACCTCACTTTAATCGATAGCCAATTGCTAGTCCGATGTTACGAGTGCGTGGTGTCATATCCATTCGTCCTGATGTCCATGGAGGTTGTATTCTTGGCACAGAAAATCTAAAAAAACTATGTTTTTTTGTTCTATTTCAATTGTCTTTATCATAGCTGATGACAATACACTCGAAAACTGACAGTTTTTTGTTCCATTCTGAATGTCCTTCTTTGAAAATGTTTGTTATTGTTGTTCTTCTTGTGATTGTATTCTGCCAGTCGGCGTCCTCTTCAGTTGATTTGAGTTAAATTGTTCAATAATTTGTAGTCAATTTGCGAATTAGTTGGAGAACAATCAAACAAACTTTTTTCAGTCTTGTTAAATCATCCTTCCATGAATGAATAAAAGAAAGAAATAATGAATCGATGAAGGACATTCAGCCAAGGAATACTTCAAAGTTTTTGTTGTTATTTTTTTGAAGTTAAATGTCCTTTTACCAGACATTACCATAGTTGAGTGTGATTTATACTGAAGGCCAAGAGTTTGCTTGTTCGTGTGTCACAGGGAATGATTGGCTGTATCCACTTGAAATGGTTGAAATCAGTCGGAACATTCAAATGTCGCCACACAAGTCGTCATCATCATTATTCATTCAACACGAACACCAACAGCACGCCTAGCGGTGGCGAAGGGTATGTCATTAATGTAATTGCCCACGAATGATTAAATCAATTCAGAGTTTATTCGACACTGTGATTTGATTTCTTTCCGATTTGTTGGGTTTTTAGTTTTGCCATGAAAAATTATGCAGGACAAGATGATGAATGATGAAGCAACCAAAATATTTTGTTAAAACGGAACGGATTTTATTTTTAGAATGTTTTGTATGTCTTTCTTTGGAGCTATTAAAATTTTAAATTATGATTTCTACTCCTCATGGTGGAATTAATATGTTCAAATAATTCGAATTCCAAATAATATATTGAATTATGAATATAATTTTGAATAGGTCAAAGGTGAGAATACATAATTATTTGATTTTTAATTCAAAACATGAGACAAAATAACTCGTTTTTCAATGGAATAATATGAAATAATGGAACATTTCAAATTACAAATGAACAATGTTACGAATTGCAAATGGAATTCTTGAAAATATATTTGTATATCCGTTAAGATTATATTTCGACAAGTTAAGTCGACCTAGCTATAAGTTGAATTCATGTATGTAATTTGATGCCAATCTCGCTGACGTTTGATGTAAGATAACAATTATATTGCAAAATTTATACAAGCGTTTTTGTATGTATGTTACATTTCGAAGGTCTTTCACAGTACCTGGTCCTACCTTTAAAAGCACATCCTCAAAACGAAAATGCATTGAAAAACATTGGACAGATTAGGGTAAGAAATGCGAATTGTTGAGACTTGGCATTCTATCCAAATATATCCATTATTGCTAAAATATTTTTTTTATTCCATAAAAAGTTTGGTCAAACCAATATGGACTAGTATCGATGTATGCAAACAAAAGTTTGGTCAAACCAATATGGACTAGTATCGATGTATGCAAACAATTCCATTGAACAATCTGAATGAAATCATCAATTTTTCGAATAATTTCGAATTTTCTTCAAGCAGGATTGGTATCTATTAAAAATGTTAGCAATTTAACCAAAAAATTTGTCTAAAATAATCAAAATTCCGAATGCTGAATGCCAAAGTCGACAATTTTCTGCCAGGTGATTGGTGTTTATTAAGAACTTCGAATAACAAATTCAATGAAAACGTAGACTCGGTCAATACAGGGTGAGAAGAAAAAACTGCTAATAAATTCAAACTGCTATAATTTCTAAGCCACTCGTTACCGTGATACTGGTAGCGTAGCCCGACGTCAAGGAAGTGGACGGAAGAACGAAAATTAACTCAAAAGAGCTAAAGAGTTGCTTCGCTTGGCCGAAAGTGGTGAACTGCCGAATTTGGTTTTCTCCGATGAGAAAACATTCGTTGTCCAGCAGTTTGTAAACAAACAAAATGATCGTGTTTACTTGCCAAAGAGGTCAGCTGAAAATGTGCACCTTCGGTTGGCCATGAACTCAAGCGCCGGCCATGGTGATGATGTGGGCCGCCATAACAGCTGAAGGTCGCTGTCCACTCGTATTATTCGACCGTGGCATCAGAGTAAGTGGTGACTATTATCGCGAAAATATTCTGGAGGGTGTATTAAAGCCTTGGGCACGCAAACATTTTGGCCACAGACCTTGGACATTCCAAGAATAGTTACAAAATGAGGTTCCTCGCTTCATTTCCAACGCACAATAGCCACCAACGTCTCCGGATACCAATCCGTTGGACAATTGTGTCTGAAGTATTTTGAAAAGCAAGGTTGGCACTAAAAAATTCCAAAGTGTCGATTACCTCAAGCAAGCGCTTCGCCGGGAATGGGACAAAATACCACAGAGCAACATTCGGGCAGCGTGTGACGGTTTCATTGGCCCTTTGAAGGTCATAATTCGTGCCTAAGGTGACAAATTCGAACAAATCAAAACATATTCTAAAATTTGTTGCTATTTCCGAAATTTTTTGCCTTCATTCAATAAAATTAAAAAAAATATATATATATATAAATTATGGCGTTTGACTTTGCTGCAGTTTTTTTTTATCTCACCCTATAAAATATCGAATATTCTATCTCGACAGAAAGAGATTGGCTGATTCTGAATTTTAGAGAATTCCTATTAATTCATATTACCAAATACCGGGAGGAACCGTTATGTGGGGTCAATACGAAAAATGAGTAGAGAAATAACTTACCGACTGATCTAGAATCAACGCCCAGCGAAATTCTATAGTTAGGATATGGGATTTGCACGGGGGATAGTCTGCGTAGGCGTATGGGAAGGCTGGGTTTTTGCAACTTCGTACTAAAATGGTACGAAAAGTACTAAACTGTTCTAAAATATTTAAAATGGGAGTCACTGATGGAGTTGAGGAGAGATGTACCAAAGGGTTTTAGGAAATTCAAACCTTAAGTTTACGAACATTTCTAAAATAGAAATATCGTATAAGAATCAAAGTTGGAAAGTAAGTTTGATATGTGAAGGTGGTTTTGGAAATGTGTTCTAAGTGCGCGAACTAAAATTTGGTATTAGGGTCGCGGTTTATAGACACATAGACTTGGTTTCGGAGTGTGTACTATAATTGTACGAAAAGTATTTAATGGACTAAATTGGGTATTGATGAAATTTATATAGATCTCATTATTTTCCTATAGTAAAGATACGAAGATGTTTTTAGAAATGTGTACTGTAGTGGTACAAAAAGTACTAAATAGTGCGAAATTTGATATTGGGTGAATAAAAAAGCAGCAATTTGTTGGTGTCTTTGATTGAGATATGGATGTGTTTTAGGAAACGCTTACTACAATTATACGAAAAATTCTAGATAGTGCAAAATTTGGTCTTGGATAAAGGGATTGAAATTAAATTCTGAAATTTGATATTTGGGTAGGATTTAGAGATATGAGATTTTTCTTTAAAATGAGTACTTTAACAGTACGAAAAGGACTAAGTGATACTAAACTAAGTCTTAAGTTGAGATATGGAATTAGTTTTGGAAACGCGTACCATCAACGCACGAAAAGTGAAAATGCCTCAAAATGTGCCGTTGACAGTAAGAGTTGGATATATGAAATTTGGTATCTAGGTCATTGTTGGTGTCTAGGATTGAGATATGGAAGGTTTTTGCAACAGAATACTAGAATTTTGCGAAGTGTACTAAATGTTACTAAATTTGGTATTGAGTGAATTATAGAGCTGGAATCCCGTAATTTGATATTGGATTCTCTGTTGGTTTCTGGCAAAGATGGTCTGGACAGTTTGTTAGGTTTTCAACTGTCGAAAAGTTGTAAAAGTCATAAAACGTCATAAACTTCTAAAATACTGTAATATCCTGCATACTATTTCCCAAGCTAGTTGATAAACGTTTATGCCGTATTATTGAAATCTCCTTGATCTTAATGAGGTTAGTTTCCTTGTGTAAGTCTTCAAAATCTGGCAAAGTTACTGTAAAGAGCATAAAATATATATATTCTGATATCGCAAAACTTGCGGTAAACTGAGGAGAAAAGCAACAAATATGATAGATATGAACTCAAATTCCAGAGCATCGATTAAAAAATTAGTGAAAATCCTTTAAAGTGCCTGCTATGTTACTTTATTCAGGCATGCCACAGGTAAGAATTCGGTACGAAAGTAATTTTAATTTCGGAGTTAGCTTCTTCAGAAAACCTAAATCGCAAAATTTTGACGATTTAAGACCACTTTTGTTTTTGCAAGTGAAATTGTATTTTTATGGAAACTTGTAACTTTAAAACACTGTCAAAACACTCTAAAGTAAAAAAAAATTGTCACAATTAAATTTACATTTTTAATCTTTTTATTTAAAATAATTAGCAAATGAAAACCATTAACACTTGGTGAAGTCAATTGTTAAAAAGTGTTGCCACATTATTTTTTTCTTGAAAATCACTTTTTCTTCAAACAAAAATTATTTATCTGCGAATGCAATAGGTATCACGAATAATAAACTGAAGCAAAAACACTCAAAAAATTTTTTTTTGTACAAAAAAGTAATCTATCTATATATATAAAAATCAATTGTTGTTTGTTGGTAACGGAATCAGTTGAAAACGGCTGGACCGATTTGCATAATTTTTTGTACAAACGTTCGTCATACCCCGAGTTAGGTTTTTAAAGAAAAAAATATTGACCACGCCTACTTTTACGCCCACTATTTCGATTTATCTAAAATCCCTATATTTACCAAATTAATGAAGATACCGGTTTGAGAATTATTACACGAGATACTGTTGGCTTTCCATCCAACCGTAAGTATTTATTAAGGGGCTGAGAAACGCGCCTACTTTTAAATCTTTCTCTCTATTTGTAAAAGAAAGTTATGTTAGTTACTACGCTTATAACATAAATATCGCCGGTATGATTTTAACGATTCAGACAAATTCGGAATTGCCTCTTGGCAGAAAAGCATAAAATCCAAAAAAATCGCGTAAAAATGTGAAATTTTGAACATTTTCAGTTTGACTTTTAAAATGTACAATAGTAATGTTTTATTTTGCATAATTTTTTTCCATTTTGACTTACTATTTTCGAATGTACATTTGTAGTGTTTTTTTTTTTTTTTGAATTTTTTTTTTTCTTGAAAATATGATGTGTAGTTTTTTTGGGTAGTATAAAGCGACAACGGATAAAATTGTTATTTATAGATTTTATGTATTTATTGGGTAATACGAATAATATCATTTCAGAAGAGAATAAGATATGAAAATTCTAAAATCGGGAAAAATCGAAAATTTTTCAATGGAATCGAATTTCAAAATAATTGTACATTCTACAGTCACACTTCATAAGGACCTTAAAAAATTTGCCAAAAAAAAAAATAAGCAAACCAGTTGAAGATTATTTGTCCTTTTTCAATCCTTTCTTTTTTCTATATTGAAGTGTACATTTCTTATTGTTTTCAATTCTGAATGAATAATATTAAAAATGAAATGAGTGTGTAATACGATGTTAAATGGCGATCTTTCATGTATAAAATTGGCACCTAGCTTTCAACTCCAGGACCTTCAGCTGGAAGATGCGAACACATTTATACAAACAAAAATGACCGAAAAAGCGTTATAGGTTCACTTCTAAAAGTTGACCTGTTTCTTTCATATGACAATAATTCGTCCAATGAGAACTCAAAATGCAAAATACATTGGGACTGCAATCCGTGAAATAACGGACGCAAAATAGTAGAGCGAATTCCTTCCCGAAATTTTTTCCAAACATTCAAAATACCTTTAATCGCTTTGGCAGGTCATGATATGGGTCATAACCCCCGATAACGGAACAACCCGATTTCAAGTATATTCTACACTTTAACCATATTTTTCATACTAATTTGCCTTATGTTGATAATTTAAAAAAAAAAAAAAAACATCCTTGCAAGAAATTATCACGTTTTAGTATCACCATCATATGATTTAATGTATTTTCGGGGTCTTGGCCACTTTTTCCATTTTTTTGGCCCTTATTTGACATCTTTGTTTCTAAGGGGAAAGAAAACCTCTTCTCATAAAATTTTTATTTTTCGGAAAAGGGCCCATCTTAGTCTTGAGGCCACATTGGGTAAAAAACCCTGAGGTAGAAAACCATCTAACAGATAATTATCCACATAGGCATTTATTTAAGTATAGTCCCCACATTAGTATATCCCCAAGTCCACTTTCCCAACCAATGTGTGGTCAGAAAAGAAAATTTGGTATTCTATTGAATTTGTAACCCCCAAGAGAATATTGGTTGGGAACATGGATTTGGGATGTACGTCTTTATGAAATAAACTTCGAAATGTCAATCTGGGACTTATTCAGTCGGAAATTGTGGCAGAAACATGAAAAAATACGAAATTAGAAAGTAACACGGGACCGAACATTTCTTTAATCTTCATTGAATTACAATACGATGAAAAATGTGGACTTTATTGGATCTCCATCGCACAATTTAAATGACAAAAAATTTATGCCCAAAAGAATATTTTTTGGCTATTCTGACAACATTCTGCCTTCAAGTATGAGGTGAACAAAACTTAATACCAAGCAGTATGGAATTTTGAACGTTGGAATTACAAATTCGAAATTATAGATCATTTGAATGAAAATGTTAAGCTTTTTACAACAATAAAAATTGAGCTGAATTTTCACATTGGGCTATTATAGATTTTCTTTATCATAAAGGTATTTAACACAAAAATTAATTTCTATTTAGTCATGGAGTCATTACTTATAATGAAAATTGTGCCGCTTACATAAGTCAGATCGGTGATTTATTATGCCTTAAAAAATGCGCATTAAAGACTAAAAGTACGGGCCGGCAACGCGGACCGGGTCAGCTAGTATATATATAAAAATCAATTGTTGTTTGTTGGTAACGGAATCAGTTGAAAACGACTGGACCGATTTGCATAATTTTTTGTACAAACGTTCGTCATACCCCGAGTTAGGTTTTTAAAGAAAAAAATATTGGCCACGCTTACTTTTACGCCCACTATCTTGATTTATCTAAAATCTTTATATTTGCCAGATAATGAAGATATCGGTTTGAAAATTATTACACGAGATACTGTTGACTTTCCCTCCAAACTTAGGAATTTATTTGGGCGCCAGGGAACTGACCACGCATACTTCTAATCTGTCTATATATATAAAGAAAGTTGTGTTAGTTACTACGCTTATAACTTGAGAACCGCTGATCTGATTTTAACGATTTACAACAAATTCGGAATTGTCTCTTGGCAGAAAAGGATAAAAACCAAAAAAATCGCGTAAAAATGTGAAATTTTAAAATTTTCATTTTGACTTTTGAAGTGTACAATAGTAATGTTTTATTTTGCATGATTTTTTCCATTTAGACTTACTATTTCGGAATGTACATTTGTAGTGTTTTTTTTTTTTTTGAATTCTAATATGATGTGTAGTCTTTTTGGGTAGTAGAAAGCGACGAAAATTATGGAGTGGCGGAACTGAATAGATAATGTCAAAATAATTTAATGTGGTCAAACCAAAATTGCTAAAAAATCAAAAAAAAAAAAAAAAAAACATATTGCACTGCAAAAACTCTAAAATAGGGAAAAACTGAGAACATTTTTTCAATGGAATCAAATTTCAAAATAATAGTAAGGACCAAACTTCGTAAGGACCTTTAAATATTTGCTGTAAAAAAACAGCGAACAATTTGAAGATTTTTTTCAAATTGTTTATTAGTTACTATGCTTATAACTCAAGAACGTTTTGACGGATTTTCACAATTCATACAACTTCGGAATGGAATCTTGCAAAAAAAAAAAATTGCGTAAAATATGCCAATAAAATATAAAAGAAGAAATCCTTTTGGCGTGAAATTTTTTCAATTTAAAAACTATATAGAAGTGCACATTTTTTATTGTTTTGAATTCTGAATGAATAATATCAAAAATGAAATAGTACGCAATAAGATGTTAAATGGCGATCTTTCATGTCAGAAATTGGCATTTAACTTTCAACTCCAGAATCTACATCGTGCTTCAGCTGGAAGATGCGAACACATTTAAATAAGCAAAAATTAACGACAAAACGTTATGGGGCTCATTTCAACACGTGGACCTACCTACTTCTATCACATGACAATAATCCGTCCAATGAGAACTCATTATGCAAAATTCATTGGGGCTGCAATCAGTGAAATACCGAATATAAAAGGAAAAGGATTTCTATTCTTTCAGAAATTCTTCCTAAACTTTCACGATACCTTAAATCACTTTTGCAGTTCATGATATGGGCCATAACCCCCGGATAAGGATACAACCCGATTTCAAGTATATTTTACATTTTAACCATATTTTCATACTAATTTCGGCAAATGTTGGTAATTTGGGAAGAAACCATCTATGCAAAAACTGATCACGTTTTGTATAACCATCATATGATTTAAGGAACCGGACATTTGTTTAATCGTCTTTGAATTATACTATGATAAAAGATATGGAAATTATGGGGTCTCCAACGCACAATTTCAATGACAAATAATTCATATTACTTTAAAAACAAGTAAAAAAAATTAAGTTCGGCCGGGCAGAATTATTACTATCATCCATCTGAGGGTAAACATTTTTATATAAAAGTATCTAAATTCAAGCGTGTTTCACTTTAAACTTCATTTACCAGTAAGACTGTTTGGATAATGCAGTTAACTTATCAAAAAACCATAAAGTGAATGAGGCCGTTATATTGGTCCATAACAAAACGGGAACCTCTGTGGACAATTTTATACTTCAAGGATTGCTCCTTCTAAAATACCAAATTTGAAACAATTATACGCGTAAATGTGTGGATTATCAACATACCCAATATAGGTAGGTATCGTTATATGTGTTAGACAAATCCGTGGAGAAATGTGGCAAAAATCATCAAAATACCGAATTTCGTTATATGTGGACAATACCAAAACGTGAACCGATAGGTCATTTTCAATACCAACCATCCTACACACAATACAAATTTTTCACTTAAATTTTGACGCTATACGTCAAATAATGTGGGCTGTATCGTAATTTAAACAAACAGACATACAGACGGACAAATCGACTTAGAGTTTTATGCTGATTATGAACATATATGCATATTTAATGGGGTCTATGACGAACATTTAGTGATTTTACAAATGGAATGAAAAGTTAATATACCCTCCTTTCCAAGGTGGATGATATAATAGCATTAAAGACTAAAATTACGGGCCGGCAACGCCGACCGGGCCAGCTAGTTGTAAATATATTTATTGTGAAATGCTGTTGAATCAATTAATAATTAATTAATATTTAGGGGCAGCACAGGAATTCGGGACTAGAAACAATTGTCATAGATTTTATGGAGAGCCACCATGACCTAGCGAGGGGCTATGCAAAGGTGATCGGGTGGTTGCCGAAACAAGTTGGTCACATCTTACCCAAAAACAAAATTTCTCGGGACCACCCATCAAAGATTCAAATGGTTGGAAAAAGGCATGGTCAGACTGGACATACGTTAAAAAAGTGTTGTCCTTTCAACAAATATGTGCTCAGTGAAATTGAGGAATCATTGCAATGTTGCATTTTTGCACAAAAAACTCTTTTAAACAGAATATTTACACTTCTACATGTTTCTAATCATGTGTTTTGTTTTGATTCATCATTCATTCGTTCTTTCAATCCCCTAATGTTACCATATTGAATATATAATGTTTCCATGTTTAAACTGAATTCATAGTTCACCAAATCGTACGAAATCTGAAGAAGCTAAAACAAAAAAGAACGATTTTGAATTACGAAATTAAAACCATTTCGAAACGATTTTGTAACATGCCTGATAATTTGTAATACTTTTCTGCTAACGGCGCCATCTACTGAGTTGAAGCAACAATGCCATGTTGCCAATACCACCACGTTTCTGTCAAAAAATCTTATTATTTGGTGGGTTTACGGAAAGGTAAATCTTATACGTCAGAATTTCTGACAGACCATCAATAGTATCTGGTATTGAGATCTGGTGGTATAGTTTTGTAAATGCGTTCTATAATTGTTCGAAAAGAACTAAATATTATTAACTTTGATTATTGTTGGATTCTACGTTGGAATAGTTTTGGACAGAAAAAAATAAAAATTGTGCTATGTTTTTCTAATGTCCTCATCGGTAAACTTCAAAATGAAAGATTTTCACATTTCCAAATAAAATTAAACAATTGGATTGAATCAGTTGTGCTTCGCCATTGAGCACTTTATAAATAAATGTATGCACAAAATATATGACGTTGGTATGTGTCTCCATTTGTTATGTTAATTTATGCATGGACTTTTTCAAAAATCATTGCTGCCAAATCAACATAAGATGCAATTCAATCATACAACTGTAATTTCTTGCCCATCCTTCAACAAATGCACATTTCATCATGATATTCAGACAGATTGCTGAATTATATGATTACACCTTTAATAACTTTTTAACAAAAATTATTTTGAGTTTTGCCTTGTTAAGGCGAAGATCATATGTTTTATGATTTAAGTGTTTGTTTTCTCTTTCGAGACGAGCTTAATGATCTGAAATTTGCAGTGAAAAGGAAAGCCAGATAGACACTATCACACACTCACCACTATGCGACGCGTTTCGCCGTTGGTTAAGCGGCTCATCAGGCATATTTGATGTGGATGATGGCTTTACAAGGGCCGTTCTCTGGAAAGTAGTATATATTTCGAACTTAATGCAAATTAGCATATGCAAATTATACACTAGAAACTCTCCCGTCTCTACGTTCAGAGCCATTAACCCGTCTTCCTAAAGCAGCACTAAAACAAGTGTATGCATTGGAAGCAATGTAGTTGTTGTGGACAAAAAATCCATCACTACAAAAACAAAACGTTGCTGTGAAAAAGATCTGCCAATAGAACTTGAGTCGAACCTGGAGAGTTTCTAGTGTATAATTCGCATATGCTAATTTGCATTAAGTTCGAAATATATACTACTTTCCAGAGAACGGCCCTTGTAAAGCCATCATCCACATCAAATATGCCTGATGAGCCGCTTAACCAACGGCGAAACGCGTCGCATAGCGGTGAGTGTGTGATAGTGTCTATCTGGCTTTCCTTTTCACTGCAAATTTCAGATCATTAAGCTCGTCTCGAAAGAGAAAACAAACACTTAAATCATAAAACATATGATCTTCGCCTTAACAAGGCAAAACTCAAAAATTCAGCCGAGCCTGGCTGTGGGATTTGAACCGCGGACCTCTGTGTGCAGCCAACTAGAAGTTGCCGTCTCTACGTTCAGAGCCATTAACCCGTCTTCCTAAAGCAGCACTAAAACAAGTGTATGCATTGGAAGCAATGTAGTTGTTGTGGACAAAAAATCCATCACTACAAAAACAAAACGTTGCTGTGAAAAAGATCTGCCAATAGAACTTGAGTCGAACCTGGAGAGTTTCTAGTGTATAATTCGCATATGCTAATTTGCATTAAGTTCGAAATATATACTACTTTCCAGAGAACGGCCCTTGTAAAGCCATCATCCACATCAAATATGCCTGATGAGCCGCTTAACCAACGGCGAAACGCGTCGCATAGTGGTGAGTGTGTGATAGTGTCTATCTGGCTTTCCTTTTCACTGCAAATTTCAGATCATTAAGCTCGTCTCGAAAGAGAAAACAAACACTTAAAAAATTATTTTGCTCTACAAATTAAATTTCATTTAAAAAGTTTTTAAAAGAATGAAGGAAGGAGTTTAATACTATCTTCAGATTAAGTCTGTTGTAATAGAGAAAGAGAGACGCCCAAAAGTCTTTACTAAAAATACGAAAGGAGTTGAAGTAATTTATCTCTTTTACAACCAACGTATCGACCATATCCGATGCCACTTAAGGTAAAATGTTCGACACACCATTTCCAATGGGCTGGTAAACCATAAGACAACCGACAAAACACTCACGTTATATTATGAAATTGAATACAATAAATTTTTTTTTTTGATAGAAAGAAAATTTATTCGCTTTTTTCATGTTTCACGCTATCTGAAATGCATTTTGAAATGGTGTACTCCTCATTTCTTTCTTTCCTTTGGATACATGCTGTGAAGTAGTTTACTTTTCCCCAAATAAAATACCTTAAAAAAGAAAGCATACTTTTAGGAGAAAAATTATCAAAAAAGAATGGGTGAATCAAAGGAGGGAGGATTATAAATAGTAACTTTTAAGTGAAATATTGTCACATTGGCGTCCTAAAAATTTTCTCTTGTGCTACGCACTTTTCTTTGGCGTAATAAATCTATGTGCAGTAACAACAACAAACATAACAAATGATGTTACAGAAAGATTACGGGAAAGAAAAAAATTTTTTTTTGGTGAAGAGAAAGTTTGATTTATTTTCTGAACAATGTGTATTAATCAAAATTTAGCAAAATATGAAAAATGTAAAAGGTATATAAACAGCAAGCGGGCGGGGCTAAATCGCCTTAGAATTATAAGCTAATCATAAAATGCAGATTTCAAGATGATAAAAAAGCTGAAGGATCTATATAGGGTTGCCCATATTCGACAGACCCATCTGGCAACGCCAGACAGAGATGTCACATCGCTTAATGACATACCGCGTTTGAAGCGTCAGTCCAAGCAGATCTACTTGGAACAAATTAAATGATTAACATTGACAACCGCCAAATTTTTATTTTTTTTCTTTGATTAAAAAAAAACATGAGTCCGTCGAATATGGGCAACCCTGTACATTATATTGACTCGTAATTAAATTTTTATTTCCAAAAAGGTTTTTGAATACTGAAAGCTTTTAATAACACAACATTGGAAATATGTACTAAAAATATGAAAAGTACTAAAATGTATTAACTTTGGTATCAGGGTAAACAATAGAGCTGGAAATCTGGGATTTGAAGTGAGAGTCTTTGATGTAGTGTAGGATAGACAAACTAATGGGTTTCTCGAAATTTTAACAAAACCAGTGATATAACAGTGGTAAACTGGGGAGAAAAGCAACTGATATGATAGATATTCCAGAGTATTTGGGGGTGTACATTTAATCTATAAAACTCAGTTAAAATCCTATTAAAGTGCTCGCTATGTTACATTATAACATAATGCTATGTCACCATATGGTGTCATAACATATTTATACCCTCCACCTTAAAAAGGAGGGTATATTAACTTTGTCATTCCGTTTGTAACATCCATAAATATTTGTCGTAGATCCCATAAAGTATATATATTTATGATCAGCATAAAATTCGAAGTCGTTTTAACGATGTCCGTCTGTCTGTTGAAATTACAATAGAGCCCACATTGTTTGACGTAGAGCTTCAAAGTTTGGCAGAACAATTTGTATTATGTCTAGAATGATTGATATTGAAAATTAGATATATCGGTCCACGTTTTGGAATAGCCGACATATAACTGTCCCTCCCGATATTCGATATTTCAATGATTTTAGCGACATCATTCACCGGATTTTTTTTAAATGAAGTATTTGGAGTTCGTAACGGATACAACAGCTTGTGACAGAAAATTGTCTGTGCAGGTCCACGTCTTCATGCAGCGGTACCTCCCGATATACGGTATTTTGATGATTTTAGCGACATTATTCACCGCAATTGTTTAAAATTTGGTATTTGAAGTTCGTAACGGAAAATTGTCTGCGCAGTTCCACATATCTGTATAGCCCCCATATAACGGTACCTCCCGATATTCGGTACTTTGATAATTTTAGGGACATTATTCACCGGAATTGTTTCAAACTCGGTATTTGAAGTTTGTAATGGATGCTACAGCCTATGACAGAAAATTGTCTTGTGCAGGTCCACGTCTTCATATAGCCCTCATACAACGGTACTTCCCGATATTCCGTATTTTCATGATTTTAGCGACATTATTCACCGGAATTGTTTCAAATTAAGTATTTGAAGTTCGTAATGAGTTCTACAGTCTGTGATAGTAAATTGTCTGTGCAGTCCACGTTTTGGTATGGCCCCACATAATGGTACCTCCCTATATCCGGTATTTTGATGATTTTAGCTACATTATTCACCAATTTTTTTTTCAAGTTTCGCATTTGAATATTATTTTTATTTATTTTTTATTGTATTTTTAACGGTTTTTATTTTTTGAAAATTGCCAAATTCGTTCCAAATGGTGGAGGGTATTCAAGATTCGGCCTGGCCGAACTTATAGCTTTTTTACTTGTTTTCTACCAGCGCCAGCGCCATCTTTGAATCGAAGTAACAATTAAATATTCCATCTTATTATATGCCTTTGTATTCAACCACCAAAAATATTCTGTCAAAGACTCTTATCATTTGGTAGGTTCACGACTTTTTTGACGTATGTATGATACGTTGGAATTTCTGACAAACCATCTATGATTTACACAATTGCTTCCACACCTCCAATTTGATAAAAATTCTCCAAATACGTGGGTCCAACAAAACCTGAAGCCACCTGGCAACAGCAAAGTTGTCGGCAACATTTTGCAACACATTTGAGTTCTAATACAAATCTCTCTCCTACTAACCACTTACCCAAGCTCAGGTATAAACTTTGTTTCAATCAATATTTTACCAACAATTTTTTACGGCAATTTGAACTTAGGCAAGATCTACTAAGAATTTGGGTAATACAATGCACAATGGATAAAGAACAAAGGAGGTATAGAAAACAAAACCGAAATGGCTATTCATCATTGAGACAATCAATCCATCAAATTGAGAACCTTTAATCCATATTCAATAACAAGAACAAGTGTTTGGGAACACAGCTGAAGGACACAATTGAAGGTGAAGCAAAAGTTTTGGGGAAAAACTTTTTTGTGAAATTATTAGTTGGTTATATTAAATAGCAATCATCATTTAATTTGTAAATCTCTTAATGTTTCTTATCCTGTGAAAATGCAAAGGTATGTAGAAAATCCTTCAGTATTTTGTATTTTTATTTTTAATAAGAAAGTCAAGTAGATTCCTTTATCCATGAAGAAATATATTCTCACACCAAACACTCTGCAGTAAAATATATGTATGTTCACTTGCTCGCCAATAAAAAGAATCGAGACTCCAATGAAATAAATTTTATTTTCATCAAGCTGTCAAACCCTACAATGCATTACCATTTATTGCTTACAATAAAAAACGGATGCACAAAGGAATAAAGGAAGACGACGATATTCACTTCCGGATAATATAAAAAATGGGTGTCAAACATATGCAGTCTGACAAAGGGGGGATAAATTGCACACGGAGTAGTTTTGGAACTGATAACTGATGCCATGCGAAGAGTAATCGAATTGATGCTGATTGTAAAATGAAGTAAACTTTTTTATATTTATTGACGTGACTGCATCTAAAATGAAACGTAAAAAATTTAAGTGATGAATTTGTCATTGCATTGAATATATTATAAGACAGGGGCGGAACTATCAAATTAGTATTGCTCCTTGGTTTGTGAAACTTTAGATATGATAATGGTATCGTATGAATATGGGATTGGAATTGCAATAACGAAAAGTCGTTGGTAACTAATGAATAATTAACCAATAATGATGGATAATGATCAATAGTAATTGACCAATGCATAAGTATCGATTGTGGAAATATACACTTATATTTTGGATAATTAGTCGGAAGGAAGTAATATATGGGAGATATATCCACCTCTGAATCGCTTTCCACCAAATTTGAAGGAGGTATTTGTACCTCTCGATAACATTGCTATACGAGGGCGGTTGGGAAACTTCTTAGCCTAGCACAAAAAGCGCGGTATAAACAGAAATAAGTTAAGTGTTTTGGAAACTTCCATCTCTGTTATGAACACATATTAGATTTGTATGAAAAAATATATTCCAGAGCAATAAAAGTGTGTTAACCGAGTTTCAACTAATGTAGTATATGCTCCCAGGATACAGTTGAATGTGCAAAAATCCATCGAATTTGGGCTGATATTACATATTTGGGCACAACAAACGTTAAACCGGATGAATATATATATGAAAGAATTAAATTTGACAAAAGTATTTTTGATAACAGAATATCTTGTACCAAATATCTTTGTTGTGGAGTGCTTATTACGAATTTGGGGACTTACAGGCCTAATCGGATGAAAAATACATATGAAGTTTTAGCTATATCTGAACCGATTTTAACCAAATTTAGCGCACATACTTCTAGACTGAATTCGGTCATATGCGCCAAAATCCACCCAATTTGGGCTGATATTACACAATATAATTGGAATCGGAAGAAATTATACGTGTGATCAACATCCGAATCTGAACCGATCACTATGAAATTTAGAAGGGGTTTTTCTGACCTGTATCTGATATCTGGTACTAAATATCATTGTTGTG
Organism: Musca domestica; assembly: GCF_030504385.1. Taxonomy (NCBI): domain Eukaryota; kingdom Metazoa; phylum Arthropoda; class Insecta; order Diptera; family Muscidae; genus Musca; species Musca domestica. The sequence continues at coordinate 4,446,297 of NW_026712329.1, read as the reverse complement.
GAGTGCGCATAACGAATTTTAGGGACTTAAACACCAAATTGGATAAAACTTATATATGGGAGCTATAGCTATATCTGAACCGATTTCCACCAAATTTTAATTTTCCTCCATCATTTGGAAGAAACTTAATATATTATAATTTCGATGAGTTACAAACGGAATGACGAACTTAATATACCCTCCATACTATGTATGGTGGAGGGTACAACAACTGCAACGAACTTCAGACTGCTGTCATTTCCAAGCCACTCGTCCGACAACTGTTAAAATTATTCCAGTGACAGCTCATTATATTGTTTACAAGCGTACAAAAGCATTTTGGTGAGAATTTTCCAGAAAAAAAAATTATTCGTGATGGAATTCAAACGTGATAGTGTGATTTCTTTATATTTAGCTAAAAACCCACAAGTGGCTATCGTTAGAGCACTCCAGCATTTAAATGTGAATAAATCTTTTGTATCTCGTACCATCGCTTGTTACCGTAATACTGGTAGCGTAGCCCGACGTCAGGAAAGTGGACGAAAAAAAACAACAACATCAGCAGAAATGGTTCGAAAAGTAAAGAAGCGACTTGATCGAAACCCGCATCCCAGTGGCCGAAAAATGTCTCGTGAGCTGAAAATATCGCAATATTCTATTCGGAAAATATTGAAAAATAAGCTCGGGTAAAGCCAATGAAATTCCAAAAAGTGCAAGAACTTTCACAGCAAAAGAAAGAAAATAGAGCTAAAGATTTGATTCGCTTGGCCGAAAGTGGTGAACTGCCGAATTTGGTTTTCTCCGATGAGAAAACATTCGTTGTCCATCAGTTTGTAAACAAACAAAATGATCGTGTTTACTTGCCAAAAAAGTCCGCTGAAAATGCTATTTCCGACATTTTTTGATTTCATTCAAAAAAATTTAAAAAATGTAAAAATTATGGCGTTTGAGTTTGTTGCATTTTTTTATCTCACCCAGTGTAGTAGGTATAACGAATATAAGGTACTTAAACACCAAATCAAATTAACTGATTGTTACGAATTTCAATAGCCTTCGATCTTTGGGCAAACAAATGATCAGCGTAAAATTTCGTCACAATCGAGCAATAAATTCGACCTGTATTTTGTTCGCAAAAATACACGGACGGACATGCATAATTCGATTCAGAATGTGATACTAGATTATCAAAAGAACAAACAAATGTATAAACACATAATACCTTGTTCCACAATGTAGTGTCGGATAAAAGAAAAATATAAAAACAAAAAAATATGATAAAAATATACATTTTTATTGGCATATTGTAAGGCGATTATCTTAGATATTTTTCTTTTCTGCCATGACGCCAGTGCTTTTTGAGTTATAAGCGGTCTAACTAACATCCCCTTCATTGATATATTGGATGGTATATATTTTGCTATATATGCGATATCTTGGATATCAGCATGTAACGGTTAGAGGTAACCTTTTCGTGCATTTGTGATTTCCCTGGAATTAAAAATATTCACGGTTCAATGAGAATATTCGTAGTTTTTTACATAAAAGTTATGGTTGTTTTTTCCCGCTAAATATTATAAAATGGAAGTTTTCTACCCAGCCCTAACTCTAGCCATATAAAAAATTCCGCGTACCTTGGTCTATAATTATGACCTGTAGAGCAACTGCAAAATCAAGAAAATTTTCTTTGTGGTCCATTTTAACCCTTCAATATTCTGCGATAATCATCAAAACAATAGGCTTCTATTCTGACATTAACCCCACCTCCATGCTAAAATTACGTGAGGTTACAACTTTACATGGGCAGATGGACGAACAGAAACACATAGCTAGATCGACTTTGCTCGGCGAAATAGGAAAATCCATACATAACATCATATGTCCAGGACCAACATTTCGAGGTGTTACAAACTTTTTGCCTCAATCAAACTTATAACACCCCCACACATAGGGTTATATGGTATGAAAAAGACCTAAAAACGCTTTGTTGTCTCGCAGGAGAGTTAAAATTTCAGCCCAAAAAATCCTCATGTTTAAATCTGCGAAAGTGCCGAATACAATATATTCAAAAAATTAACGGATTCCACGAAATATTAATCCGAAAATTTAAAAAAATTGGAAGATGGGTGGAGGGAACTTTTCCCCTCCATTTAAATTGCTTTGCAATGTAGACTTTCAAAACTACGATATATTTATCTTCTATGTTTTTCTTTCATAATCTTTGGGGGTTTTTCTGTGATTATTTTGTAACAATTTTTACTGCCCTGAGGAAAGCCATTGTCCAATGGGTCCTATTAGTGATCTCCATAGGGCTATAATCAGTTGCAGAGGCAAGAGAGTCTTGTGTTATTCCCCTTCACAACTTCACTGCTTGAACTCACACATGCATATGTGAAAAATCCATAATCTGCCATTTCAATATCATATCATCATCCTCGTCGTCGACGTCGACGTCATCTTGCAAAAGGATATAAAAATGACATATAAACATAAGTTATTGCCAACGATTGGTCCGCCGGTTTTGCCATCGTAATAAAAAGAATTTTCATGAAAAAATATTAATAATAGCAAACGTTTGAGTGTACCATTGATAAGCGATTTCATTTCATTTGAAATGGTTTCAGGACATTTACGACACTCTATGAGACATCAAGAACTATATAACATTTAAAATATTCACATAAAATTTAACAAAACGGAAAGAAAAAATCTGCTTAAAATAAGCGTTTAGATGCTGTGCCGGTTCTTTTTTTATTGAAGTGATTAGTTTAAATCTTTCAAAATGTCTAAAACCATTAAACAAATACCAGCTATAACCAAATTTTCACATAATAAAAATATTTGCATATGAGTTGAATTGAGATGTGAGTTTGCCATTTCGAACATTGTGGGCAATGGTGTGGGTGGTTGATTTAGCATAACCAATGTTTGTGGGGAGTATAACTGTTTGGCGCATGAAGAGGGTTAGAAAATATGACAAATATATACATCGTAAATATGTAAACGACATATACTCATTAAATTACTCGTATGATATGCAAAATATATTCTATTTAATTTGCGTGCAAACATACATACGCAAATGTGTGTGGATTTCGGATGATTATATTATGAAATCAAAGTTGTAGGAGGCAGAGAGAACTGTGAACATAGTGAGCTTGAGAATTTGAAGATATCGGAAAATAGGAAGTTATTGAAAAATATTAATAACAAGTAAGCAAAGACTACAGTCGAGCGGGGCCGACCGTTGAATACCCTACAACACTATAATAAGAGATACAGTTTATATAGGCGAGATACTCGAAAGAATTCCACAAGATATTGTGACAAATTATAAAAGAAAACCATCAGGTTTCGTTCTCTAATTTTCGAATAATAGCAACTTAAACTAATTTGCTCATTTCCATTTTATTGGTAGATGTTGCACCTAAATGGTCTTCCCAGATCTGGAACCAATATTTCCCAAAGACCTATAACCTCTCAGAAGTGGCAAAAGATTAACATTTATTATTGGTTTTTGACTGAAACGCATCTATATGAGATACAGACATTTGACTATATTCTTCAACGAAATCAGCGTTACATAAATAGTCAGAAGCGCGTCTTTCCTGTATTTGTGAATTCTCCAAAAAGTCACTGGAAATGACATTTTCGTTTTTTGTCTACAAAAGTTCGGTAACCCCTATTCTAATGTGCGTGAGGATCGACCTGCTGATAATTTTGCAGTTTTTGGTCCATTTCGGCCCCTAAATATATGGCGATCATCTCCAAAAAGAGTAGGATTCTATTATGACCCTCATCTTATCGCCATGCAAAATTTCGTTAGGATCGGGCCATAAATGCGATCTGTATATGATATTCTGATGTCAAAACTACTTAGTTTTGTTAGCTGTAGAAATATTACCAAATGTTTAATTCAAAATGAAAATATGCCAAAAATATGACAAAATTGAAAAAATATGAGAAAATGTTAGAAAATCAATATTTTCATCTTTAGAAAGATATTTTTATGCGATTTTTTTAGACGTTTTTTCTTTCCTGCCAAGAGGCCATTCTGAATTAATGAGAACTGTCGAAATCAGTTCAGCCGTTCTCGACATATAAGAGATCTTTCAAGCATATCTTCTTTGATAGACATATATATCGCACATATTTTGCTATATATCCGATTTGTTGGATTTAAACATCAATGTAGAGGTCAGAAGTAACCTTGTCATGGCTTCGTGATTTCGCCGGGATTTAAAATATTCGCGGTATAATGAAAAATGTTGAATTTTTTCAACACAAAATATATGGTCTATTTTATCCGCTAAATATTATCCGATGACCACCCTAATTGGTAGGCTTCTTCCCCGCCCTAAACTCTAGCTACATACGAAATTCCGATTGGTCTATAATTGCGACCTGTATAGCTACTGCAAAATCCGATTTTTTTCAGTATTTGGTCCATTTTGACCCCTAAATATTATGCGATCATCTCCAAAAGAAATAGGGTTCTATTCTGACCCTAGCCCCACCTCCATTTTAAATTTCGTGAAGATCGGACCAAAATTGCGACCTGTAGAGTGATTACAAATTAACATGGACAGACGGACAGACGGACGGACGGACATACATAGCTAGATCGACTCAGCTCGGCGAGCTAGGAAGATCCATATATACTTTCCTATATGGGAAACCAATATTTCGAGGTGTTACATAAATTCTGGCCCAATCAAACTTATAATACCCCCAACACATAGTGTTGTAGGGTATAAAAATGAAGAGATTCCCTGCTGACAGTTCCTGTTAGTCGGAGGATGGTAAATAATTTCAATGTCATCACGTATCCTTTAGGGCCACCTACAATAGAGAGAGAGACGGGGTTTTCTAGCGCGAGCGTCCCAAACCTTCGATGATAGGAGAGGAGTTGGTCTTTTTCTGTAGAGAAGTTCCCCTTCATTCATCGTTAGTAAACTGCTCGTTGACCTATAATTGGCCCGAGCTAGCCTTTTTCTTACTAACCTATTATCTACGGATGCGGCTCGGTCTAGACACTTTAGAGCGCTAGCCATAAGATATTTATCTATACGGCTAAAGTCGATCGATTCGTAAATTATCCTGTTGGCAGGTAAACGCCAGTTGTCATCTTCCCCCTGATTTCCCCTTATACCTAAACCGGACCTTAGATTTCGCCTCTCCCAAATGCGGAGTGTTTCCATTTGGTGGGAAGATATTCCAAACCAAATAGGAAAGGCATATGCAATCAGAGGCCTTATTATCTGTTTGTAGATAAGTAAACCTAAACAGTCAGCCCTCCAGTAGCATTTATAGCACGCTGATAGGCCCAATACATATTTTTGACTTTTCTAAGTATGTAGTCAATATGCCTAACAAACTCAAAGTTGCTATGCAGATATTCAATCTGGTCCCAATTGCGAATTTGTTGCCCTGCAATCACAAGATTTGGCTCATACAGCCTGGCGCTGCGATATGAGCATTTTTTTTTGCCCTTGACGGGGCAAATATGCATTTATACGTGTATTAGTCTTCCCCGCATGTGTTCCGGGCGCAGCGATGAAGATATCATCCACATATGCCAGGAGTAAATGCCCTTCGGGCGCATGTGGTACATCACTAGTAAAAATGTTGAATAGGACAGGGTAAAACAGAGACCCTTGTGGTACCCCAGCATTTACTGCCCTTTCTGAAGAAAGGCCCTCCTCAACTTTAATCCTAAAACTACGAATTGCTAGGAAGCTAGTCACTAGTCTACATATTTTAAAATCGAAGCCTAGTCTTCTCATTATACCCTCCACCTTGGAAAGGAGGGCATATTAACTTTGTCATTCCGTTTGTAACATCCTTAAATATTCGTCGTAGACCCCATAAAGTATATATATTCATAATCAGCATAAAATTCTAAGTCGATTTAACGATGTCCGTCTGTCCGTATGTCTGTTGAAATCACGATACAGCCCACATTATTTGACGTAGAGCGCCAAAATTTAGCAGAGCAATTGGTATTGTGTCTAGGATGGTTGGTATTGAAAATGAGATATATCGGTCCACGTTCTGGTATAGTCCCCATATAACGGTACCTCCCAATATTCGGTATTTTGATGATTTTTGCCACATTTTTTCACGTATTTGTCTGAAAATTGGTATTTGTAGGTCATAATGGGTTCTTGCTCCGGTGGCTAAACATTGCATGTATGGGTCCATGATTTGGTATAGCCCCCATATAACGGTACCTACCGATATTCGGTATTTTGATCACTGATTTTTCTAAAAATTGGTATTTGTGAGTCATAATGGGTCCTAGTTCGTGTGGCGAAACATTGTATGTATAGGTCCACGTTTTGGTATAGTCCCCATATAACGGTACCTCCCGATATTCGGTATTTTGATGATTTTTGACACATTTTTTTAAGAATTTCTCTGAAAATTTGGTAGTTGTAGATCATAATGGGTCCCAACTCGTATGGCGAGTCATTGGAATTATAGGTCCACGGTTTGTATAGCTCCCATATAATGGTACCTCCCGATATTCGGTAATTTGATGATTTTTGCCACATTTTTTTCACGTATTTGTCTGAAAATTGGTATTTGTAGGGTTCTAGCTTCGATGGCGAAACCTTGCATGTGTAGGTCCATGATTTGGTATAGCCCCCATATAACGGTAACCTCCGATATTCGGTATTTTGATGGTTTTTGACACATTTCCTCTAATGTTTCCTTTACCCTAAGGTGGAGGGTATTAAAAGTTTGGCCCGGCCGAACTTAATGTTCTTTTACTTGTTTTATAAATGATGGTGTTTTGCCAAACAAACAATGCTTTAGAAAAATCTAAACTAAACGCGATTGAGCGATTTAGTGCCTTAGTCACAAAGGCCCTTAAGACCATCAGGGCTTGTGATGTTGAGTGGCCTATCCTGAAGCCAAATTGGCTATCAGGTATAATTTTTTTATCTTCCAGGATGTCTTTAATCTCTGAAAGTATAAAATATTCAAAAAGCTTCCCAAAAGCTAGGAGTAAGCTAATTGAACTATAGTATATGTTTCAGGATTGGTATTGTTATAGCCCTTTTCCAACAAAACAATCCATCTGCAGTTAGGTGATCTGCAAATGTCATCAAAGGGGACGACTAATTGTACATCGATACATCATTTCTAAGAGTATTACCGAAAGAAGAAGTATCTTCGGCATCGGAGTGTCCTTGGACGACGTCCGCTAACATATCAGCCTTTTGAATAGACACGACTGCCGCAACCCCATCGTTGTCGATGAGGTCTGAGATTTTGGCATAGCGACTAATACTAATCAAACTGTTCCAAATTTAGTACGGTTCGCACACTTAGCACACATTTCCAAAACCACCTTCATATAGCAAACTTACTTTTCAACTTGGATTCTCATACCAAATTTTAAGTTTTTAGCTCTATTTATTTTAGAAGTTTAGTTTATCTGTTGTGCACTCCATTAGTGACTCCTATTCCAAATTTCAGAATTCTATCACATTCAGTTTGTTCAAGACAAAATTCAATTTTTAGTGCACTCCATTAGTGACTTCAATTCCAAATTTCAGAATTCTAACTCATTCAGTTTGTGCAAGGCAAAATTCAATTTTTAGTTCATTATAGTACTTTTCGTATCCTCTTAATACGAACTTCCAAAAGACTGCACCTCTCGTCAGTTATTTCACTGCTTTTTATATATGTATACAGATTAAAGTGGTAGTACCACGTTTGGATAGTCATTCACATTGGATTTTCATAATTTTCACAAATTGAACAAATACAATTTTTTTTCCTATATTTCTCGCTTGATATGCATCCATTAAGAACTAAATCGACTGTGCTATATATGAATGCCTTTTATATTTGCATTTTGCCTGTTATCCTTCGCAAAGGATGCGACAGATATAATGATGATTCTCATTATAACCATACGTCATCATTTGCATACTCGTATATGTCTATGTATGTATGCATGTACATATGCAGATACACATGAGGGCGCAATGCTTCCCATAAGTCACGAATGTTACAAATCCTTTATGAAATCCACACTTGACATTCATATGATACCATGCTACCACCCCACAATACTTGGAAACAATTTTTTCGATTCCTCGAAAAAGGGCAAATGTCAAGTGATGATAAGGGGTTTCAATTGCCGTACTTGCTTGATATGCCATTACATCTTTGCGCTACAAAGTGGGATTACCATTACACAACACTCAACCCCCTCGCTTTCTTCGCAAATGTAACCAAAAGTATTTCGCATTTTCTTCTATCATTGTCCTAGAATTCATGCTGATGGCATTTGGCCTGTTCGAAAGCAAGATTTATATTGGCCACAATTCATTTCAATTTTTGTCTATAGTTCACATTTGCATATGATGATATGTAAATGTAAAAGAGTGGGCTGGAATGAATTGTACTCTTATGGAATAAGAAAGAATAATGTTCGTTAGGAATTCCAGTATATGACCCATATTGATGTATCAAATTTCAGAGGTATGAGATTTTTCTTTTCAAATGAAATTGGATATGTAAATATTCTTTGCGGTGGCAGTTTGTTGCAATTGTGCTGAGATTCTTCTTCTTTAGCAATATATGGCTGATGAGTGACATTGAAAATTCAAATTCTTTTTTTTTTTAATAAAAGAAATATGAATCAAGTTGATATAGTACCATAAGATGTTAAAATTGAGCTGGTAACTGCTGTCATATTGAAAAAAAAAGTTCAATAATTTCAAATTACCTAATAAGGAAATATCAAAAGTTACACGTTTTAAAATATGTGCCGAGGACCAGTATTTGGGCGGTGTATGTTATATTTGTTATAAGGAATATGCTATATCAAAATACCAACTTTGGAAAAATTCCGTTACATAATGTGTCTAAAATAATCCAAATAGCGAATATCGGGTGGTACCCTTTGCTTGTACAGGGAGAGATAAAAAATTGAAACAAAGTCAAACGCCATAATTTTTACATTTTTTTTTTTAGTTTCATTAAATGAAAGCAAAAAATGTCGGAAATAGCATCAACTTTAAAAATAAGTTTAGATTTGTTCGAATTGGTCACCTTTGGCACGTATTATGGCCTTCAAACGGTCTATGAAACCGTCACTTACTGCCCGAATATTGCTCTGCGGTATTTTTGTCCATTCTCGGCGAAGCGCTTGCTTGAGGTGACCGACACTTTGGTATTTTTTAGTGCCAACCTTGCTTTCCAAAATACTTCAGACACAATAGTCCAACGGATTGGTATCCGAAAATTTTGGTGGCCATTCTGCGCTGGAAATGAAGAGTGGAACTCATTTTGTAACCATTCTTGGGTGGTGCGTGCTGAGTGCGATGGTGCTGAGTCCTGTTGGAATGTCCAAGGTATACACAAAAATGTTTGCGTGCCCAAGGCTTTAATACACCCTCCAGAATATTTTCGCGATAATATTCGCCATTTATTCTGATGCCAAGGTAGATTAATACGAGCGGAGAGCGACCATCGACTGTTATGGCGACCCATACCATCACCATGGCCGGCGCTTGAGTTCTGGTTGCGAACCGAAGGTGCTCTAACGACAGCCACTTGTGGTTTTCCAGCCAAATATAAAGAAATCACACTATCACGCATGAATTCCTTCACGAATACCTTTTTTGCGGAATATTCTCACCAAAATGCTTTTGCACGCTGTAAAAAATAAAATGAACTGTCACTGCCGGACGAGTGGCTTAGAAATAACAGCAGTCTGAAGTTGATTGCAGTTTTTTCGTCTCACCTTGTATATACAATTTTCTGCCAGTGATAATGGTACCTTTGAGAACTCTAAATATCAACTTTAAAAAAATTATGTTAAAACAACAATGTTGAAGGTAGTGTTATATGGGGTCTGTATCAAAAATTGTGCCTATTTTGATAGTTTTGTCCGCTGGGAAAATAAACTTCTGATTTGCAGCAAATTCGGTTAAAAATATGACTAAAATATCACAATCCCACGACAGCGGGTTCTACAATACCGGATTGACCCGAAACAACAACATGCTTGTCTCGGCCAGCGACTGTCACCTCTATGTATGCATGTTCGTATTTGTTTTGTTTTATGTTTTGGGAGCAGCATACCCCGGAATACCTGCTGCAAATTCTTTTGTCTTTGCCGGGATTGAAGTAAAGACCGGACATTGGTTTTGATCGGTTTGTCAGAACGTCATCCACCATACGTCTGCTTCGGTGCGATGTAATGGTTGCATAGAATGGGTGCACTTTAGAAACTGTTCCGGATTAAGTCGGTTGCGAGATTATAGTGAAAGGGATTATGTTACGACGTGCTGCAGCAACGAAGTCTTCAGCGAGACCACGTCTTCGTCGTCCTATTCTAAGTATTCGTCGGAGTACGGAACTCCTCCACAATCTCCCGAACAACCACCTATACCGCAGCAACGTGCAACACATGTTGCTGTTCCTACCACGGAATGTGCATCTTTCTTGCAATTTATAAGATATTAGAATTTATGAAACGGAGGAATATTTTGATCGTTGTGGTGCAGGCTCAATGAAAATTGCAGCTTACAACGTGGTTATAGTTACAATATACTGAGGAAGGATCGCGCCAGAAGTGGAGGAGGGGGATTAGCGTTCCTTTTAAACCATTCGGTTCAATACAGGCCTATCTTGCTTGAGCTAGTCGCGTTATTTCCGAGATATTAGCCCGCTGTTGGTATGCAATAACCGTCTTATACTAGGGGATTTTAATGTCCACCATGATTTGCATCACTCCGTCTTAGGTAATGACCAGAGGGGATCAGCGCTGGCAAGGCAGATTGACCGCTGCACTATCCTTAACCATGGGAAAGCTCACTGGCAAGAATTCAGAGGATTGTTTGGGTAGCAAAAAGGATTTTCCGAAACATCATCAGAGTTGCAGCCCATCGCTGGACAGTACTCAAAATAAGGTGAAATTTCCTAGCAGAGGCAGCGAGTGGAAGTTAAACGGTTGGTACAGGAGCACAAAAGGAAAATGTGGCTAGTCCATCTGAGCCCCGCCCCGAGAGCTATAGGACGAAGCTACAGTTGATAGGTGATGTTGCAAATGTTATCCGAAACGCTAAGTCATCCAAAGCGTTGGGCCTAGACAAAATCTCAATGGTAATGCAAAAACAGCTGGATACGCCGGGAGTTGAATACATAACGAAAGTTATCAACCTGTCATACATTGTTTTTGTCGAGAGTACCAAAGACTCTTGAGGCTATTCTTCTCTCCAGCATCAGAGAAAGCTATGCAATTGTCAACCAACAACACGGATTGCATCCATAACAGCATTGCATGCCACATCCACACATATCAGTCGAGGGTTAAACCAGAACAAGCAGTGTCACAGGTCAGTGTTGGTTGCCCTTGACCTATCAAAGGCATTTGATATCGTCAACCACACTACACTGTAGATGTAGAGAGAACTTACCTCCGGTTATGTTTGAAACGTTAAATAATCAACTATATCTGAGGACACAAGTCGTACGTGGAATTCCGGAACATAAAAGCCCAAACCCCGTAGAGTGAAATAGGGTGTTCCCTAAGGTAAGTGATATCTCCGGACCTGTTTAACCCCTACCTTTCTGGAATTACTCTCCCTCCAGACGGCATAGAAATGGTTATGTATGCGTATAATTGTATGATCATGCCGTCGGGCCTCGATATTGATAACATATGTGTAAGGCTAAATAGCAAATCAACGGCCACACTATTTACCACATGGTCTCCGGAGATGAGAAGAAAGCTGAATGTGCAGTTCGAGGGAAATATACCGACAAGCCAAAGATCCACATAGGGGTCACATTCGACAGGAACAAGGTCTTCAGGGCGCTAGCCGGCAACATTTTGTATGCGAACAAGGATACCTTGTTGGCCTCTTATAACTTGATAGGTCCGTCTGTGGTTAGCTATGCGGTCTGTGGTCAGCTATGTGGTTTGCGAATATAAGTGCTAAGTATTGGAAGAATGTCCAGACCTGTCATAATGCTGCCCTGAAAACTGTAACAGGGAGCCTCCTCTTGATACCAGTGGACCATCTAAATAAGGAAGCGTAGGTTCTTGCCGTACGTCAGTATAACCGTATGTTTCCGTTGCAGTACCTGCTTGGGTGTTATCTTGTCTTGCTTGGGCTATCCAAAGCATCAAATGGTAGAAAACACTCCCCCACTCCATGATCTAGATATGGGGATCCAACGCTACAAGAGAGAGCCTCTATATCAAGTAGTCTATCAGGCTGGTCTGATTTTATACGAAGTATTCAGAGATGCCACCAACAACTATACCATTAATGCCGTTCTCGGAGTCCACCATCACCCATTACGGTTGAAGAACGTCGGCTGTCAATTCAATTTGTATTGAGCACGAATTGAAGATGTGTGCAACGTCTGCCCAGCGTGTTATATAGGCCTTCGCAATACGCTGCACCTGTTCAAATTCGTGGCCAAACCTACCTCTCTCACTCCAGAAAACCTCTGGGTACAGCCCTTTGAAGTAGCCGAATTAACAATTCATAGTTGCATACATATTTACTAATTTATTTTCTATCTATTGATTTTTTGTAAGAACCAGAAAATACAACATTTTGTTTCACATCTCCAAGTATACTCTCAAACACATTATTCTTGTCTCAAGGATTTGATTTATAGTCGATTGTTTGCTCGCCAAAAAAATGCAATTGAAATTTTTAAGGAATCCGCAAAAAATGACACAGTAACAAAAATATATAAATGATGGCAATGAAGCTTAATTCCGGCAATTTTTTACTGCACGACAGTGATAAAGTGCGACCACAAAAAAATTATAAATCAACTTTAACGAAATTGAAAAAAAGTAATAATATAAATAAAAAACACCAAAAACTTAGTCGACGAGGATGGGATTCGAACCCACGCGTGCAGAGCACATTGGATTAGCAGTCCAACGCCTTAACCACTCGGCCACCTCGTCACATGTTTGCCGCCTGTCCAACATGCTTCATTAACATAGTGTCGACGCGACCGTCAACAATTGTCGTCACTCAACGCGTTGTTTGTTGTGCCTCGCTCACTACCAATCTGCCTATTGTGTTTATTTTTAGCATTTTTGCTTTGTTGTGCGCTTTTTTCAGTCGTCTGCAGTTAATTTGTATGTTTAGTTTGAGATGTGATACGATGACGATTTTGAAAATGTAAGAGATGTTAGTTGTAGCTGGGTAGCCCCAGCTGTTTTACCCCGATCGAACTAACTACTAAAACCCACCCCTTTTCTTGATAAGTTATCAGAAAAAGAATTGCCTAGCGACAGATAGCAACAACAACAACAAGAAACTAGTATTAATGACAACTAATTATGATGAACTCGCTGTGACAGCTCAATTCTTTTCTGCCGAGAAATCAGATAACAGCATTGATAATATACAGCCTCAAATTTCATTTGACAAAGAAAAGACTAGTAGAGTAGATCATAGAAGTACGAATTTATCGAAAGCACAAGAACAGTACATGAAAAATCAAAGCCAGAATCAAAAAAAAAAAGTAGGAATCCGAACCGATTCATCATTCGATTCATCGAATATCATTGCTATGAAGTTCTTACTACGAATTTGAGTAATTTTAATTTTACATATAGACAATATGGGGATGCACTCATTTGGTGCTTCTACAAGGTGAAATGAAAAAACTGCAACCAACTTCAGACTGCTGTCATTTCTAAGCCACTGGTCCGACAGATGTTAAAATTATTCCCGTGACAGCTCATTATATTTTTTACAAGCGTACAAAAACATTTTGGTGTGAATTTTCCAGAAAAAAGTTATTCGTGATGGATTCAAGCGTGATTTCTTTATATTTGGCTGGAAAACAACATGTGGCTATCGTTAGAGCACTTCAGCATAAATCTTTTGTGTCTCGTACCATCGCTCGTTACCGAGATACTGGTAGCGTAGCCTGAGGTCAAGGAAGTGGACGGAAGAAAACGGCAACATCAGCAGAAATGGTTCGAAAAGTAAAGAAGCGACTTGATCGAATCCCGCAGAGCAACCAAAATACCACAGAGCAACATTCGGGCAGCGTGTGACGGTTTCATTGGCCGTTTGAAGGCCATAATTCGTGCCAAAGGTGACCAATTCTAACAAATCTAAACTTATTCTAAAATTTGATGTTATTTCCGACATTTTTTGCTTTCATTCAATAAAATTTAAAAAAAAATAAGGCGTTTGACTTTGTTGCAGTTTTTTATCTCACCATGTATGTCTATGTCTTCTTATATATCTATAAAAGAGAAAAATGTTTGTTTGTTTGTAATTTATGGACTCGAAAATCGCCTGAAAGTAACATAACCAATATAAATTTTTGAAATTCCACTTGGAACAGGAGGTATAGCATCAGGATCGGATGTACCTCCTAGAAACTTAGATTTTATGTGCTCGTAGTCCAGTTGTACATCCAATTTTCATGAAGTAAATTTTGACAAATTGTATTGAAATCGGTTTAAATTAGGATATGATTTTATTTAGAAGTATTGGCCCACAACGCCTTTGCATTGGTATTAGACTGACAGTAAAAAAGAACTACACAAGAATTTAATTGAGGATACGATTATTGCGGAAAGTACCTCGAATTCTCTAATTGCAACAAAAGTGCCACTCAACTTCAAAATATTGCAGTTTCCTGAACGCTTGGCATTTGCTATGAAATAAATAAATCCGAAGGACAAACCCTCTGTGTATGCGGACTAAATTTGGCATATTCCTTCTTTTCTCATGGCCAGCTGTGTCTGGCATGTTCACGGGTTTGGTAGACCGAGCTATTAGTTTGTATACACATTTACGTATTACAATAATTACGTTTTTAAATTTTTGAATTTGTTTTAACCCAATAAATATTCGAATATAAAATTTTGAATGAATACAAATTCAAAAGGAGTAGCGAAGCGAGCCGTGTTCAGCTAGTATATATATAATATCCTGTACCACGGTTTTTTAACGGCTTTAATTTCAGTCGGAACTAGGTTTTTATGACTCTTTCATGTGAAAACTTGACTTATGACAAAATCTGCACTAAAAAATTATCAAATATTGTAGGTAGAGTAGTTGGACACCTAATGGGTAATAAATTCTTCAAAATATCCACATCTGCGAGGGGTTAAATTATCCACTGAAATTACGAAATGCCAAATTACGGCTTAATTAGTAGAAAATTGGGACAAAAGCCAAAAATACCAAAAATGGAGTGGTAGCATTGTATAGAGGATATACTTTACCTAGACCGATAAATTCCATTTTTAACACCACACATCGAAACTATGAAATTTCGCGTTTTATTGTCATTTTAACAGACGGACATGACCAAATTTGCATATTATTTTTTCCTACTCTTACGCAAAACTTATTTTTTTTAATCCGAATTCAAAATAATTTTATTGTCGAAATACCTTTTAATACTATTTGTTTATTTTACCCTCCACCATACTATGGAGGGTATATTAACATTGTCATTCCGTTTGTAACTCCTCGAAATATTCATGATAGACACTACAAAGTATATATATTCAGGATCAGCGTAAAATTTTATGACGATTTAGCGATTTTCGTCTGTCTGTCTGTCCGTCAGTCTGTCTCTTGCAATCACGCTATCCTTCGAACGAGTTGAGATAGAAAGCTAAAATTGTACACACATGTTTATTTTGCCAGTATGCAGGTTAAGTTCGTAAATGGGTCATGTAGGTCTACGTTTTCATATAGCCCCAATATAACGGAACCTCCCAATATTCGGTATTTTGATGATATTTTATTATTATTATTATTATTATTATTATTATTATTATTATTATTATTATTATTATTATTATTATTATTATTATTATTATTATTATTATTATTATTATTATTATTATTATTATTATTATTATTATTATTATTATTATTAATATTATTATTATTATTTTTCACCTGAGTAGTTTCGAATTTGAATATGGTAATGGCTTATGGCAAACAAAGCGTATGTAAGTCCACGCCGTACAGACCGAAAAATAACGGCTATATTCGTTCGTATTTTTAAGATTTTAACAGCATTTTTAACGGATTTTAATGTTTTGAAAATTACCAAATTTGTACCAAATGGTGGAGGGTACTCAAAGTTCGGCCCGGCTGAACTTACAGCTTTTTTTATATTAATATTTTTACCGTCGTATAAATGATATGCCTTCAAATAAATATGATTTTTATTGGATATAATTTCTTGCAACTTGCATTTTATTTTTGTAAATTCTTCTTGGAAAATTTGATTTCATTTTAAGTCATTTTTGTATGAGTTTATATCAAAATATACAGAAGAGATCTTAATAGATAAAAGTCATATTTCTTTTTTTACTCAAATAGTGCCACATTTTAAAGACTCCAAAAAATTGCATTTTAAAGTATCGATTAAAACTTGACTTTCCGAATAAAAGATTATTACACAATAAGTAATATAACTATATAGACAATAACTGTGTAAGATGAGGTATTTAACTGCTTCATAAACAAAATATATACATACTGTTTTTATATCCTCCACCATCTATATCACCATTGGATACTCTCTTCGAGGGTTATCGTGCGCACCAGTCAGCCAGAGAGACAGACGGACGGACGGACATCGCTCGATCGATTTGGTCCAAAGAGACCTAGGGTCTAAAACCTTTATTTCGACTAGGCACGTTTTGACCGTATCAATCTTTAGCCGTTCGGCTGAGGGTATATATAATCATATGATATATACCCACTCTAGCCATATGGCTGAGGGTATAAAAAGAATTTGCATTCCTGCTGTTTCTGGTATCTTACCCTAAAACACAAATAGTAATCATAACTTTTCTCACATTGTAATATTTGTACTATTTCGATCTAAAGTAAAGTTGGGATATGTAAAACCCATCTATTGGCATGTACACCTTAAAGGAATACATTAACAAGTTGTCAAATGCTAACCATATATATTCATCGGAACTCAATAAGATTTCCTTTTTGGGCTGATGTTAGTATCCCTGCAACGCTTTGTGGTTGGTACCTGCAATTAAATCAAAACTTTAATACTTGCAAATGAACAACCTTACCAGCAACTGTCTTCTTCATAACTTTACAGCAATCATAACGTTGGTTAAACGGCAGGTTTGTCATTCACCTCTATACCACCTCAACCTCTTTTGAAATATTAGATACCCCACAACGACACATTGCTCGTACAACTGGCGCCAAAAATATTCGACGTTGGCTGGGATAAACCAAACTAAACCACCTTTTCGCCAAAAGAGGAATTGAACAAAAAACGCACACTACTATTAAAGAGGACGAAACAAAAAAAAAAGAAAAACCGTCAAACTCATAGAAGATAGAAAACGTAAACGACAAAAAAGTGTATAGTGCCAAAGGTATCACATAGATGATAATTTATATCCTTAAAGTTTTTTTCCAAAAACAGAGAAGGGGAATCTTTATGTCGGAGCGGTTGATTTTTTATGGAGAATTTTTTAGCATATGAGTATTGATTAATTTTTAAAAAATGTGCGACGCAACAACGGGTATATAAGTTTCCATACGTTTTTACAACCGAGGACTTAAAGTTGGAAGATATAATATTTATCTCATTCCGTTTGAAGTACCTCAAAATATTTGTTGGGGACAGTATAAAGTAATTATTTTGGTGATTTACAATCAAATCAGCAATAATTTGACAAATTGGATTGCTAGTGGATAGCTTAACTTCTCTAAAATATATTCAATATAGGAACTTCCACATTTTATGGATTTCGAGGGTAGCCGATTTGACCATAAATCACATTTTTATATGGTTAGGGTATAGAAAGTTCGATCTAGTCGAACTTGACATTTTTTTAACTCGGGTTTTCCTAGAGAAACAACATATCAGACGCAACAGAATTGACCAGATTTTTTTCTTTAAGTGGGAGGAATGGTATAAATATCATTTATCTTGATGTGATCAGATTTCGTTAAATTTTTCATTTTGTCCCCCCTCATACGATCTTTGCATATTTCCTTACGCTCTTGTTGCTTCATAGCGTCCTTTGTCCAAACCAAAACTCTTGTCGTTTAATTTTACACATTCTTAGAGCTATATCCATACTGATCCAGACTGAAAATAGTTCTTAAAAATTCGGCCCAGCCGAACTTAAGACTTTTACTTGTTGGTATTGATAATATAACAGAACGGCACGAAGTAAGGTACTTATGGTGATTTAATGTGTATTTCAATAGAATTTTCTTTAAATTGACGATTACAATTCCATGTAAAGGTACTCCGGTATTTGGCACTTGCTCAATTGAACAACTAAAAAAGCAACTTATTTAATTACATCCCAAATTTGAATACCAAAACACAAAAAAAAAAAAACGTTAAATCTATCGGTACAGTTAACAGCTGTCGGAAGAGTTGTTTAGAAATGACAGCAGTCTAAAGTTTGTTGCAGTTTTTTCAACTGTAATCAAGCTATAGGTCGTAATTATGACCCGATCCTCACGAAATTGAAAATAGAGGTTAGGTTATGGTCAGAAGAGACCCCTTTCGTTTTTGGAGGTTATCGCGAAATATTTAGGGGTTAAAATGGATCAAAAACAGACAATTTTCTTGATTTTGCAGTTCCTACATAGGTCACAATTATAAACCATTCGCTGTGGAATTTGGGAATGGTCAGAAGCGGCCATCGAACAATATTTAGCGGGTAAAATATACCCTAACTTTTATGTAAGAAAATGCGAAAATTACCACTAAACCCCGAATATTTTGAATCCCAGCCAAATCACAAATAAATTAAAAGGTCACTTCTGACCAATAAAGTGATGCTGATAGTCAAGAAATACGATATACAGCAAAATAGGCACAATGTATATGTATGGGCCAATTTTCACAATTCTCATTTATTCCGAATGGTCTTTTGCCAGAAAAGAAAATCTACCAATAAAAAAGTGAATATCTTTTGTTCATGAGATATAGCATCAGAATCGGAAGTACCTTCCAAAAATTTATATTTTATATGCACATATCTATTGATTGATTACTGATACAGTCTCCAAATTTGAAATGCGTAAAGGAATTTGGAACAAAAATAAATTTGCCAAATTATATTGAAATCGGTACAGATTTGGATATAGCTCCCATATATATTTTCGACCGATTTCGTTTCCAATGAAATTTGGAATGTGTCACGGGATTCAGATCAGAAAATAAATTTGTCAAATTATATTGAAATCGGTTCAGATTTGGATAAAGCATCCATATTTATTTTCGGCATATAGGGTAAGTGTACCAGTAGTCGGCACTTTTAGAATTTTCAATGTTTCAATCTTTCAATTGCAGAAAAATAAAGTTTTTCAGATTCCAAATTTTGTTGAGTTGTCGAAATAATAAACAACAATTGAATTTGTTTTTATTAAATTGGCAAAATTGGCAATTTTACTAAAATAGTAGTTTTTTGCCAGTAGTCGGCACCATTTTCTAATGCTCGGCATGTCTATTTGCCAGTAGTCGGCATATAGTATTTCAGTAAAAAGAATATTATTTTGTATTTTTATACCCTACACCACATAGTGGTAAGGGTATTATGTCTTTGTGCATTTGTTTGTAACATGGAGAAGGAAACGAGATAGACCCATAGTTACTTTTGAGAACCTTCATAGAATCACTTTCTGAGTCGATTTATGAATGTCAGTCCGTCTGTCCGTCCGTCCGTCCGTCTGTCCATGTATTCTTGTGAACAAAATGCAGGTCGCATTTATTATCCGATTGAGATGAAATTTTGCAAACAACATTTGTTTGGCCCAGGGACGAACCCTATTGAAATTGGTGAGAATCGGATCAAATTTAGATATAGCTCCCATATATATCTTCGTCCGATTTCGGGTTAAATGTGCACCAAATATCCACTATCAGTCCAAATTACCTGAATTTTGGCACACCCAACCGAGTTCGGCCTAGAAGCAAGTATATAAAATTTGGAGAAAATCGGTTCAGATATAGCTATAGCTCCCATATATATCTTTCATCCGATTTGATCTTTAAGTCCCTCACATTCCTACTATGCACTCCACAACCGTGATATTTGGTACCAGGTATTAGATGGAGCACAGAAATAGCTGTTTTAAATTTTATCGAAATCGGTTCAGATTTGGATATAGCTCCCATATATATCTTCATCCGATTTCGGGTTAATTGACCACCAAATGGCCAATATCAGCCCAAATGGCCCGAATTTTGGCACATGTGACCGAGATTAGCCTTAAAGCAAATACAACAAATTTGGTTAAATGTGCACCAAATGTCCACTATCAGTCCAAATTACCTGAATTTTGGCACACCCAACCGAGTTCGGCATAGAAGCAAGTATATCAAATTTGGAGAAAATCGGTTCAGATATAGCTATAGCTCCCATATATATCTTTCATCCGATTTGGTGTTTAAGCCTCTCACATTCGTAATATGCACTCCACAAGAATGATATTTGGTACCAGATATAAGATACAGCCCAGAAATAGCTGTTTGTAATTTTATCGAAATCGGTTCAGATTTGGATATAGCTCCCATATATATCTTCATCCGATGTCGGGTTAATTGTGCACCAAATGGCCGATATAAGTCCAAATGGACTGAATTTTAGTACATCGGACCAAATTCAGCCTAGAAGCAAGTATATCAAATTTAGTGAAAATCGGTTCAGATATAGATATAGTAACCATATATATGTTTCATCCGATTTAGAGTTTTAGTCCCATACATTCGTAATTTTCACTCCACAACCGTGATATTTGGTACCAGGTATTAGATGGAGCACAGGAATAGCTGGTTTAAATTTTATCGAAATCGGTTCAGATTTGGATATAGCTCTCATATATATCTTCATCCGATTTCGGGTTAAATGTGCACTAAATGGTCAATATCAGCCCAAATCACCAGTCTAGAAGATAATACGTAAAATTTGGAGAAACCCGGTTCAGAGATAGCTATAGTTCGTAAAATGCACGATAGAATTAGATAAATTTTGATTTTGTACCAAATATCTCATATCTCATATCCCTGTATAAACCTTTTTACGAGAGCTCTACTAAATATGCATAGTGGTGTAGGGTATCATATAGTCGGCCCCGCCCGACTTTTGAGCTTTCCTTACTGGTTTTTATTTCTAATAGTATAATTATTTCGATAGTATAATAATTGTTTTATATGCTATATTACTAATTCACAGTTCAATTAATTAATTTAGTTTTTAAATAGTGTTTCATTTAATTATCATTCTAAATCAAATATAGGCGGAAAATCAAGAATAGCATGGTTACCTTCAGTAACGTATGGATTTTCAATTAAAATAAAAATGAGATTAAATAAAAAAAGTACATTTCTTGGAATTTGTGAATTGATCTCTTTCCTTTCTTCAAAAATGCCACCGCTTAATTTAGAAAAGTTGGTCAAAAAGCACAAATAAAAGCAACTGCCGACACATTTTTTTTTTATTTGTGTAGTTTTTGGGTAATTTTTTAATAGTTTTCTCAAGTTTTGGTAAAATGGGTCAAAAATTATATTTTTCTAGTAATCGGCACCCCCTGCCTACTACTGGCAAATCTCTTTTTTTGTTCCTAATGTCGGCATTAAATTATATAACAGAAAAATGCTTGATTTGTAATTTTTTTAAGTTATAAAAGGATCTTCAGACTGTTATTTACTTTAATAAAATATTTCTTATTCCAAAAGTATTAAATTTAATTTAATTAAATCGATTTTTAAGTTGACACCGCCACTAATTTTTTCTTTACAAACAAGCACTATCGCACGCGTTGGAAGACACTCACTGACGAAAACCGTTATTCTCTTGTAATAAATGATCGGAGCACATTGTTTTTTTTTTACAGAAAGAGTGCAGAGAACACTGTTGACGTTTTTTTGCAATTATTTCATTATTTGGTCAATTATATTCTTAGTTATTTAAGTTTAAATTTCAAAACTACTGGGACATGCCGACCTTAGGCGCACTTACCCTAAGATTCACCAAACACGGTACTTATGTCCGATTCCAATGAAATTCGGACAGAGAGACGAAGTTTGGTACCAAAAATGTTTTTTCTAAAGTATGTTGAAATCAGTTTGAGTTTTGGGTATAGCTCCCATATATATTTCAGCCGTTTTCATGTATTTTATGCACGAAGCACTATATGTAAGTCCGATTCGAATGAAATTCAAAATGTGTGGCGAAATTTTGTTACAGTAATAAATTTGACGAATTAATAAAAAATCGGTTAAGATTTGGATATACTTCCCATTTATATTCTCGCCCGATTTTACATATTTGATGCACCAAACACGGTATGTACCTCCAATTTCAATGAAATATGGAAGGTGTGACGGAATTTGTTGTAAAAGAAAATTTTGTCAAATTAAATTAAAATCGTTTCTGATTGCGATATGATTTTATTAAGAAGCATTAACCTATAACGCCTTTGCAATGGTATTAGGCTAGCTGTAAAAAATTCGATTATTACGGGAAGGTATATTGCGAATTCTCTAGATAAAATCCCAGATAATCGCCTAAAAATATGTCATTAAAAACGTGAATGTTTTTTTGTTATTTTTTTCATATTTTTAATTTGACTTACAATTTTGAATTAAACGTTTTCTTAAGGTTTTCTACACCCCCAACACTATGTGTTGCAGTTATAATATACAGGTCGCAATAATCGTCCTATCCTCACAAAATTTTGTATGGGGGTAGCGTTTGTGTCAAAATTAGAGCCAACTGTTATGGAGATGTACATTTAAGGGGCTTCCAATATATTGTAGTGTTGTAGGGTATCACATGGTCCACTATAGCCTTTGCATACTTGTTTTTTAATATTTTTGAACTGGTGAAATTGGCCATTCAAGACTGAATTGTTTGCCTACGTCGAGTCTCAAACTGACAACCGAACTGATAATTCATTTTATCGACGTTCTGGTAATGCGGAAGCTAGTTTATTTACTTTACCTTTTAATGGGTTATTTTACTCATACAGCTTCAATGTTTTCTGCTTGGTGTAGGATTTTTCCTGCAGAAAATTCGGGTTTTCAATGAAAAAAGTTGTATTTTGTCACAAAAATATATCCTCAGACGATGGAGTGCCCACTATTGTCCACCTCGTTTCCACATTTGTATGTATGTACCTCCATGAAAAGAACAACTAGATTTTTCAACAATATTTGAAAATTGTTTTAGAAGAATTTGTACCCATCGACCAAAAATAAAAAAGGAATTGCATGCGAAACTTGGAAAAAAGTTTGCACAAATTTTAACAAAATTAAGTAAGGCAACAACTGAGTGCGTGAGAACGTTTGTAGCCTGCCTTGCAACCGGATGCGGATGCGTTTGTGGGTGTTACAACACATGTGTCGGTTTGTAGACGCCAAGGACTAGAAGGCGTCGTTTGTAACATTTTTTCCAAACTGGGTTTACAGAGAAAAAAACCGACCTTTTAGTTTGCAAGTGCATGACAATGGAGTGGTAACTTCCAATGTGGAGTTGAACATTTACAAGAAAAAAATAAAATTCTGGGGGAGGGTGATAGCTAAATGCCTTTATCGCCCAAGGGATGGTGAGAAGATGAAATGCGTATACATGTGGCCGGGCATCCTGCAAAGGAAACATTCTTAAAGTTTTGCATAGCATTTGGAGGAGCAAGAGATAGAAAAAAAGTTTTTTGCCACCACCATATTTTTCTCTCTCTCTCTCAGCTACAATCAAAATTCTTCTATAAAATTAATATGAAAAAAGTTTAGTTCACTTTAAGCGTACGAATAGTTTTCGTTGCATCAGCAGATAGTTGCGGATTTATTTCGTCTTTTTTTTTTGCATCGCAAATTTTTAAGGATTCTTGACTTATTTATGCGTTTATAACTCTCAACATTATCAATCTTTGAAGTTCTTCTTTTTTCGTTATTCGTTTTCCGTAGTAGATAAAGTTTTTTTTCATCTTAAAATTTAGTTTAAACTCCATTCGGTGGTATGAGGAAATTACAGTTTGCAGGAGCACAAGGGCAACTGTATTGAAATCTTATTTGTTGGTCAAATTGTTTAAAAAGTGTCACAATAAATTTCAATCCTGTTATCTTTACTAATAGATTTATGGTTGAAATTTCTAAACTCTGTTTTAGCACAAAAATTTTGTAGTTTCGTTTCAAGTTTTGTGTAATTCTTCTTCGTCATCGTTATTAAAAAAGAAACTTCCCAGCGTTGGAGTCGTTTTGAAATTGTAGAACATGAAGATTTTGACATGTGAATGTGTAATAAAAATATTGTCACAACTTTTTATGGTTGCGGTGACAACAATTTGTATTCAAAATTTATTACTTTGCAAATGTGTGGTGTAATGACAGTGGGCAAGAAATTTTGAAATGTTGAACTTTTTTATACCGTCCACCATTTTATGGAGGGTATATTAGCTTTGTCATTCCGTTTGAAACTCCTCGAAATATTCATGATAGACACTACAAAGTATATATATTCAGGATCAGCGTAAAATTTTATGTCGATTTAGCGATGTCCGTCCGTCTGTCTGTGTGTCAATCTGTATTTTGTAATCACGCTATCTTTAGAACGAATTGAGATAGAAGGCTAAATTTTTCCATACATGCATAGTTTACCAGTAGGTTAAGTTCGTAAATGGGCAAAGTCGGTCCACGTTTTCGCATAGCTCCCATAAATAACGGTACCCTCGTATTTGAAGTTCATAAAGGGTACCACAGCCTATGACAAAAATGTTTGTATGTCTTAGTATAGCCCCATATAATGGTACCTTCCGTTATTTTGAAGATTTCGGCAACGTTATTTACCGGAATCGTTCAAAGTTTCGTATTGGAAGATCTTAATGGGTACTACAGCCTAAGACAAAAAAATTCGTAGTCCCCATATAATGGTTTTTATTAAATTGGTAGTTTTCGGATTTTTTTTCTTTTTGAAAAATTTCAAGTTCCTTCCAAATGGTGGAGGGTATTAAAAGGTCTGCCAAGCCCGAACTTACAATTACAATTAATTTAAAATCGGATAAATATATTGGAGCTATATCTAAATCGGAACCGATCTCGATAAAATTTGGCAAAGATATTTCTGAGCTTTATTTGATATATTTCCCTGAATATCGTTGTAACGGAGCATATTGCATATTAAGGCTGTGAGTAACACATATTGTTGTTGCAGAGTGCATATTACGGCTGCGGAGGACAAAAATAACAAATCGGATGAGCAATATATATGGGAGCTATAGCTATATCTGAACCGATTTCGATCAAATTTGGCATACTTATTTTCAGGCCTAATTTGGTTGTATACGTAAAATTCCATACAATTCGGGCTGATATTATACGTTTGGTGCACAATAAAAGGCAAATCGGACGAAGATATATATGGGAGCTATATCTAAATTTTGACCGATTATCTCCAATTTCAATAGGGTTCGTCCTTGGGCCAAATCTGGATCGGGTAATAAATGCGACCTGTACTTTGTTTACAAAAATACATGGACAGACGGACGGACGGACATGCATAAATCGACTCAGAATGTGATTCTATGCAGATCATCAAAAGGAACTATTAGTCTATCTCGTTTCCTTTTGCCTGTTACAAACAAATGCACAAAGACATAATACCCTTGTGGTGTAGGGTATAAAAATCGCATGCGATAAAAATATGACAAAAATTGAAAAACAAATCGAAAAGAGATATTCACTTTTTATTGGCACATTTTCCCGCGATTTTCTTAGATATTGTCGTTTTCTGACAAGAGACCATTCCGAATTGATGGGAATTGTGAAAATCGGCCAAGCGGTTCTTGATTTATAAGCAGAATAAATGAGATCAATTCTTTTACATATAAATTTTACCTATTTTGCTATATATCCGATGCCTTGGCTATTAGCATCATTCTAACGATCAGGAGTGATCTTTTAATGTATTTGTGATTTGGCTGGGATTGGAAATATTCGCGGTTTACTGGACATTTTCCTATTTTCTTACATAAAAATTAGGCTCTATTTTACCCGCTAATTATTGTCCAATAATAGTATGAAGTTAAAATTGTTAAGGAAAAATTTCTTCATCTTCGCAATAATACTTTTCGATCATGTACTTCAATCCTGGTCAATTAATTTGCCAGCAAAACCTGAATTCTAATAACCACCAGGAGGATTAATAAGCAAATGGAATGGAGATTAAACAAACTGGGGAAATTGATAAAGTGGAGTACAAAAATGAAATATTTAGATTTAATTTTTATACGGATGCCTTCTGAACCCGGATAATGCGTTTGTACTTTTATAATTTGTCAGAAAACGTAGACATCTGAAAAACATTTGTTATTGATCTGAAGGAATAATAGTAAAGGATACCTGTAATCTGTGTTTAATTGTTTTGAAAGTTGACTTGAAATCATTGCATTCGTTTTAAATAAAACCAGTAAAAAAAGTCTTAAAGTCGGGCGGGGACAACTTTATGATACTTTGCATATTTAGTAGAGCTTCACATAACAAATAAAAGTTTTTATGGTGAATTTCTGAGAATTAAATCATACCAACTATGATTATAGTTATAAAGTCCAAAATAAGTAATTTATAAGTGGAATATCCTCCTCTAAATTGATACTAAATTTTCCTAGGCATTTGTGCCTTTTCAATTAGGACAAATGGGAAATACCACATTTGGTGCACAGTTAACATGAAATTGTATAAAGAGATATATGGGAGGTATATCCAAATCCGAACCGATCTCGATAAAATTTGCAAATGTCTTTCTGAGCTGTATTTTAATATTCCCCCGAATGTCGTTGTTACGGATTGCATATTACGGCTGTGAAGAACACATATAACAAATCGGATGAACATTATATATGAGAGCTGAACACATATAACAAATCGGATGAACATTATATATGAGAGCTGTACCCATATCTGAACTGATTTTCGCCAAATTTGACAAACTGGTTTCTTGACTCAATTTTGTCGTAAGTGCCAAATTCTATCCCATTTGGGCTAATATTACACGTTTGGTGCACAATAAAAGACAAATCGGATAAAGAGATATATGGGAGCTATTTCCAAATCTGAACCGATCTCGAGAAAATTTGCCAAAGGTATTTCTGAGCTGTATTTGATATATGTCCTCCAATATCGTTGTTACAGAGCGCATATTACGGCTGCGGAGATCAAAAATAACAAATCGGATGAACAGTATATATTGGAGCTATAGCTATACAGGGTTGCCCATGTTCGACGGACCTTTGGCCCCATTCCAATCGACGAGGCTTGTTCGCAGGCAACATTCTTTGCGTCAATTGAATTTTGTACGGGAACAAATGCAAATCAATGCGAATAATCCGTTATAAAGTGGACCAAGCCATGCCCAACTGCTGAGAACGGCGTTTTTGGGATGTTCTTGGAGACCTCTCAACACTGGCTCGTACGGCAGCGATATTCTCGGCCGATCGCCTTGGTCGACTTTTATATGGCCTCTTCGGATTAGAAAGAGCCTTACCAGTCGAGAATTTTTCGTATAAACGCTTAATGGTGTTCTTAGAAGGCGTACTTCTCACATTTTTTAATGTTTTAAAAGCTCGTTGAGTTTTCACAATTGACTTCTTGTAAATTTCAACTATTTCAGAGGGCTCGCGTGGCGTTCATGGTAAAAATCTGCTTGGACTGACACTTCAAACGCGGTATGTTATTAAGCGATGTGACATCTCTGCCAAAAGTTATGGCGTTGCCAGATGGGTCCGTCGAATATGGGCAACCCTGTATCTGGACCGATTTCGACCGATCCGACCGATCCGACCGATTTGGCATACATATTTTCAGGACTAATTTGGACGTATGTGCAAAATTCCATACTATTATGCAAATCGGACGAAGATATATATGAGTCAAATAAATGATTTATGCAAAATTTCATCTGGATCAGGCAATAAATGCGACCTGTACTTTGTTTACAAAAATATATGGACAGACGGAAGGACGGACATGCATAAATAGACTCAGAATGTGATTCTATTCAGATCATCAAAAGGAACTATGGGTCTATCTCGTTTTCTTTTGTCTGTTACAAACCAAAGTACAAAGACATAATACCCTGACCACCTTGTGGTGCAGGGTCAAAAAAACTGCTTATGTCCCACTGTAACCTCAATACACAACTTAATACCAGATAAAAGGCCTTAACAGCACCTTGACCAAACTATTTACAATTTGTGATCTTTTAATGGTCGACATGTCATAACTTTTATGTCTGTCGCTTTGCCTTTCGTCGTCGTCCTAGCTGTCGTTTAAAACCATTTTCCGCCATTTGACTGTTATTTTGTTGTGTCATCGTAAAAAGGCTCTCTCACCGAAACGAAACGTTAACATTGATGTCTTCCTAAACTTTACACTTAGCAATGGGGTTGTTCTTTTTAGTTCCACTATTGTCAAAGTGTGATGTACGAGCATTGCACACAAACACAGACACACAACATTTTTCATCATACAAATGTTGTGTTAAACAAGTTTTTTTTTGTTCTATCGATTGAGGCGTTTTGTGGTTTTGAAAGACCTCTTTTTTACTCGCATTTTTACGGTTGTAAATTTTGAGAAATATAGGATTTTAGTTATAAGAAATGTCATAAAAACGAAAAAATGAGACAAATTGACGAATTTACTAACAAGGAAAGGGTTAGAGTTGTAAAAAAACACTAAATTGGAAAAATCACCATTAAATAGATGGATATAGGACATGAATCGCAATGACTTTCAAATGTCTCAAAAATTTTGGGAAATACAATTTTCAATTATGATAATGGCATTTTATGAGTTTAAAAGTCGTATTATCTACATATTACATAATGCCAAAGAGTAATCATTTGCGCTTTGTAAATTGAGATTAAACAGCACATATATATATTTGATCAGCGGCCAAACTTCTTACTAAACTAAAATCCAGCACAGAGCTTGCTATCAACTGCTTGCAGACTACGATATATAGGGTGAGATTTATTTATATTTGGCTGGAAAACTACAAGTGGATATTTGGGGGCACCATTAAGTGGATTTAGTAATTTTGAACATAATTTATCTGCAGACCAAAGACTGATCCTCATTCCTATCATAACTGATAGCATAATTGCAACAGACGGGGTCTAAAAAGGTTATTTCGATGAGTAAGAAACGAAATGACGGACTTAATATATCTTCCTCATTATGTTTGGTGTACAACAGGCATCACAATATAGAATGTCAAATTAAAATAAGTAAAAACATTAAGTTCGCCCGGGCCGAACTTTTAATACCCTAAAGGAAACATTATGACCCACAAATACAAATTTTTAGACATATTCATGGGAAAATGTGCCAAAAATCATCAAAATACCGAATATCGGGTTTGTACAAAAACGTGGACCTATGCATGCAATGTTTCGCCAGAGGAAATAGAACCTATTATGACTTACAAATACCAATTTTCAAACAAATCCCTGAAAAAAATGTGGCAAAAAATCATCAAAATACCGAATATCTGGACGTACCGTTATATGGGAGGTACCGTTAAATCATCAAAATACCGAATATCGGGGCTGTACAAAAACGTGGACCTATGCATGCAATGTTTCGCCAGAGGAACTAGAACCCATTATGACTTACAAATATCAATTTTCAAACAAATCCCTGAAAAAAATGTGCCAAAAATCATCAAAATACCGAATATCGGGGCTGTACAAAAACGTGGACCTATATATGCAATGTTTCGCCAGAGGAACTAGAACCCATTATGACTTACAAATACCAACTTTCAAACAAATCCCTGAAAAAAATGTGGCAAAAAATCATCAAAATACCGAATATCTGGACGTACCGTTATATGGGAGGTACCGTTAAATCATCAAAATACCGAATATCGGGGCTGTACAAAAACGTGGACCTATGCATGCAATGTTTCGCCAGAGGAACTAGAACCCATTATGACTTACAAATACCAATTTTCAAACAAATCCCTGAAAAAAATGTGGCAAAAATCATCAAAATACCGAATATCTGGAGGTACCGTTATATGGGGGCTATACCAAACCGTAAACCTATACATGCAATGTATCGCCATCTAACTAGAACCCGTTATGACCAACAAATACCAATTTTTAGACAAATCCGTGAATGAATGTGACAAAAATCATCAAAATACCAAAAATTGGGAGGTACCATTATATGTGGGCCATATCAAAGCATGGATACAATATTTCGCCACACGAAATAGGACCCATTATGACCTATAAATACCAATTTTCAGATAAATCCGTGAAAAAATGTGGCAAAAATCAGCAAAATACCGAATATCGGGAGGTATCGTTATATGGGGACTACGTGGACCGATATATCTCATTTTCAATACCAACAATCCTAGACATATTACAAATTGTTCTGCTAAATTTTGACGCTCTACGTCAAATAATGTGGTCTGTATCGTGATTTCAACAGACATATATACGAAAGACAGACAGACGAACATCGTTAAATCGACTTAGAATTTTATGCTCATTATGAATATACATATCCTCTGAAGTCTACGACGAATATTTAGGGATGTTACAAACGGAATGACAAAGTTAATATACCCTCCTTTCGAAGGATGTATAACATGAAACAAACAGTCATTTCAACAGGGTCGAATTTGGAATGCCCCCCAACAATATTAATAAATTTGGAAAAAAAAAACTACCGTTGAAAAGTACTTGTATAAGTTGGCCTTCAACTTCCCGAGTCAAGTCAATCACGGATGCTGATTGACACAACGGGCATCTCCTCTGCAAACTTCCCTCGGCGGAGAAGAACCTCTGCGTTTACTTGTCGTTTAGTAGTTGAAGTGTACACTTCTCGCGCTCTAACCCCTCGTACTTCGGTCATACTAACCAGGCCTCTGTCGCCACCCCCAATTACAAAGGTAATTTTGTTGTATCATAGAAAAGAGAAATACCCCAATAAAGGATGAAATCTATATAGAATTATTACTAATAATCTCTTGTGTTTCATTTCTTTGCTATTTCTCTTCACCGCATTCACCGCACACGCGAATCACCCGCACCTCTCACCATCACATAATAACTCTGGGGAGTTCTCGCTGTTGTTGCCGCTGTCTGCCATTCCTGTTAAAATCATATAGGAAGTTTCCTTTTCGAAGACGTAGACCTTTAAACAATTTTTGTCATAGACCATTATAATATTCAAATACGAAACTTGAAACAATTCCGGTGAATAATGTTGCTAAAATCATCAAAATACCGATTATAGAAAGTTAGCTTTGTATGGGGCTATACCAAATCGTGGACCTATATAGCTTATTTTCAATACCAAAAGTTCTGCAGACCAAACACAAATCTGAATAAAATTTGATCAACCTACTTCAATTCGCCGGGAGCTAGAGTAATTTTCACAGATGAACAGAAAAATTCACATCATTTAATCCCACATTTAATGCTTTTCCTTACGAATATCTATTCTACCTCCGCGACCCTCATTCCAATATCAAAATTATAGGTATATCCATTTCGCTAATAACATAGAATTGAACTTAAAATTAGGAATTTCAATATCCAAGCCTTATCTCAAACTACATACCAAATTTCAATATTCCAGCTTCAATCATTTCGCTTCGACGTTGATAAATAAGTCAATCTCTCACTTATCACTCTACCCTTTTATATATATAGATAAATAATATATATTGTATTAAAATTCGCTCTTGAAATTTGGTTTTGGACTCAGTGCACCGCAAATATAATGCCTTACCAATACTTGGTTTGCTCCCTTTATTTTTTCATTTTGAAAAACTGGTATCAATGCACCTCCGGGTTCTATTGCAAACACGCTTCGTGGAGGAGGCATAAGTGTACTTCATATTCAATGCAAAACATTGTGTGGAGCACCTTTAATCCGATTTACTTGTTTTTCTAAGTCGCATTTTATTCGATTGATCGATGCAACTGTAAATCACATTTCATTAGCCGATTTCAATCGGTAGCACTGACTCCAATAAGTTCTATATACGAAATGATTAAACAAGAAAATACAAATCCATTTAATATAACTCGGTCATTATCGTTTGAATTCTTGAATATTCATTATTCAAATGTATGTGCGCTGTCTTAGTTACATAAATCAGATTTGCAATTCCAATTTACATGCCCCTCCCATTTTGAATAATAGCGAACAATAGTCTGCAAGAAATCGAAATTATAAAGTCGACATCGGTACCGCAAAAGTGCAAACACGTGCTTTTCACTTAAACTGGAATTTTAAGTATTTCGCTTTTAAAAGGTCGCGGACATGCCTGAAATGTTTTGATTGTTAAAATGAGTTTTATACAAAAAATATAAACAATACTCTTGGATATTACAAATAAGAAAAATATAAGAGGGAAAGGGTAAGAGAGAGAGAGCGAGAGAGAAAAATGGCAAGTTATAATTACTCTCTGTAACCAGATTTTTAAGAAAGTGGAATTCCTTTTGTTTTTAATATCCCCTGGTATATTAACACCCCATAAGGACAATTTCGCTATATTTCAAGTTTCCGCGTTATTATATGATAGTTCCGTTGCCGCCTTACAATGCATGAAATTATAATTTAGAAAACTAAAAAAATTAAAAATGCATATTTCGCTGAGCTAACCGTAACAAATAATCGGAATTTATATGAAGTAGACCAAGTCAACTATAAACCTTTTTTGGAAGCATATTTTGACAGTTATAATTTGGAATCAGAGGGAACTAATATATGGGAGGTATATCCAACTCTGAATCTATTTCCATAAAATTTAACGGAGGCATTTGTACCATGATATGAATTCGAAAAACTGCATATTAAACAATATATATCGGGACAATAGATATATGGGAACCGTGTTTCACCAAATGGAAAAATTCGGCTGAATGTGCAAAAATCCACTCAATTTTAGCTGATAGTATTTGCCATTAAATTTGGCATACGTATTTCTGAGCCTAATCTGATATCTGGTAACAAATTTTTTGGAGTGCATATTGTGAATGTTGGAGTCATAAAAAATAAATCGGATGAACAATTTGGTGAACCGATTTTCACCAAATTTGAAGTGCTTGCTCTAGGCTGAATTCTGTTGGATGCACAGTGCTCCCAAATGTATGGGAAGATGTGACAAAAATGTTTCTATATAACTAATCGATCTGATTTTTTTTGGAGTTGCTTCATAATGAGTAAAAAACAAGTAAGCAAAGGCTATAGTCGTGCGGGTCCGACCATGTGATACCCTACAACACTACAATATGTTAGAAGCCCTCTTCTGTCCATTTTGGAAGATTTCGCTTTTGAAATTATGTTATAGATCATTGCCCAGATATTACCACTAGTATTTTGACCAGAGCCATTTGCCCAACATTAACGACTCCGTCGTTCTGTTAGTTGTTGTGGTCCATTTTAAAGCTAAATATAATTCAATGGTCATAAAAAATGCTAAACTTCTTCCCTGTCCTTAACTCTCCTCTCATGCAAATTTCTGTGTCGATTGGTTTCAATTGTGTGATCAGGAATTTTTTTCTGATTTTGGTTCATTTCAACCCCTAAATATTTTGCGATCATCTTCAAAAGCAAGAGGCTCCTCTGAATCTCCAAATTTAGACGATTTGCTTGTCTACGTTATTTGGCTATATTCGTGAACGAAATCAGCATTAAAATAGCCAGAAGTTCGCCTTTTGTATATTTTTGATTTCGCCTGTAATTTATTTTCAGCGTTTCGGTAGAATGGAAATGTTGGTATTTTTTTACACAAAAAAGTAATGGTCCATACCACCCGATGTCCTAAGCTCTAATTTCATGCGATATTTCGTGTCCTTAGGTTTCTATTCGTGACCTTTTTAACGGTTGAAAAATCTGGAACATTTTTATTTGTTGGTCCATTTCAACCCCTGAATATATTGCGGATATCTTTGAAAACAATAGGCCTAGCCCTATTGGGTTTAACTCTACCCTTGTGAAAATTTTCGTGAGGATCAGACGATAATTGCAAACTGTATATAATAACCCCAACCTGTGTTGTAAGGTGAAAAAAAATTATAAAATATTCACTTCATTGTTAAAAATCAAATTGAAAAAATAAAAAAATTTCACAAAATACTACAAAATCTATATTAACACTAGCTGACCCGGTCCGCGTTGCCGGCCCGTACTTTTAGTCTTTAATGCGCATTTTTTAAGGCATAATAAATCACCGATCTGACTTATGTAAGCGGCACAATTTTCATTATAAGTAATGACTCCATGACTAAATAGAAATTAATTTTTGTGTTAAATACCTTTATGATAAAGAAAATCTATAATAGCCCAATGTGAAAATTCAGCTCAATTTTTATTGTTGTAAAAAGCTTAACATTTTCATTCAAATGATCTATAATTTCGAATTTGTAATTCCAACGTTCAAAATTCCATACTGCTTGGTATTAAGTTTTGTTCACCTCATACTTGAAGGCAGAATGTTGTCAGAATAGCCAAAAAATATTCTTTTGGGCATAAATTTTTTGTCATTTAAATTGTGCGATGGAGATCCAATAAAGTCCACATTTTTCATCGTATTGTAATTCAATGAAGATTAAAGAAATATTCGGTCCCGTGTTACTTTCTAATTTCGTATTTTTTCATGTTTCTGCCACAATTTCCGACTGAATAAGTCCCAGATTGACATTTCGAAGTTTATTTCATAAAGACGTACATCCCAAATCTATGTTCCCAACCAATATTCTCTTGGGGGTTACAAATTCAATAGAATACCAAATTTTCTTTTCTGACCACACATTGGTTGGGAAAGTGGACTTGGGGATATACTAATGTGGGGACTATACTTAAATAAATGCTTATGTGGATAATTATCTGTTAGATGGTTTTCTACCTCAGGGTTTTTTACCCAATGTGGCCTCAAGACTAAGATGGGCCCTTTTCCGAAAAATAAAAATTTTATGAGAAGAGGTTTTCTTCCCCCTTAGAAACAAAGATGTCAAATAAGGGCCAAAAAAATGGAAAAAGTGGCCAAGACCCCGAAAATACATTAAATCATATGATGGTGATACTAAAACGTGATAATTTCTTGCAAGGATGTTTTTTTTTTTTTTAAATTATCAACATAAGGCAAATTAGTATGAAAAATATGGTTAAAATGTAGAATATACTTGAAATCGGGTTGTTCCGTTATCGGGGGTTATGACCCATATCATGACCTGCCAAAGCGATTAAAGGTATTTTGAATGTTTGGAAAAAATTTCGGGAAGGAATTCGCTCTACTATTTTGCGTCCGTTATTTCACGGATTGCAGTCCCAATGTATTTTGCATTTTGAGTTCTCATTGGACGAATTATTGTCATATGAAAGAAACAGGTCAACTTTTAGAAGTGAACCTATAACGCTTTTTCGGTCATTTTTGTTTGTATAAATGTGTTCGCATCTTCCAGCTGAAGGTCCTGGAGTTGAAAGCTAGGTGCCAATTTTATACATGAAAGATCGCCATTTAACATCGTATTACACACTCATTTCATTTTTAATATTATTCATTCAGAATTGAAAACAATAAGAAATGTACACTTCAATATAGAAAAAAGAAAGGATTGAAAAAGGACAAATAATCTTCAACTGGTTTGCTGATTTTTTTTTGGCAAATTTTTAAAGGTCCTTATGAAGTGTGACTGTAGAATGTACAATTATTTTGAAATTCGATTCCATTGAAAAATTTTCGATTTTTCCCGATTTTAGAATTTTCATATCTTATTCTCTTCTGAAATGATATTATTCGTATTACCCAATAAATACATAAAATCTATAAATAACAATTTTATCCGTTGTCGCTTTATACTACCCAAAAAAACTACACATCATATTTTCCAGAAAAAAAAAATTCCAAAAAAAAAAAAAAAAAAAAACACAACAAATGTACATTCGAAAATAGTAAGTCAAAATGGAAAAAAATTATGCAAAATAAAACATTACTATTGTACATTTTAAAAGTCAAACTGAAAATGTTCAAAATTTCACATTTTTACGCGATTTTTTTGGATTTTATGCTTTTCTGCCAAGAGGCAATTCCGAATTTGTCTGAATCGTTAAAATCATACCGGCGATCTTTATGTTATAAGCGTAGTAACTAACATAACTTTCTTTTACAAATAGAGAGAAAGATTTAAAAGTAGGCGCGTTTCTCAGCCCCTTAATAAATACTTACGGTTGGATGGAAAGCCAACAGTATCTCGTGTAATAATTCTCAAACCGGTATCTTCATTAATTTGGTAAATATAGGGATTTTAGATAAATCGAAATAGTGGGCGTAAAGTAGGCGTGGTCAATATTTTTTTCTTTAAAAACCTAACTTGGGGTATGACGAACGTTTGTACAAAAAATTATGCAAATCGGTCCAGCCGTTTTCAACTGATTCCGTTACCAACAAACAACAATTGATTTTTATATATATAGATTATTAGTGGTATCTTTTTATGAGAATTTCTTTTAGGCCAGGGGGGCATTCTGAATTGACAACACTTGTTAAAATCTGTCCAGCCATTCTTGAGATATAAGCCTTCTAGATAACATCCCCTTCCTTTGTATATACACATTGTATATATTTCGCTATATATATCCGATATATCTACTATAGGCATCTACGTAACGGTCAGAATTGACCTGTTCGTCTATTTGTGATTTCGCCGGGATTACAAACATTCGCGGTTTATTGGAAAATTTGACTTTTATTTAACACAAATATTATGTTCCATTTCACCCACTAAATATTACCCGATGACCTTCTGCCCAGACCTAATCTCTAGCCGCATGCTAAATTCTGCGTCGATTGGTCTATAATTGCGAGCTGTAGAACAACTGTAAAATCGTTAAATTTTTCAGCTTTTGGTCCATTTCAACCCCTAAATATCATGCGATAATCTCCAAAAGAAATAGGGTTCTATTCGGGTCATCATTGCGACCTGTAGAGTGATTACAAATTAACATGGACAGACGGACGGACATACATAGCTAGATCGACTCAGCTCGACGAGATAGGAAGACCCATATATTCTTTCATATGTGGGAAACCAATATTTCGATGTGTTACATAATTTTTGGCCCAATCAAACTTATAATACCCGAACACATTCAAAGACCTAGAATGGTAAAGACTGCACAAAATGCATTCTGAGCAAATGGTTTGTGTCTATACTGTCTAGATAACAGCTCAAGACAGGACCATGTTAATATAAACAAGTAAGCAAAGGCTACAGTCGAGCGGGGCCGACCGTTGAATACCCTACAACACTATAATAAACGATACAGTTTATATAGGCGAGATACTCGAAAGAATTGCAAAAGATATTGTGAAATAATAAAAGAAAACCATCAGGTTTCGTTCTCTAATTTTCGAATAATAGCAACTTAAACTAATTTGCTCATTTCAAATTTATTCTGGAACCAATATTTCCTAAAGACCCATAATCTCTCAGAAGTGGCAAAAGATTAACATTTATTATTGGTTTTTGACTGAAACGCATCTATATGAGATACAGCCATTTGACTATATTCTTCAACTAAATCAGCGTTAACGAAATAGTCAGAAGTGCGTCTTTCCTGTATTTGTTAATTCTCCAAAAAGCCTCTGGAATGGACATTTTAGTATTTTGTCTACAAAAGTTGGCAAACTCCTTCACACATTGAATATTTTTGGATGGTCATCCAAAACTGCTTGGCTTTTGCAATGTCCGGTAACCCCCATTCAAATGTGAGTGAGGGTCGGGCGATAATTACGACCTGCTGACAATTTTGCAGTTTTTGGTCCATTTCAACCCCTAAATATATGGCGATCACCTCCAAAAAGAGTAGGCTTCTATTCTGACCCTCATCTTATCCCCATGCAAAATTTCGTAAGGATCGGGCCATAAATGAGATCTGTATATGATATCCTGATATCCTAACTACTTAGTTTTGTTAGCTGTAGAAATATTACCAAATGTTTAATTCAAAATGAAAATATTCCAAAAATATGACAAAATTGAAAAAAATATGAGAAAATTTTACAAAATCAATATTTTCATCTTTAGAGAGATATTTTATGCGACGTTTTTTCTTTTCTGCCAAGAGGCCATTTTGAATTAATGAGAACTGTCGAAATCAGTTCAGCCGTTCTGGACATATAAGAGATCTTTCAAGCATATCTTCTTTGATAGACATATATATCGCACATATTGTGCTATATATCCGATTTGTTGGATGTTAACATCAATGTAAAGATCAGAAGTAACCCTGCCATGGCTTTGTGATTTCGCCGGGATTTAAAATACTCGCGGTTTAATGAAAAATTTGGAATTTTTTCAATACAAAAGATATGGTCTATTTTACCCGCTAAATATAATCCGATGACCACCCAAATTGGCTTCTTCCCCGCCCTAAACTCTAGCTACATGCGAAATTCCGCGTTGATTGGTCTATAATTGCGACCTGTATAGCTACTGCAAAATCCTACATTTTTTCAGTATTTGGTCCATTTCAACCCCTAAACATTTGGCGATCATCTCCAAAAGAAATAGGGTTCTATTCTGACATTAACCCCACCTACATTTTAAATTTCGTGAAGATCGGGCCATAATTGCGACCTGTAGAGTGATTACAAATTAACATGGACAGACGGACAGACGGACGGACGGACATACATAGCTAGATTGACTCAGCTCGGCGAGATAGGAAGATCCATATATACTTTCCTATATGGGAAACCAATATTTCGAGGTGTTACATAATTTTTGGCCCAATCAAACTTATAATACCCCCAACACATAGTGTTGTAGGGTATAAAAACACATTTATAAAAAAACAAGTAAGCAAAGGCTACAGTCGAGCGGGGCCGACCGTTGAATACCCTACAACACTATAATAAACCATACAGTTTATATAGGCGAATTACTCGACAGAATTCCACAAGATATTGTGACAAATAATTAAACAAAACCATCAGGTGTCGTTCTCTTATTTTCGAAAAATAACAACTTAAACTAATTTGCTCATTTCCTATTTATTGGTAGATGTTGCACGTAAATGGTCTTCCTAGATCTGGAACCAATATTTCCCAAAGACCTATAATCTCTCAGAAGTGGCAAAAGATTAACATTTATTATTGGTTTTTGACTGAAACGCATCTATATGAGATACAGACATTTGACTATATTCTTCAACGAAATAGTCAGAAGTGCATCTTTCCTGTATTTGTGAATTCTCCAAAAAGTCTCTGGAATGGACATTTTCGTATTTTGTCTACAAAAGTTGGCAAACTATTTCACACATTGAATATTTTTGGATGGCCATTAGAAACTGCTTGGCTTTTGCAATGTGCGGTTGCCCCCATTCAAATGTGCGTGAGGATCGGGCGATAATTACGACCTGCCGACAATTTTGCAGCTTTTTGGTCCATTTCAACCCCTAAATATATGGCGATCATCTCCAAAAAGAGTAGGCTTCTATTCTGACCCTCATCTTATCCCCATGCAAAATTTCGTAAGGATTGGGCCATAAATGCGATCTGTATATGATATCCCAACTACTTAGTTTTGTTAGCTGTAGAAATATTAACAAATGTTTAATTCAAAATGAAAATATGCCAAAAATATGACAAAATTGAAAAAATATGAGAAAATTTTACAAAATCAATATTTTCATCTTTAGAGAGATATTTTATGCGATTTTTTTAGACGTTTTTTCTTTTCTGCCAAGAGGCCATTCTGAATTAATGAGAACTGTCGAAATCAGTTCAGCCGTTCTCGACATATAAGAGATCTTTCAAGCATATCTTCTTTGATAGACATATATATCGCACATATTTTGCTATATATCCGATTTGTTGGATGTTAACATCAATGTAAAGGTCAGAAGTAACCTTGTGATGGCTTTGTGATTTCGCCGGGATTTAAAATATTCACGGTTTAATGAAAAATTTTGAATTTTTTCAACACAAAAGATATGGTCTATTTTACCCGCTAAATATTATCAGATGCCCACCCAAATTGGTAGGTTTCTTCCCCTCCCTAAACTCCAGGTACATGCTAACTTCCGCGTCGATTGGTCTATAATTGCGACCTGTATAGCTACTGCAAATTTCGACATTTTTTCAGTATTTGGTCCATTTCAACCCCTAAACATTTGGCGATCATCTCCAAAAGCAATAGGGTTCTATTCTGGTCCAAGCCCCACCTACATTCTAAATTTCGTGAAGATCGGACCATAATTGCGACCTGTAGAGTGATTACAAATTAACATGGACAGACGGACAGACGGACGGACGGACATACATAGCTAGATCGACTCAGCTCGGCGAGCTAGGAAGATCCATATATACTTTCCTATATGGGAAATCAATATTTCGAGGTGTTACATAAATTCTGGCCCAATCAAACTTATAATACCCCCAACACATAGTGTTGTAGGGTATAATGACAAACAAAACTTTGAAAACTCCAAAAATTTGGTTTCAAAATTCTATTCCATAGACTTTCCCAATTAATTGCATATTGCCTAAGTGGTTTAAATCGCTTAACATTGCTAAGTATTTCCACAGGGTTGACACATCTTGACTCTGTCTTGTCCCATCTTTATACTTTTATGTCTTTGACACATAGTGTTGTAGGGTATAAAGATGTAATCATAAAATTATGAATATTAGTCCAAGTGTAGACATAGTACCCTTCGATTTAAAGATATTTGACGATTTTGGTAATAAAATAGACTGAAATTTGAATTTTGTTATTCTTAATAGATATCTGATGTATTTGCAAAATAATGTTAAAATCACTATAGATCGGTGGACCTGGGAGGTATTGTTATATAACGACTATACCAAAGTATCTTCTTATGTTGATATTTTTCTGTAAGATGGTGCTCTGCATCCAAAGTAGCCTAATTCCACTTTTTATACAAATCTATTGGAAAATGTGGTCAAGATCCTCGAAATGGGTAAAATCAGGAGGCAAAAGTTCTGCTAAGAGCTGTTCTACCCCCTTAGAAGCCATGATGCTATATCAAAAAAAATCATGTAAAATAAAACATTACGATTGTACATTTCAAAAGTCAAAGTGAAAATGTTCAAATTTAACATTTTTACGCGGTTATTTTTGTACCCTCCACCATACATAGTATGGAGGGTATATTAAGTTCGTCATTCCGTTTGTAACTCATCGTAATAATCATTTTAGACCCAAAAAGTATATATATTCTTGATCAGCTTAAAATTCTAAGACGATTTAGCCATGTCCGTCCGTCTGTTGTAATCACGGTACAGTCTAAAAGAATTAAGATAGGAAGCTAAAATTTTGCACAGATCCCTCTTTTGTCTGCAGGCAGGTCAAGTTCGAAGATAGGCTATATCGGTCCACGATATCGTATAGCCCCCATATAACGGTACCCCCGATATTCGGTATTTTGATTATTTTAGCCTTGAAAGAGAATTATCTATATAGGTCCACGATATCGTATAGCCCCCATATAACGGTACCCTCTGATATTCGGTATTTTGACGATTTTAGCCACATTTTCTAATGAAATGGTCTGAAAATGCACACAAGTAGTTCCTTATGAGTACTTTATCCCTTGAAAGAGAATTATCTATATAAGTCCACGATATCGTATAGCCCCCACATAACGGTACCCCCCGATATTCGGAATTTGATGATTTTAGTTACATTTTTCAACGGAATTGTCTGAAAATCCACACAAGAAGTACCTTGTGGGTACTTTATACCTCGGAAGGGAATTATCTTTATAGGTCCACGATATCGTACAGCCCCGATATTCGGTATTTTGATGTTTTACCCACATTTTTTAACGGAATTGTCTGAAAATCCACACAAGGAGTTCCTCATGGGTACTTTATCCCTCGGCAGAGAATTATCTTATAGGTCCACGACATCGTATAGCCTCCATATAACGGTACCCCGCGATATTCGGTATTTTGATGATTTTACCCACATTTTTAAACGGAATTGTCTGAAAATCCACACAAGGAGTACCTTGTGGGTACCTTATACCTCGGAAGACAATTATAGATATCGTATATATTCGGTATTTTGATGATTTTAGACACATTTTTCCACGGAATTGTCTGAAATTCCATACAAGAAGTTTTTTTGAGTAATTTACCCCCTGAAAGAGAGTTGTCTATATAGGTCCACGATATCGTATATCCTTCGTATAACGGTACGCCCGATATTCGGTATTTTGATGATTTTAACCATACTTTCCTATGGTATTGTCTAAAAATCCACACAAGGAGTTCTTTGTGAGCACTTTATCCCCTGAATTGTCTATGTAGGTCCACAATATCGTATATCCCCCCATATATCGGCACCTTCCGATATTAGATATTTTAAAGATTTTAACATAATTTTTAATGGATTTTATTTTTTGAAAATTTTCTAATTCGTTCCAAATGGTGGAGGGTTTTTTGAATTTTATCTATCTTTGCTAAGAGACAATTCCGAATTAGTTTGAATCGTAAAAATCAGACCAGCGATTCTTAGTTATAAGGAAAGTAACTAACACAGCTTCCTTTTATATATATAGATAAAAACACAAACATTGGTATTTCAATAAAAAAAAAATATTAAAAAGGTGTTGTATTAAAATACATACATCAAAAATTCTAAAAGTATTTAATTAGTTTCTCTTCTTTTACTTTTTAGATGTTTGTTGCAATAAAAATTTGATATGGTTTTCGATGGTACTTCCCATAGTTATAGAATATGTACCAATGCCTCATCCTAATAATAAAACGAAACGTTAAATAATCTCGTCAAAAAATCGGACATCAGAGCCCTCAGAAAAAATTGTTGGCGGGGTAATACATTTCTCTCAAAATGCTGTACAATGATGCTTTGTAAATTGGAACTATCATGGATTACAAACGAACGGCAGATAACCATTGGACTTGAAATGGGACCGTTATAAAATAACCTGAATCTGATAATGCTTCGATGGTGGTACAAAATAATTCCGAAGTTTAGAAACTGGTGTCAACTATTCAGCTGCTTGTAATCAGCGTCTATTTATGGAATGCAAACAAGCCAAACCGTTGGAGGTATAGGTCTAGGGCCAAAGCCCAACCAAGGGTGCGATACTGCCTTCGTTTGATAACCACACCAGTATAAACTGATAAGGAGATGATGTTGATTTAGTTGCACAAATATACTCACATTTCAGTTTATATGTATGTAAGTAGTTTACAGCTAATGTAAGTTTAAATTTTCCATTAGCAACTACAAAAGCGAACAATCATTGACATGAAAAAGGTATAGTTATTAGGCCATTATATTAATTGAATAGCTCTTTCACGAAGAAGATGAAGAAGAAAAAAATTCAAAGAACTGTGAATTAAAGATGATGTCAAGGATGAAAATGTGCCCCGTTCAGATTCCTTGGAATACATTATCCTCGAATACAACAATTATTTACATGACTGGGTTGGGTGGTTGCCGGGGTGAAAGAGAGGCAAGTTAGTTAGTGATACCGTCGTCTCCTTGAGTTACAATTTTGGCTAAAATTACACACAAATTCTATGGCCACTGATATTACGAATG
The DNA here is from genome assembly GCF_030504385.1 of Musca domestica. Classification (NCBI taxonomy): domain Eukaryota; kingdom Metazoa; phylum Arthropoda; class Insecta; order Diptera; family Muscidae; genus Musca; species Musca domestica. The sequence continues at coordinate 4,402,699 of NW_026712329.1, read as the reverse complement.
CGCAAATGTCAAAGTATTTTATGGAACGTGTCATTCATAGGCATTCTTCGAAATATTCAATGTGTCTTGTCTGTCCTTCACTTGTAAAACGTTGTAATAATGCCCCGTGAAGGGTTTATTTTGTGGTTTACCACAGTTCGCCAAATTAATTAGGTAAATTATTTATTTTTTGTTTTAACGTAGGCCGAAAACAATTGTTCCATCTTAAATTAAGAAAAACATAAATATTGTGTCGAAAACGTAAGCCTTTCCATACTATATTATGATAGAAGAAACGTAAATGTTTTTATGAAAAATTTCCAGAGTAATTGTCCTGGAATTTGAATATTCAGATTCGAAAAGGATTTAAGTTCTCAGACTAAACACGTTTATAAGCATTTGTTTACATATAAAGTCATTCGTATTGACATCATACCTTAAATTGGGAAGTATCTTTATAATAGAGATAAATAGGCACGACGTTGTGGATTATCGCTTGGGTTATAAGAAAATACGGTGTGATGACGTTCTTAATATGCCTTATTACAAAGTCAAGGAGTTAAAACGGACACACAATCCATCACACAATATTCTATATGTATAAAAGAGAGGTGAAATAACTGACTGACCTAAAATGAATAGAATGAAATTTCAAATGAGGGTCAGTTTTGATCAGTAGACGTGTGATAAGGCTGAGTTTTTGGAAATTCGAAAAGGATACGAAAAGTACTAAAATGTACTAAATATTAAAGAATGAAATTTGGCTTGAGAGTCGCTGATGGAGTTCAGGATAAATGTACCAAAGGGGTTTTGAAAATTCGATAAATTCTAAAATAGTACTTAACTTCTAAAATTGTACCATTTGGTATTATGTGATCAGACCTCCAAAAAACTCATTCGATTTTGCTAAAGGAATGAATCTCACTCGAATTCGAGCGAGTGCGCTCCTGGGAGCAGAAAAAATTTAAACAAACTGAGTTTTTGGATGTCACTCGGAAAGAAGTGAGCATGTTTTCCTCGTTTTTGAGTGGGAGCAAAATTTGTTCAAAATAGAGTAAATCGACCAGTTACAAACGTAGTAAAAACAAGTAAAAAAGCTGTAAGTTCGGCCAGACCGAACTTTGAATACCATCCACCATTTGGAAGGAATTTGGCAATTTTCAAAAAATAAAAACCGTTAAATATTCTGTTAATATCGTAAAAATACCGAATGCAACAGTTATATTAGAGTCTATACCACGTCGTGGAACTGTATAGGCAAATTTTATCATAATATTCAAATGCGAAACTTGAAAAAATCGTTGAATAAGGTAGCTAAAATCATCAAAATACCGGATATCGGGAGGTACCGTTCTATGGGGGCTATACCAAAATGTGGACCTGCACAGACAATTTTCTGTCATAGGCTATAGTATCTATGACGAACTTCAAATACCAAATTTGAAACAATTCCGGTGAATAATGTGCCTAAAATTATTAATATACCGAATATCGGGAGGTACCGTTATATGGGGGCTATACCATATATATATATATATATATATATATATATATATATATATATATATATATATATATATATATATACATATATATATATATATATATATATATATATATATATATATATATATATATATATATATATATATATATATATATATATATATATATATGTCCGTCTGCTGTTCATCTGTCTATCACGCTATCTTTCGAACAAATTGAAGGCTAAAATTTTGCAAACATGTTTATTATGCCAGTAGGCAGTTTATGTTCGTAAATGGGTCATGAAGGTCCACATTTTCATAATGCCTCCATATATATAATGTCACAGGCTGTAGCATCCATTACGAACTTCAAAACCGACATCTCAAACAATTTCGGTTAGTATTGCACCTAAAACCGTCAAAATACCAAATATAGAGAGGTACTGATATGTAGGGCAAAGACAATTTTCTGTCGCAGGCTTTAGTTTCCATTACATACTTCAAATACAAAATTTGAAATAATTTCAGTAAATAATGTGGCTAAAATCATCAAAATACTGAATATAGGGGGGTATCGTTATATGGGGGCTATACGAATACGTGGACCTGAACAGACAATTTTCTGTCATATGCTGTAGTATCCATTACGAACTTTAAATACCAAAATTGAAACAATTCCGGTAAATAATGTCGCTTAAATCATCAAAATACCGAATATCGGGAGGTACCGTTAGGTACTTATATCGCAACATAAAGAAAATAGAAAAGAGCTAAAGAGTTGCTTCGCTTGGCCGAAAGTGGTGAACTGCAGAATTTGGTTTTCTCCGATGAGAAAACATTCGTTGTCCAGCAGTTTGTAAACAAACAAAATTATAGTGTTATCTTGCCCAAGAGGTCAGCTGAAAATGGGCACCTTCGGAACTCAAGCGCCGGCCTTGGTGATGGTGTGGGCCGCCATAACAGCCGATGGTCGCTCTCCGCTCGTATTAATCGACCGTGGCATCAGAATAAATGCCGAATATTGTGGCGAAAATATTCTGGTGGGTGTATTAAACGCAAACATTTTGGCCGCATACCTCGCACATTCCAACAGGACTCAGCACCATCGCACTCAGCACGCACCACCCAAGAATGGTTACAGAATGAGGTTCCTCGCTTCAGTTCCACCACACAATGGTCATCAAAATCTCTGGATACCAATCCGTTGGACTACTGTGTCTGGAGTATTTGGAAAGCAAGGTTGGCACAAAAAAATGCTAAAAAATGCTCAAGCAAGCACTTCGCCGGGAATGAACCAAAATACCGCAGAGCACCATTCGGGCAGCGTGTGACGGTTTCATTGGCCGTTTGAAGGCCATAATTCGTGTCAAATGTGACAATTAGAACAAATTTACACTTTTTCTAAAAAGTGATGCTATTTCCAACATTCAATAAAATTTAAATAAAATGTAAAAATTATGGCGTTTGACCTTGTTGCAGTTTTTTTTTTATTTTACCCTGTAAAACTCAAAAATGTTGTTCTAATAAGTGTGAGTAAAAAGATATTCTGAGATTTTATCCCTTTATGCCTAGGTTATAATGGTTTAGTGCATGGATAAAACCTCTTCAATTTTGTGAATCTATTCATTAAACCTCAATGTGTTTTCGGTATCATCGACATATTTATGTTTCTTTGTCATATTCTTTTCATGCAATGTCAGATAATTCCTGTTTCTATGGCACCATAATTGAGCATTAGAGTCAGTTTTCATAGCTATAGTTTCAGACATGCATAAATACACACTCATTCATACTGTGGCAGGCTGTCACATGTCGAACCTTCAGGCGTAATGAAATTACAGAAAAATATTGATACGCCTTAATGTAACAAAGAGGATATATACAAGGCCAAATTTGGATAATATGAAAATCGTATAATTTGAAAAGGATTGATATGACCTACTTATAATTAATATCAATATAAACATGTCCACTCAACGTCATTACAACAAAAAAAATTGCTTATATAAACACCAGATCCGATTAATCTAAACCTAAATTGTCGTATGATTTTGCTCATACATAAATGCACGACATAAAACGTTCTCAACGTTGGCAAGTTTTTAAAATTGGAACCCTATGGGGGGGAGGGGGGGAGTTACCAGAAGAAAGGGTCCGATCTCTACCTTCTTTATAACATATCTTGTGGTGATAGAAATATTAAGATGTACCAATTCTCAAATAAAGCGGATGTTCATTTTGCGTTTTATAAGCTTCATGGATATTTAAAAATTTAATCCTTTGTACCAGAAACAATGGTCCAATCTCTACCATCTCTATAACAGATCTTGTTCTCATAGATATATAGAGATGTGTCAAGTACGAAAGGAATCGGATGTTAATTTCGCGTTTATGAGTTTCATTGATATTGAAAATATTAACCCTTTTGAGGGGAGGTACCAGAAGGAGTAAACCAATACATACCATCTTCATACCAGACCTTGCACTAATAATAATATTGTGATGTCTGTAATTTGAAGACAATCGGACTCTTATATCACATTTTATAAGAGTTACAATTATTCAAAATGTTGATCCATTAGGGTGAAGGTATTTGATAGAGTTTTCGCACCTGACGTAGCACTGATGGACATATTAGGATTTGCAAAGTTGGAGCAAAATCGGATCATAATTTCTCTTTCTGTACAGTAATATATATTTTTTGAAAAATGTACCAGGTCTGGATCAAATCGAATACTCCCTTCGGGAGTTATCGTGCGCGCCAGCCAGATAGACAGACGGACGGACGAACATCGCTAAATCGACTCCAAATGTCCTGAGAGACCTAGAGACCTAGGGTCTGAAACACCTTTTGGCCGTATCAAATGATACACAGGGTTAGCTAAAAAAACTACAACAAAGTCAAACACCATAATTTTTACTTTTTTTAATGTTAATTATGGCCTTCAAACCGTCACACGCTGTCCGAATGTTTCTCTGCGGTATTATGGTCCATTCCCGGCGAAGAGCTTGCTTGAGGTGATCGACACTTGGGTATTTTTTAGTTCCAACCTTGCTTTCCAAAATAGTACAACGGATTGGCATCCGCAGATTTTGGAGGCCATTGTGCGCTGGAAATGAAGCGAGGAACCTCATTTTGTAACAATTTTGGGTGGCGCGTGCTGAGTGCGATGGTGCTGTGTCCTGTTGGAATGTCCAAGGTCTGCGGCCAAAAAGGTTTGCGTGCCTAAGGTTTTAATACACCCTCCATAATACTTTCTCGATAATATTCGGCATTTATTCTCATGCCACCGTCGATTAATACGAGCAGTGAGCGACCATCGGTGGTTATGGCGGTCAACACTATTACCATGGCCGTCGCTTGAGTTCTGGTGGCCAACCCAAGGTGCACATTTTCAGCTGACCCCGTAGGCAATTAATCACGATAATTTTGTTTGTTTACCAACTGCTGGACAACGAATGTTTTCTCATTGGAGAAAACCAAATTCGGCAGTTTACCCCTTTCGGCCAAGCGAAGCAACTCTTTAGGTCTTTTGAGTCAATTTTCTTTCTGTTGCGGTGTATGTTCTTGCACTTTTTGGAATTTCAATGGCTTAACTCCGAGCTTATTTTTCAATATTTGCCGAATGGAATATTGCGATATGTTCAGCTCACGAGCCATTTTTCGGCCACTGCGACGCGGGTTTCGATCATGTCGGTTCTTTACTTTTCGAACCATTTCTGCTGATGTTGCTGTTTTCTCCCGTTTACTTCATTGACTTGGGGCTACGCTACCAGTATCACGGTAACTATGAGACACAAAAGATTAATTCACATTTAAATGCTGGAGTGCTCTAAGCCACTTGTGCTTTTCCATCCAAATATAAGAAATCACACTATCACGCTTAAATTCCATCATGAATAACTTTTTTTTCTTGAAAATTCTCACAAAAATATTTTTGTACGCTTGTAAACAATATGATGAGAAATCACACATACCCTCACAAAAAATATAAGGACCATAATCTTGGAATTAAATTGGATATTAGGAGGACTTTGTCCTTTATTTGAAAAAAATAAGGGTCAAGCCATAATCGTGGATTTTATAAAAAAATATATATTCTAAAAGGATTGTCCGACCAAAAACGTAGATTTCCAAAACACCTAATTAATGATTTGTGGAGCTATATGCAAATTTGAACCGATTCCGACAGAATGTTGCTTACGTCTTTATAGGCTACATCTGATATCTTCTTCCGAATATCATTATTACGGAAAGCATAATTTAGCTTTGGGGGCCTAATATCTCAAATTAGATAACATTTCATAAACGCGCTTGCATCTGTTTTTTGGATACAAAAAATGCGTGTAGAGACAGGCCTTTGCCTGGATGACATCATGATATTGGTTGAGACCAGCAAATATTTCAAAGCTGTCAGTTTCGTTTGGAAAATCATTCCTTTCTATAATAAAGAGAGAAACGAAGTTAATCCAAACCAAAAGCCTGCATAGGCCACTTTTGCTATATGCCATTACAATTTTCAAATACGAACCTTGGAAAAAATCGGTGAATAATTTGGCTAAAATCGTCGCTATACGAAGACATGGACCTGTATAGACAATATATAATTATATAGAATGGCGGAGGTTATAAAAAAGGCCTGACGGGCAAGAAGAAAAAAATTGTGACTACTCGGGTAATAATTGCAGATTTAAAAAACAGGGACTTTTCGTCCATAGTATAAAAGCAATAGTTTAAGACTTGTAGCGGAATGAAAACAATGTCCGAATTTTAACGATATCACGATAATGGAGAATTCTGTTGAAGATTGTCGGGTTGTTGACTACGTATAAACGGCCGAGAACTCGCTGTATTTGTTTTGTAGACTATCAGTAAATAGATGTGGCTGTTTTTATGTTTGTAGACAATCGGTAGGTATACGAAGCATCGATTATCGGGTTGCAGACAATTAATCGCTGAATTGATGCTCAGTATGCAGATGATCTGATTGCGAACCATATGTGGATGATCTGTTCGACGGCGAAGTTTGGAATCGGAAGCTCGCTGCCCGATGTCAAAATGATAGTATACATCACAGCTAACACAAAGTGTTAATACCAACGCTATTTATATTACCAATATTCAGACTATGGAACAGCGAATCTCATGTTGAAAACACGAGCCGAAGATCCTGTGGAGACAGCGAACTTAAGGAATGTAGCATTGAATAAACAATTGTTATAAACTTATCGCCACAATAAAATGTAATTAAAAAACAAGTAAGTAAAGGCTATAATCGTGCTGGGCTGACCATGTGATACCCTACAACACTATGTTGGAAGCCCCTTAGGTCCAAATCCATTTCGGTAGATGTCATTTTTGAAATAATGCCACAAATTTCCTTTGGTTCTTGACCGTGGGCATTTGCCCTACCTTTAAGACGTCTGTCCATTCAAAATGGTAGACTTTTGCCCTGTCCTTAACTCTCTCCTCATGCAAAATTCCTAGTCAATTGGGTTTTAATTGTTACCCGTAGAAAGACTACAAAAGAAAAAAAAATTTTTTGTTTCATTTGAACCCCTAAATATACATCTTCAAAAAATATGCTTCTATTCTGACCCTAATCCCCCATGCAAAATTTCGTGAGGATCAGGTTCATAGTGTTGTAAGGTGTAAAAATATTTACTTGACTTATAAGCAGAACCACTAACATATATTTCTTGTACATATAGATTGTACCAATTTTACTATGTTCCCAATATCTTGGCTATCTGTATTACTGGAACGGTCAGAAGTGACATTTAAGTGTATTTGGATTCAGCCGGTATTAGAAATATTCGCGATTTAGTGAAAATTTTCGTATTTTTTTACATTAAAGTTATGGTCTATTTTACCCGCTAAATATTGTCTGATGCCCAAACAAAATGTTAGGCTTCTGCCAAGCAGTAAACTCTAGCCCAATGCTAATTCGATTGGTCTATAATTGCAACGTGTAGAGCATCTGCAAAATCAGGATATTTTTCGGTTTCAATCTCTAAATATTTTGCGATCACCCCCAAAAATAATAGGGTTCTATTCTGACCTTAACCCCATCAATTTTAATTTCCGTAGGATCGGGCCATAATTGCGACCTGTTAACATCGACAGACGCACGAACGGACATACATAGCTAGATCTACTCAGATCGGCGAGATAGGGAAATTCATATATAGTTTCCCATTTCGGGGATCAATATTTCCCATTGTTGGGGACACATTGTGGATCAGAAGAATTTGTTGAACAACTGGTTAAGGTCATTATCGTGAATTAAACAGTAATGATATTTTAAGGCAATTTCAGTAACAATAGTGTATTAATAATAAACATGTAAAAAAAGTAGTATACCCTCCACCATGATATACAGAGTGAGATAAACTAAAGAAACTGCAACAAAGTTAAACGCCATTTTTTTTTGAATGATAGCAAAATATGTCGGAAATAACATCAAATTTTAGAATACGTTTAGATTTGTTAGAATTGGTCACCTTTGGCACGAATTAAAGCCGTCACATGCTGCCCGAATGTTGCTGTGCGGTATTGTGAGTTGATAGACACTTTGGTATTTTTTAGTGTCAACCTTGCTCTCCAAAATACTCCGGACACAATAGTCCAACGGATTGGTATCCGGAAATTTTGGTGACCATTGTGCGCTGGAAATGAAGCGAGGAACCTCATTTGTGTGCGATGGTGCTAAGTCCTGTTGGAATGTCCAAGATCTGCCAAAATGTTTGCGTGTCCATGGTCGATATTCTGACGTAGTTCACTTTTGGCTTGTAGTTGTCAATTTCTCACTACATCGTCAATTAAGTCTAGAGTCTTGTTTTTGTTGACAATTACTTGCTTTCGTCTGTTGATTTCGTCATAAACTTATTGATTTCAGGTCGCCCTATTTAATATTCAAACGCTGGCAAGATTTCACATATGGCTGTGCTGGACAAGGGATAAAATCCACATAATGTCATTATACCCTACACCACAAGGTGGTCAGGGTATTATGTCTTTGTGCATTTGTTTGTAACAGGCAAAAGGAAAAGAGATAGACCCATAGTTCCTTTTGATGATCTGCATAGAATCACATTCTGAGTCGATTTATGCATGTCCGTCCGTCCGTCTGTCCATGTATTTTTGTAACCAAAGTACAGTTCGCATTTATTGCCCTATCCAGATGAAATTTTGCACAAATCATTTGTTTGGCCCAAGGACGAACCCTATTGGAGATAATTGGTCAAAATTTAGATATAGCTCCCATATATATCTTCGTCCGATTTGCCTTTAATTGTGCACCAAACGTGTAATATCAGTCCGAATAGTATGGAATTTTGCACGTATGATCAGATTGGACCTAAAAATAAGTATGCCAAATTTGATCGAAATCGGTTCAGATATAGCTATAGCTCCCATATATATTGTTGATCCGAATTGTTATTTTTGTCCTCCGCAGCCGTAATATGCACTCTGTAACAACAATATTTGGGGAACTATATCAAATACAGCTCAGAAATAAATTTGCTAAATTTTATCGAGATCGGTTCAGATTTGGATATTGTGTTTTTTTAAGTTTGGATTGTGCACCAAACGTCTAATATTTGCCATAATTGGATGAAATTTGGCACTTACGACCGAATTGAGTCTAGAAACTAGTATGTCAAATTTGAAGATCGGTTCAGATATAGCTATAGCTCCCATATATACTGTTCATCCGACTTGTTATATTTGTTACCCACAGCCGTAATATGCACTCCGTAACAAAGATATTCAGGGAAATATATCAAATACAGCTCAGAAATATCTTTGCCAATTTTTATCGAGATCGGTTCCAATTTGGATAAAGCTCCCATATATATTTTTACCCGATTTCAAATTAATTGTGCACCAATGGGCAATACAAGTCCGAATTTAAAAGATACAAATGCTTCGGCATATTTAGTCCTTTGAACTTTAAATTATAATTAAAATCATAGCGTGTATGATTGAATTTTCCAATAAAAACGTTTAATTGTTATGCGCAGCTCAACTATATTAGCAAAGTGGTGTAGGGTATCATAAAGTCGGCCCCGCCCGACTTTAAGACTTTCTTTACTGGTTTTTGAAATTGGCCGAGCTTTTAATTGCCTCCACCTTCGATCATAACTGCCTGGCTGCGGAAAAAGAGTCTCAATATTCAAGAGCCGTTTGGATTCGATTTAGAATTGTTAACTGATACTACTTTTACATTTTACATTTTCAAAGATGATTTTCATAATGTGATTTATAGCCTTTGAGAAGAAGGATATCATTTTCATATACTTTTTGTCCTGATTTTTTTTCGAAACCAATACTCAAATACATTTCTACCATAAATCTTATATATACAAAATTTTTCAAATTACCTTAAGAATATATGCTTTAAAGCACTTCAACATATTTGGAGCCAGTGTCCTCGAAATTATGACAAAAAATTATGAACAAAAACCATTGACAAAAAAGAAACATTGGTAGTGAGGTAACACTGAATTTTAACATAAAATCCAGCCAACCATCTCATTACCATATTTATTATACAATTACGACAATGACAACGAATCAATTCAAGGACATTGGCATAGAGGCTTCTGTTTTACAAGCACGAACCAACGACAGAGTCGATTTAAAATGAAAGGCCAACCAACATTGGTGGGGGGTATGGTTACAATTTCAAATGATTGGGAAAGGAGAGATGATGTGGGTTGGCATGAGTTCTCATCAAACTAACAACACCCGACGGCGAAATGCCTTTACAAGGAAAAGAACATCGGCAGCAGCACCTAAAACAGGACATCAACCAATAACGATTAACGGCATTCTGCAATGAAAAATCAAGTAGGCTCGAAAGCGCAGAATCCTACAAAGGTAAAAACATTTTGGACACACCTCCTTTGACTTTGGTGAGAAGCTAACGCTTTTGCGTTGCATTTTCATCGACGAAAAATTGGTTTTAACCATCCCATTAAACAAATTGAATGAAGTGTAAACGAGACAGGCTGTGACACACTCCAAAATGCCTTTGCTCGATGAATATTTATCAATGACCGATTACCCGAGCAAAGACATTAAAAATATCTTCGTTGCAGTTAAAACGTCCCAATCTTGGAAGCTCACTTCGTGCTATTTAAACAACGACCAAGAAAAGGAGGTCACTGCACGAACAAGACGAAGAAGTGCCACCTCTCTTTCTAACATCTTGAGAATTTATGGTGACAATTTATAGTCCGTTTTTAATGGAACCAACAAAACATAAAAACGTTAAGGCGAAACAGGACACCCCAACCCCCAGAATAGATGGAAGAAACTGTTCTTCAAGAAATTCCCAGGCCCACTCGTACACCAAGGCAACTGAGTGAAAGAGAGGCAGAGAATGAGAGAGAAGACATCACACATAGAGCAGCACATCCTTTGGTGAGTGAGTGGTGTTATTGTGTGCCCTCTTGACACAACAAGTGTTTGTTTGCCATAAGTGGCCCTCACGAGAACACGAGTCCTTGTGCAAGAGAGCACGTGCCACGAACAAATGTTTGCTAGGAGAGTGCGCAAGTTTCACCTACATTTTATTTGTTGAACATATTTGGGTTTGGGTTTTTATGGTTTGTTGCTTTGTTCGATGTTTGCTGGCAATAAACATAAATGGGCGGGTATTTGGGGGAATATTTTTCAGGTTGAGAATATCAATTGGGATCCACATCACGTTCCTGGTTACACCTGCCAATCCTGTCAATTGATTTTGAGAGGCTTTATAGAGCAATGTTATGAAACTGAAATCATATATTTTATAAAGTGGGGCAAATAATAGAAATTGTTGTATCATTCAACCTTGTTGGATCGGTATGACTGTAGGAAATTGTCTAAGTTCTTGTAGCTGGGAACTCCTTTTAAAATATTCATTTATTATTTGTTTTTTTTTTTTTTTTTTTTTTTTGTTTTTGATATTTGAATATGTGTTCCGGGATTGTGAAATTTACAGCTGTGGGAGTTATACAGCTGTAAATTCCAAATTAATATTGGGACTTATCTGGTTTTTGATATAATCAAGTATTGAAGTTTTAAAGTTCGGTAAAATTTTAAATTTCGTCTTCCCTAACGTTCAATTATTAAAGATTATGCAGTACAAAGAAAGTTTCGTTCGCATAATCGGGATTTCAGTCTTTATACAGCCTTTATATAAAACTTATGTTTATTTCCCTTTTGACAATACCGATTTATGCAAGTTTTTTCAACTTTTTGTAAACAAAGGACCAAAAAATTCCCATAAGCAAAGAGAAATGGCGGAAATATGTTTCTCAACATCACCCTAACAATCTATCAAAACTGTATATTTCATATTGTTCAATATAGCTTACTTCCTGAAGAAATAATTCTCGCTTTTTGCATATTTTTCTTAATTCTTAAAGTACTTAATATTTAAATTCAGTGTCTCATTTTTAATTTCAGGTTGGAAATTTCTTCGTAATGCTTCTACCAACAAGCTCTCAGAAAGTGGTTCTAGAACTTAAATTGATGTAAGGGAAAGGTCAGGCCCTTATATCAATATTAGTCATAGAATCGCTATATTAAACTACTGGAAGACGGTAGCACAAGCAGCTTTATGATTCAAAATTTACCTGTAGTGCCTGTAAAGTAAAAGCATTAATTATATATTTGCAATTTATAAGCCGTTTAAAATCCCGGTGATTTATGTTCTATTGGAAACTGAACAAATAAAAAAGCACCTAAGTTTGGCCTGGTCGAACTTTTCATACCCTCCACCATTTGGAAGGAAATTAAAATTTTTCAAAAATAAAAAAAAAATCCGGAGCTACCACTTAAATGAAACTACTTATATGGAAAACGTGAAGCTACATACGAAATTTTTCATAGGCTGTAGTACCCATTACGAACTTTAAATACGACATTTGAAATAGTTACAGTGAATAATGTCGCTATAATCATTAAAATACCGAAAATCGGGAGGTACCGTCTTATGAGTGCTATACGAAGACGTAGACCTGCATATGATTTTTTTTGCCGTAGGTTGTAGTACCCATTAAGATGTTCAAATACGAAATTTGAAACGATTCCCTTGAATAATTTTGCTGAAATCATCAAAATACCGAATATCGGGAGGTACCATTATATGGGGGCTGTACGAAGACGTGGATCTGCATACAAAAACTGTAGTCATAGTATCCATTACGAACTTTAAATATGAAATTTGAAATAATTCTGGTAAATAATGCCGCAAAAATTATGAAAATACCGAATATCGGGATGTACAGTTATATGGAGCATATACGAAAACGTGAACCGACATGGCCCATTCACTAACTTAACGTGCCTACATATATGCAAAATTTTAGCCTGCTATCTCAATTCGTTCGAAAGATAGTGCGACAGAGAGACGTATAAACAGACATATAGATATAGCTAGATCGTCTTAGAATTTTACGCTGATCCAGAATATATATACTTCGTAGGGTCTATTATGAATATTTCGAGGAGTTGCAAAAGAATGGTGGATGGTATAAAAAGGGTGTCCCAATTAGAGAGATGTTTTAATATTTAAATAAAACACAGATATTTAAAAAACAAGTAAAACACTTTAAATACCCTCAAAAAGTGTTTACTTTAAACTGCAAAAACCAGTGAGATCGGTCGGAGAAAGTTGTTGAAGTTTCCAAAATACAGTAAAGTGGGTAGAACCGTTATATGGGGGGTCATACCAAAACGCGATCCTATATAGGTAATTTACTACTACAAATATTATTATCTTTTCCATAAATATCAGACATAACTATGGAAAAATGTGACTAACATCGTCAAAATACCCAATATCGGGAGGTACCGATATGTTGGCCATGGTACACCGTGGACCTACAAAGGCAATGTTCAGCCACCAAAGGTAAAACCCGTTACAAACCCTTTTATAAACCAATGGCAGAATCCAGAATCGATCTGTCACATACCACCTTGAGTGGTACAATTGCGGGTGCAGGCCTTGTGCAGTGTTGAGGGTTCGTCTTGGGGAATCGGCAGACATTTTGAATGCTCCGTCTTAAATTTTGATTGACTTCAACAACAAACAATTCCATGGAAAAATAAAAATGGAATACCGCGGCTGTGCTAGCACAATGTATTCGCTTTATAGTGGATTTGGAGAATTGAAGTGGATGGAGTTTAAGCGACATCATAGCTACGATATTTTCGGTCTATCGAACTGGTCGTGGTCGCTTTGTTATCTTTTCATCATTAACAGGCCCAGTTTCGGCAACTTCATCCATTAATCTTCTTACAGTTGACCCTTTCGGAGCATTACTGTGACCCCAATAGCCTCGAAACTTTCACCATTTTTGTAAAACAATTTCACAATGGGAATGCGTTGTTCGTTTGTGTAGCGCTCCATTTTACTAAGCTTTTACCTTCTTATAGCAAACAATAACAATTGTTCAAATGTCAAACAATGACACATCGAATGGTGCCAAATTTAAAAATTGCATTCTAGTCGGGGCACGTAAGTTGAGCTTCACTTTCCCAGTTATTCAACAAAATTCAAAAACACAACTAGTTAAAAAGCAGTAAGTTCCGCCGGGCCGAACTTTAAATAGCCTCCACAATTTTGAAAACTAAAATCCGTTAAAAGTCCTGTAAAAATCTTAAAAATACCGACGTGGACCTACATAAGCATTGTTTGTCATAAGCCATCACCATATTCAAATTCGAAACGTGAAATAAACGGTGAATAATGTAGCTAAAATCATGAAAATACCGTATTTAGGGAGGTACCGTTATATCAGACCTATACAAAGACCTGGACCTGCATAGACAATTCTTTGTCACAGGCTGTAGCATCCATTACGAACTTCAAATACGACAACTCAAACAATTTCGGTGAGTATTGTACCTAAAATCTTCAAAATACCGAATATAGGGAGGTACGGATATATGGGGCCTATACGAAGACCTGGACCTGCACAAACTTCAAATACCAAATGTGAAACAATTCCGGTGAATAATGTCGGTAAAATCATCAAAATACCGAATATCGGGAGGTACCGTTATATGGGGGCCATACAAAGACGTGGACCTGCGCAGACAATTTTCTGTCTTAGGCTGTAGTATCCACAACGAACTTAAAATGCCAAATTTGAAACAATTCCGGTGAATGATGTCGCTAAAATCATCAAAATACCAAATATCGGTAGGTACCGTTATATGGGGGCTATATGAAAACATGGACGTACATGGCCAATACCTAACCTGCCTCTGGGAATATCATTTTTGAGATTTGCAGGGCTGTGTGGAGTTAGATGTTTGTAACTCCTCTAATTTCTAACAATCGTCTAGGAACATCAATAGTTAATCTGAAATAATGTAAATACTTGCACATTTTTTACAGGGTGAGATAAAAAAACTACAACAAAGTCAAGCGCCATAATTTTTATTTTTTTTTTAAACTTTATTGTATAAAAGCTAAAAATGTCGGAAATAGCATCAACTTTTAGAATAAATCTAGATTTGTTCGAATTGGTCACCTTCAAACAGCCAATGAAACCGTCATACGCTGCCCGAATGTTGCTCTGTGGTTTTTTGACCCATTACCGGTGAAGCGCTTGCTTGAGGTGATCGATACTTTTTTTAGTGCCAACCTTGCTTTCCAAAATACTCCAGACACAATAGTCCAACGGATTGGTATTCGGAGATTTTGGTGGCCATTGTGTGCTGGAAATGAAGTGAGGAACCTCATTTTGTAACCGTTCTAGGTGGTGCGATGGTGCTGAGTCCTGTTGGAATGTCCAAGGTCTGCGGCCAAAATGTTTGCGTGCCCAAGGCTTTAATACACCCTCCAGAATATTTTCGCGATAATCTTCGGCTTTTATTCTGATGCCACGGTCGATTAATACGAGCGGAGAGCGATCATTGGATGTTATGTCGGCCCACACCATCACCATGTCAGGCGCTTGAGTTCTGGTGTCCAACCGAAGGTGCACATTTTCAGCTGACCTCTTTGGCAAGCAAATACGATTATTTTGTTTGTTTACAAACTGCTGGATAACGAATGTTTTCTCATCGGAAAAAAATCGACAGTTCACCACTTTCGGCCAAGCGAAGCAACTCTTTACCTCGTTTGCCTTTTTGGAATTTCAATGGCTTTACCCGGAGCTCATTTTTCAATATTTGCCGAGTGGAATATTGCGATATGTTCAGCTCACGAGATATTTTTCAGCCACTGCGACGCGGGTTTCGATCAAGCCGTTTCTTTACTTTTCGAACCATTTCTGCTGATGTTACTGTTTTCTTCCCTGCACTTCCTTAACGTCGGGCTACGCTACTAGTATCACGGTAACGAGCGATGGTACGAGACACAAAATGCTGGAGTGCTGTAACGATAGCCACTTGTGGTTTCCCAGCCAATTATAAAAAAAATCTCACTATCACGCTTGAATTCCGCCCTGTACATAAATAGCCAAAAAATTAGAACTATCGTGAAACGCCTGAAATTGTTGCAAGGTTGCATCGTATAGTTCTATGAACACCTACACCATTATCAGAAATGTTCAAGACGCTCTGGATGGAGACTTTGACATATCTATTCAAGGTGATTGAAAAACTATAATTCTCCACTCCTTGCGAACTAAGTCAAGTGGGTATTCCCCAGTTGTTTTATGAATGCACATGCTGACATACATATCTATTATGTTCATATTTCAGTCGGTCATCGTGAATTCTGCACCCATGCATCCATTCGAACCTATGCAAGTGTCAACGTTTCACTTTTTTTTTGTTGGTGATTCTTTACTTCTTCAAAACAAAAAACCACCTAAACTACGGACTACGGCAATAACAATCGACGACGACAACAACGAAACAAACAAAAGATAAACAAAATAAAACGAATGAACTTGAAAATAAAAACCACGTGGTCTAGCGAACATTATCTATCGGTGGCATTCTGTTTGTTGTCTCACCAACACCACCAGCCAGGCCTCCAACATTACCTTCGGCATAGAAGCGAGCGGCGGTACTCAGCGTTTCTTTCGAACAATATGAAATTATTCACACCAGAAATGAATTGTGGACAATGAATTCGTTGTTTGTTTTTGTTTTGAATTCGTTTTCTGTTTCTGTTTATTTTCATTGTTGCTGTGTTATTCGCTTTGTACCGCCACCAAGCACACTCGTACTCAGAGCAGCGAAATTTGGCGCTATTTCTTCATTCCATCCAACAACCGTGAGTGGGTGGTTGTTGCTATTGTTGTGTTATTGAAAAAGCAATTTTTGTTTACCGCAAAACGCTGTTGTGTGGTTATCATTGTGCGGTGTTTTTGGTATTTTTGGTTAAGCGGTTGCTAGTTGGTATCTATCGTAAATTAGCTACTTTATGCCCTACACCACTACAACGTGAATTGGTTATGATCGCAAACTTTTTGCTTGATGCGGAAACAAATCGACGAAGGTATATTCTACTAACCACTACTTTTTTAATTGGCCAGTAATTATTGAGAGTTTTCGTTTGAGACCAATTATGCCATAGTCCCCACCTGGAAACAAATGTCCTCGGAAAATTAAATCCTCCCACCATCGGTGATAGGAAGGGGTTAGCTGGGCAAACATTGGCGTCATTCTCAAAAGAGTGTAGGAAAAAACTCCAAAATACTATTGACAGCAGATGTTAGATAAAGTTACTCAATTCTTTTGTAATCACTGAGAATAATAATTTTGATGATTGGAGAATGTTTCCAATACTTTGGTAATTATTTATATTATTTATTTTTTGGTTCGTCGCATTATATACAGTATGACACATATTACTTTACACACTCCAGAAAATTCATATTTATAAATTTGTTTCTTAATAACACAAAGTTATGACACAAAATTGTCTGGTTTTTGATATTAATCCAATTCTGGACATTGTTAGCTAAAATTCAATGCAGAAAAATTAAATAAATTAGGCACTAAATACAACAGAAATAATAGTTTTCAGGTGTCACAAAATACTTTACACAAATTACAATTTTCATTTATTTTCCAGGAATTCCTCGAAAAATAGTAATTATACGCAAACATTTTTTGAAAATTTTCAATCGCATGAAAATAATATTCGATTCGAGAAAGAACAAGTAAAGAAACATTTGGATAATGCTCTTAAACTTTTCAAAAAAACATAAAGTGGGTGAACCCTTTTTATGCGGGCCATACCAATTTTATCCTTCAAGGATTGTCATCTATATCAATCTTCTAAAATACCAAATTTGAAAGTTTCGTGGGTATATAAGACAAGGATTATCAAAATACCGAATGTCGATGGGTATCGTTATATATGCGCTATAGTAAAACGTGGACCTAAATATTCAAACTTCTGCCACCGGAGCAAGGACCCATTATACTGAAATACCGAAATCGTCAAAATACCGACTATCAGGAGGTACCGTTATATGGGGGTATACGAAGACGTAGACCTGCATATAAAAGTTGTTGTCATAGGTTGTAGTACCCATTACGAACTTCAAAAACGAAATTCGAAAATACCGAATATCAGGAGTTACCGTTATATGGGGGCTATACGAAAACGTGGACCGACATGGCCCATTTACGAAATTAACCTGTCTACTGGTAAACTATGAATGTATGCAAAATTTTAGCCTTCTATCTCAATTTGTTCGAAATATAACGTGATTAAAACAGACAGACGGACGGATATCGCTAGATCGTACTCTTTAGGGTCTATTATGAATATTTCGAGTAACTCCATATATAACATATATATATATATAAAACATTTTACTGTTTATATCTACTGCCAAACGAAGGACGAATAGGATTGTTCTAATTGCTGCAGAAATTAAAGTGCTCTGGACCAAAAAAAAAACTCCAAGTTGCTAACATGCAGGTGTCAATACCATGCACCCCTTTTGAGCGAAGGAGGTCAGCGTATCCGACTATTTCTACACTTACCAACTCAGCGATACATGATTGTTCCTAAGGTAGCACGGACTCATCCGACAGGATAACAGTGCAGCAACAAAGAGCAAAGGCAAAGCTTAACCCAAACACACATTGCAAAACGCTTTATCAGAAGCTCAAAGTTGTCGTTGAACAAAATAGCAATGCTGTTACGCTGAAAACATTGGCATCCCAATCCCATGTCAGTTTAAAACCCACAGGGCTATCTACATGGATACTGCTTGTATTAAGGCCTACTTGGTAAATAGGCTTTATCTGGTGAAATAGAGCACAAAATTTGACGTCAAACACCTTGGAAGCGTTAGATATAAGACCGTAGTCCTTAAGAATGAATCTAAAGAAAATAAGTTGACTGCGCTCAAGTTGAAGGGTGGGAGAGTTTTAGCGATCCGAGAAGAGAGAGAGTTAGAAGAGTTCAACCTGACAATGGATGCCAATGTGAATTGTGTGAATACAGACAAAAAGTCCGGCGTTTTAGCAAATCTTCGGGGTGTTGCGAGTTTACTTGTCATATCATGCCCGATAAGCTCCATGCTACAAGAGAAGATTTTTCGAATGGTAAAACTGTGATTAAGGAAATTGGCGTGAGGAGAAACGACATGAAGTTTATCTTCTTTCTAATTCGTGTAATTCATCAATTTACTGGGAGGTTTGAGATGGCTTTCCCAAAAATGAAATTGACCCTGGATATCCCGTGACATTCTAGCTCTCTTGTGCTTATTCTGATGCCTGAAACCGGAACAGGTTGCGTAAAATATGTTCATTCTTCACTGATTTCGAAAATTTTTGAAAAAATTTTCACAATTAAATATTTAAAATCATTTTATTTATTTGTGAGTAATTTTTTTATTTGTAGCTTTTATAGGAATAACTCATTCTTTTTCATCTTACTGACAGTGTAATTATTTTCGGTCAACTGTTAATGCAGAGGGTATTTAGCTATCGTTACTTGTAATACTACGAGCGACACACGTACTTACCAAGAAAAAGTACTATGGGCACAAGTCCAACATATATATGGCAAATGGTATAGTCAAATGGTATCATGCAGATGCAAAATTTGTTTTACTCAAAACAAACTCACACCGACAATTCATTTCGGCATGCTTAATTGATAAATCCGAAACCGAATTTCAACTATGGTGCAATTCTTTAACTAGATAACGTCATATGCAAATTTGTTAATAAAAACTACCACCTGAATCACCCTATATAATATCGTAATTCGCCATACTGTCTCCGCAATTTCAGAAACAAATATTTGTACATACTCCTCATTTATGTCAGTGGCAACATGGCAAATTTTGCCTAAATAATCGACACATGTCAGAATAATTACGTGATTGAAAATTAAATGTAAGTACGTGGAGCGCACGAATAAAATATGCAGACTTTGTCGCATTGACTCCATTATCGAAATAGTCACACATGCGTATGACACATATTTTTGATCTGTTACTGTTCGATCGAAAGAAATTTCTACGAAACCATTGCACAAGTCGTGTGCATTGCGACGTGTGACGGCTACTTCTTTTGTGTTTCTCTGATTTGTGGGATAATTTCAGTCATTGACTTTTCCTTTAATAATGTTCCTCATTTCACCAAAAAAATTTAACGGTATTTGATCGCAAGTTAAAATGAGGTGTAATATTGAATTGTTAGATTTTTTTAAAAGAATTTTAATATATTTGCATTTAAAGTTACATTTAAGTGGAGATTATCGGATTTTATTCTGATATACCAAAAGATAATCATCCATGGAGTAAAGAACAAACATTTTAAACTATCGGCCCAAAAATTTAAGGAGTAGATAAAAGAAGGCATATACAGACCAGCCAATGAAGTAATACGATGCCGTGATAGTGGAGGGTCCTCTAGCTTCAAATCTATATGAGGTTTTATTTCTATTCCAAAGAAGGCCTGTGGAAAAAAACTAAATCTGAAGACCTACCATGTTTCTTAGATCTTCTATATATTGATGACATAAAAAACTGTTTGATAGTAGAAGGCATTAAGATGGTCTATACAACTACTATGAAGTACACTATCCAAAAAGTACCTATATAGTACTCATTCGAATGATATACATTTAGGGGGTGAGAACGTAGATCTAGAAATTCACATCATGGGCTGTGGCTGTATGTTTTGGGTCTTTCCGTGTTGAAAATAGTAATTACGCCCAAGTTTTTCAATATTTTTCTTTACCTTTTTCAGAATATTAAACTAGAACCCCTTCACCACCATGTTTCACAATGCTTAGCTCAGTGTTTGGTCCTTGTCATACTAAAATCTTACTGTCTGAACGAAAATATTAAATTTACTATCACCTGCTTTTACTCAGCCATATTAATACTATATATCATATTTCTGGTTAACTTCTTCAGCAACTTGAGTTGAGGTCATTTAATTTTTCTGACAATTTTAGCTCATCAGTACATAAAGAATGAAACTCCTATAATCGTGAAAATACCGAATATCGGGTGTACTGTTATATGGGGGATATACGATATCGTGGACCGATAAGCCCACCTGCCGCAGAAAAAAGACTGATCTGTGCAAAATTTTAGTTTCCCATCTTTATTCAATTTGACTGTAACGTGATTACAACAGACGGACAAGCCTAAATCGTCTTATAATTCTGAAGAAGAATATAAAGAGTGAAATAAAACAAGTAAAATAGCAGCTAAGTTCGGCCGGATCGAACTTTTAATACCCTCCGCCATTTCGAAGGAAATTTTTTTTTGCCATAAGTTGTAGTACCCATTAGGATCTTTCAATACGAAATTTGAAACGATTCCGGTGAATAATGTTGCTGAAATCGTCCAAATACCGACTATCGGGACGTACCGTTACGTGGCTATATGAAGATCTGAACCTGCATGCAAAATTTTTGGTCATAGGTTGTAGTACCCATTAGGATCGTCCAGTACGAAATTTGAAACGATTCCGGAGAATAATGTTGCTGAAATACGAAGACTTGGAAATACATACAAAAATTTTTGTCATAGGCTGTAGTACCCATTACGAACTTCAAATACGAAATTATAAATAATTTCGGTAAATAATGTCGCAAAAATCATGAAAATACCGAATATCAAAAGGTGCCGTTATATGGGGGCTATACTAAAACGTGGACCGATATGGCCCATTTACGAACTTAACCTGCCTACTGGTAAACTATACATGTATGCAAATCTTTAGCCTTCTATCTCAATTCGTTCGAAAGATAGCGGGATTACAACATACAGACAGACGGACATCGCTAGATCGTCTTAGAATTTTAAGCTGATCCAGAATATATATACTTTGTAGTGTCTATTATAAATATTTCGAGGAGTTACAAACGGAATGACAAAGTTAATATACCCGCCATCATTTTTACATTTTTTTAATTTTGTTGAATGAAAGTAAAAAATGTTGGAAATAGCATCAAATTTTCGAATAAGTTTAGATTTGTTTGAATTGGTCACTTTTGACACGAATTATGTCCTTCAAACGACCAATGAAACCGTTACACGCTGCCCGAATGTTGCTCTGTGGTATTTTGAGGTGATCGACACTTTGGTATTTTTTAGTGCCAATCTTGCTTTCCAAAATACTTCAGACAAAAAAGTCCAACGGATTGGTATCCGGAGATTTTGGTGGCCATTGTGCGCTGGAAATGAAGCGAGGAACCTCATTTTGTAACCATTCCTGAGTGGGTGAAGAGTGCGATGGTGCTGAGTCCTGTTGGAATGTCCAAGGTCTGCGACCAAAATGTTTGCGTTCCCAAGGCTTTAATACCACCTGGATAACCGCTCCCTCCTAAGCTTTTGAGGAACTCCACCATAACGTCGCGTAGGCTGAATGTAACATCATTACTGATATTCTTACTACATGGTATGAAATATTTTACCTCGATCGCTTCATGCATTAAATACAGACTGATAATCGCACACTTCATTAAAGCTAAAGAATTTTCGCTTAAGTATGTTAAGTTTACTTTGTAATGGTAACCGGTTTCAACAAAACAGTGCTAAATACTACAAACCATTAAATGACAATACGCTCTTGGATCAGACACTTTGAAAGCGGTTAACATGTGCTTATAGTAATAAAAAAATAGTAATATACGGAAAAAATTGTCAATTTTACAAAAATTTTGTGGGGTTTGTGGAATACCCACATGTTGAGGTGGCTGTCATAGGTACCCTCTCAAGAATCTCCACATTCATATCATGAATACAGTTAAACATTATTTCTGCCTATCAATGAGGCGAGAATACTGAGAGATTGTTAAAAGATTAAGAACGGGACGCTCGATGTAACAAAAATGGAAACTGCCGAAAGAGTCGAAAGAGAAAGTTCGACTGTTTTTTTACTGAGGGCTTTCATATTCTTGCCGGTAAGCCATTTGAAAACATTTTATTTTGGAAACCGCAAAGCGAATTTTTTGAAAACAAATGTACTTGGGATGCATACAAGCAGAAGTTCCTGAGCACTTTAGACCCGATAGGATCGATAGTATCACTACACATTGGAAAAATACTCAAACGGATATTAAGGAAGTCCTTAGCTCTGCAACCGGGTGCCCCATAATGACATCAGTTGACCATTTTCATTAGAAGACGAAGGATCTTCCTGTACGGCTTTAGTTTGCCATCATTTTTATACCCTCCACCAAACTATGGAGGGTATATTAACATTGTCATTCCGTTGGTAACTCCTCGAAATACTCATGTCAGACCCAACAAAGTATATATATTCTTGATCAGCGTAAAATTCTAAGTCGATTTAGCGATGTCTGTCTGTCTGTCTGTCTGTTGTAATCACGCTATCTTTCGAATGAATTGAGATAGATGGCTAAAATTTTGCACACATGTTTATTTTTCCAGTAGGCAGGTTAAGTTCGTAAATGGGCCATGTAGGTCCACGTTTTCATATAGCCCCCATATAACGGTACCTCCCGATATTCGGTATTTTGATGATTTTCGCGTCATTATTCACCAGAGTTGTTTCAAATTACGTATTTGGAGTTCGCTATGAGAACTACAATCTGTGACAGAAAATTGTCTATATAGGTCCAGGTCTTCGTATAGGCCCCATATAAGGGTACCTCCCTATGTTCGGTATTTTGATGATTTTAGCGACATTATTCACCGGAATAGTTTCAAATTTGGTATTTGAAGTTCGAAATGGATACTACACCCTAAGGCAGAAAATTGTCTGTGCAGGTCCACGTCTTCGTATAGCCCCCATATAAGGGTACCTCCCTATGTTCGGTATTTTGATGATTTTAGCGACATTATTCACCGGAATTGTTTCAAATTTGGTATTTGAAGTTCGAAATGGATACTACACCCTAACACAGAAAAATGTCTGTGCAGGCCCACGTCTTCGTATAGCCCCCATATAACGGTACCTCCCTATATTTGGTATTTTGATGACTTTAGCGACATTATTTAACGGTATTTTTTTCAAATTTGATATTTGAAGTTCGAAATGAATACTACACCTTAAGACAGAAAATTGGTTGTGCAGGTCCCCGTCTTCCTATAGGCTCCATATAAGGGTACCTCCCAATATTCGGTATTTTGATGATTTTAGCGTCATTATTCGCCAGAGTTGTTGCAAATTACGTATTTGGAGTTCGCTATGAGAACTACAATCTGTGACAGAAAATTGTCTATATAGGTCCAGGTCTTCGTATAGGCCCCATATAACGGTACCTCCCTATTTTCGGTATTTTGACGATTTTAGGTACAATACCAATCGAAATTGTTTGAGATGTGGTATTTGAAGTTCGTATTGTATGCTACAGCCACGTCGTATAGACCCTATATTTGGTATTTTTAACATTTTAACAGAATTTTTTAAGAATTTTATTTTTTGAAAATTTCCAAATTCGTTCCAAATGGTGGAGGGTATTCAAAGTTCAGCCCGGCCGATCTTACTGCTTTTTAACTTGTCTAAATTCAAATTTTAATACTAACATAGGTTAAATAACTTAAATCTATCATTAGGAAACTACTACAATTAGGTTAGACACAGTCTAAAACAATATTTTCCGACATTCAATTTTGGGCCCCATTTAACTAAGTACTCATCATTAGAGCGCCTATTGACCGACCTAGCGAGAGAACCAACAAGTTAACAAGTAAAAATGCAGTAAGTTTAGCCGAATTTGGAAATATTCAAAAAGATAACATCGTACGACTACGATAACGTAGACCTACATTGACAATTCTCTTCCAAGTGGTAAAGTAGTCACGAAAAACCCCACAATTCACAATTGTGGGGGAGGCACCAGAATGAGTGTACCGATATATTCCATCTTCATACCAGGTCTTTAGTTATTAGAGTAGTATTTTTTGTGAAAATTTTGATCTTTTGTAGGGTAGCTTCCAGAATGAGTGGACGAAGTATTATTTTTTTTTAATTTTTTGCGATTAGTTGCTTATAAAATTGTTATATTTCGGAGGGAAGCACCTGATCTATTATATATTACTATATTACTATGTATGAATTTTCGATGCAATCGGACCCCTATTTCACATTTTACAAGGTTTAAAATTTAAAAGAAGGTACTTAATGAAGTGGACCGTTATTGTTTCTTTTTTGTACTAACAAGTTAGAAAGTATCGGTCGATTTTTCCGACAGATGTATACCCTCAGCTAATGTTCGATTATTTATTTATATTTTGACTTATGTTATGATTATTCAAATTGTTATTGTCCATGGAGTAGAGACAAGAAACCTAAAGTCGTTAAGGCGTGGTCTGTGGAGAGACCAAACTGACAATCTCGTTGAATACTCCTTTCTTCAACGGTTCTTCGAATCATCGCCCAAATAAAGAATTAAAAAAAACTTCGAAACGGTGATAGAAAAGAAATAGACTTGAAATTATCACACTTAGAGTGATTAGAGCCCCGCTTCTGTTTTCCTGAATATCCACACCAAAATGTAAACATATCTTCATGACTAAAATTCCGAATTCCAGATAATTCAAAATGAAAATAGTTTTATAATCAAGAAATTATGTCAAATCGGACGGTTCCATATATATGGGATCTTTGGACAAAATTGAATCCGGATCCATTGAAAAGTCTGTTTTAATATGTGTGAAAAACCATCAAAATTTTTCTTCAAATATACCTATTCCCCTTCAGAACAATATATAACAAACGTTTGTTCAAAAAATACGCTGGTACAAATATTATAGTCGAAACTTGGCAGTTAATATTTTTGTCAAACCTAGATCAAGTTCGAATAAAGGAAATATCGGCTCTTTCTGAAACGCCTAAATGTTAACAAGTTAAGAAGAGCGTTGTTTATACCCTCCACCGTGTGGAAAGTAACCCATGTAAAACAAGTAATGAAAAGTCAAAAGTCGGGCGGGGCCGACTATATGATACCCTACACCACTGTGCGTATTTAGTAGAGCACCAGTAAAAAAATAATTTATTTCAAGTAGATCATACCACCCATCAACATTTGGCTTTAGAGCATTTAAAGTTTGCTATAGAGTGCATGATATCAATTGGAGAAGGATCATATTAAAAATATATCGGAGCCGAGTTGCACAAAATGGAAACGTACGTCACGAAATTCACTACATTTTGGGCTGAAATTAGCCATTATTTGCACAATAAACCTGAAATCGGATTAAGAATATATATGGGAGCTTTATCCAAAATCGTTCTCGTAAAATTTGGCAAAGGTATTTCCGAGCTTTATAAGATATCTGGTACCAAATATCATTGTTTTCGAATGCATATTACGAATGTGAGGGACTTAAACACCAAATCGGATGAAACATATATGGGAGCTATAGCCATATCTGAGCCGATTTTGTCCAAATTTGATGTACTTGCTTCTAGACTTAACTCGTTGGATATGCCAAAATGCAGGACTTTTTGACAGATATTGGTCATTTTGTGCACAATTAACCCGAAATCGGTTGAAGATATATATTGAAGCTATATCCAAATCTGAACCGATAAATCTGAATCTGATAAAATTTGGCAGAGGTATTTCCGAGCTCTGTAAGATATCTGGCACCAAATATCATTGCAGGTTAAGTTCGTAAATGGGCCATGTAGGTCCACGTTTTCATATAGCCCCCATATAACGGTACCTCCCGATATTCGGTATTTTGATGATTTTCGCGTCATTATTCACCAGAGTTGTTTCAAATTACGTATTTGGAGTTCGCTATGAGAACTACAATCTGTGACAGAAAATTGTCTATATAGGTCCAGGTCTTCGTATAGGCCCCATATAAGGGTACCTCCCTATGTTCGGTATTTTGATGATTTTAGCGACATTATTCACCGGAATAGTTTCAAATTTGGTATTTGAAGTTCGAAATGGATACTACACCCTAAGGCAGAAAATTGTCTGTGCAGGTCCACGTCTTCGTATAGCCCCCATATAAGGGTACCTCCCTATGTTCGGTATTTTGATGATTTTAGCGACATTATTCACCGGAATTGTTTCAAATTTGGTATTTGAAGTTCGAAATGGATACTACACCCTAACACAGAAAAATGTCTGTGCAGGCCCACGTCTTCGTATAGCCCCCATATAACGGTACCTCCCTATATTTGGTATTTTGATGACTTTAGCGACATTATTTAACGGTATTTTTTTCAAATTTGATATTTGAAGTTCGAAATGAATACTACACCTTAAGACAGAAAATTGGTTGTGCAGGTCCCCGTCTTCCTATAGGCTCCATATAAGGGTACCTCCCAATATTCGGTATTTTGATGATTTTAGCGTCATTATTCGCCAGAGTTGTTGCAAATTACGTATTTGGAGTTCGCTATGAGAACTACAATCTGTGACAGAAAATTGTCTATATAGGTCCAGGTCTTCGTATAGGCCCCATATAACGGTACCTCCCTATTTTCGGTATTTTGACGATTTTAGGTACAATACCAATCGAAATTGTTTGAGATGTGGTATTTGAAGTTCGTATTGTATGCTACAGCCACGTCGTATAGACCCTATATTTGGTATTTTTAACATTTTAACAGAATTTTTTAAGAATTTTATTTTTTGAAAATTTCCAAATTCGTTCCAAATGGTGGAGGGTATTCAAAGTTCAGCCCGGCCGATCTTACTGCTTTTTAACTTGTCTAAATTCAAATTTTAATACTAACATAGGTTAAATAACTTAAATCTATCATTAGGAAACTACTACAATTAGGTTAGACACAGTCTAAAACAATATTTTCCGACATTCAATTTTGGGCCCCATTTAACTAAGTACTCATCATTAGAGCGCCTATTGACCGACCTAGCGAGAGAACCAACAAGTTAACAAGTAAAAATGCAGTAAGTTTAGCCGAATTTGGAAATATTCAAAAGATAACATCGTACGACTACGATATCGTAGACCTACATTGACAATTCTCTTCCAAGTGGTAAAGTAGTCACGAAAAACCCCACAATTCACAATTGTGGGGGAGGCACCAGAATGAGTGTACCGATATATTCCATCTTCATACCAGGTCTTTAGTTATTAGAGTAGTATTTTTTGTGAAAATTTTGATCTTTTGTAGGGTAGCTTCCAGAATGAGTGGACGAAGTATTATTTTTTTTTAATTTTTTGCGATTAGTTGCTTATAAAATTGTTATATTTCGGAGGGAAGCACCTGATCTATTATATATTACTATATTACTATGTATGAATTTTCGATGCAATCGGACCCCTATTTCACATTTTACAAGGTTTAAAATTTAAAAGAAGGTACTTAATGAAGTGGACCGTTATTGTTTCTTTTTTGTACTAACAAGTTAGAAAGTATCGGTCGATTTTTCCGACAGATGTATACCCTCAGCTAATGTTCGATTATTTATTTATATTTTGACTTATGTTATGATTATTCAAATTGTTATTGTCCATGGAGTAGAGACAAGAAACCTAAAGTCGTTAAGGCGTGGTCTGTGGAGAGACCAAACTGACAATCTCGTTGAATACTCCTTTCTTCAACGGTTCTTCGAATCATCGCCCAAATAAAGAATTAAAAAAAACTTCGAAACGGTGATAGAAAAGAAATAGACTTGAAATTATCACACTTAGAGTGATTAGAGCCCCGCTTCTGTTTTCCTGAATATCCACACCAAAATGTAAACATATCTTCATGACTAAAATTCCGAATTCCAGATAATTCAAAATGAAAATAGTTTTATAATCAAGAAATTATGTCAAATCGGACGGTTCCATATATATGGGATCTTTGGACAAAATTGAATCCGGTTCCATTGAAAAGTCTGTTTTAATATGTGTGAAAAACCATCAAAATTTTTCTTCAAATATACCTATTCCCCTTCAGAACAATATATAACAAACGTTTGTTCAAAAAATACGCTGGTACAAATATTATAGTCGAAACTTGGCAGTTAATATTTTTGTCAAACCTAGATCAAGTTCGAATAAAGGAAATATCGGCTCTTTCTGAAACGCCTAAATGTTAACAAGTTAAGAAGAGCGTTGTTTATACCCTCCACCGTGTGGAAAGTAACCCATGTAAAACAAGTAATGAAAAGTCAAAAGTCGGGCGGGGCCGACTATATGATACCCTACACCACTGTGCGTATTTAGTAGAGCACCAGTAAAAAAAATAATTTATTTCAAGTAGATCATACCACCCATCAACATTTGGCTTTAGAGCATTTAAAGTTTGCTATAGAGTGCATGATATCAATTGGAGAAGGATCATATTAAAAATATATCGGAGCCGAGTTGCACAAAATGGAAACGTACGTCACGAAATTCACTACATTTTGGGCTGAAATTAGCCATTATTTGCACAATAAACCTGAAATCGGATTAAGAATATATATGGGAGCTTTATCCAAAATCGTTCTCGTAAAATTTGGCAAAGGTATTTCCGAGCTTTATAAGATATCTGGTACCAAATATCATTGTTTTCGAATGCATATTACGAATGTGAGGGACTTAAACACCAAATCGGATGAAACATATATGGGAGCTATAGCCATATCTGAGCCGATTTTGTCCAAATTTGATGTACTTGCTTCTAGACTTAACTCGTTGGATATGCCAAAATGCAGGACTTTTTGACAGATATTGGTCATTTTGTGCACAATTAACCCGAAATCGGTTGAAGATATATATTGAAGCTATATCCAAATCTGAACCGATAAATCTGAATCTGATAAAATTTGGCAGAGGTATTTCCGAGCTCTGTAAGATATCTGGCACCAAATATCATTGTTGTCGAATACATATTACGAATTTGAGGGACTTAACAACAATTCATATGAAACATATATATGGAAGCTATAACTATATCTGAACAGATTTTAACAAAATTTAACGTACTTCCTTCTAGACCGAATTCGTTGAATATGTCAAAATTCAGGTCATTTGGACAGATATTAGCTATTTGGTGCACAATTAACCCTAATATCGATAGGATAAGGGCTACAGAAAAACGTTGACTTATATATAAATAGTTCATTATAAGCAGAAGAACCCCTTACGGAATACAAACACTGAATTTTAAACAATTCCATCAGAAAGTGTGGCTGAAATCGTCAAACTCCCGAAAATCTGGAAGTACCATTAAAATGGGGGCTATAGGAAAACGTGGAGCTATATTGACAGTGTTCTGCTACAGGATATAGAATTCAATATGAACTTTAAATATTGAATTTTAAGCTATTCCGCAAAAACGGCCTAAATTCATGAAAATATCGAATATGGGTAGGTACAATTTTATGAGACTATAAGAAAACGTGTTCCTACGCAATGTTCTGCCACAGTGGGTAGAATATATTATTAACTCTAAATACCAAATCTGTAACTATTTCGTTAGGTAGTGTGGCTGAAATCGTCAAAATGTGGATGTATATAGACAATATTATGCCACAGGAGTTAGATTCAAATAATAACTCAAAGAAGTTTGCGTTAACGTTCAAATGTTGATATATCGCAATATTTTTATCAGGCCGTAGTTATACAGCCCACATTTAGCACATGGTAATATTTTTATCAGATTAAGGTCACGTGAACCATGCAGGTTACTACTATTTCGATATACCGGACTAGCAAAAAATTAAATCTTCCATGTAAAATGTATAAAAAATTAGCAAAAAAATAACCTGCTTACGCTCCTGTTTTAGACCACGACTTTTTGTCGAGCCAGACCCTAAATATCGCTGCAATAACAAATACTTTTGCTTTTGTCTCACTTTGTTGCCCTCACTTATCAAGCAATTCATTTATAAACCCTTGTCTCTACGATTTTTTTTCGCTGAGGGTAAGTGTTTACTTTTATTGGGGCCAATGAAATGAACTCATTTTGTGGATTGTATTTCAAAGCAATAGCACACTAAGAGACACATAGTGAGAGTGAGAACTCAATTCCACTGAAATGAATTCTGGTGCTCTCGCCACAAACATACCAAAACACATTGCCATTTGAATCAAGTGACTTGATGGAGCTCACATGGATGCCTTCGAAATGTTGCTCTCTCTCATTTTGTAAAACTTTTTAAGGTGGTTGGGGGGAGAGTGAGATTGGTCGTTTTTTACAGAGATGGGGAAATGACACAAAACGGTCGTTAGCTCTTGGCCTCTTCGTATCATGTGTTCGTATTTTAAGTGTTTTGCACGAAGATACGTACGCTGTGTGGATGGGTCGTTGTGTGGTGTGGTTTGATAGTTTGGGGCTTGGTTTGGGGGGAGAACTACAATACTATTTATTGGTGGTGGTTTGCTCTCGAGTAGATTCGGTTTTGTTGGGCGGCATGGTGTGTGTGCGTGTGTGTTTGGTGTCTTGTGTGAGATGTTTGTTCGCCTTTGCGGTGTGCGTGAGTGAGAGAGCCAAATGGATGGGGGTATTTTATTGTTGTATTGAACCACTAAATCGAGTTGCTAGTAAACAGCAACGAATCAGTTGTCAGTTCGCATCCAACTTGTAAGCAGGTAGAGACCGTATAACACGTTTTAAGCTTAAAAGCCACGAGGTCGTTCGTTTTCTGTGTTTGAAAAGATAATTGTATGCCATTGGGTAGTGGTGCTGATCTTTAAAAGTAAATTCTTTTTTTGATAAACAAAAGAAAATACGACAGAAAGAATCCAATAAAACTA
The DNA here is from genome assembly GCF_030504385.1 of Musca domestica. Taxonomy (NCBI): domain Eukaryota; kingdom Metazoa; phylum Arthropoda; class Insecta; order Diptera; family Muscidae; genus Musca; species Musca domestica. The sequence continues at coordinate 4,371,152 of NW_026712329.1, read as the reverse complement.
AATGTAAAGCGAAAGTGTGCGATGAAAACCGTGACAAAAGGCAAAATGTGAAATAAATTTATATTCTTTGGAAATGATAACATTTTAGAAATTAAAAAATCATCAACCTCTGAAAACATCATAAAAATTGTGTCTCTTGCCTCGCCTTGCCTCTTTCTCTCTCTCTAAGGAACATTAAGAAGTGTGTTTTTTTCAAATTCTTCATATACGACAAAATAAAATGCCGATGATCATGATGTTCAGGTTGATGGTGTAACATTGTCGTAGTGGTACGGTGAGGTGATATTTGCGCGCTCTTTCCAATTATCTGGCTATTTTGCCAAGAAAAATATGCCCTGAACCGGAGAAAAAGAAGAAGGGAGTTGGAGATTGTAGTGTTGTGTGTCAGTGATCGATCGTTCGTTCGTTGGTTTGCCCTTTGTTATTGTCGTTGTTGTGGATCATACGTCGTATGAGTGTGTTGGTTTGGCGAGTACGCGAATCGTAAGCAAAAAAATAAAAGGCTGACTGGTTGACCATACGCGACGAATGATATTCGAAAATGAAAACATAAAAAACCGAAACGCAAAAGAAAATGAATAAGGAAAGAATTGAAAAAAGTAAAAAAAAAATAAATAAAATAATACCCACACACTCACACACCAACAAGAATATTCATATCAAATGTTCAACAGAGTGTTTGCTCGAAATAAAATCGAAAAAATAAACGCAAAAATTTTATTTTTTTTCGCTCTCGTATCGTTTTGTGTGTTACGCCAAAGAATAAACGATAACAATAAAAATAATAATAATGATGATGGGGGAGTAAGAAATTGAAATAAAAAACACACATTTGAAATCCCAAATAACGAACTCGAAATCAAATAATTACTTTTAAACAAACAAAAATTTAATTGTGTTTTCTTGTTATTTTCCATTCTATTTTGTTACGTGATTGTACCAACTTTGCGTTTTATTATTTTCGTTTTCATTCGTTCTTCGTTGATCATTCGTTCGTATTTGTTCTTTGATTCGTGTTCATAGATCTGCTGTGGTGTGGTGATGATGTTGATGGTGAACCACAGCGAGAACGAGAGAGTGAAGAGTTGTGATCTCTCCAATTAAGTGTCACTCTCTCTTGATATTATTATCAAAATGTATAAGTGTTTGTTTATCGAGAGTGCTCTACTATCACTAATATTAAAATATAAAAAGAAAAAATAACAAAAACATAAATACTGTATAAAACAATAACAACAACACCACCACCAACATCATTATCATGATGGCTGTCTCGTAATAATCATCCCAATTACAGCTGAAAAACAAAATACCGAACATATCAACAAGTTGAAAAATTTTGTTTTTGATTGAGCCATTGGCGCATAAAGTTATTCAAAACACTTTTTTGATGTTAGTGTAACATACAGTTAATTTTTCTGGAACTTATGAAATGTCAACATACCGAAAATTTATTTATAAACCCATAAAAAAATAAGCAAATTTTAACGGAAAAGTTACAAATTTAATTTGTATTATAGTATGTTTTCATTTGAGCTTTTAGCCTTTTGACTTCCTTTATGTAGATTTATTTGACGTATACCTAGCAATGGAATTGGGTTTACCAAAATCCGGTGAAATGTAAGGGTTTGTAAATCCTCAATGTTGTTAATGCGGACCCCATAAAGTACAAAGTTCTCCTAAAATTTGACAAACCTGAGAATTGAAATTATGTGTCAAAATTCTTGAAAGCAAAACAAAATGCGCTCATGCGATTTGGTTGAAACAAAAAATAGAATTCACATTGAAACACTTGTTTCGTTCCAGTACAAAAAAAATTTAACAACCATAACCGATTATTTATGATATCGAAAAAAATGCAAAAATAGTAAGTTCTTGTAGGTCTGGAACAGACCAATTGTAAGAAATTATTCAAAAAATACTGAAACTATACAATAATCCACTTTTTTGTGGTTCTAAAAATTGATACTTTATGTTTTTATTCAACAAAAAATCGACTTTACGATTTTGAAGAATAAGCCAAAAATTGAATTCCATTTGACTTTTCAGAGCCGATTTCGTTTTATTATTTTTCGTGTGTAGTTTGTTTTAACGGTTGATCTTTTTTAAATAAGTTGAAATTACATATATCCTTATGCATCATTTGGCTCGAGAGAAAATTAAACAATCTACTAATTCAAAATTGATTACGAAAAGTCGTCTGCGATTTTAACTACTGGCAAAAGTTAACTTCGTTTTTTTAGAAATTTTTAATTCCAAAAGTCGATCAATAAAAAGTTGTCTTACGTATCTCTATTCCGATCCTATCGTTTAGAAACTGCTGCGATTATAAATTTATCTATAAAGAGTCTTGTATTAACAACCATCAGGAAAATTGTTTGGATCTCTGGAAGTGATTTCGTTACCCAAATATATATTTCACAAAATACAGGGTGAGATAAAAAAACTGCAAGATACATTTTTTTTAATTTTTTTGAATGAAAGCAAAAAATGTCGGAAATAGCATCAAATTTTAGAATAAGTTTAGCGCTGGAAATGAAGCGAGGAACCTCATTTTGTAACCATTCCTGTTGGAATGTCCAAGGACTGCGGCCAGAATGTTTGCGTGCCCAAGGCTTTAATACATCCTCCAGAATATTTTCGCGATAATATTCGGCATTTGTTCTGATGCTACGGTCGATTAATACGAGCGGAGAGCGACCATAGGTTGTTATGGCGGCCCACACCATCACCATGGCCGGTGCTTGAATTCTGGTGGCCAACCGAAGGTGCACAGTTTCAGCTGACCTCTTTGACAAGTAAACACGATCGTTTTGTTTGTTCACAAACTGCTGGACAACGAATGTTTTCTCATCGGAGAAAAAAAAATTTAGCAGTTCACCACTTTCGGCCAAGCAAAGCAACTCTTGAGCTCTTTTGAGTCCATTTCCTTTCTATTGCGGTGTAAGTTCTGGCACTTTTTGGAATTTCCCCCGCTTTACTCCGAGTTCATTTTTCATTATTTGCCAAATGGAATATTGCCATATGTTCAGCTCACGAGCCATTTTTCGGCCATTGCGACGCGGGTTTCGATCAAGCCGCTTCTTTACTTTTCGAACCATTTCCGCTGATGTTGCTGTCCACTTCCTTGACGTCGGACTACGCCGGAGTGTTCTAACGATAGCCACTTGTGGTTTTCCTTCCAAATATAAAGAAATCACACTATTACCCTCGAATTCCATAACGAATAATTTTTTTCCTGGAAAATTCCCACTTGTACGCTTGTAAACAATAATGGGCTGTCACTGGAATGTTTTAACAGCTGTCGTGACGAGTGGCTTAGAAACGACAGCAGTCTGAAGTTGCAGTTTTTTTATCTCACCCTCTATTACCGAGTAATTTATCAAATAAAAAACTGTATTGTTTTCTCAGTCCCCATGGAAGGAACACAAGCAAGCATTCCAATAAATTGTTTTCCTGTACAAACTTTATATGCAAAGAGCTCATTGTATCATTGTACTTAAACTGTCATCCAAGATCTTAACATTTTACATGTTCGTGTTAAAAAAATAAATATCTTTTTCAAAATTTAAAACAAAAGGGTTTAAATTTAAATTTTGTAATTTTTTCATTTTTAATAATAGCTTAGAATGAGATTATTTATTTTACTTTTTTATAATTTTTTATGATACTAAATAAAAATACATAAAAATGAATTTCCTTCGTTAATTAATAATAATAATTAATTATGAAATTTTGTATTTCATATCTATGTTGGGTCAAAATGACCCAAAGTGTCCTAAGAAGGGCATAAATCCAAGGGATGTAAAAGCGTATTGTGTTCAAATGATTTCGGTTTTTTCAAAAATATACGCATATTTCCAAATTTCTAAAAATCTTTGCAGGGTGTTAACTCTTTTGCTTACTTTAAATAATTAATAAGATTACCTTGCCCTAATTTTAATGTCACATTAGATTATATTTTTATATGGGTTGCAATTATTTCGTTCGAGCCACATGTTCAACATAATATATTAATTAAATTCTAAATTGAAATGACAAACAATTCTTCCAATCTAAACTTCATAAAAAAAAACCAAAATGGAAAACTGTACTAAATATAAAGTTTTAAATATAAAATAAATGTGATCTCAAATAAAATAATAAAGAAAAACTTGCTATGGTCGAGTGTGAATTTTCCTCCAGTTTAAATAACAAAAAAAAAAAAAAACTTATGTACAACAAATGTAATGTGAAAAATAAATAATTGTATTTTAATAATATTAACTACTTTTTATTTTACTTTTTAAACAGAAAAAATAAATTAAAATAAAAAAAAATAACGCACAATACTTTTGCGTATAATTTTGGTTAAACACAACAACCATTAATTAATTTGGTAAAGAAAATAAATAAAAACAATTATTATCCGAAAAGAATCGCCTCAAGCAAAATAGCCAACGTTGTCATCATTGCCCTGGACATCATCATTAGCTCTGTAAAGAAAAAACTAAACATTTGTGCTTCAAATTCTACCGAGTGTGTTCCGCCGTTCTACAATTGTAAAATTTGTATAAAACTAAAAGAAGACAAATTTCTTCAAATTTTGGATCAGTGCAGTGCAGGTGGTGAGTAAAATATTTTTAAAATTTTTTAATGGAAAAGAAGTAAAGAAGCAGCTAAGTACGACCGGGCTGAACTTTGAATAACCTCCACCGTTTGGAACGAATTTGGAAATTTTCAAAAAAATAAAATCCGTTAAAAATTCTTTTAAAATCTTAAAAATACCGAATGTAGCCGTTATATATAAGTCATATATTTGTCATAAGTCATTACAATATTCAAATGCGAAACTTGAAAAGAAATCCGTTGAATAATGTAGCTAAAATCATCAAAATAATAGGGAGGTACCGTTATATGGGGGTTATACCAAAACGTGGACCTGCACAGATAATTTTCTGTCATAGGCTGTAGTATCCATTACCAAATTCAAACACCAAATTTGGTGAATAATCGTCAAAATACCGAATATCGGGAGGTATCGTAATATGGTGGCTATACGAAGACGTGGACCTGCACAGACAATTTTCATGGCCTATTTTCAATACCAAAAGTCCTGCAGACACAATATACATTTGTGTAAAATGTTATCAACCTACTTCATTCTTATTCTTGGTTCGGAAGCTAGAGTGATTTCCACAGACGGACGGACATTGCGAAATTAAATTAGAATTTTATGCTGATCAATAATATATACTTTGTAGGGTCTAAAATGTATATTTCGAGGTATTACAAACGGAATGACAAACTTATATACCCTCCATACTATGGTATGGTAAATATTTTAAATTTTATAAGGAAATAATAAAATTTCTAAATGTTTGAGACAAGTCATAGTATTTTTAGTAGTTGCTATTAAAAATATATAATCGATCTTAAAAAATATTTATTAAAGTTTTTATTGGTTTCATTTAAATTTTATAAAAAAAAAAAAACATTTTAAGCCTTGTTGCCATGGCTTACTCGCCAGAAATTTTAATCTGTTCAAATAATATATTTCCGCTATAACTTATATCGTCTGCTTGATGTCTACGATTATGTTTTACGCAGCTAAACTTTTTCAAAAATTCACTCAAACGAAATACTCTAAAGATTATTTACGTTTTAAAATAAATTAAAAAAGAGACCACTAATAATTTATTCATCCCACACTGATGGAATTTTACGTTGAAATTTCATCATCCATAATAATGCAACAGCAACGTTCATTGAATTCTCTTTTTTTCGAAAAAAAAATATGCATTGCGATTACCGTTTTCGCCGCTGGATGTACTCTCAAAATGATACGTCATACTTGGCGTAGAAAACAAAAAATATCTATTTTAAATTTATTTCGAAATCAGATAATTTAAATTCCAAAACAAAAAGTTAGATAGAACCCCGTCTCCTCATTTTTTTAAACTACAATAATATATCTGAAATAACATGAATTTTAAATTAACTTATCGTATAACTTAATAGTAGGCCAGTTGGGGATGAGTGTGTATTCAAAATATGTTCATATTGCTTCCGTTTGGAGATAGATTTTGATAGCATAGAAACAGTTTTGAAAAAAATTGGTCATTTTTAAAGAAAACATGTTTTGTTAGGCCATGAAATGAAATGGGTGTGCCATAGATGCAAATACAACTTTCAAAATTCGTTTAGGAGGCTGGACCACTGGGATTATTTTGCACTAAATCTAGTCAAGAGTAAGAAACTTGTTTTAAAAGTAATACAAATTTTTAATACAGTTATTTTTTTGTTTTGTTCTTTTTTAATATTGAAACGGAATTCGAAATAATCCGAAACGGAACCATCTACAAAATTTACGATAAAGTGTCTGATTATCACCGAAAAAAGTGATTCTAAAGATCAGGTTTCAAAGTATTTTAGTTTTTATGAAAAACAATCAAGATAGAAAAACAATGCAGAATACCGGGTTTGTTTTTCGTTTCCCTCCAAAGAACTCCATAGCTTTTTTTGACAGATCGGAAGAGATTTTAAATATAATTCGTTTTCGTATAATAAACAAAAAAAAATACTAGTGTTGAGAAACGCTTCACTATACACTGGAACTCGTACCAGGATTGACAAATTTTTAGCGAAATAAATTAAAAATGTGATTTGTGTAAAGAAATATGTGACACCTGGAAATTATAGTTGTTCTAATTTTTGTTGTAATTTACTGTCTAATTTATAAAAAAAATGAAAATTTTTCTTCTTTTATATTTTAGTTAACAGTGTTTAAAGTTAGCGTAATTCAAAAAACCAGCACATCAAAAATTGTGAAAAATGAGGAAACAATTTGGAAAATATAAATTATTAAGAGTGTGTATGTAATTATTCGCTCGGACAATTGCTTTATATATCAAAAAAATAAATAAATAAATAAACAATCGTCAAACCGAAAGGAATCACAGAAGATTAATCTGATCAAACAACTTATAAAATTTTCAAATATTTTGGCAGAGTCCCTATCTGTTTCTTGTGCTTCTCATACCAGCCCCTGCAGTCTAAAATGGACGGTAATGTCGGCGAGACGAATAGTAGATGTACCGAAAACCTGTATGAGTTGTCATTCTCAATACTGTTGAGAAAATGCACGTTGTCGTGTGAATCCTCGACGTATTAGAATAAAATAGGTAATCAAAGGCTATAACCATGCGGGGCCGACCATGTGATACCCCACAACACTACAATATGTTAGAAAACCCCTTATGTCCAAAGTCATTTTGGGAGATTTTGTTTTGAAATTATGTCATAGAGCACTGCCTAGATGTTACTCTTAGCTTTTTGTCCAAGAGACATTTTCTCACAACACGCACTCCGTCATGTTGTTAGGTATTCAAAACTATTTCACACGAAAGTTGTGATCACTTGTGGTCATCCAAAATGCCCTGTCCTTAACTCTCTTCTCATGCAAATTTCGTGTCTATTGGTTTTCATTGTGCCCTGTAGGGCGACAGCAAAATCAGAAAAAATTTACATTTTTTGATCATTTGAGTATCTAAATGTGCAACTTCGAAAACAAACGGCTTACCCTAATCCTACCCCCATGCAAAATTTCGTGAGTATCGGATGATAATTGCAACCTCTACATAATACCCTAAAAACATAGTATTACGGGGTGTTGAAAAACTTTACGAAATGTGCAATTCAAAATTGTAAGTCAAATTGAAAAAATCACATGTGATGAAAAATGTGACAAAATTTGAAAAACATATTCTATTTTTATACCCTCCACCATACTATGGAGGGTATATTAACTTTGTCATTCCGTTTGTAACTCCTCGAAATACTTATGTCACACCCAACACGCTATCTTTCGAATGAATTGAGATAGATGGCTACAATTTTGCACACATGTTTATTTTTTCAGTAGGCAGGCTAAGTTCGTAAATGGGCCATGTAGGTTCACGTTTTCATATAGCCCCCATATAACGGTACCTCCCTATATTCGGTATTTTGATGATTTTAGCGACATTATTCACGGGAATTGTTTCAAATTTGGTATTTGAAGTTCGAAATGGATAATACACCCTAAGACAGAATATTGTCTGTGCAGGTCCACGTCTTCATAAAGCCCCCATATAACGATGCCTCCCTATATTCGGTATTTTGATGATTTTAGCGACGTTATTCACCGGAATTGTTTCAAAATTGTTATTTGAAGTTCGTTATGGGAACTACAGTCTGTGACAGCAAATTGTCTGTGCGGGTCCAGGTCTTCGTATAGGCCCCATATATCAGTACCTCCCTATATTCGGTATTTTGACGAGTTTAGGTACAATACCCACCAAAATTGTTTGTGATGTGGTATTTGAAGAATGGATGCTACAGCCTGTGACAGAAAATTGTCTATGCTGGTTCAGGTCTTTGTACAGCTCCAATTTGACGGCACATCTGTATATACGATATTTTGATGATTTTAGCTACATTATTCACCGTTTATTTCAAGTTTCCAATTTGAATATGGTAATGGCTTATGACAAACAATGCCTATGTATGTCCCCAATAAAACGGCTATATTCGGTATTTTTAAAATTATAACAGAATTTTTTAAGGATTTTATTTTTTAAAAATTTCCAAATTCGTTGCAAATGGTGGAGGGTATTAAAAGTTCGGCCCGGCCGAACTTACTGCTTTTTAACTTGTTTATTGTCATATTTTTACGGAATTTTCTTAGATTTTACCCTTTTCTGGCAAGAGACCATTCCGAATTAATGAGAAATGTGAAAATCAGTCCAGTTTATTTGACTTATAAGTGGGAAAACTAACATTAATTGTTTAGAGTGTGTAAAGTAATACAGGGTGAGATAAATAAAACTGCAACAAAGTCAAACGCCATAATTGTTTAAAATGTATTGAATGAAAACAAAAAATGTCGGAAATAGCATCAAATTTTAGAATAAGTTTAGATTTGTTCGAATTGGTCACCTTTGGCACGAATTATGGCCTTCAAACGGCCAATGAAACCGTTACACGCTGCCCGAATGTTGCTCTGCGGTATTTTGGCCCATTCCCGGCGAAGCGCTTGCTTGAGGTGATCGACACTTTGGTATTTGTTAGTGCCAACCTTGCCAACGGATTGGTATCCGGAGATTTTGGTGGCCATTGTGCGCAGGAAATGAAGCGAGGAACCTCATTTTGTAACCATTCTTGGGTGGGGCGTGCTGAGTGCGACGGTGCTGAGTCCCGTTGGAATGTCCAAGGTCTACGGCCAAAATGTTTTCGTGAACATTCCAGAATATTTTCGCCACATTATTCGGTATTTATTCTGATGCCACGGTCGATTAATACGAGCGGAGAGCGACCATCGGCTGTTATGGCGGCCCACACCATCACCATGGCCGGCGAACCATTTCTGCTGATGTTGCGTTTTTTCTTCCGTCCACTTCCTTGACGTCGGGCTACACTACCAGTATCACGGTAAGGAGCGATGGTACGAGACACAAAATATTTATTCACATTTAAATGCTGGAGTGCTCTAACGATAGCCACTTGTGGTTTTCCAGCCAAATATAAAGAAATCACACCATCACGCTTCCAACTCCATCACGAACTACTTTTTTTCTGGAAAATTCTCACCGAAAAGCTTTCGTACGCTTGTAAACATATAATGAGCTGTCACTGAAATAATTTTAACAGTGGCTTAGAAATAAAAGCAGTCTGAAGATGGTTGAAGTATTTTCATCCCACCCTGTAGGAATAACGAAAATCGTTTAAAGAATGGTTAACTTTTAAAGGAATTGCATTACTGGAAATATAATATCAGTGGCGAATAAAAGTGGCACAGAAGAAACCAATTACAAAAAAAACAAGTAAGCAAAGGCTACAGTCGAGCGGGGCCGACCGTTGAATACCCTACAACACTATAATAAACCATTCAGTTAATGTAGGCGAAATACTCGAAAGAATTCCACAAGATATTGTGACAAATAATAAAAGAAAACCATCAGGTTTCGTTCTCTAATTTTCGAATAAAAGCAACTTAAACTAATTTGCTCATTTCCAATTTATTGGTAGATGTTGCACTTAAATGGTCTTCCTAGATCTGGAACCAATATTTCCCAAAGACCTATAACCTCTCAGAAGTGGCAAAAGATTAACATTTATTTTTGGTTTTTGACTGAAACGCATCTATATGAGATACAGACATTTGACTATATTCTTCAACGAAATCAGCGTTAACGAAATAGTCGGAAGTGCGTCTTTCCTGTATTTGTGAATTCTCCAAAAAGTCACTGGACTGGACATTTTCGTATTTTGTCTACAAAAGTTGGCAAACTATTTCGCACATTAAATATTTTTGGATGGCCATCCAAAACTGCTTGGCTTTTGCAATGTCCGGTAACCCCCATTCAAATGTGCGTGAGGATCGGGCGATAATTACGACCTGCTGACAATTTTGCAGTTTTTTGGTCCATTCCAACCCCTAAATATATGGCGATCATCTCCAAAAAGAGTAGGCTTCTATTCTGACTCTCATCTTATCCCCATGCAAAATTTCGTAAGGATCGGGCCATAAATGAGATCTGTATATGATATCCTGATATCCTAACTACTTAGTTTTGTTAGCTGTAGAAATATTACCAAATGTTTAATTCAAAATGAAAATATGCCAAAAATATGACAAAATTGAAAAAATATGAGAACATTTTACAAAATCAATATTTTCATCTTTAGAGAGATATTTTTATGCGATTTTTTAGACGTTTTTTCTTTCCTGCCAAGAGGCCAATCTGAATTAATGAGAATTGTCGAAATCAGTTCAGCCGTTCTTGACATATAAGAGATCTTTCAAGCATATCTCCTTTGATAGTCATATATATCGCACATATTTTGCTATATATCCGATTTGTTGGATGTTAACATCAATGTAAAGGTCAGAAGTAACCTTGTCATGGCTTCGTGATTTCGCCTGGATTTAAAATATTCGCGGTTTAATGAAAAATTTTGAATTTTTTCAACACAAAATATATGGTATATTTTACCCGCGAAATATTATCCGATGTCCACCCAAATTGGTAGGCTTCTTCCCCTCCCTGAACTCTGACTACATGCGAAATTCCGATTCCGGCGATTGGTCTATAATTGCGACCTGTATAGCTACTGCAAAATCCTACATTTTTTCAGTTTTTGGTCCATTTCAACCCCTAAATATTATGCGATCATCTCCAAAAAGAATAGGGTTCTATTCTGGTCCTAACCCCACCTCCATTTTCAATTTCGTGAGGATTGGACTATAATTGCGACCTGTAGAGTGATTACAAATTAACATGGACAGACGGACAGACGGACGGACGGACATACATAGTTAGATCGACTCAGCTCGGCGAGCTAGGAAGATCCATATATACTTTCCTATGTGGGAAACCAATATTTCGAGGTGTTACATAATTTTTGGCCCAATCAAACTTATAATACCCCCAACACATAGTGTTGTAGGGTATAAAAAAAAACTTTTGGCATTTCTTGTCCTACTGTGCCCCATAGACATAAGTCGTCATATTTGCATTTAACAAATTCTAACTCAATTAAATTTACAAATAATTAACACTGTATCGCATGCACACACAAGTGCATGTATTACAGCTGGTAGTCGTTGTCATTTTGCGATCTCTGACCAGAGTATCGGCTTTCTACTTTGTCTCATTTCGGTTTTGCAACACAAATTTACATGTGAGCTTTTTTGCATCATTGGCATCTCCTCCTTGGGGGGTAAAAATTGTGAATCGGCTTTTTAACCTTTAGCCGCAAAAGCACACACACATGTACGTATGTATAAGCGCAATCGAGTTGATATGCCTCCAGTTGCATACGAACATATGTGTCACGTATGTTGTCTTTTGTTTTTTGAAACGCTGAGAAGAAAATCCCAAAGAAATGGCAAACAAAATGAAATACAAAAGCAAAACAAAAAAGTGGATAGCAAATATACTATATACATCTAGACTTTGTAATGTTACATTGTAAGATGCTTTCGTTCGTTGTGGCATTTATTCGTTGCTCAATTTGTCTCGGGAAGTGTAAGCGGCAGCAGTAGATGCCGCGCGATTGAAACAATGTTGCTCGACCTTACACGTGTGTAGGCTTCTTTTCAATTCTGTGGCGTAGTAGTGTGCTTACAGGAAAAAAAAAAAAAAACTACATAACCAAACCAACCCAAGTTGGAACGTCATATCAATGGGGGCTGTACGCCTTAGCACAGCTACAAGAAATCAAGCACAACGCATGAATGGAAAAATTATTTAAATTAATTTTGTCTTACGCATTAATTATACTACCATAGTTGTTTTTTTTTCACTCCTTAACATTTTCCTTTGCTTGGTTTTCAAAGCAACACAAAAAAAAAATAAACTATTTTTAGTTGAGATATACAAGTTTCAAATAGCTGCGACGTAGTTGTAAATGGAAATTCTTCGTTCGTATAAAATAAATTAATAATAAACTGTGAAAATAATTAATGAAATTGCATAAAATTGGCAGCGGAATGGAAAGGTAGGATAAGGCAAAAAACATTAAAAAAAATTAAAGAAGAATCAAAAGATGGCTATAATGTTCCTACACACAAGAAATAAAGAAAATCTGGCTACTTTAATTGGTCGCCATTAACCTTTTTATTGGGTAATAATCCTGCCATCCTGGAAGTACTTTTGCGTCAACCTTCGTCCAGTGTATAAGTATATATTGGGTTTTGATGTTGCTGTGTTTTATAGAAAAGGCGGTAGAAGAATAGAATCTGCTCGATTTTCAACGAATTTCGCTCCCACTCGAAGAGAGGAAACTTTGCTCGCTCCTATTAGAGGGATATTGAAAAATTGAGTCGCTCAATTTTTTTCTGCTCCCAGGAATTCGAGTGAGTTTCACTGTTTGAAGAAATTCGAGCGAGTTTTTCTGAGGCCTGGTTAAATATTTTGTTATAACCTCCGCCGTTTGTAACACCTCGAAGTATACATTATGGACCACACAAAGTTTATATGTTCTTGATTAGCTTAAAATTCAATGTCGATTTAGCGATGTATGTCCTTCTATCCGTCTAGCTTCCGAACGAAATGAAGTAGGTTGATAAAATTTTGCTCAGATGTGATTTAGATCCTCAGGTATTTAAAGTTCGTAATATGATAGAAAATTTCCTGTACAGGTCTACACCTTCGTAAAGCTCTCACATAACGGTAACTCCCAATATTCGGTGTTTTGATTATGCATTTTTATACCCTCCACCATACTATGGAGGGTATATTAATTTTGTCATTCCGTTTGTAACTCCTCGAAATACTAATGTCAGACCCAACAGCGTAAAATTCTAAGACGATTTAGCCATGTCCGTCTGTCTGTCTGTCCGTCTGTCTGTCTGTCTGTTGTGATCACGCTATCTTTCGAACAAATTGAGGCCAGTAGGCAGGTTAAGTTCGAAAATGGGTCATGTAGGTCCAAGTTATCATATAGCCCCCATATAACGGTACCTCCCTATATTCGGTATTTTGATGATCTTAGCGACATTATTCATCGGAATTGTTTCAAATTTGGCATTTGAAGTTCGTAATGGATACTACATTCCAAGTCAAAAAATGAGCCATGTAGGTCCACGCAATAGATACTGCAGCATAAAACAGAAAATGGGCCATGTAGGTCCACGTCTTCATATAGCCCCCATATACCGTACCCCCCGATATTCGGTATTTTGATGATTTTAGCGACACTATTTACCGGGATTGTTTCCAATTTCGCATGTGAAGTTCGTAATGGATACTTCAGCCCATGCTAGAAAATTGTCTGTGCATATAAACAGATTTTTCTTCAAGTTTCGCATTTAAATATTGTAATAACTTATGACAAAAGTTGCCTATGCCGGTCCACGTCGTCGTATAAGCATTCGGTATTTTTAAGATTTTAACAGAATTTTTAACGGATTTTATTTATTTATTTATTTATTTATTATTTTTTTTTTTTTTTTTTTTTTTTTGTGGAAATTGCCAAATTTGTACCAAGTGGTGGAGGGTATTAAAAGTTCGGCCCGGCCGAACTTACAGCTTTTTTACTTGTCAACTTTGTATATGCAGTTCGTAATAGACATCACCTTCTCTGGCAGACAATTGGCTGTACAGGTCCATACCTGTGATATTATATATATTATATGTGATATTTTCAGGATTTTAGTCACACTTTTCAACAAAATTATCTTAAACTTGGTATCTGGATAGTAATAGGTACCATTGGTAGACATCGCCTTCTCTGGCAGACAACTGGCTGTAGAGTTTCACAGTGTAATACAGACCCCATGAAACTGTACCACCAGATTTTCGGTATTTTGTGCCACAGTTTTCACCGGAATTGTTTAAAATTTGGTATTTTTAGTTCCTATGGCAGAAAATTGTGTGTACAGGTCCACACCTTCGTATAGCTACGTTGTAACTGTACCTCCCTATATTCAATGTTTTGAGGATTTTAGTCACGCTTTTCAACAAAATTATCTTAAACTTGGTATCTGGATAGTAATAGGTACCACCTTCTCTGGTGGATAATTACCTATACAGGTTTTCGTCTTCGTATAGCCGCCATATAATGGTACCTCCATATATTCGGTATTTCGATGAGTTCAGCGACATTTTCCCCCATAATTGCTTCAATTTTCGTATTCGAGTTCGTAATGGGTACTACAGTCTATGACAGAAAATTACCTAAGTAGGTCCACGTTTTCGTGTAGTAATTTTCAACAGATTTTTTTTTTTTGAAAATGGTGGAGGGTTTGCTAAGTTTGGCTTGGCCGTATCTATTGCTTTTATACTTGTTTCAGTTGTAATTCTAAACATCTTTGTAAAACATTGTATTTATTTCTGCAATTTTTTTAAAGGATTTCAAGTTCTTTTGTAATCAAACATTTTTGAGTCATACAATCTGAAATGTCATTTCTTTTCCTCAATCGGAACCAAAAAAAAAAACACTTGTCACATGTTCAATTTTTTGTGGCGAACATATGAACAAAATCAAACCCTGCCTGGTGGGACATCATCATACATACACACCAAATGCGACTGCTATTTGATTAGTATCCATCTTAATTACTCCACTTTCCATGGCTTTTCTGTCAGTGCATTTAGAAACTATGCGAAAGACAAAAAAACAAAAACTGCAATAAAAGACAGACCAGACAGATAATATTGAAAAGCTGTTGAAAAAAAAAACAACAACAAGGAGAGCCCATTACTACTTGGATGGAGGCCATTCAAATGCATTTTAAAAATGTTCTCTTGTCATGCAATGCAATTCATCAGAAATCAACGTTAAACGTTGTAAATGTTGGGGAATCACTGTGAAATTAAATTAAATTTTACACGATTTTTCCGAAGTTTTCTAAAAAAAAAATAAACTAATATTTCTGGGGGTGAGTGCATTTACTTTAGCGCTGTGATAGGATGGTCCATCTATTGACTGAATTTCGAATTATTGTGAATTTGAAATTGGAAATGTACATGATATTTACCTGAAGTTCGAAGCGGATATCTTAAGTATGACTTAACAACATGACATATGTAACTTTGACAAAAAAAATCAGCTACAAAATATACACTAAATGAGTCGCTAAGAAGCCATAAAAAAGTTTCTTAAACTTCAGCTATAAATAGTACAGGTAGACGAAGTAAGTGTAGTTATACAATAGCTTACAGAAAACCAGTAAGGAAAAGTCAAAAGTCGGGCGGGACAGACTATATGATGCTCTACACCACTCTGCATATTTGGTAGAACTCCCTAAACAAAAGAATTTTTTTTGAAGTAGATCATACCACCACCTATAAGCATTTGGCTTTAGATCAGTTATAGTTTGGTTTCAGAGAGAACTAATATATGTGAGGCATATCCAAATCTGAATCGATTTTCACTCAATTTAATATTTTTTTACCAAATAACATTGCTATGGAGTGCATGAGAAGAATAATATTTAACAAGTAAGCAAAGGCTACAGTCGAGCGGGGCCGACCGTTGAATACCCTACAACACTACAATAAACGATACAGTTGATATAGGCGAGATACTCAAAAGAATTCCACAAGATATTGTGACAAATAATAAAAGAAAACCATCAGGTTTCGTTCTCTAATTTTCGAATAAAAGCAACTTAAACTAATTTGCTCATTTTCTATTTATTGGTAGATGTTGCACTTAAATGGTCTTCCTAGATCTGGAACCAATATTTCCCAAAGACCTATAATCTCTCAGAAGTGGCAAAAGATTAACATTTATTATTGGTTTTTGACTGAAACGCATCTATATAAGATACAGACATTTGACTATATTCTTCAACGAAATCTGGTTTAACGAAATAGTCAGAAGTGCGTCTTTCATGTATTTGTGAATTCTCCTAAAAGTCACTGGAATGGACATTTTCGTATTTTGTCTACAAAAGTTGACAAACTCCTTCACACATTGAATATTTTTGGATGGCCATCCAAAACTGCTTGGCTTTTGCAATGCCCGGTAATCCCGACCTGCTGACAATTTTGCAGTTTTTTGGTCCATTTCAACCCCTAAATATAGGGCGATCATCTCCAAAAAGAGTAGGCTTCTATTCTGACCCTCATCTTATCCCCATGCAAAATTTCGTAAGGATCGGGCCATAAATGCGATCTGTATATGATATCCTGATATCCTAACTACTTAGTGTTGTTAGCCGTAGAAATATTAACAAATGTTTAATTCAAAATGGAAATATGCCAAAAATATGACAAAATTGAAAAAATTTGAGAAAATATTACAAAATCAATATTTTCATCTTTAGAGAGATATTTTTATGCGATTTTTTAAACGTTTTAACTTTCCTGCCAAGAGGCCATTCTGAATTAATGCGAACTTCGAAAATAGGGTTCTATTCTGACATTAACCCCACCTACATTTTAAATTTCGTGAAGATCGGGCCATAATTGCGACCTGTAGAGTGATTACAAATTAACATGGACAGACGGACAGACGGACGGACGGACATACATAGCTAGATCGACTCAGCTCGGCGAGCTAGGAAGATCCATATATACTTTCCTATATGGGAAACCAATATTTCGAGGTGTTACATAAATTCTGGCCCAATCAAACTTATAATACCCCCAACACATAGTGTTGTAGGGTATAAAAATATACATCGGAGTTTCACAATATGGAATCGTACGTCCCGAAATGCATTCCATTTGGGTTGACATTAGCCATTATTTGCACAATAAACCTGAAATCGGATTAAGGATATTTAGGAGCTATATCAAAATCTTAGCCGATCTCTATAAAATTTGGCAAAGGTATTTCTGAGCTCTATAAGATACCTAATACCAAATATCATTGTTGTCGAATGGATATTGCGAATTGGAGGGACTTAAACACCAAATCCGATGAAACATGTAAATGAGAGTTATAGCTATATATGAACCGATTTTCTCCAAATTTGATGTACCTCCTTCTAGACTGAATTCAATCGGATATACCGAAATTCATTAGTTTTGGGCAGATTTTCGCCATTTGGTGCACAAATAAACCGAAATCGGTTGAAGATATATATGGGAGCTATTTTCAAACCTGAACCGATCTTGATAAAATTTGGCAGAGGTATTTCTGGGCTGTATCTGATATCTGGTACCAAACATCATTGTTTTGGGCTGCATATTACGCATGTGAGGGACTTGAACACCAAATCGGATGAAACATATATATGGGAGCTTTAGCTATATCTGAACAGATTTTCAATTAATTTGATGTACTTGCTTCTAGACTGAATTCGGTTGGATGTGCTAAAATTTAGGTAATTTGAACTTATATTGGTCATTTTGTGCACAATTAACTCGAAATTTGTTGAAGATATTTGGGAACTATATCTAAATCTGATACGATTATCACTAATTTCAATAGGGTTCGTCCTTGGGCCAAACAAATATTGTTTGCAAAATTTCATTTCAATCGGATATTAAATGCGACCTGCATTTTACTCACAAGAATACATGGGCGGACGGACGAACAGACGGACTGACATGCATAAATCGACTCAGAAAGTGATTCTAATGAAAATCCTCAAAAGTAACTATGGGCCTCGGCCCTTCTCGACCCTTCTCCCTGTTACAAACAAATGCAGAAAGACATAATACCCTTACCACTAAGTGGTGTAGGGTATAAATATTTTAGATTTATGGCATTTTTTTCAACTTTTGTGAATAAAAAATATCTTTACATAACTTATGACACTTCTGGCTAGCAAAATATCTATTTCCGATTGTTAGATGTCTCTTATCGATCATATCGATAACCTCACTCTCAATGATAGATCTCAAGTAGATAGAATTGATGTATTCCTGCCAAGCATTACTCTGGTCTTCTTGGAGAGATACTATTTCATGGATACTGGTATCGTTGAGGGAATGATTAGATTATTTGAGGCTATGGATCAGCTATGAAATCGGGTGCTTTAATCGTCAGACGCCCTTTTAATTTTAAAGGATTTAGAATTGCTTTAAGAGACTCTTAGCTTTGGAACAACCTGGTATGCATCCAGTCCAAGTTATATATTTCAATTATTCAATTTTGCGGGACACAGTTCGAATTTGTAGTTTAAATACTTAACTGTAGCTCCCCAGCGAACTAAATTATCCGAGTTCGGCCTAACTTCAAACCGAGAGACGGAAGAATCTTCCGATCCGATATGTTTGATACAAAATTCGCAAAATTTTTGAACGTTAGGTACAGTATTATCCGAAAATCGGGAAAAAATCGATTAACACATTCGAAAATCGGAGAAACATAGGATGTTTGAAATTCGAAAAATTATGAATATCTTCGATAGTTTTATTTGCAAATATGAAAAAATTGACTAGTCGAAAAATTATTGGGAAAACTCTAATGTTTTCGGAAAATTTGGGACAAATCTGAAAAGTTCGTATGATTTTAAAGATAATTAATTGTTTCTATTTAATTTTTTTTTCAATTTTTTTGTTTATTTTTTTTATTAAAAATTTCTTTTTTATTCAGTTTCAATATTTTCATTAAAATAAATAGCATTTTACCCCACCATCGTAACGTTGTGCCGTTTTTATCCATTATTTCGTAAGCAGAAAAACATTTTTTTTGTTTTGATTTTTTTTTGCCGGGTAGCATCTTTTTTTCATTGCTGAGTTCAACTTGGGAAGCCATCACAATGAGAGCTCAAAATGCGTTTTTTCAGCAACATTCAATTTTTTTCGGGAACATTATTTATAACACCATTCTCACCTCCCTTTTTATAAAACCCAAAAGCGAACAACAAAAAACTTAAATATGATGAATGTGAAGACATTTGTCTTACTTTTTTGCAATATCCGACATCATCATCATCTTCACCGCCATCATTCTGGACAGCCACGATCATCATTTCTGCAACATTGTAGTGCAGGTCATTAAAACAAAGTCCTCCCATCAATTGTGAATCTGATAGTGTGACATCGGCGGAAGAGTTTGGCGGTTGATTGGACGAAAACAAAAAAAAAAAAAAAAAAAAAAAAAAAATTATGGTAAAAAACGAGCGTAAAATGTAGGTAGGAATTGATATCAATCAAAGCGAATTACTGCTGGTGTAGAATGGGTAATAACAATGATCTTCACTGTGAAATTGCGAACGTGTGGCGGCGTCAGCACAAAAGTGATGCCAAATTTGTGGGTAATTAATTTTTTATATGCTTTGTTGTACTTTTGTTTAAGGGGGCAATATTTTTTGTTTTTTTCAAATTGTTTACGTTTTCTTGTCCGGTTTGAATCATGCAAATAAAATTGTTATCAAAAAAGAAATAATAATCTAATGATTCCTGTTTTTTGTTTACTCAACAAATTAAGGCCATTGCAAAATATTCTACATTGGCATCACTGAACTCCAGTGAGACGACGACGGCGACGATGACAAGTCGTTGTACGTTGTATATAAAAAGTTCGCTCTGAATATGAGTGCATTTAATGTGAACAACAAAACCAAAAAAGCCGCAGTGTCAGCAGCATTTTTTAAACAGCTTTGAGATTCTTCCTCTGCTTATCTCGCAACAGAAAGACTAACCGACGGCAGATGAACGAACGCACGGACGTATAATCGAACGTATGATCTGAAAAACAGACAGACAGCCAACCAGTCAGTCAGTCAGTCCGGAGGACCGGCAAACAATAATACATATATGATCAAGTGGGGCGAAAAAAGCAATGCATGGAGAACGCAAAATACAAAATAAAAACAAAAAACCAAAACAACCTGAACAATAATAATGAAGCAGGCAAAAATTACGACTATAATTTTAAGAGCTCGGTTGATGATATCAAATATTGTGGCAATCATGAAGAGGGAATGGAGGAAAGGGGTAAAATATGTGTGATGCGTTTGTGGGGATCTTTTTTGGTTTTTTCTTTAGCTTTCTCTTAGCTTCATCTACTTCCCTTTGATGCTGTTTGGAGGTTGGTCGTTTCATTGTCATGCCCAAGTAGTTGTTGCCCACAATGATGCGCGGTTGGTTGAGGTCGTTCGATTAGGCCTGGTGACGTGACACACTGCAAATGTTGTTGTTTCTCTCGCTGCTGCTGCTTCTGACGATCATGACGAGGAGCAATACCACGTTGTTGCTGTTGAATTTTATGATGCTATCGATTACAAATGAAGATCATAATGATCATTATTGCGTTGCATTTTTTTATTTTATTTATTTATTTATTTTATTTTTTTTTTTTTTTTGATGAGAATAACGACGTAGTTAAATTGACGCTATACCCAATGGCATGAACTCAATTGAACCTGCATAATTTCCAACAAGCGGGCCATGTGTAGTACATAAGTTCGTATTAAGAAAGTTGAAAACGAAAACCTATAAAAGCAAAATAAAGTAATTATGGTGAATATGCTACTTGCCGTTTATAGTTCACACATTAATGCTTCGAAGATTATATGGGGAAATAATGAGGGATGGTTTATATTTTCATAATTTTGTGGTGGACAATGGAGATAAAAAATTGCTGTCAGTCATTATTAAGTTCACATTCAGAAGCTGGTGTCCAGCAAAAAAATTCATTACTTAGTTCGATATAGGTTCCATATACATATCCCTGTAATTTTATATTAATTATATACCAACCGTGGTACTTTTATCCTAATAGGTTGCATTTTGGATTATACGTTCAAGTCCGCCCGATTTCATTTTGTAGTACACCAACTGTGCAATATCTGACCATATGTTCTGAGCTGTATTCGGCCGCATATGAGTTTATGAAACTTGGTGAAAATCGGTGCAGATATAGCTGTTGTTCCCATACATATGTTTTATCCGATTTGATTTTTAAGCCCCTCAAATAAATAAATAAACGCTCTAAAACAATACTATTTTTTGCAATATACCAATCGAGGAATCTCTTTGCCAAATGTTGTCGAAGTCCGATATAGCTCCTATATTCATATTCCTGCAATGTGAAAACCCGTGCTACCTTTGTCGAATTTTGAAATAAGTTCCAACCAGAATTATGTTTTATTTGTACCATATCCATGTTTTATCCCATTTTATATAAGTTAGATCCTTACGTGATAAGGTATCAAAAAAAATTTGGATCAACGTGATCCTTACGCGACACTTTGTCAAAAAGGGCTCGCGATTTAATGTTATCCTGTAAGTTGCAATTATCGAAATTGCACTTACCGCTGTCTTTTATTACGCGTCACTTTATCAAAAAGGATCGCGGACTACTTTTGATCCTGTAAGTTGCAATTATCGAAATTGAACTTACTGCCGCTTTTATTATTAAAACCACGATTTTTCTATTTATTAAAATCAACTTTATTGGTTGGCTGCTGATCAAAGAGTGTCTTAAAAACTACATTACAATATTCGAGTAAGAATTAAATTTTAAAATTAATTTGCCTATTTAACAAAATTATTTTCCATGAAATCATGCCACTCTGTTGTTTAAAATTTAGTTGCTGTTACCAAAAACAATTCTTATTAATTTCGTCTACACGCGTAAAGCATTGCATGGGTTGACGAAGTCAACTACCGGAAATGCATTTTTGGGTTCATTAAAATTAATCGGAATTTGATGTTGGGAAAATATTTGGAGCAGACAAACGTCTGCAATGCAGATTCATGAGAATTGATTGCTTTGGAATAATTATTAATAAAAGAAACTATACTTTATTGGATTAACAACTTATTGTGTGTTAACTCCTCCCCCTTTAAAAACGATTGTCCCCAATCGTTAGAAATAAGGTAAGTCATCGACCTTTTGTGGTCCTGGTACCTGCACTGTGTTTCGAGTGACTGGGACCTGTATTAATTCTTGGCTAGGGGTAACTGTATGAACGAATATTTTTTGTTTTTTCTTTGTTAAAAACCCAATTATCAATAAAAATATAGCAAAAATCGAAAATAAAGAAAAAAAGGTAAATTTAGTAACAACTGATTCCGACTTGAGTTCATGGATGAATTTAGTATTATTAATATGTAAATAGTTTAACATTTCCAAAGATAAAAGATTTATGAATTCATCTTCGTCGGGTGTTTGCTGTATTGCTGGTGGACTAATTATTGAAAATGGAGCTTCTAAATTTTCGTAAAATTTGTCATTAATACGCAGCGTGACATTTTGGAATTCTATTAAAAATGTTCCATTTAAAGATTTATTATTTACTGTCCCACTAAAATCATTAAGAAATATAATACCCGGCGAAATAGTTTCTATCTGAGGAATATGATACCCGTGAGTAATTTGACAAGATGAATCCCTTTGAAAAAATTTTACATTTTTTGTCATTATGCATTTATTTTTTACGCCATATATGCTATTATTACTTTTAATAATTTCATTAAATTTAATATTTATGATTTTATTATTTCTTTTTACAGGTTTTATCAAAAAATTTTGATAGTTTTCTTTACTAGTTAATGGTATTTTAATAATATATAAAAGTTTTTCTTGATTATACATTACTTTTAGTTTTGCAAATTCTAGGGCTTCTTCTATTGATGTTACAATAATATTATCGTTTTTAATTTTTTCTAATGCAATTGTCATTTCTTTTTTATTTAACAAAAATGTGTTTACAATATTTAACTTAGCCCATTGTATTCCAAATTTAATATTTGTTAGTTCTTCTTTTGTAAATCTTAGTTTTATTTGTATGCTGAGTGCAGCTTCATTTACATAGTTGTTATCTTTTTTAATGGCTTTTTCTATTTGATTTGTAATTTGGGTTAGGTTTTGTAACCTTTCTGTAAAAATTTCATTTATTATTACTTGTTGATTATTGTTTTGAACTGTTTGGTCTAAAGTTTTTGTAATTAACTCAAAATCGTCATGATCCGGAGATCCTGCGATGTATTTCCAGGCTGTGCCTATCATATTAATGGCTCTTTTCTTTCTTTCTATGGGTTCTATGGTTTCAAGGATATTGTGAATTTCTGATATTTCATGAGTTAGGAGTGGGAAAAAAGGATTAGATTTAGGAATGGTTTGTGTAATTTTCCATTGTATGTCCTCAACGAGGTTTCTGTATCGTTTTATGTCTATGATGTGAATAATGTTGAAAGTTCCATCCTGAATTTTTGATAGTCCATTATGAATGGGTACAAGGTATGATTGTGTGAAGTTAAAAAGGTGTGTGTTGCTTTGTGAAGAAGTGTAGTGAAATGTTAATGTTCTGTAAAAAGAAATATATAAAAATGAAGTCAGTTTTTGATGTTGCTTTTATGTACTATTTTTCCTGATTCTGTAAGTATTGTTGTAGTGTTGTTTTCTTTTACTATTTCTTTTCTAAATCTTGGAGACAATTTAGTCCCTAAACGCTTATGGATTTTTACATAAATTTCATCACCTGGGTCAAATTGTTTGATTGGTTCTCGTTTTTTATTATGGTTTTTAAGGTCAGTTATCTGTTTGTCTCGTAATCTTTGAATATTATCTTGTCTCGCTTTGTCATACATTTCGGGGTCTATGCTAACTCGTCGTCCGAAAAATACTTCGAGTGGTCTTTGTCCTGTTGTGCTATGTATTGTGTAATTGTATTCATAAATTGCTCTATCTAAAAGTTCTATAAAGGTAGGATATGTCCGTTCAGTTCGAAGGCAACGCATAATTTCAGCTAAGGTGGAGTGAAATCGTTCAACCTGACCGTTCACAACACTCGTATATGGTGGAGCTTTGTAGATTTCTATATTCAATTGGTCTTGTAACATAAAAATTATTGAAGCTGAATTAAAAGATTTCTCATTATCAAAAATTATAATTTTTGGAACACCGAATAAAAATATTAATTCTCGTAAAGGTTCTTTTACATGTTCAATAGCTCTTGACATAATAATTTTGCCCTGTGCGTATTTTGAGAATTTATCCAACGCTGTGAGGACAAGTTTATTTTCCGTTTTAAAAATATCAATATGGAGGATTTCTCCAGGATATGAGGGTATTGGTGTTTCCCTTAGTTCAGGTTTCGGAGGATGCCTGTCATATTTGTTTTCTTTGCAAGTAGTACATTGCTTGACGATTCTGTTAATTTTACTGTTCATACTGGGAAAATAATATTTTTCGAGAATCTGTATTTTATTTTCTCTGACATTTCTGTGAGCTCTTTTGTGTGTGCTGATAATTATTTCATCCTGTTGGGTATTGTCTTTAATATCTTCTACTTGGAGGCTAGTAAATCTAATACGATATTTTGCAAAGTGTTGTGGAAAAATTTCTTGAATTTTTCCCATTAATGTTTCGGGTGCTTTGATGCCATTTATTACAGAGGGATTTAAGTATTTTTTCAAAATTTGGATTAGCTGTTCAGGGGTATAATCGGTTTCTGGAAGTGTATGCCTGTGGATGGTTGGGAATACAATATCAAATTTATAGGAGTTTGTTGCGTTAGGGTCAAAGATTATTTGGTTTTTAAAAACGTTTATTGGAGCTTCGACACTATAAATAAGATTATGTGAGGAACTATCGTCACTATGCGTCATTTCCGACATAGAATTAACTTGCGACACTTCAGGCACTCTGGAAAGGGCATCTGCCACTACATTACTCTTTCCTGGTTTATAAAAGAGTTCATAGTCATATTCTTCCAATATGGCTTTCCATCGCTTCATTTTGCTATTGTTGTTTTTATTACTTAGAGCATAGGTGAGTGGCTGGTGGTCTGTGTATATTTTCACTTTTGCCGCTCCATATAGAAAATTTCTAAGACTGTTAAGGGCCCATATAATAGCAAGCATCTCCTTTTCATTCGCAGCGTAATGTTCTTCTTCTTTATTCAGAGTTCTTGATATAAATGTAATGGGCTTGTCTCCTTGAGACAAAACTGCTCCGAGAGCATAATCTGAGGCATCAGTTGTTAGCTCGAAGGGCTTCTCATAATTTGGATAGTATAACAAAATATCTCTTGATATTAAGGAATTTTTTATCTTTGTAAAAGCTTCTACCGCCTTTGCATTAAACTCTATAGAAATTTTAGACGATTGTCTTTTCGATATTCGACCCTCTTCACCTCTCAAAAGTGACGTCAGCGGTTTAGCCAATTTTGCATAATCTTTTATAAAACGGCGATAATATCCGGCAAGGCCTAGGAAGGATCGAAGTTCTTTAATAGTTCTGGGTTGTGGAAAGTTTGCAATAGCTTCCACTTTTTTGGGGTTGGTTTTTATACCTGCTTCGGATATTATAAATCCGAGAAATTCTACCTCTTGTTTAAAGAAATGACATTTGTCCAATTGGACTTTCATATTAGCTTCTTCTAAAGTTTTGAAGACATTATGAATATCCCGAATATGGTCATCTTCAGATTTGCTGTATATAACTATATCATCGATATATACGTAGCATATTCTCCCTATATGTTCGCGGAGAATATCATCGAGAGCTCGTTGAAATATCGACGGCGCATTTTTTAAACCAAATGGTAAGCGAGTGAACTCGTATTTACCATTATTTATAGAAAATGCAGTTTTTTCTACATCAGAGCTTTTTAATGGAATTTGGTGGAATCCGCTTTTTAAGTCTAAGACAGAAAAGAATTTGCTATTTCCTAATTTTCCTAAAACATCGGATATCTCAGGAATTGGATATCTATCTGAAATTGTAACGGAATTTAGTTTTCTGTAGTCTATGACCATTCTATATTGTTTATTTCCCTGGGAATCAGGTTTTTTATCAACTATCCATACAGGTGAATTGTATGGTGATCTTGATGGTTGTATGATTCCATCGCTTAAAAGTTTTTCTACTTGCATTTCGACTTCTCGTTTTAATGAAGCCGGGTAAGGGTAGAATTTGGTATACACTGGAGAATCATTTGATGTACGGATCTCTCCAACTACTTTGGTTGTGTAAGTTAATTTTTCGTCTGGCTCTGCGAAGAGGTTAGAGAATTTATCTATTAAACAATTCATGGCTTTCATTTGCCTGGGGTTCATATGGTCATCTCGTAATTTTATAGTATTTACACTTTGACTGGCATGTTGCTTAAGTTGAACCTTCGTATGCTTGCGAACGATCATGTAATTTTTACTTGTGTAAATAACTGCGTCTAAGGCTTTTAGACTGTCATTACCTAGAATGCCATGGAAGGATTTTAGACTAGGCATTAGATAGAATTTAAGTTTGTCGTCTAGTTTGAAAAGGTTTATGTACGTGTGTGATGTGATTTTTACATCACCTGCAACAGATTTTGCAAAGAATGGAATTTCATTTGGAATTATTTTTTTTACTAAGTCCGGTTGGATGTAGTTTTTACTAGATCCCGTGTCAATCAAGATTCTTAAGATTTTCCCGCTCTTCGTCCGACACTCAAAATATGGAAGCGAAGAGCTTGTCATTCTAAAAAATGAATGTCATCAAGTTCGGAATCTGCTTCATAGTTTGGTATATTATTTTCTAGATAAGAGTCATTGAAATAGTTTTCCGGATCTTGGTCGTAATTTTGTGGTGTATGTTCTTCAGAATAATCTTCGTAATTAATGTTGTCGGGCTCGAATGTATCTCCTGTATCTGTATTTATATGGAATGTTCGTTGGGCTTTCGGTGGACTAACGTTTTGTTTTGACGGTGGATTGGGTGGTCTTTTACCTAAGAATTGGTTTTGATTTGGTCTATTTGCGTAATTGATTTGTTGGGATCGAATACTGCGATCAACATCCATTGGCTCCGCTGGCTTTGGTGCCGTTGGGCGTGGTGGAGGCTGTCTTGGGTGGCCGAAACTTGGAATACCCATATTATAATTATTGTTCATTTTAGGAATATTTTGTGGGTTAGGTATGTAGGCTATGTTTGGATTGAACTGATGTTTGTTCCTTTGAAAATTATATCTTTGAGACGGAGTTGTTTGATAATAGGTTTTTTTAATTGGTTGAATATTTTGATTTTGGGCATGGTTAGTACGGAATTTTTGGTTTTCTAATTTGAGACATAAATTAAGAGCCTGGGGTAAATCCGCTGGTTCTCTCATTCCTAGTAATCTTGGTAGGTCGCCATTTAATCCTCTTATAAACGTATCGAGGGCTTTGCTCCTATAAGTTTGTGTTAGTAGACATAGAGCCTCATTTCCAGCTTCTAAACCTCCTAGTTTGTTCAGTATCAAGGATAGGTGTGAATAAACTGCCTGATAAAATTCCTGTACTGTGGAGTTCCCTTGAATTAGACCTGTCATCTGGTATTCTAATGTGGATACATCTCGTTTGTCGGCGTAGTGTAAAGTAAGGCACTTGGAAATTGCTGGCCAATCTAAAGGAGTGTTGTATGACTCCAATGCTATGTCCGCATTACCTACAATTTTATTTCTAATTATGTTCAAAATACCGTAGTACTTTGGAGTACCTTTCAGGTTTTCATATATTTTTAAAATTCTTTCCACGCTCTTTCTCCAAGAGTTAAACTCTCCTGGTTTCCCTGAAAATTCCCTCAGACATTTGACAACATCGGGGATCTTATCTAGGTCACTTATACTGCCTACGTGTTCCGCGTCAATGGTTTGATCGACGGCGTTTGTCTGAATTGCGTTCGGATTTAATGTAGCTTGTAGTACGTGAGGTAACTGACTATTGACTATTTCTAATATAATATTCCTAAGGTCTGTTAAGTTTATCTGTCCTGGTTCAGGTCTGTTAGATTGGTTTGGGGGATGGGAAGGATTTGGTGTAGGTGCGTTTAGAATTGGTGGACGGACTAGGTTGTTAGGATTTGCCATTTTATTTTAAAAATAATTCTATTCAGATGCAATTTAAGAATTATTTATTTTTAAATTTAACTTTTGTATTTTTTACAACGTTTAAACGAATTAAGTTTCTTTTTAACAAGGGTATTGAAATTGTATTTAAGTATAAAGTGCTTCTTTTTTTTTAATATAGTTTACAAATATATTGTATGTTTTATGCGGTTATTTTATGTCTATTTATAATTTATTATAAATATAAAAATAACTTACAATAGTAATAGCAGGTTTAAAGATGTCATGTTGGTATGTTCTTCTATTGTAACGATGTTATTGGTCATCTATTGTGGGGCTCAAAACTTTGTTGATCCTTTTCGTAGCTGCAAGATTTCTTCTTAGATTGGGATGTTTGTGTTGTGGGGTCACAGATAGCACTTTTTAAGTTCTTAGTTTTATAGAACAGTTTTTAATGTATTTTGGAAAATTTTTTTTTTAATTTTTTTCCAACCAATTTTTGTAATTTTGTTTTGATGTTTTCACCAATTTGCAATTTTCAATTTTTTCCAATTTCCAATTTTTTTTCAACACTCTTCGTATATTTATTTTGGAAATATTTTCATTTTTTTCAAACACTTTGTATTTTGGTTTTTGGTCATTCACAGATTGTGATTTTTTGAGTTCACAAATAAGTTAATTTAGATTTTTTTTGTAAATGATTTTTATGGGATTCGTATTTAACTAAATGTTAATAACTTCACTCATTTTTTTTTTACTTTTTAGTATACGTTTTTCCTTTAACAACTTAATAATTACACTTGGTGTTTTGACATTTTATTTGAGTTATCCTTAAAATAAAAACGTATTTTTGTTTTGAATCGGCTTTTTTTTAGCTTTAGTAAAACTTTTGTTTTTTTTTTTTTTTTTAAACACGTTTCGTCTGTCTTCAACAGAATTTTAAAAATTTCACTTGTTGTTTTTTTTTTTTACATATCAATGTATGTTGTCCTTTTAAAAATGTTCTTATTTATTTGTTTATTATTTATCGCGGGTGAAGTGGCTAGCGTGCAACGCGTCCTTTTCCCAATTTGTACTAAGGGGCCGTTTCTTCACTCTTTACGCGACACTGATTCGCTCGGGCGCCAGTTAGATCCTTACGTGATAAGGTATCAAAAAAAATTTGGATCAACGTGATCCTTACGCGACACTTTGTCAAAAAGGGCTCGCGATTTAATGTTATCCTGTAAGTTGCAATTATCGAAATTGCACTTACCGCTGTCTTTTATTACGCGTCACTTTATCAAAAAGGATCGCGGACTACTTTTGATCCTGTAAGTTGCAATTATCGAAATTGAACTTACTGCCGCTTTTATTATTAAAACCACGATTTTTCTATTTATTAAAATCAACTTTATTGGTTGGCTGCTGATCAAAGAGTGTCTTAAAAACTACATTACAATATTCGAGTAAGAATTAAATTTTAAAATTAATTTGCCTATTTAACAAAATTATTTTCCATGAAATCATGCCACTCTGTTGTTTAAAATTTAGTTGCTGTTACCAAAAACAATTCTTATTAATTTCGTCTACACGCGTAAAGCATTGCATGGGTTGACGAAGTCAACTACCGGAAATGCATTTTTGGGTTCATTAAAATTAATCGGAATTTGATGTTGGGAAAATATTTGGAGCAGACAAACGTCTGCAATGCAGATTCATGAGAATTGATTGCTTTGGAATAATTATTAATAAAAGAAACTATACTTTATTGGATTAACAACTTATTGTGTGTTAACTTATATAAGCTTTCTTGGAGTCATAATATGCACTCTACAGGGTGACATAAAAAATCTGCAACAAAGTCAAACGCCATAATTTTTATTTATGTTTTCAAATTTTACTGAATGAATGCAAAAAATTTCGGAAATAGCTTCAAATTTTATAATAAGTTTAGATTTGTTCGAATTGGTCAGCTTTGATACGAATTATGGCCTTCGAACGGCCAATGAAACCGGCACACGCTGCCCGAATGTTGCTCTGTGGTATTTTGACCCATTCCCGGCGAAGCGCTTGCTTGAGGTGATCGACACTTTGTTTTTTTTTTTAGTGCCAACCTTGCTTTCTAAAATACTCCAGACACAATAGTCCAACGGATTGGTATCTGGAGATTTTGGTGGCCATTCAGCGCTGAAATGAAGCGAGGAACCTCATTTTGTAATCATTCTTGGGTGGCGCGTGCTGAGTGCGATGGTGCTAAGTCCTGTTGGAATGTACAAGGTCTGCGGCCAAAATGTTTGCGTGCCCAAGGCTATAATACACCCTGCAGAATTTGCACATTTTCAGCTGATCTCTTTGGCAAGTAAACACGATTATTTTGTTTGTTTACAAACTGGTGGACAACGAATGTTTTCTCATCGGAGAAAACCAAATTCGGCAGATCACCACTTTTGGTCAAGCGAAGCAATTCTTTAGCTTTTTTCTGTTGCGGTGTATGTTCTTGCATTTTTTGGAATTTCAATGGCTTTACGCCGAACTCATTTCTCAATATTTGGCGAATGGAATATTGCGATATGTTCAGCTCTCGAGCAATTTTTCGGCCACTGCGACGCGGTTTTCCAGCCAAATATAAAGGAATCACACTATCACGCTTTAATTCCATCACGAATAACTTTTTTTCTGGGAA
Organism: Musca domestica; assembly: GCF_030504385.1. NCBI lineage: Eukaryota > Metazoa > Arthropoda > Insecta > Diptera > Muscidae > Musca > Musca domestica. Next base: position 4,340,301 of record NW_026712329.1, on the reverse strand, counting down.
ATTCTCACCAAAAAGTTTTTGTGCGCTTGTAAACAATATAATGAGTTTTCACTGGAATAATTTTAACAGCTGTCGGACGAGTGGCTTAGAAATGACAGCAGTCTGAAGTTGGTTGCAGTTTTTCATCCCACTCTGTATAACAAAGATTTTTTGTACAACAGGTGACAAAGAGCAGAAAAATGTAACTCTGTCAAATTTAGTGGGAACCAATTCCTATTAATAAAAATCTCCCATTTATTAGTTCCTACCGATTTAAAAGCTCAGCCACCCTAAAGCTCTAAATATAACGTAAAATGTCACAGAAAATCCCATTTTGGATGGGTCCGTGGACCTTTTCACGTACGTGATGGGGATATTTTTTTTGTCACTACTAATGATATATAAAGTGACCTATGTGCTTACCAAATTTTTTGTGGCTGAATTCGAAGAGCTTTTTGCAAGTGTTATCTCCTGACAGCTGCCTTAGTAAAGACCTTCTTGAAAAAGCTAATAAAGTAGCTTGTCGGTGGTTTGGTCCCATTAATCGGGAAATCAGACAACTGGGAAATACCTCTATCAAATTTATCAGCCATGTCATTCCCTACTAATTTAATAAGTTTAATAACATCTCGTATTTCCAAGAGGGCTTCTGATATCTATGACACTTGATAGCTTTAAGGGTCGTCTGACTTTTTCTACGGACGTAATAATAATGCGCTATCAACAGTGGTCCTACACTGGGACAACCACCCGGGAACTTCGAGGTGGAGTTCGTGAACCGATCATGGGGCTTTCAGCTTATTTCAATTCCCAGTCCATTCAATTGTGATTAGGGATTCGATTCATATTTTTTTTTCCGTTTTTTGCGTCAATACTCTTTCAATGATCATTAAGTTCTGCGACCATCTATATTTACATGTTTTAACCATATCCTCAACGGGCAACTACTCATTGCAACCCTTTGATACAAACTTATCTCGTCGAAAGACCAAGTATTTTATTTCCCAAAAGTCAGCACCATTTAATATTGAAGATCTCTCTCGTTCTTTGTGACAATATTACCATATTTAATCTACAATGCTATAGGGTTAATACAATTCGACTAAGACAACGATTCATCAGTAATTTTTTTTTTACTTTTTAACATTCCACTGCTCCTTTCGTTGACACAGTTCAATGGTAACAGTCTCCAGCCGGTACTTTTTCTCTTCTCTTTCGATTTGGCGATTCGATCACAAATCACATTGACCGTTGTCGGTTGGTTGGTTGGTCGGTGGGCACTCGCAGCACTCGGCCGGTGTTTGTCATCTGTTGACCGAATTCACTTCCAACTACGAAATATAAAAAAAGCAAAACAAAAATGTGGTCCAACAAGTTTTCCTTACAGCTATGCTTGCTGGCTGACTTTACTTCTTGGCTTTGCTTGGACATACATACACATATCAGATTACATTTGCGAGTTGAGTGTTTTGCTGCTGTTGCTGCTTTTTAAATTATGATCATATTTTTTTCGTTTCAATAAAACCCCCTAAAATATGATCATTAACTATGGTGGCATGTTAATGTCGATTTGAATAATTCTCTCATTTAATTTGCGGATCGAATATTATTGAAATTTAAGCCAGCCAGCTTTCTTACAGGGTGTCATTTTTTTTTTGTTATTTTCATTATTATGTTTAAGTAGGTACTTGTAAATATTTATTAATTTAATTTACATAATTTTTGTTGCTGTTGTTGTTCAAGATAATAAATACGCATCACTTGTCGAGGTGTAAATTCACAATTTGCTCAATGAATTTACATTGGGAGGAAATGTCTGGAAGTGAATGGTAATGTATTCAGAAGCTTTTTTTTTGTATTTAAGTGTGAAAAAGTGATTAATTTTTTTTAAATACTCCAATATAAGGAATTTCATACCTAAGCAGTCATTGATATTGTTATTGGATTCCCTGATATATATACCACATTGGATTGAAAAGTTCGACTTATTGTGTAAAAATTGTCAAAATCTTCTCCTGTGTTGACAATATTCTGCAAAGAAAATAAATGGGGCTGAGAAGTCATATCGGGGTTTTTACCGCTATAGTATGTCAACTTGAGATTTCGATTTAAAGTTTTGAATATTTTTTGGGAAAGAGGTGTTCTTCCCGTTAACTTGAATATATTTGACTTGGAAACGAATACAATAATATGTACATGGCCAAAACTTCAAAATGTGGGAAATTGGGAGATATGGGAACTTCACAAAAAGAGAAGCCTGTTTATTTTAAACAAGCTGAACCCGGTGCGCTTCGCTACCCCTTTTGATTTGAAATACATTCAAAATTTTATATACAAATATTTGTTGGTTTAGAAAAAAAGACAAATTCAAAAATTTAAAAAACGTAATTATTGTAATACATTTTTGCGCAAACAAAGAAATAGCTCGGTCTACCAAATTGGAGGCACATACCGTGCTTGGTGCATCAAATATGTGAAATCGGCCGAGAATATATGTGGGAGCTATATACTAATCTAAACCATTTTCTAATTAATTTATCATATTTATTATTGGGACCAAATTTCATTGGAATCGGACATACATATCGAGTTTGGTGCATGAAATCGGCCCGGTCCGCGTTGCCGGCCCGTAGTTTTTGTCTATTATGCATATTTTCCCAAGCATAATTATTCACAGATATGACTGATATAAGTGTTCACGTACTGGTCGATTAAAAGTGTTTTGAAATACCTGTGCCCATTTTTACGCCGTGGGCTTTCATATTTAAACCGAGGGCTTCAAATGTGTGGATGTACAAATCTATTAAAAAGCATATATTATTCGTATCCCCATGTAAGGGATTAAATTAATTTTTAGTATGGTAAAAATCGTACCAAAATTTTCCAGTCAAATGAGCAGTAATTTGGAATTTACTGTATTTTCTACACCTCATAACTGAGGGCCGAACGATTTAAGAATAGCCAAAGTTAATTACTTTTTTAAACCCAGTAACACCTTACATTGTGCATTAGAGTCCTCATAAGCCCCACTAACCATGTCTGTCTGTTTTTCCGCCAAAAGGTGAACTTGAGGGGGTACTATTACATGGAGAAAATTCTAAAATTTTGTAGATATCTTGAAATTTTTGTGTAAGATTTTCACCCCGCAAATACACATTTTTAGCCAAATTCTTAGAAATATGGTAAAATCAGGAGGTACCTTTATATGGGCACTACTCCGACCTACATCGACCTACATTGAAAACTTTCTTCTACCTCTTATAATCCAAGATGACAAATAGAGGCCAAATCAAAAACATAGCGGAACAACATAGCATGTCAAACTGAAAAATTCGAGTGATTTAAATAAGTAAAAATAGTTTTATCCACCTCATAAATGAGGACAGAATGATTTCAGAATAGTCAAATATTATTACTATTTTACACCCATTACCGTAAGATGGGAATTAATTTTATTTGCCATTTAAATTGTAAGTTGGAGACCCCATAAAGACCATATTTTTCATCATAGTATAATTCAGTGACGACTCAACAAATATTTGGTCCCGTGCTACTTTCTTATATTTGTAATTTGTTCATGTTTTCACAAATTATTTCATATAGATCTACATCCCAAATCTACGTTCCCAACCAATATTCTCTTGGGGGTTACAAATTCAATAGAATACAATATTTTCTTTTCTGAACACACATTAGATGTGAAAGTGGACTTGGGGATACTCCAATATGGGGACTTTACTTAAATAAATTCCTATGTGGCACTCTGTATGATGGTTCCCCACCCCAGGGTAACATAAGTACAATTTTTTAGCCAAATCAATTGATGAATGTTGTCAAGACAAATATGGGCCTAACAGTACGTTTATATATAAAGGGGTTAACCCACTGGATTTGGATTTAAATTGTCATATCCATTACTTATACTTCAAATAAATCCCCTTAAAGTAGGTTAACCCTACAAAAAGCTCTAACATAAACATGGCATTATTCTAAAAATTTCAAATTTTATGCGAAGATTAGAAACAAAGATGCCAAATGAGGGCCAAACAAAGAAAAAAGTGGCCAAGTCCGCAAAAATATCTTAAATCATACGGAGGTTATATAAATATGGGTTAAATAGGGTTGTACCCTTATCCGAGAATTATTATTATTATTAAGGTATTTTGAATGTTTGGAAAGGATAGAAATCCTTTTCTTACTAAAAGTCCCATTCGCTCTACTATTTTGCACCCTTTATATTTAGTATTTTACTGATTGTACTCCCAAAGAATTTTGCATTTTGAGCTCTCATTGGACGGATTATTGTCACATGAAAGAAGTAGGTCCAGGCTTTGAAATGAGCCCCATTAGGTTTTTTGGTCATTTTTGTTTGTTTAAATGTGTTCGCATCTTCCAGCTGAAAAACGGTGTAGGCCCTGGAGTTGAAAGGTAGATGTCAGTTTACATAGTATTTCGCACTTATTTCATTTTTTTGGTAAAAATTATATATATTGAAAAATTATTCTTTATTTTGTTCACAAAAAATTCCATTGAATTCAATATGATAATACAAAGTGAAAAAATCTTCAACTTATTCGCTGATTTTTTACAGCAAATGTTTAAAGATCCTTGTAAAGTTTGTCAATAGAATGTACAATTATTTTTAAATTCGATTCCATTGATTTTTTTTTTAGATTTTTTCCCGATTTGAGAATTTTTGCAATGAGATCTCTTTTTTGTGATTTTTTAGCGATTTTGAAAAAGTAATTATCTTTTAACTTTGGTGTGAAAGCGTTAAATTATTTCGATATTCCATTTCGCCACCACATAATTCGGCACTACACTTCCATGTAACCCGCCATCAATATCAGTTCTCAAGAAATCAAGTCAATTTAAATTAATATTCGATTTCAAAAATAAAATATAAAAAACACTACAAATGTACATTAGAAAAAAGTAAGTCAAAATGGAAAAAAATCATGCAAAATAAAACATTACTATTGTACATTTCAAAAGTCAAAATGAAAATGTTAATATATCACATTTTTACGCGATTTTTTTGGATATTATCCTTTTCGGAGAGGAGATAATTCCGAATTTGTGTGAATCGTTAAAATCAGTCCAGCGGTTCTTAAGTTATAAGCGTAGTAACTAACACAACTTTCTTTTATATATATAGATTTTTAGTATAGTTGGCACCAATTTATTGACCACCCTATGAATCATATTAAACCCAATTCGGTTGAATAGTTCAGTTGGAACCTTGAGTTGGAACCTCAGTCGGAACCTTGATCTACATTGCGGAATTTTTGTAAATGGAATTTCTATCGTCTGAAAATCTGAAACTGAAATTTCTGTCTGAAACCTTAAAAATATCGAGAATAAGGAGGTTAGTTTAGGGGCGATACTAAACAGTGGATATTCATTTGAAAATTTCGGTAGTGTTGGAGATGTGTTCCCATATTGTATTATTTTGAAATTAAATTGTTTTTTTCCCTCGTTTATTTAATTCTTTATCAATGTTAATTTTTCTATTGAATTATTATTTTAACTTTTATTAAATATGTTTAAACTTAATATAAGTATACAATGATTATAAAATGTAATTAATTTTTAAATAAAAAATATTAAATTTTTTTTTTATTTTAAAAAATGTTCTTACTTCCCTTAAATGAAGGTGAACATAGAGGATGGTTTATACACTATTTCAGAACAATAATGGCCAAATTAGAAAGTCACTGCAAAGGGGGTTTGTCCTTCAAAACTACTATGTCACTGGATTCTAATACAACGATTCAAGGGTGAAAAATTCATAAAATTCCGCGATTATGATTTGACGTTTCATAAAAAGGACACGATTACAAAATCGGCGGAACTTTAAAATTTCTTTAAGAAATGGAAAATATTATCTGCGATTGTCCTGTAAAATACCCACGAATATAATCGACTTTTAAAAGCTCCAGGAATATGGCTCTCGTCATATAACTCTTGTTGTTCCTTAACCCCACTATTATTAATCTGTTGATATTTGGAAACTTATTATTATTGCCGTTACGTGAGTTCTTTGAAAAAAAAAAAAAAACTATGAAGTATAAACTTCCAGCTTTAGAGGTCCTTTATAAAAGTCCACAACTATAGTTCTGGCGGTGCTTCAAAAAAGTCCACAATTACGGCTCTCGTTGTCGTCGTCAAAAAAAAAAAAAAAAACTCTTTATGTGGTCCTTCAAACAATCGACGATTATTCCTCTGGACAATGATTAATAAATCGAAGTTTATGCCTCTGGTATTCTTTTAATATTTTAATACTGGTTGCCGTTTAAACAAATTATGGTATGGCTATTATGAAAGTCTTTCAAAAAATCCAAAATTAAATATTAATTAAAAGTCCACAATTATAGCTCTGTCGGTCCTTTCAAAAAGGCCATAATTATACCTCTGGTTGGGACAACGATGATTATGGCTGATCGAATACGTTGATCGTAAATATTTCAATGATTACGGCCCTGGAGGTACTCTAAAAAGTCTATTGATCCTTATAAACCCACTATTGTTCTGTTGCACTTAAATAGTATTTACAAATTTGGAGGCTCTATAAAAAATCATAAACTGTGGCTGTACTTTAGATATTATAAGGTTTTGAAAAATCCATGATCACAGATGACATGATTACAGCTTCGGAGGTCTTATAAAAATCAGTGCCATTTTTCTGGGGGTGTTTAAAAAATACGCTTAAAGCAAGACCATTACATGATTAGTATTTTCCATTTGTTCAATTCATACTGCCAAAATGCTCTCTTGAATTCGAGAAGAGAATAAAACTCACTCAAATTTTTGCGCTGGCATTGGGAGTAGAATATTAATATTACTCGAACTGGGAGTAGAAAATGAAGTTACTCGAACTAGGAGTAGAAAATGAAGTTAATCGAATAAGAGCGAGGGAGTATACTAACTGAAAAGCGAGTAGATTCTACTTTTGTCGAGTACTCTTTATGTTTTTGCCATATCGTTGTTGTATGTATATTTTCTCAACATATTGCTACAAACATAAAACCAAATCCTTTGAAGAGCATTATTGTCTAAATATTATTCTAAGAGCATTATTGTCAACAAAGCGTAATTGGTGTTTTTGTACACAACGTACTCCCCTTTACTTTTGCTGTTTTTCCCCTTCTTGGTTCTTATACATGAACACACCAACCCCAGGCCACAGCAAAATCGAAATCGAAAAGCTGCTAAGCACAGCCCAGACACACAAATGTTTTCATTCGATTTGACTCTTGGAGCCAACTTTTACTCTATTTCGAGCATTCCGACTCCCACTCTACTCTTTAGACATAAAACAAAAGAGTTAAGAGTAAACTTCATGTAGATTTCGCAGCCTTCGAGCTCTCTCGCTCGCTGGCAAATGGGCACTGGTTCAAATCTCCATGAATAAGTAGAACGAAAGAAAAATTGAGAAAAAAAATTTCTCAAAATGATTTCTTATCACGTAATATATCGGAGAAGAAACAGTTAAATAGTAAAATCTCGTTTTCTAAACATTTCTTAATTAATTAAAAGTTTTTAATTTTTTATGGCAGAATTATAAAGATTTGCATAATATTAACGTAAATCATAATATATCCCAGAGAGCAGAGGCTGGAGATGGACATTTATCTACCGACCGCACACAATATACACTCACACACTTAATTCGATATTCATTTTTTTACATTGTTGTTGTTTTCTATAAAAACAAGTCACGATATCTCCACAATGTGCAGTTAGCATTCGCAGTTGCTAGATCGCTCGTCGTATCTTATTGTCTGAGTCGTCTGTGTCTACAAAAGATTAGAAGAAGCAAAAAAGCAGACATTTGAAATGTTTTCATTTTTTTTTTTTTCATAATTAACGATCAAAAGTCATTGCGGAAAAATTAATCATTAACACCAATTACCACATAGAACAAAGTCTCATACCTACAATAAGGCTGAAATGCTGCCGGGATGATTTATAAAACCAATAAAAATTCTAAGAAAAAAATTGGCGACCTTCTTGATACAAATATTGATAGACGGCTTCCATGTGATCTGCCAGACATTAAGTCGTTTTTTTAACACATATCTTCCCATTGAATGCCCACCCTCCATATCCGATGCTCATAAACTTTACGCTGGGAATAAATATATAAAAAGGTTATTTTTTTGTTAATCATCTTTCATTTGACGCAGCCAACACCAATACCGCGAAAAAAGTGAGACTAATAATAACAATAATACTCTTGAATTTATGTAGAGTCATAGTTCTGGCGGCGATAAGATAAAAGAGCCCAAACAAGTTGCACTATGCAAAAGCTGATTTAGTTTTTTGCGCTGTTCGAAACCAAAGTAAATATTGTGAAAATCGGATGGTAGGATGGTGGAGGTAAAAAACTACTAATAAATAGTTATATGAGTTAAACGGTAAATCAATGGTCAGTTCTCTTATAGTTAGCATGTCACATTTGTGAAAATTTGGTGAACTCGAGTAGAGAAGAAAACTCGCTCTAATTTGAGCGGGTATATTCCTGTGAGTGCAAAAAAGAAGAAGAGTAAAATATGCTCGGAATCGAGCCTATTCTAATCCAGTCGATTACTCTTTTTTATTTTTTTTTGTCATACCGTAGATTTATTTGTAAACATGAGCACAAAAAATACTTTGAAGAGTATTATCGTCAATCTACATATACTAAAATTGCACATGACAGGAAGGATAATTTTTTGATTTTTGTCCGAAAAGTCTACAGGACCTGATTTTGAAGTTGCTCTACAGGTCCCAATTATAGACTAATCGTCGCGGAAATTAGCATGGTGCTAGAGCCTAGTGCAGGGCAGAAATCTTCCAATTTGGATGGTCATCGGGTAATATTTTGTGGGTGAAATAGACCATAACATTTGTTTTAAATAGAAGACAAATATTTCAGTAAAGGCGAATATTTTTCATCCGGGCGAAATCTCAAATATATAGGAAAAGGTCAATTCTAGCCGCTACGAAGATGCCAATATATATAGTGAAATATATACAATGTGTATATACAAAGGAAGGAATGTTAGCTAAAATGTAAAATGCTTATATCTCAAAAATGGCTTAACTAATGTTGACAAATTTTGCCAATTCAGAATGAAAAGAAAAATCATTATGAAAAAAAATTCATAAAAAGATGCCAATAATGATGTTAATAAAGATTTTGTAGTCATATTTTTTTTATCGCATGCGATTTTTTCAATTTGACTTATAATATTTAAGGGTACATTTTGTAATGTTTTTTCACCTTGCAACACAGGTTGGGGTTATTATATGCAGATTGCAATTATCGTCCGACCCTCACGAAGATCTAGGCCTATTGTTTTGGCCTATTGTTTTTAAAGATGTCCGCAATATATTTAGGGGTTGAAATGGACCAACAACTAAAAATGTTCCTGATTTTGCAGCCGTTATAAAGGTCACAAATTGAAACAAAGGTCACGAAATAAAGGTAGAATGGACCACCACTTTTGTACAAAAAATACCAACATTTCCATTCTACCGAAACATTGTAAATAACTTAAAGGCGAAATCCAAAATACACAAAAGACTTTTTCTGGCATTTTATGCCGATTTCGTTGACGAATATAGCCAAATATCGTAGATGAACAGATCACATAGATGAGTCTAAACTTGGAGATACAAAGGGGTATTTTGCTTTTGGAGATGATCGCATAATATTTAGGGGTTCAAAAAAACCAAAAACAGAAAAGTTTTCCGGATCACACAATTGAAACCAATCGATACGGAATTTTGTTTAAGAAGAGTGTTAAGGACAGGGAAGAATTCTTCTAGCATGTTAGATTACCATTGGATTATATTTAGCTGTAAAATGGACAACAACAACTAACAGCACGACGGAGTACGTAAATATTGGGCAAATGTCCCTGGTCAAAAAGCTAAGGGTAATATCAGGGCAGTGATCTATGTCATAATTTCAAAAGCGAAATCTTCCAAAATTGATTTGGACATAAGAGGGCTTCTAACATATTGTAGTGTTGTAGGGTATCACATGGTTGGACCTGCACGTCTATAGCCATTGCTTACTTGTTTTTATAATAAGTATTGATTTTTCCACACCTCGTCAACATCAACATACTTTGGAATCTAATTTTCGTGCTAGTATTCTTTGTTATCCCCTCTAGATGAGTATTTCCCTCTTCGTAGTAATTCCGTATCCAAAAATCTCAAGGTCGTTATTTTTCTAACCAGTTAATTATCACGTTCTTTTAATTTGATATGAAAATGCCAACAATTCGTTAGATGCCTCAATAAGTTTCGTTGAGTTCCCTTTCTAAAAATATGTATGTGTAGAACAAAAAAAAAAAACTTTACTCTCCGCGAATGTCATGATAAATTATTGTCACGTTTGAATACGCCACCGCTACTGCCAGCCACACCATTACCAGCGACCGACCAGCAAGCACCGCCAACAGCGACGACGATATTCACATTTGGCTTCTTATCGTCTTAACTATTTGATTCTATTATACAAAAAGCCATTAATTATTTATGATTCCTATTTGAGTAGATCCCCACACATACACTCTCATATATATATACTTATACTCTCCAAATTAAAGAAAGAATGCGCGAAAAAAAGAAAACAAACGAACTGAAAAAAATACCAAAGCTTTTTTTGTTGGTCGAGGTTTGTGGCTTTTTTTTGTTCGCTCGCCATTTTGGCGCTCTTTACTGCTACATACAGTGTGCACAGAAATTGTTTAGATAATTTTTTTTTTTGTTCAAAATTATCCGAGAGATTCATATGATTTAAATATTTTCATTCCATGATCTACATTTACATAAATTCAAAAATAAATACAAATTATTTAAATTAAAATGCGACTCAAATTTACTCTTCAAGTCATTGATATCAACTTAACGTTTCCATCTCTGGCTTGGAAAAACCACAACCATTTGATCTATATTAGCTAATAAGAAGAATGCCTCGAGTCTATATTAGAGACTAGGCCTTGTAAGTAATTTTACCCATGGCCATCTATGAGAGAGACCATTCTTCTATAAATAGCTTTTAATTTTTTTTAAACATCTACAAATATTTATGGAGTTAAAAAGAATTCCAACCAACTAACCTACCACTTGTAAAGAATTTATGTCAATGTATGAGATTGTAAAATTGTTCTCCTAGACTTTTACGGGTACAACAATTAACTTGTTGTTATAGACAAACATCATAAATAAACGCTTAAAAATAGCTTCAATCTAAACACCTTTTTGTGTTGAAGAGACAGTTGCGACAAAGCCGGGCTGTACGAAGATGATGGGTAAGAAATCCGAAACAGAAAACATGAAAAAATTAACAATTTAGCTTTTTTTCAATATTTTATGGTAGTTGCGGATTGTTCAGGTTTCTGGTTCTCTTTTATATTTTAAATACGCTTTTAACATATTCTAGTAGCTGATATTATTATAAATTGGTCAAAACGTCTCAAATCTTGATTATTTTTAAGCAACTTTTTAAGAATCTTTTTAAACCCAAAATCGTGGATTTTATACCCTTGACGTTACACGGCAAAAATACTCATTACAAATAGTTGGCAGTTGTTTTTATACCCTCCACCATAGTATGGAGGGTATACCGTGACACCTCGAATTATACATTTTAGACCCCCATATTTAAACTGCTGACAACATCAGAGACCTAAATAACAAATATCGATTCCTGCCTTATTCCTTCACCCAAAACCAAAATTAGTGTCAATTGGTAGTTTTTGTACAAATATAGGACACATTTCCAAAACCACCTCCACATCGTAATCACAGACACCAATAAAGACCTAAATTTAAAAATTTTTTTTTTAGTATTATTAAGTAGTATCCTTACAAATATAGGGCGCATTTCCAAAACCACTTCCATATTCTAACTGCTGATAACATCAGAGACTGAAATAACAAATATCGGGATTCCAGCCTTACTCCTTCGCCCATATTTCAAATTTAGTATCACTTAGTAGTTTTGGGTAGTAGTTTTTGCACAGAAGGCATTACCAGAACTATCTCCATATCTTAACCACAAACACCATCATAGGCCTAAATAACAAATTTCAGAATTCCAGCCTTATTTCTTCACCCAATTCCAAATTTAGTCTTATTAAGCAGTTTTCTCACAAAAATTGGACGCATTTCCAAAACTAGCACCATATATTAACCACTGATAATATCTGAGATCTTAATAGCAAATATCGGGCTTCTAGCCTCATTCCTGCTTCAATTCCATTCTTGATCAGCTTAAAATTCAATGTCGATTTAGCGATGTCAGTCCGCCTGTCCTTCTGTCCGTCTGTGGAAATCACTCTAGCTTCCGAATGAAATGAAGTAGATTGATAAAATTTTACTCAAATGTATATTATGTCTGCAGGACTTTTGGTATTGAAAACGGGCCATGTCGGTTCATGTCTTCGTATAGCCCCCCCATATAACGGTACCTCCCGATATTCGGTATTTTGATGATTTTAGGGACATCATTCACCGGAATTTTTTCATATTTGGTATTTGATGTTCGTAATGGATATTGTTTTTGTAGGTCCACGTCTTCGTATAGGCGCCATACAACGGTACCTCCCGATATTCGGGGTTTTTGATGATTTTAGCGACATCATTCACAGGCATTTTTTTAAGTTTCGCATTTGAATATTGTAATAGCTTATGACAAATGTTATATATACAGGTCCATGTCGTCGTATAGACCCTAATATAACAGCTAACAGTTTAACAGCATTTTTAACAGATTTTATTGTTTTTGAGTATTGCCAAATTCGTTCGAAATGGTGGAGGATATTCAAAGTTCGGCCCAGCTTTTTTACTTTTTCTTTTTGTTCTACCTCACTACATTTTTTCTCTTCACGAATTGTTTTTTTCATTTTCATCATTTGGCTGTTATTTTTAGAAGAATAACATAAAAAAAGAATGTGTGTAGTATTTTGCTTTGCTATTCTTTTTTCATTCTTTCATTGAATTCTTCTCCTCGCTCGTTCGCCAAACATTGCTGCCGAATTAAGTAGCGTAAATTAATGTTGATTGTTTTTTTTTCTTTCGGAAGCATTTTCTGTCTAATATGATATCTTTATGTTGGCATTTATTTTCCTAAGTACATGCCTACATACACACACCTATGAATGTGTGTGCGTGTTTTCGAAGTAGGAAAAAACTAGAATTTGCTTAGTATTTCTAGCGATTATGTTTTGCTAGAGAGCAATTAAAATATGTTTATGTGTCTAAAATAATTTGTGTCATTTGTATGTTGATATGTTCTCGTTTTTGTTGTTGTTGTTGTACTTCACAGCATTTGTTTTGTATTTTGCGGCTTTTCGGCATTGCATGTATGTTTGTAGTCTTCAATTGTCAACCGCACAAAATTAGGTTAGGTCAGTGTCGCCAGTCAGCAAGTCTATGGAATAATTACCCGCTAGTTCGACAAAACATCAATTGACGGGTTTTCTATAGTAATTTCGTCGATTACTTCCTACAGTACTTACTTATGTATCCACTAGTATAATACGAATGATACTATTGATACTATTCATAGCATACACCATTAATGATTTTGATTTAAGGGTATGTACTTATTTCAGTATCCCAAAGTAAATGAACGGTTCGTCGATTGTATCAACTGCGCCTTACCATGGGATACTTAAGTAAGTTCACATATTCTTTTGTTTCTCTTTGTTCGATTCCGTTATTTTCTGGAATGTGTGTGATGCAAAAAAAGCTTGGTGTTTGACAAATTTCATTTACTCTTTGATCAACAATCCAAGTGTTTAGTCATAAATTGTGTGTGCTCCCACCAGTGAAGTAATAAAATATAAATTGGTTTGTAAAATTTGATAGTTTGGTGTTTTTGTTTAGAGGTAAGTAAAATGATTAGCAAACGGCATTTAAAAAGATTAATAAAAAATTAAAAGGAAAAATATGTGGGCAGATTTATGAATGTTGAGATAGGAAATATGGACAACACCACCTAGTAATGCACAAGAAAGTCAAAATTTAAGCATTAGCCAAAAATTGAAGGAATGGAATATAAAACACAGACCATCACGAAGTTGTGTAAAGGACCTTATTGAAATATTGAGAGAGGAAAATATAGTTGTTACTCCATTTTATAAGTTCCATTGCCCGAATAGACCGATAGTGGAAAACATTGCTGGTGGTGCATACATGCACATTGGTTTGTCGTTCCATTTAAAGAGGATAGCCGAAGTATTAAATCTACCCACAAATATTATCATTGATATAAACGTAGATGGTTTGCCACTTTTCAGAAGTTCCAAGACACAGTTGTGGCCAATATTAATAAGAATTACAAATGTAGAGAGTCAACCAGTATTTCCAATTGGCGTTTTCGTTGGAAAAAGTAAGCCAGCGACATGTGAGGAATTTCTTTCTCGTTTTATTGATGAAGTATCACCATACTTGGGAACTGGCATAGAATTAATTGGCCGTAAAATTAGCATTAGAGCAGTTCTTTGTGACGCACCTGCCCGTGCATTCATTACAGGCACTCCTTCTCAAGCATCACGACATGGATGCTCAAAATGTACGCAACGAGGAAAGAAATGTGAGGGAACATTAACATATAGCACAACATCGGAAATACTTATTTCAGATGAAGATTTTCGTGTGCGAAAATATCCTCATCATCACACGAAGAAGTACTTAACCCAAAAAACGCCATTAGAATTCCTTAATGTGCGAATGATTACCCAAATACCATTAGATTGCATGCATTTAGTGGATTTAGGCGTAATGCGAAACATTTTGTTAAGGCTTATTAATAAGAAAATTTGTTGTCCAACGCCAAGGGAAAATTTGCAAAACATTTCTAAGAAACTTTTATCTCTGCGTGGCCGAATTTGCACGAAAGCCACGATCATTGGATGATATTTCATATTGGAAAGCCACTGAGTTCAGACAGTTTTTGTTGTACACAGGTGTTGTAGTTTTAAAAGACGAAATACACGATGATGTGTACTATGAATTTTTATTGTTACATTGTTCTTACAGAATGATGTGTTGTCCCAAACACTGCGGGAAAAATTTGAATACAATTGAAATTCTCCTCAATTTATTTGTACAAAATTTCCCGCTAATATTTGGAGGAAATAGTGTTTCGTACAATGTACATAATCTACTTCATTTAAAAGATAGTATTGACCTCATTGGTAATCCAACTGAAAATTCGTGCTATTCGTTTGAAAATTATTTACAAAGTTTAAAAAAATGCGTAAAAAGGCCATCAAAGATTTTGAACAAATTTATAGGAAAGTTTGTGAAGAAAAGTTTTGCACCAAAACACAATACAAAGGTCTTAATGCACACGAAACCAAATTTCATTTTAAAAGTTGTACTTTGACTTCGAAGGCACCGGATAACATATGTTATATTAAAAACGGAATTCCTGTTCATATTCATGGATTTTCGCAAGAAAATGGAGGAACCCTCATTGGACACAAATTTTTAAATATTCCAAGTTTTTATAAAGAACCGTGTGATTCTATTTCATTAGGAATTTATTTAGTTGACTCCAAACTTTCTGACGAACTTCAGAACTTTCCATTAAGTGAAGTAGAATGTAAAGCAATTCGATTTCCTTATAATTCTCAATCTGTATTGATTCCTATTCTACACGCCTGTTTTTAATACCTTTTTTTATTTACACATTAAGAAAACTATATAGCATGTCTTCTTCACCGAGCCCACCAAAAAAAAAATAAAACGCGTAACATTAGCACCCTATTCTGAAAGTAAGTATTTTTTTTATTTTATATGTAATGGGATTTTTTCTAAATATTCTAACTTTATTCTAATTTCAGACATACCTACATCAAATACTAACCTCAATGATGTTTTAAAGACAATTGAGGGTGTCAAAAAGGATACAGAATCCTTACAAAACCAATTTAACGTCCTTCAAGGTAATTTTTTAATAAGAATATTTTCAATAAATTATTTATATATATATATATATATATATATATATATATATATATATATATATATATATATATATATATATATATATATATATATATATATGTATATATGTATATATAAACATATAATCTTAGGACAGATCAAGTTTGTTGCAGAAGCACTGGCGGAAAATAAAGTATTATTGACCAAAATTTTAAAGCAAACATACGAAGAAATTCCGGTAATACAGAAGTTTCCAATAAAATCTGAAGAACAATTAATTGAAATTGACAAGGAAATAAATGCTGAAAATAGAAATCAATATGTAAGATATTTCATCATTTTTATTATAAATATGAATAGCTGTATATCAAGTTTTTCTTTAGATAAAAGCAATGAGATCAATGCTAGAACCAGCCGGGGTTCACAAAAACTTAAAATGCATCCTAAACGACAATGTTACCATGGCCTACAATGTCGACGGTGTTCAAGGGAAGAAAAGTTTTAAACAACTTAAAAACTTTTATGGTGTTCTGTTAGGTAAGCATAATTATAGTCTTAAAACCCGATATAAATAATACATTTATATTTTTTTCATTTTCAGAAGCGGTCTCAATGGCCAAAACAAATAATATTGGTCCAGCGGATGACCAAATTCGGAAGGCAATTCAATTGCAGAAAAGGAGAATTTTTAAAAATATGTCGGTGCAAAGACATGCTGATCAAAAATAAGCCAGACAAATACATTTCAGACGTTTATTTTCATTATTTGAAGTATTTTTGAATTAAATATGTGGATTTTGATTTCATAGGGATCTTCTGCATAGTACTGCGTATGCAGAATTCGTTTATTATTAATCATTAACGAAGTAGATCATTATTCATCGTTAACGAAGTAATTTATTATTCATTGTTAACGAAGTAGTTCATTATTAATGATAAACGAATAGTCACTGAACTTGTCATTACTGTTTTCGTTAATGGAAGGTAAACGAGAGGGTGACGATTACATACCTCCAATGACATCCCCATGTTAAATTCGTCACTCAAACGCGTGGCTAGTGTATTGGCGAGTAGGTACTGGTACTTTCTTTTGGAACAATGGTATAAGTACTTATGTAGTGCTTACCCGAACAAGCGGGTTATAATAAGCTTGAAAGAAATACACACATACATACGTTTCATTTTAATGGTGTATGTGTGTAAGTGTTTGACAGGCACCCAGTAAACAATTTTTTCCGACTGCTCTGATTTTAGATTTTTTTCCGAAATTTCTGACGTTTTTTTCAGAAATTTCTGATAGAAATTGGTCCGATTTTCTAAACGTTTTTTTTTTAGAATTTCTGCACATTTTCCTGTGTTTTTAAGCGAAAAAAAACTCGAAAAATGTACAAACGGAGAGAGTAGATTGTCTATTGCTCTGGCATATTCTCTCCCACATGTAAACGGATGGTGGTGGTTTGACACATTCTCTCCCATAGTAGTTGTTGTTGTGATCATTCATTTCAAGATCTCAACAACAACAAATGCAAAAATGCTATTTGTTATTGTTATTGTGAACTGTTAGATTTTCCGTTGTAAAAATGTGCCTTTTGTTGTTGTTGTGAATCAGCCTCTTTCTCTTTCGTTCCCAAAAAAATATGATGGAAAAAAATTGCAAAAACAACTACATACCGGTTTTCTGTGTGCACTGCTTTTTATTTTTAGTTCTTGTTTAGCAGTTGAAACTAAAGACCTGCACAAGACGAATTGTATGAATTATGCTTTTTTCGACACACTGACTTTGTCTACTCAATCATGCGCTATGTATTTGATAGGCAATGACAACCAAATTCAGAAAATCTGAATTTTATTCCGAATTTTCTTTCGAATTTTGACCGATTTCTTTTAGAAAATCTGAATATTCCGCCGAATTTCCAGACGAATTCTGCCCGATTTCTTTCAGAAATTCGGAGTTGTCCTCCGAATCTTTTCCGAAAATCTAATTTTTTCTCCTATTTTTTCAAGAATTTTCACCGAATTCGGACCGAATTCGTCCAGAAAATCTAATATTTTTTCAGATTTTTTTCAGAAAATCTTTCCGAATTCGGTGACCACGTCCATACAACTTTCGTACAGAAATCGGAAGGAATTCGGAATCAGAATCGGACATTTTTTCAGAGATTCTGACAGAAATCGGACCGAATTCGGCAAAAATTGTTTACTGGGCAATTCTTTACTTAATTATTTCCGCATTTACAAAGAAAGAGAGGAGCAAAAAATTGAGAAGAAGTAACACCAGAGAATGTGAAATTCTCAGGTGGCGAACATCTTTCAATTGATTTATTTTTATAACGCACACCTAGCCGTTTATTTTGTTTTCAGAATTTTTATTTACACATGGAAATGTTGTAGGTATTCGAATTTGAATATAGCGTGGATTTTGTATGGGCAATACAACATAAAATAATTTGATGCAGGGTTAAAGGTTTATCAAATCTACTTACCTGCGGGAGTACAGGTTCACCTATTGTTCCAGTCCCAAAATCTCCTCGAACTAAAATCTCATATCACGATATATTTTCATACGGAAATGGAAGGAGCAATGGCTATAATCTCATTTTTGAACCACATTTTTTGTTTTGTACCATTTGGTTCTCTCTATCGATTATTTGTAAATATAATCCTACAAACCTCAATACATACATATGTACGTACATATTTCCATACTATTGACGGCATTTGTTTATACAATTTATTGACAGCTCAATGACCTAAAATAGCAAATGCTGAACATTAACATTTTGCCATATTGTTCGGAACTCATCACAATTATTTGTTGTTTTTTTCTTCCGAATAAATGAAACGGGCAAAATAACACTGCGTTACATAGGCGTAGACAAACACACACACACTCACACAATTAAATCGCACCACAGTCGTACAAAGAAAATGCGAATTGTTTATTAATTATCTGATAACTGCTAAATGTTCCTTCTCGCTTTGTCCGACACCATCGGATCGGTGTTAACAAAACTTTGAAAAAAAAAACAACAAAAATTAATACTAAACAAATCCGTCTAGCATTGAAATGTGAAAAACGATCGACTTTGTAATTGTGATATTGATTGACATTCTAAATAATATTAAATGGCGAATTTGTACCCATAACACATGGATACATATTTTCTTTACATATGCTTTGTTCCAGTACTTGCAAGAATTTAGTAGTTATCGTAAAAAAAAACTTTTAAAATTTGCAGTTCTGGAACAGACCAATAGATAACAATTGGGAATAGATATTTTAAAAATGGTCAAATGTCTTATTTTTTATAAAAGGTAAACAAATGCACAAAAATCTATCTTGCTTCCTGTTAAAAAATGTACATCTTGGTTCTATATGAAAAAGATTCGACATAAATGAACGTAAATACCTGCCTGTTAGGTAGAGTGTCTTTTAATCTTTTTTTGGAAAAAGTCCTTCATACAAACGTTATTTTGATATTCATAGAAAATATATTTTTTAAAGATAAATGATTGGACGCTCATTTGACAATAAATAACACTGTGCAACACAAAAATTAACAGAAAAATGGTAATAGACCAAAAAAAGGCTATAAGTTCAGGCAGGGCCGAACTTTAAATACCCTCCACCACTCAGAACGAATTTGGTAATTTTCAAAAAAAAAAAAAAAATAAAATGCGTTAAAAATTCTATTGAAATCTTAAAAATACCGAGTGTAGCCATTATATTAGGGTCTATACGACGACGTGGACCTGCATAGGCAACTTTTGTCATAAGCCATTACAATATTTAAATGTGAAACATGAATGAAATCGGTGAAAAATGTAGCAAAAATCATCAAAATACCGAATATCGGGAGGTACCGTTATATGGGAGCTATACGAAGACGAGGACCTGCACAGACAATTTTCTGTCTTAGGCTGTAGTATCCATTACGAACTTTAAATACGACATCTCAAACAATTTCTGTGACCATTGTACATAAAATCATAAGAGTACCGAATTTCGGAAGGTACAGTTCTATGGGGGCTATACGAAGACGTGAACCTGCACAGACAATTTTCTGTCTTAGGCTGTAGTATCCATTACGAACTTCAAATAATAAATTTGAAACAATTTCGGTGAATACTGTCGCTTAAATCACCAAAATACCGAAAATAGGGAGGTACCATTGTATGGGGGATATAGCAAAACGTGGACCTTCATTGCCCATTTTCAATACCAAAAGCTCTGCAGACATTATATATATTTGAGTAAAATTTTATCAACCTACTTCATTTCGTTCGGAAGCTAGTGTGATTTCCACAGACGGACGGCCATGCTAAATCGACATAGAATTTTATGCTGATGAAGAACATACATTTGTGGGGTCTAAAATGTATTTTTCGAGGTGTTACAAACGGAGTGACAAACTAAATATACCCTCCATACTATGGTAGAGGGTATAAACAAACATTTGCTCGATTTTTTGCCAATATTCATCAAACATTTTCTTTATGTAATGTAAATAGAGATTTATTCCCTTTGGCGACTTTTAGCGAAATGTTATGAAAAATATTTTTGTATCTGACGTCATCTTTCTAAAGTGATGCTTTGAAGGAATTCAAAATGTGTTTTTAATGTTTGTGGATTCCTGGCGTTTAGGCAAGATTAAGACTTTAGATGTATTCTGTGACATATAGTAGAATTTGATGGCGAATTTCTGTATGGTATTTTGACCTGCTACGATGACATTCAAAGATGCTATATACCTAAATAGAACGTATTCCGAGGAATTAGAATCGGAAATCGTTAAAAAAAATGTGGAAGACGGAACTTGCGCTCTCTTGTATTGCCTTAAAAACAACTTTTTGGTTTTCTATTATTCTGATTAGGGACCTTACCGAATCTACTAGTTTTTCAATTTATTTCGAGGAAAAATCGGTTATCGTAGTAAAAACTTTTATATTCTTGCAGTTCTGGAACAGGGCATATCTCTATATGCCCTGTTCCAGAACTGCAAGAATATAAAAGATCTCGGAAACAGAAAACAGATCTCGGAATCAGACCCTATATTCTAAGCCGTTGATATTCTACGTGTTATAATTTACAAAAAAAAAATAATAATAATTATAATAAAAGTTAATAAAAAAAATCAAATCAAATTCTCACCTTGCTGCCGTCGTCTGTACACGTGTTGTAACAACTGATTGTGTAAATGCACTTAAGCGTTTATATTTTTGCTGTCTCTGTCATTATCCCTTATCTCTAGGCATTTGTAGTTAAATATTTATTTTATTTATTATTAAAGTACTGGGCATTTGCTCAGAGCTATTATATTTGCTCAAATGTTTAACATTTGTTTTACATAACGTCGAATAATTTTTGCAGTGTTGACTTTGACGGTTTACCTGTAATAGGCACCCTATTGTAATGTATTTTATTAATAAATATTACTTCAATACCTATTTGATAATAATATTTTTTGTTTTATTTTTTTTGTTTCTTTGCAGCAGTGTGCGATATTGTATTGGTATTAGTTTTGGCTTAAAGAAGAACTCCTCTAATCTCGATTTGTAACTCTGTGGTGTGAACTGTTGGCGCCGGTCTCGTCATATAAACGCTTCATCTACAAACAAGTACACAGCACAAAACTGCAACTATTAAACGATCCCTACGCAAATATAATGGACGGCTTTGCCCATGAATGGACAACGCCACCACGCACCGATACAAGCGGTCTGCACATGGACTTGGTGGCGGAGTTACATGAGAGTGGTTTCGAGCCACAGACTAGAGCTCGTTCGAATACATGGCCATGTCCAAGGCCAGAAAATTTTGTAGAACCACCCGATGAGCTGGAGAGTACAAAGGCCAGTAATCAACAATTGGCCGGAGGAGGTGAGTCGATTTCGTATTTTTTGGGGATTTTGAAACTCAAGTTATTCCGAGGAAATATTTTGGAAATCTTTGTATGTATGTTTTTGCGTTGATGGCTGTTATATCTCCACAACAAACGAATATGATATATTTTATGCCATCCACCATTCTATAACTTTTCGAAATACTCATGATAGACTTTGCAAATCATATATATTCTGGATCAGCGTAAAATTCTAAGTCGACGCTCTTTCGATCGGATTGAGATAGAAGACTAACACTTTGTACACATGTGTATTTTGCCAGTAGGCAGGATAAGTTCGTAAATGGGCCATGTCGGTCCACGTTTTCGTGTAGATCCCATATAACGGTACATCATAATATTCGGTATTTTAATGATTTTAGCGCATTTTTCCAAAAATCGTGTTTAAACTTCCTAATGGGTACTGCCGTCCGTGACAAAAAATCGCGTAAGCAGGTCCACATCTTCGTACAGTCCCCTTGTAACAGTACCTTCTTTTATTCTGTATTTTGATTATATTAGCGACATTGTTCACCGGAATTGTTTCGTATTTAAAGTTCGTAATAGGTACTACAGCCTATGACAAAAAATTGCGTATGCAGGTCCATGTCTTCGCATAGTACCGCTTGTAACAGTACCTCCCTTTATTCGATACTCTGATGATATTAGCGACATTTTTCACCGGAATTATTTCAAATTTCGTATTTTAAGTTCGAAATCGATACTACAGCCCGCATATAACGGTTTTTATTTAAGCGGTATTTTCGATGGATTTTTTAAATTTCTTTCCAAAGGGTTGAGGGTGTTAAAATTTTGGCCGAACTTAACTGCTTTTTTACTTGTTTTATAAATAATCTCAGATCCCATATGTCTCTTTTTTGATCAGTATCAAATTGGGAGACTATGGCAACAAGACATTAAAGTCAGTCCTGTTTAAAATTGATCATTTTGTCTATAGACAGGAATTTTAGCCGAAAATGTTATTTGTATAATATATCGTATATCAGAGTACGTCGTAGTAGTACTTTGTATTGGGGGTTCCTGTTGGTGGTAGGTTTGCGCTTTGCAAATGCTCTACTATATTTGGTACAATTTGTTATTGGCTGAACAGATAATGCTTGAAATCTGAAATTTAGGCCACCCATGTGGAGCCTGGACATATGAAGGTGGTTTCGGAATGGTACTGTATTTAGTATTGGGTGAAGTGGCATTTTTAGTGCCAACCTTGTTTTCCAAAATACTCCAGACACAATAGTCCAACGCATTGATATCGGTAGATTTTGTTGGTCATTGTGCGCTGGAAATGAAGCGAGGAACTTCATTCTGTCCAAGGTCAAAATGTTTACGTGCCCAAGGCTTTAATACACCTTCCAGAATATTTTCGCATTTATTCTGATGCCACAGTAGATTAATACGAGCGTGGAACGACCATTAGCAATTATGGCGGCCCACACCATCACCATAGCTGACGCTTGAGTTCTGGTGGCCAACCGAAGGTGCACATTTTCAGCTGACCTCTTTGGCAAGTAAACACGTTCATTTTGTTTGTTTACAAACTGCTGGACAACGAATGTTTTCTCATCGGAGAAAACCAAATTTGGCAGTTCACCACTTTCGGCCAAGCGATGCAACTCTTTAGCTCTTTTGAGTCTATTTTCTTTACGTTGCGGTGTAAGTTTTTGCATTTTTTGGAATTTCAATGGCTTTATCCCGAGCTCATTTTTCAATATTTGCCGAATGGGATATTGCGATATGTACAGCTCATGAGCCATTTTTCGGCCATTGCGACGCGGGTTGCGATCAAGTCGCTTATTTTCTTTTTGAACCATTTCTGCTGATATTGCTGCTTTCTTCCGTTAATTCCCTTGACGTCGGGTTACGCTACCACTATCACGGTAACTACCGATGGTAAGAAAAACAAAAGATTTATTCACATTTAAGTGCTGGAGTGCTCTAATGATAGCCACTTTTGGTTTTCCAGCCACATATATAGAAGTCTCACAATCACGCTTAAATTCCATCACAAATAATTTTTTTTCTGGAGAATTCTCATCAAAATGCTTTTGTACGCTTGTAAAAAGCTGTCGGATGAGTGGCTTAGAAATGACAGCAATCTGATGTTGGCTGCAGTTTTTTCATGTCACCCTGTACTGTAATATATAAAATCTAGAAAGTCTGAAGATTTTGTACGATAAATAAAGTTTTAATTGAAAAATGTTGTCAAACTAAACAAATTGTGCATTTTGAGTACTAACAATTCCTAAGACGAACTACTGGAACGAATCTAAAGCTTTACGCTGGACCATTCGCTGACGAAGTACTTCTTCCGCAAAGATCAAAGCCTGAAGATGAAGTTCTATGGAGTTTATGTTTCAGCGATTTTTTTCTCTATGTCAAGAAAAAGCTCCGAGGGCAAATCAGAATTCTTAACGGGTTCGGAAGATATGAGACTGGCAATCATCTTTTTTGACTCCAAAGTTTTAAATGTTGGCAACAAAAGCCGGGAAAAGTGTCTTCTTATTTTTCGTCTTATATCACGCTGCGGTGTCAGAATATTCCTATTTCTTTATGACACACAAATTCTTAATTCTTACATTTTTTCTAATATTTTTCATTCTTCCCTTTTTGCAGACTCACAACAAACCAATGTTCCTAGCGTGAATGCCGCCAAAAAGAATTCATCACGTCGTAATGCCTGGGGTAATCTCTCCTATGCTGATCTAATAACACACGCCATTGGCTCGGCAAGTGAAAAACGTTTGACTTTGAGTCAAATTTATGAATGGATGGTGCACAATGTTCCATATTTTAAGGATAAGGGTGATTCGACTAGTAGTGCGGGCTGGAAGGTAAGTCAACCAGTAGGATTACTCTCATAATTACCTTCTAAAAAATGCGAATTCTAATAATTAAATTAAATTTAAAAAATAAATGCAATTACAAGCTTAAGATCTAATTTAAATATTGACATATACGGGCAAAGCTTTGGTTAGTCTCTACGACCGGCATTTGACAATCAAAACAGAAAAAGAAAAACAAACACTTTACAATTCCAAAAACAAAGAACACAATGTGAAACACAATCATGACCCTGAACTTGAAATCAGTTCAGATTCTTTGTTAATTGCTTTTTTTCTTTTCGTTTGATTAATTTTTGTTTGTTCATACTTCCTACCTTCAATAAAAGCAGACAACAACAAAAATGACTAATATCGACAAACAAAAAATCGACTTTGTTTGTTACGAAGCACGTGCGAGAGCAAAACACTAAAAAAAGCAACTAAAAAGAAAACCAAAACCCCAAAAAAAATAAAACCAGTCAGGGGGACCCAGTCAGCATTTTTTGAAATTTTTAATCACATTCGAGTCTTTTTTGATCCGGTCGCGCGATTAAAAATGTGGAATATGCGCGCATTTTCTGATCATAAAAGACACATTTGTCGGGAGAAAAACGTGACCTCCCGCGACTCTTCTTAATAAATCACATATGAGTCTTCTTCTAGATTAGTTAAGAGTCTTTTTCGACTATTTTCTGATCGTTCTACGAGTCGTTTTCGAATCGTTTTTTAATCATTTATTGTGCTATTTTATTTTTCGAGTCTTTTTTAACTCATTTTTTGATCATTTATGAGTCCTTAGTGAGTCATTTATTAGTCTTTTAAGTGTCATATGTCACTCATATTTATATTCATTTACGAGTCTTTTTTAAGTCGCCTTTGTCTTAAATTCGAGTCATTTATGAGTCCTATATGAGTGTTTACGATCCTACGAATCTCGTACGTGATTTCTAAATATTGGGATGTGCCGTGAAAAAAAGAATTTGTTTATATTTGTTTATAAAATAGTTTATTTAAAATAAAAATAATTCAACTTTTATAATTATAATTTGTACTAGTTCATTTTCAGGTGTATTTTAGTAAATGCCAGTGGTAAAAAATATAGTAAAAAATTAAATAAAAAAAGAAAAACCAAAAAAATAAAAAAATCAGGAACTTCAATCTGATCGTTTTCTTTTTGTAACCCGGTCTCGAGCGTGAACAAAATGTTTCTGAAGGATTGTGTTCATATCCTTGTCGTTACTTGTGTATTTTAGATGACAAATATCTGAAATTAAATATGTACAAGTCTGTCCATTTTACTAATTCTTTATATACGTGTTAAAAACACAAACTTACTTTTGATTACTGGCACTAAATAACACTTTTCTGCACTTGGCTTTACACTGGTGCCCTTCCAGCTGTATTGGCAGGCTAAATTGTCAGAAAAAATCTTTCGAACGGCAGCCCGAAGGAATTGAGGGGGTCCTTCACCGCCGGTTTTTGCAATAAATTCTTTCTGGAAACAGATTATCAAAAAATATATAAGTATTAATATATTGCAAAGTAGTGAATTAATCAATCAAAGACCCAATTTTGTATACTTACAAATTGTTTAAGTATCGTTTCATTTTGCTGCACCAATTCATTTTTTGCCATCCTTTATATTTTAGCCTTTTTTTTTAAATTGGCTTGCTGACATTTTTTCTTTATAAAAACAATAAATAAATAAACAAACAAATAGATAAACGTACACTTTTTAATATTTTTTATCACTTTTTTAATATTTAACACTTTTGCTGTTGACGCTTCCACGCACTTTTTATAAATGACCAATAAGTCAACTTTTTTATAGCCACTCCAGAAACGCAACAAAATGACCCGTTATGCATAGAAAAACAAGCAGCATTTAAGCACTTGTCTGTGCGAAATATGATAAAAAATACATCAATACGATCACTTTTCAAACAGCTGCATGATGTTTTTAAGACTAATCATTTTTCAATCTGTACATGATCGCAATATGATAATAAATAACGGAAAAAATAGTCACATTTTGCACATCTCAATGATTACCATACACATGATTTTTGATTACCATACATTTTTTTTATAAAATTAAATGAACTCTTTTTACTCATTAAGGGGGGTTACTTTCGAGTCGTTTTGTGATCGTACAGGTGAGTTAATCATTTTTTGATCACCAAAAGGACTCGTAGAAGATTCTGCGAAGTGATTTTTTTAAAAACAATTTTCATGTACAAGCTGGGTATAATCACTTTTCAAACAACTGCATGATCTTTTTAAGACTAATAATTTTTCAATCTGTACATGATCGCAATATGATAATAAATAACGGAAAAAATAGTCACATTTTGCACATCTCAATGATTGATTTGCGATTCCCCTACATTTTGTTGTTGTATTTTGGTTGACCTCTTTTTACTCATTAAAGAGAGTCATTTTCGAGTCGCTTTTCGATCGTATACGTGAGTTAATCATTTTTTGATCACCAAAAGGACTCGAAATAGACTCACCGAAGTGATTTTTTCAAACACAATCTTCCAAATGCTAGCTGGGGAGCTACGCCGCAAAGGCAAACAGCATAACAACAAACGAATAACGGCATTAAAAAGAAAATGTAAACAAACAAAATATTGACGACACCCCGATACCGACACCTAACCGAAAGCGAACCCCCATAGCAGCACCAAGCACAAGCAAACATTTGCACAAACATTCAGTCGTAGATAATCAAAGCACTGGGGCACCATTGTCGTCATCATTATCGTAATATGTTTGCGAATGACCGAATTGAGTGAAAATGTTTGATCATCACAAAAACATGCAAAATTATTGCAAACACAGCCACTGGATATTGAATTGGGAATTAGGTGAACATTTTTTTTTTTTTTTTTTTGAAAAACAATTGCGCTGCGTTTCTATTTTGTGATACACATATTTCCTCTGGGAAAGTGTTCCACGCCTAATTAGAATGATTTTTTCCAATTTTTTTACAGACAAAAGTTCTTTATCTCTTAGCACCAAGGATACAGATTTGTTCCAGATACATATAATTTTTTTTTAATATTTACGATATGATGAAGTGTCGTTCCGAAACGAAATAGGTGAATGGAGCTATTCGTTCACCTAGTTCTCATTACTCACAAAGAACCTTCAATTCATCTTGCTCTTTCGTCTTTTCGCATTATGTTGCTTCTTTTGTTTTACTAAAAATTTTTCTCAATTACAAAAAAATTCGAATTTATTTTCTTTTGTAAAATTTTTTCATAAATACGAACGATTGAAGTAAAAGGAGTTTGTGGTGGGATTTACATCCTGTGAACCCATTATATATACGTCCTCATTTTTATATTGCCCCCACATAACATTACTTCCCGATATTCGGAATTCTGACGATTTTAGACAATTTTTGTAGGGTTCTTTAAGGATTGTACTTCCTGTGGCACATTATTGTCTATAGAGGTTGACGTTTTCCTATAGCCACTATATTTCGGCACCACCCTATATCTGGTATGTATTCTGATAATTTTAGCCACATTTTTCTGCGGAATTCTTTAAAATTCGGTGTGTGGAGTTTTTAATGGTTTCTGTTTTATGTGGCAGAAGACTGCTAGAATAGAGTCACTATTTCTTATATCACCTATATTGCGATACCTTAAAATATATCTGGCACATGTAAATATTACAATGTGCCAGATTTCGACTATATCAACTACTACTGAGATATGTGATAATTTTTTAAAATTGTTTGAATGTGCGTGAGGTACCAGATATATGTATATAATATTGACATGTAGAAAAGGAATTCCATATTGAAATCAGATCTCTGGTACCAGAAGGAGTGGTTCGTTCCATTCACTCTCTATACAAGACTGCTGGTAAAAATATTGATATGTGTGAAACTTGAAGAAAATCGGACTCTTATTACACATTTTTTAAGAGTTATAAGTATTGAAAATGTTCACCCTTTTGGGGAGGTACTTGATAAAAGCATTAGGGTTTGCCAAATTGGATGATTCTTTCTTCGTATTCTTTCATTCAGGAACAAATAGCCGCATACTTTAAAAGTCTATTTCACAGACTAAAACTCCACTTTTGAGTTGCATTATCCTGTTATTATTCGCAATTAAACTTTCTCTGGTTGTGCCACATACATATCTATGAGAAAATATATATTGCAAAGTCATTGACTTTAAATAAAAATGTAATGCACGTGACTGCAAACGCTAATGTGTAGAATATCCCGAACAAAACAAACCTTTGATTATCTCATGCACAATTATTGCTTTACGTCAATGAAAACAAACCTTTTTCTGGCATTAAACAAGGTAAGACATTATGAAGGCAATAAATACGAAAATATATCGGAATTTTAATTATTTTAGACCAAATTGCTGTGATTGTTGTGTAAAAAATTGAATTAATTTTTTTTATAAAGCTATACTTAAAAAATCATAATTTATTCAATATTAAATGTGATAATTCGAACCCTGATCTTTTTAAATACAATTTTCACAGGGTGATTTGTAACCCCTACATATATATGTATGTAGTCTTTTTCAAGTGGTTTTAAACTCAGTTGTTGTTTATACCATCTCAAATAAAAATAAGCCCCTTCCATTTCTTCAACAACATCCTCAAACTACTTATTTGAAAAGAAAACTATTTTTTAAATATTTAATCGCTTACTCATATCAGGCATTTATGTTTGTAGACACAGATCGATAAAAATATCTTTTGGAATCCAGTTTACCTATTTAAACATAACTGATACAAATGACAACTGGGCGACTTTTACGTCAACAAAACAAAATTGTAAACAAACAAACAAATGTTTGATGTTGAAAAACGAAAGGCTGGCTCTACGACAACAAACTAAAACCAGTAAGGAAAGCTCAAAAGTCGGGCGGGGCCGACTATATGATACCCTACACCACTATGCATATTTAGTAGAGCTCTCGTAAAAAGGTTAATACAGGGCATTTCAGAGCTCTATGAGATATTTGGTACAAAATCAAAATCTATCTAATTCTATGGTGCATTTTACGAACTATAGCTATCTCTGAACCGGGTTTCTCCAAATTTTACGTATTAGCTGATGACTGACTGATGATTTGGGCTGATATTGACCATTTAGTGCACATTTAACCCGAAATCGGATGAAGATATATATGAGAGCTATATCCAAATCTGAACCGATTTCGATAAAATTTAAAACAGCTATTCCTGTGCTCTTATATCTTATATCTGGTACCAAATATCATTCTTGTGGAGTGCATATTACGAATGTGAGAGGCTTAAACACCAAATCGGATGAAAGATATATATGGGAGCTATAGCTATATCTGAACCGATTTTCTTCAAATTAGATACACTTGCTTCTAGGCCGAACTCGGTTGGGTGTGCCAAAATTCAGGTAATTTGGACTGATAGAGGACATTTGCTGCACATTTAACCCGAAATCGGATGAAGATATATATGGGAGCTATAGCTGTTTCTGAACCGATTTTCTCCAAATTTGTTGTATTAGCTTTAAGGCTAATCTCGGTCACATGTGCCAAAATTCGGGTCATTTGGGCTGACATTGGCCATTTGGTTGTCAATTAACCCGAAATCGGATGAAGATATATATGGGAGCTATATCCAAATCTGAACCGATTTCGATAAAATTTAAAACAGCTATTTCTGTGCTCCATCTAATACCTGGTACCAAATATCACGGTTGTGGAGTGCATAGTAGGAATGTGAGGGACTTAAAGATCAAATCGGATTAAAGATATATATGGGAGCTATAGCTACATCTGAACCGATTTTCTCCAAATTTGATACACTTGCTTCTAGGCCGAACTCGGTTGGGTGTGCCAAAATGCAGGTAATTTGGACTGATAGTGGACATTTGGTGCACATTTAACCCGAAATCGGATGAATATATATATGGGAGCTATAGCTGTTTCTGAACCGATTTTCTCCAAATTTGTTGTATTAGCTTTAAGGCTAATCTCGGTCACATGTGCCAAAATTCGGGTCATTTGGGCTGATATTGGCCATTTGGCGGTCAATTAACCCGAAATCGGATGAAGATATATATGGGAGCTGTATCCAAATCTGAACCGATTTCGATAAAATTTAAAACAGCTATTCCTGTGCTCCATCTTATATCTGGTACCAAATATCATTCTTGTGGAGTGCATATTACGAATGTGAGAGGCTTAAACACCAAATCGGATGATAGATATATATGGGAGCTATAGCTATATCTGAACCGATTTTCTCCAAATTTAATATACTTGCTTCTAGGCCGAACTCGGTTGGGTGTGCCAAAATTCAGGTAATTTGGACTGATAGTGGACATTTGGTGCACATTTAACCCGAAATCGGATGAAGATATATATGGGAGCTATATCTAAATTTGATCCGATTCTCACCAATTTCAATAGGGTTCGTCCTCGGGCCAAAAAAATATTGTTTGGAAAATTTCATCTCAATCGGATAATAAATGCGACCTGCATTTTGTTCACAAGAATACATGGACAGACGGACGGACGGACGGACGGACAGACGGACTGACATGCATAAATGGACTCAGAAAGTGATTCTATGAAGGTTCTCAAAAGTAACTATGGGTCTATCTCGTTTCCTTCTCTATGTTACAAACAAATGCACAAAGACATAATACCCTTACCACTATGTGGTGTAGGGTATAAATATGCGGACAAATATATCAATAAACTTGCTAATTGTTAGAGATACAATGAAACTATACACATTAAGCACAAATTCCAAACAAGCGCACGCACACACATACTCTCAACAGAAATGTTTGGTATGTGACGTGTTTTCACGCATAAATTTATTTTTAGAAATGATTTCTCGAACAAGATGAGTATCGTACAAATGATGGTCTAGTGAAAGATAGATAATACAGAAATGTAGTGTTGCTATTGAATTTTTATGAACTTTTAGGAGCAATTGGGAGAAAAATAAATTTTATGATTTTTGGAGTGATTAAAATAGATAGTTTTAAAAAATATTCAAAAAATCAAAATTTATGACGGTATTTCTAAAAAGTAAAAAAAAAACATTATGTTCGGCCCAGCCGAACTTTTAATTTAATTAAAGAATACAGTTTTATATAAAAGTATCTGAATTCAAACGTGTTCCACTTTAAACTACAAAAACCTGTGAGAACGTTTGGATAATGCTGTTCAACTTTCCAAAAAAAAAAAAAACATAAAGTGGGTGGGGCCGTTATGAACTACAAATACCAATTTGTAGAAAAATCCGTGGAAAATTTGGCAAAAATTATCAAAATACTGAATATCAGGTGGACCACAAGCGCTAGAACCCATTAGGAACTACAAATACCAATTTTTGGTACCGTAGACCTATATATACAAGGTCCCGGAGCTAGAACCCATTAAGAACTAAAAATACTAATTTTTGGACAAATCCATTAAAAGCTAAGGTGAAAATCATCTAAATACCCAATATAAAGAGGTACCGTTATATGACGGCTATACAAAAATGTGGACCTATATATCTCATTTTCAAAACCAATAATCCAGCCAAATTTTGAAGCTCTACTTCTAATAATGTGGGTTGTATCATGATTTCAAAAGAGAGACGGACATCGTTAAATCGACTTAGAATTTTATGTTGTTCAAGACTATATACAGGGTGAGATAAAAAACTGCATCACAGTCAAACGCCATAATTTTTATTTTTTTTTTTAATGTCGGAAATTGCATTACATTTTAGAATAAGTTTAGATTTGTTCCAATTGGTCACCTTTGGCACGAATTATGGCCTTCAAGCGGCCCATGAAACCAATGAATCGGCAGTTCATCACTTTCGGCCAAGCGAAGCTAATTTTTAGCTCTTTTGAGTCTATTTTCCTTCTGTTGCGGTGTAAGTTCTTGCAATTCTTGGAATTTCAATGGCTTTGCCCCGAGCTCATTTTTCAATATTTGCTGAATGAAATATTACGATATGTTCAGCTCACAAGCCATTTTTCGGCTACTGGGACGCGGGTTTCGATCAAGTCACTTCTTTACTGTTTGAACCATTTCTGTTGATGTTGCTGTTTTCTTCCGTCCACTTCCTTGACGTCGGGCTACGCTACCAGTATCACGGTAACGAGCGATGGTACAAGACACAAAAGTTTTATTCATATTTAAATGCTGGAGTGCTCTAACAATAGCCACTTGTGGTTTTCCAGCCAAATAAAAAGAAATCGCGCTTCCAATTCCATCACGAATAACTTTTCTCTGGAAAATTCTCACCAAAATGCTTTGGTACGCTGGCAAACAATATAATGAGCTGTCACTGGAATAATTTTAACTGCTGTTGGACGAGTGGCTTAGAAATTGCAGCAGCCTGAAGTTGGTTGCAATTTTTTCATCTTACCCTGTACACATTATGGGGTCTACGGCGAATATTTAGGGATGTTACAAACGGAATGACAAAGTTAACATAACTTCCTTTTCAAGGTGGAGGGTATAAAAATATGTCTGTTTAAGAATGGAAACTTGAAATTATAATATTTTTAAATCGTAGATATATGAAGATATATTTTATATATTGGGGTAACCAAACTTATAGAAAGGAAGTATTTTTTGATTATTTTTAAGCGACTAAAACTGCGGTTTTTGAAGGTATTTTTAAAGTATATTGTAAAATGCCTTAAATTTGCTAACCTAACTGGCTTTTACTACTATAAAACTAGATACGACAACTTTGTCTAATAAATCGAATCTTTAATTACACACTCGCGGCAATAATTACTGTGACTGACCCTGGGTGCTAACTTGACGTTACAAAAAATTAAATGTTGATTGATATCGAAATTAATCACATTAATTTTAAATATGCATATGTATGTATACATATTTGTGAATGTGAGGGTTTGTGTGTTTGTATATGAACATGATTTTAATCAAATCATCACTTCGTACAAATGTATCTATTTACGTACATATGGATGTATATTCCTGTTAGGCAAAAATATTTATGTATCCCATAAACAAATCTCCCCCGTTTTTGGTGACAATAGTTTAATTAAGAAATATTGAGTCCTTGTTGTTATTATTATCATTCGGTTGGTCCAAAATCAAAATAAAATTTTATATTGAAGAGACAAACTTGAAAATATTTATGTTTATTGCATATTGTACAATATATTATGTTTAATATCGGCTCAAAAACAACAACAACATCGAAAAGTAAGCAAAGTGCCAGACAGAAATTGAAAACAAAAAAAAAAAAAAACTGTGTAAACTTGATACTTTTATTAAAGAGACAGGCGGACGATTGAACTGGCCTGGAAAATATACATGCATATAGGTTCGATTAAAAAAAGAAAAAAAAAACGAAAACACATGACAGGCCCCAAAACCGTAAATAGGCGGAATATCAAATTTTGTCTCAGCAAAATAATTATTATCAATATCATTATCACAATGGTCATGATGATGCCTGGTATTTACAACGTCATTTATTCTTTTCCAAACCTAATTATGTTGTGTCGCTGGCACTCGTCATTATGATGATCATCATCGTCGGAGACCCTCGTCGTCATCATCATCATCATCGTCGTAGTCGTCATAGTCATTATTTGGGGCCGATGTGTGTGCGTGAATGTTAACTGAATGCCAAGCAAACTGGTGGCATTATTATCGCCAACGTCATCAACAGCATGCTGTTATTGCCCTCTCACTCTAGACCGCATGTGTTTTTTTTATTTTTTGCTATGTGCCTACGCTCCACAACTACTTGGTCAATGGAAAATTTTTATTTTTTTCTGTCTTTTTTTGCCTCTCTTTCGATAATACCTGATATTACTCTAAAAAAAAGAAACATAAAAACCGGTAGAATTCGTTAGGTGCTTTATATGCCAGTAAAACGTGAATTCAAAAGAAAACCAGTAAGGAAAGCTCAAAAGTCGGGCGGGGCCGACTATATGATACCCTACACCACTATGCATATTTAGTAGAGCTCTCGTAAAATGGTTTATTCAGAGCATTTCGGAGCTCTATGAGATATTTGGTACAAAATCAAAATCTATCTAATTCTATCGTGCATTTTACGAACTATAGCTATATCTGAACCGATTTTCACAAAGTTTGATGTATTTGATTCTAGGCTGAACTCGGTCAGATTTGCCAAAACCCAGGACATTTGGGCTGATATTGGACATTTGGTGCGCAATCAACACGAAATTGGATGAACCGATATTTGTAAAACTGAAAAAGAAGATATTTCTTGGCTGCATCTGATACCAAATATTATTCTTGTATCGTACATTTTTCGAATTTGAGGGACTTAAAGTACAAATCGGATGAAAGGTATATATAGGAGCTATAGCTATATCCGACCGATTTTCACTAAATTTGATGTACCAATATTAGCCATTTGCTGCACATTTAATCCGAAATCGGATGAAGATATATTTGGGAGCTATAGCTATATCTGAAACGACTTTTACTAAAATTGGTGTCCTTGCTTCTAGGCTGAATTTGGCCAGATATGCCAAAATTCATGCCATTTCGGTTGATATTGGCCATTTGTTGCACAATTAACTCGAAATCGAATGAAGATACATATGGGTGCTATATCCAAATCTGAACAGATTTTGAGAAAATTAAAAGCGACTACTTTTGGGCTTTATCTGATATCTGGTACCAAATATCATTCCTGTGAAGAGTATGCTATGCTATACTATATCCAAATCTGAACAGATTTTTATAAAATCAAAATCGACTATTTTTGGGCTTTATCTGATATCTGGTACCAAATATCATTCCTGTGAAGAGTATATTACGAATGTAAGGGACTTAAAGAGGATGAAACATATATATGGAGCTAGAGCTATATCTGAACCGATTTTTACTAAAATGTGTGTACTTGCCTATAGGCTGGTTTCGGTCGGATTTGCCAAAATTCATGCCATTTGGGCTGATATTGGCCATTTGATGCACAATTAACACGAAATCGGATGAAGATATATATGGGAGGCATATCCAAATCGGAACAGATTTTAATAAAATTAAAATCAACTATTTTTGGGCTTTATCTGATAACTGGTACCAAATATCATTTCTGTGGAGTGCATATTACGAATGTGAGGGATTTAAAGACGAAATCGGATGAAACATATATATGGGAGCTATAGCTATATCTGAACCGATTTTTACTAAAATTGGTGTACTTGCTTCTAAGCTGGTTTCGGTCGGATTTGCCAAAATTGATGCTATTACGGCCATTTGGTGGTCAATAACCCGAAATCGGATGAAGATATATATGGGAGCTATATCCAAATCTGAACCGATTTCGATAAAATTTAAAACAGCTATTCCTGTGCTCCATCTAATACCTGGTACCAAATATCACGGTTGTGGTGTGAACATTACGAATGTAAGGGACTAAAACACTAAATCGAAAGAAACGTATATATGGTTGCTATATCTATATCTGAACCGATTTTCTCAAAATTTGATATACTTTCTTCTAGGCCGAACTCGGTTGGGTGTGCCAAAATTCAGGTAATTTGGACTGGTATAAAAGTATTAATCACAACATACGAGGGTAGTGATAGAGTGTTGAAATGAAGATTTTTGACAGTTTTTCAGAGGCAACTTGTTGCAAATAGAGATTGAACCTAAGATATCGAGTCTCAATTTCTTTGACTTAATTTCCTCGAAGATTTCCGGCAAATAAGTATTTGGAGGCGAAGTATTTGCAGGGGTGTCTATTTTCGATTTGTTGATCAATTTTGACACTGAAGCTATTTTCTCCACTCCTACGTTTGTACGAATATGCAAGATCAAGCGATATAATTTTTTAGTCCTATGATCTTTCGAAAAATTTGTGGCCAATCCAGGAATGTCTCTTGATAGTATTATAGCGGATGTCTCCTTCTGGTACCTCCCCACCATAGCTCTAATAATTTAAATGATAACTTCTCATATTTATGAAACGCGTAATGATTTCGTGATTTTCGCTAAAATTCACTAAACCAAAAATGCGATCCACAAATGACCAAACATTTTAAATCACATACATATGAAAAGAACGATTATACCTTCCGGTATCTCCCTACCTTAGTTATAATATTTGAATGATCATAACTCACATATAAAAAATGCCTCATCAGAGGCTGTTCCAGAACTGCAAGAATGTAAAATTCTTCACTACGATAACCAATTTTTCTTTTATGATATCTAAAAAAAATTCAAAACTTGTAGACTCTTGTAGGATTAAAAAATATTAAATTTTTAGCCCAATATTAAACATGGAGCGAGCAGAATATCTTATTTCCAAATATTGGGTTTGTTAAATACGTTCAAAGACATGGACGCAACACTGTGAAAATACCTCTGTTGTTATGACATCATGACAACTGATTTAAACCGCTAAGGCAATATGCAAATTTTCGGAAAGGTCTATGGAATAGAGTTTTTAAACTACATTTTTGGGTCTTTTACACTTTTATTTGTCATTCGTTTCTGTAATTGACCCTTTTGGGGGTAGGTTCCGAAGGAATGGACCAATATTGTCGTATGTCTTGATCTATATCTGATATAAATATTATAACGAGCCAGATTCGGGCTAAATCGACTTCTTCCTTCATATTTTATGATATAGGTGATAATTTTTGGAAAATCTGGAAAAAACCGACGAAAGTTTCCACTTCACATAATACAATTTTATGCGAGTAATCAAAATGTTGAAGGATTTGGCCAATATGCTTCGTCTATTCACATCAAATCTTTATTTGAGAAAAATATTAAGACATACCAAGTTTGAAAAGAAGAGTTGAGTTTTTCCGCAAGTTATGTGTATTGTGTACTTTTGGGGAGTAGGTACCAGAAGGGGTGGAGAGATAGCTATCATCTTCATTTCTTTAGAAGCAATCAGATGCTTATTTTATGAGATATATGTTTATTTGATGAGATATATATTTATTCCAAGTTTTGATCCCTTTCTGGGGAGGTACCAGAAGGAGTGGTCCGATACATTTCATTTTCATACCCGATCTTGTGTTGGTAAAAATATTGAAATGCATAAAACTCGAAGACATTCGGACCCTTACTTCACATTTTATAAGAGTTATAATTACTCGAAATGTTGACCCTATGTTGGGCACGCATTTCCATTCTCGCACATGCAAAGGTAGATCAAAATTGGATGATCCTTCTTGGTTCTCTTAGGTAAAATATTTTCTATGAAAAAATCTGCGAATTCGGTATAAGTTTGATCATAATATTATGATGTACTAAGTTTGTCGAACGGCCATCTCCAGATCGATTTCAAATGTCCTGAAACGGATTTGGTTTTAAGATAACTAAGGTGTAAAAACCATATTTCGATGAAGTCCGATTGAGCGATGGAAGGATTAACAAGTAAAAAAGCTGTAAGTTCGGACGGGCAGAACTTTGAATACACTCCACCATTTGGAACGCAATTGGCAATTTTCAAAATAAAATCCCTTAATTATTCTGTTAAAATCTTAGAAATACTGAATGTAGCCGATGTATTAGGGTCAATAGGACGACGTGGACCTGTATAGACAACTGTTGTCAGACATTACAATAATCAAATGCGAAACTTGAAAAAAATCGGTGAATAATGTAGCTAAAATCATCAATATACCGAATATCGAGAGGTACCGTTATATGGGGGCTAATGAAGAGGTGGACCTGCACCGACAATTTTCTGTCATAGGCTGTAGTATCCATTACGAATATAAAATACTAAATTCGAAACAATAAAGTAGCTAAAATTATCCAAATACCGAATATCGGGAGGTGTCGTTATATGGGGACTATACGAAGACGTGGAGCTGCATAGATAATTTTCGGTCTTAGGCTGTAGTATCCATTACGAACTTCAAATACCAAATTTGAAACAATTCCGCTAAATAATGTCGCTAAAATCATCAAAATACCGAATATCGGGAGGTACCGTTATATGGGGGCTATACGAAGACGTGGACCTCCACGGACAATTTTCTGTCATAGTCTGTAGTATCCACAACGAACCTCAAATACCAAATTTGAAACATTTCCGGTGAATTATGTCGCTTAAAATACCAAAATACCGCAATTAGGGAGGTACTATTATGTGGGAGCTATACCAAAACGTAGACCTATATGGCCCATTTTCAATACCAAAAGTCCTGCAGATATAATATACATTTGAGTAAAATTTTATCAACCTACTTCATTTCGTTCGGAAGCAAAAGTGATTCCCACAGACGGACGGACATTGCTAAATCGACATAGAATTTAATGCTGATCAAGAATATATATACTCTGTGGGGTCTAAAATGTATATTCCGAGGTGTTACAAACGGAATACCAAACTTAATATACCCTCCATACTAAATAAACCTGAATTATAACAAAGATTATTTTTAAACTTATTTGTTGACTTTTGTAAGTACTTACTTTTTATGACATGCCCATGCTAAAATAAGGGGCTAGGAAGCTTTTTTGTATTTGATGCCAAAATGAACCCATCAGTTGGTAAGGAGATTTCCGATGAGTTAGAGAGAGAGAGAGAGATAAGTAACTGATAATGCAGGGGGCTTGTAGTTGTCATCAGTTTTTGCTTACATGTAATATAAAGATTATGTAGACTACATTTTTTTTCTAGGGACTGCAGAGTTGGGCTTTTAAAGGTGATACGCCACCTGGTCACCTTCAATGAACAAGCAAGGTTTGTTAGCTCAAACCTTCTTGTTTTTTTGTTTGTTTTTAATAAAACCCAGTTTCGAAAAAATCCATGGTTCATTTCCAATCCTATTTTTTACTGCACTCAACCAGGCTGACATATAGACCAGTTTACATACACGCTCATTCGGTCATTCATATTCATGAAGTATTATAGAACGAACTGACACCTAAAAACGAAAATCACGTTCTAATTAAATATGCAATGACTTTAGAAAATGCAATAAATTGTGTTTCCCCGATTGACATGTCTGGTTGTAATGCGCATTCTTTTCGATCACACTGGATCTAATGAAGTGAAATTAAGCGAAGCTAACTCGCGTGTCAAACTGTCACTTTTGAAATGAGTGAGTGGGGGAATTTTACTTAACGTCTATCGGCAAAAAAGCTACGTTACTTTTATTTGGTGTTGTGTCGAGATTTATTTCGATTTGAGATTTTCTATTCCTTCGCAATTGGCCATTTTATATGTAACTTTTTATGTAAATATGTATTATTTGTAAATATGTAGATCTAGTAAGATTATCATTTAATTTCCATACTGCGAACTTGTCTAGTTTCTTAGCTAGCTTGCAATCTTTTATATTAACCAATAACAACAACACCGAAACTTATAAATATTCATATGTGTCGATTATAAATAGCTACAAATAATCGATTTGCATATTTAAATAAATAAATATACATATACGATTGCATATAAGCACATATTTACTCTACAACTTTGCAGTCTTTTAACGCAGCAGATGGCAACAGGTTCAAATTTCGAAATGTTTATTTGTGTCATTGCTTTATATGGTTTTCAATTTTTTTTTCATGTCTGTGAGGATTATAAAATTGGCAATTGTAAAATTTATCTTTAGGAATACTTGTAGCATCCTAATCCCATACTTTGGCATGGGTATGTTGTAGGAAGTACGTACTTATCAACTTTTTTTAGTTGGCGTGGAGGTTTGAACCAGAGCCCTTAGATTTTGTAGTTGGACATGCTCATTCTCTGCCGCTTACTCGGTATCATTAATGTAAGTTATTTTGCCCTGTAAATTTTATATACAATATTTTTGTCATTATTTTGGCAATACTGGTATTGCAGAGGGTATGTGGTAGTCAGTACTACACCTTTTTATTCCCTCCACCATTGAGGGTATATTAACTTTGTCATTCCCTTGTAACTCCTCGAAATGTTCATAATAGACCCTACAAAGTATATTTATTCTGGATCAGCTTAAAATTCTAAGACGATCTAGCGATGTCCGTCTGTCTGCCTGTTGTAATCACGCTATCTTTCGAACGAAGTGAGATAGAAGGCTAAAATTTTGCATGCAGGTAGACAGGTTAAGTTCGTAAATGGACCATTTCGGTCCACGTTTTCGTATAGCCCCCATATAACGGTACCTCCCGATATTCGGTATTTTCATGATTTTAGCGACATTATTTACCGGAATTATTTAAAATTTCGTATTTGAAGTTCGTTATGAGTACTACAGCCTATGACAAAAATTTTTATATGCAGGTCCACGTCTTCGTATAGCCCCATATAACGGTACCTACCGATAGTCGGTATTTTGAGGATTTCAGCAACATCATTCACCGGGATCGTTTCAAATTTCGTACTGGGATTTCCCAATGGGTACTACAGCCTATGCCAAAATTTTGGTATAGAAGTCCAAGTCTTCCAATATTTCCCATATAACGGTACATCCCGATATTCGGTATTTTCATGATTTTAGCGACATTATTAACCGGAATTATTTAAAATTTCGTATTTGAAGTTCGTTATGAGTACTACAGCCTATGACAAAAATGTGTATATGCAGGTCCAAGTCTTCGTTTAGCCCCATACAACGGTACCTCCCGATAGTCGGTATTTGGAGGATTTCAAATTTCGTACTGGGATTTCCCAATGGGTACTACAGCCTAT
Source organism: Musca domestica (assembly GCF_030504385.1). NCBI lineage: Eukaryota > Metazoa > Arthropoda > Insecta > Diptera > Muscidae > Musca > Musca domestica. The sequence continues at coordinate 4,298,990 of NW_026712329.1, read as the reverse complement.
GACAACAATTTTTGTATGCAGGTCAAAGTCTTAGTATAGCCCCTACAAAATGGTTTTCATTTAAGTGTTATAGTTCGGAATTTTTATACCCTACAACACTATGTGTTGGGGGTATTATAAGTTTGATTGGGCCAAAAATTATGTAACACCACGAAATATTGATTTCCCACATAGGAAAGTATATATGGATCTTCCTATCTCGCCGAGCTGAGTCGATCTAGCTATGTATGTCCGTCCGTCCGTCTGTCCGTCTGTCCATGTTAATTTGTAATCACTCTACAGGTCGCAATTATGGTCCGATCTTAATGGAGGTGGGACTTGGATCAGAATAGAACCCTATTTCTTTTGGTGATGATCGCATAATATTTAGGGGTTGAAACGGACCAAAAACTGAAAAAATTCCTGATTTTGCACTTGCTCTACAGATCGCAATTATAGACCAATCGACGCGGAATTTCGCATGTAGCTAGAGTTTAGGGCTGGCAAGAAGCCTACCCATTTGGGTGGTCATCGGATAATATTTAGCGAGTAAAATAGACCATATCTTTTTTGTTGAAAAAATTCAAAATTTTTCATTAAACCGCGAATATTTTAAATCCCGGCGAAATCACAAAGCCATGACAAGGTTACTTCTGATCTTTACATTGATATTAACATCCAACAAAACGGATATATAGCAAAATATGTGCGATATATATGTTTATCAAAGAAGATATGCTTGAAAGATCTCTTATATATCGAGAACGGCTGAACTGATTTCGACAGTTCTAATTAATTCAGAATGGGCTATTGGCAGGAAAGAAAAAACGTCTAAAAAATCGCATAAAAGTATCTCTCTAAAGATGAAAATATTGGTTTTGTAAAATTTTCTCATATTTTTTCAATTTAGTCATATTTTTTGGCATATTTTCATTTTGAATTAAACATTTGGTAATATTCCTACAGCTAACAAAACTAAGTAGTTAGGATATCAGGATATCATATACAGATCCTTACGAAATTTTGCATGGGGATAAGATGAGGGTCAGAAATTATCAGCAGGTCGTAATTATGGGGGTTACCGGACATTGCAAAAGCCAAGCAGTTTTGGATGGCCATCCAAAAATATTCAATGTGTGAAGGAGTTTGCCAACTTTTGTAGACAAAATAGGAAAATGTCCATTCCAGTGCCTTTTCTGGAGAATTCACAAATACAGGAAAGACGCACTTCTGACTATTTCGTTAACGCTGATTTCGCTGAAGAATATAGTAAAATATATGTATCTCATATAGATGCGTTTCAGTCAAAAACCAATAATAAATGTTAATCTTTTGCCACTTCTGAGAGATTATAGGTCTTTGGGAAATATTGGTTCCAGATCTAGGAAGACCATTTATGTGCAACATCCTCCAATAAATTGGAAATGAGCAAATTAGTTTAAGTTGCTATTATTCGAAAATTAGGGAACAAAACCTGATGGTTTTCTTTTATTATTTCTCACAATATATTGTGGATTTCTTTCGAGTATCTCGCCTATATAAACTGTATCGTTTATTATAGTGTTGTAGGGTATTCAACGGTCGGCCCCGCTCGACTGTAGCCTTTGCTTACTTGTATGTTTTTAATTTTTCAATTTCCTTCGACCTTGCCGAATTTAAATTCTTTTTTACTAGCTTTAATGTAATTCGAAACATTTAAATTGTAATTTGGGAATTCTATTTTTAATTCGAATTATTCGATTTGTAATTCCAAAATTAGTTCGAATTACTCCAGTTGTATTTCGAGACTTCCAATTGCTATTGAATTGAATTACAAATGGAACAATTCGAATTACAATTGGAATAATTGAATAAATCGAATTACAATTGGAATAATTGAATAATTCGAATTACAACTGAAATAATTCGAATTATAATCGGAACTCTGGAATTACAACTATAATAATTCGAATTACAGATGGAATTACAAATGTAATGTTACGAATTACTTCAAAAATTATCCGAATTACAAATGAAAAAGGTATAGTAATGTTGATAGTAAAATATATGACTTCCAAATTTTTACTAGTATATAGTCCCTCCAATGTTTAACCCTTAGCATCGTGAAAGACTTTGAGTATCCCTGGGTAAGCCGACATATTTCCATTCCACCCATGTTCCTCAAGCAAAAAAATAAAAAAATGCTTTCTCATCAGATGTAGGGTGAGACAACAAGTTTTCCTACAAACGTCCATAAAGAATATTTAATTGATTGCTGCGTCTGTCTCAATTCCATTCCATTGATTACTGGTACCTACCATTATCATCTACCACTACAGTGACATTCACGACAACAAGTTCGACTCTTTGTCATCCATCCTCTGTAATTATTAACAACAAGTGCAAGTATTTCTAGTAGTTTTTGAACATTTGTTTTGTTTTTCTTTTCTTCGTTCTTTCTCCGGCATCATTGTTGTTGTAGTGGTTAGTGTACTCAATTGTGTTACGAAATACCGGGAACTTCTGGAACGACATTTGTGACGTTGATTGTATGGCTGGCTTGCTGCTGCTTCGCTGGTTGACTGCTTGACAATGCTGGACTATCACCAACTCGGGTGTTCATGCATTTGCGTTGTGATTAATGGTAATCAGTAACCAGACTTGAAAGTATCTAGACTAGCAAGTGACACATTTGCATACGTATATGTACATATGTGCTTTGGTATTCTTACGTGCATACATATATACGTAAAATGTGGTAGTGAGTACACACGCTGTGTCTAAACTACGAGGAAAATCTGAGTCGTAGTATTTTAATTGAGATGTAATGTAAATGACGACGCCATAGCAACAGCAGTGCTATGCAGAATATATAGAAAGACTTGTTATCTATAGGGAGCAATAATATATCGGATACGAATAGTAGACATATAAAACGTTTTCTGATCATAGAAGCTCTGTAAAGGATATATATTGTTTTTTGTTCTATACATGGAGATGATCTGTTACTGTGGAAAGTCTTCTAGCTATGTTCCGACCTGTTGCGTGTTCTCTGATTATGGATAAGGTTTTTTTGGCTATGAGAGACAAAACCAAAAATCTCATTAACAAGTAAGCTTAAAAATAACATTTTGCACCAGTAACTACTTAGAAAACAGCCTACCAACCCCCTGTTTTAACATGGACATGTCATAGGAAGTTAGTACTTACGCAACTGCCATCATTTTTATACCCTACACCACATAGTGGTAAGGGTATTATGTCTTTGTGCATTTGTTAGTAACATGGAGAAGGAAGCGAGATAGACCCATAGTTACTTTTGAGGATCTTCATAGAATCACATTCTGAGTCGATTTATGCATGTCAGACCTCCGTCCTTCTATGTTTTCTTGTGCACAAATTGCAGGTCGCATTTATTATCCGATTGAGATGAAATTTGGCCCAAGAGCGAACGCTATTGAAATTGGTATAAATCGGATCAGATTTATATATAGCTCCCATATATCTTCAACTGATTACGGGTTAATATGCATAGTGGTGTAGGGTAAATATGCTTTTGACTTTTCCTGACTTGTTTTTTTGGCTCATGTTTGGTTGAACTTGCGATCTTCTGCTTGGTAGTTGGGCATCCAATGTATTTATTTTGTAACACAATTTTAACCAGTGCGTAAAAAGTTCGGAATATTGATGAAATTACGACTTTGTTTTTACTATATCGACTATTTCCTTCACTTTATATCTGGACGAGTTCCATCTCATCTAATACTGATTAAAATATTGATATGTGCAAAATTTAAAGAAAATCAGCCATAAGTTATCAATATTATGGGAATAATTGATATTTGATATTTTAACTTTTTGTGGGGGTGGTACGAGAAGGAAGCTAATAAATTCCATGTACTCATCAGATATTTGGTTAAGGGAAATATACCAAGTTTGAAAAGAATTGCCGACCTGTTTCACAAGTTATATAAGTGTTTATAGCACTTTGTGGGGGAGGTGCCAGAAAGGGTAGTCCGATAACTAGCATCTAAGGCTTATTTTGCATTTTATGAGCGTTTTTATTATTCAAAATTTTGACCCCGTTGTGGAGGAGATACCGAAAGAAGTGGGCCCATATCTACCATCTTCACACCAGATCTTGTGTAAATAAAGATATTGATATGTGTGAAATTTAAGATGAATCGAATGCTTATTTCAAAATTTATGAGTGTTATAATTATTCAAAATGTTTACCCGCTGTAGAGGGCGTACTAGAAGAAGTGGCCCGATGTATATACATATATCTTCACCCCTGATCTTGTGTTGATAGAAATATTGAAATGTGTCGAGTTTGAAAATTATCGGATGCTCCTCTCGCGATTTATGAGCTTTATGGTTTTTCAAAATTTTGACCGCTTTGTGGGGATGTACCAGCCAATATCACCAATTTTAACCCCTTGTGGAGTGGGCCGATATTGTCCATTTGCACATCTGATATAGCACTAATACAAATATTGGGATTCGCAAAGTTTGCACAAAATTGGATTATGTTTTATTGTTCTATACGGTAAATTATTTTCGGAACAGTGTTGGCCATAGTATTTTGTTGTAGCAAAATGGTCAGGCTTAATCCCTTTATTGTTGTTTTTATGAAAACAACGTTTGTTTATTAGTGGAGAACGATGGTAATGTTTACCAGGGGGTAAGGTAGGGAATACATAGGTTTCGGTTAGAGCCACCAATCCTCATCAGTTCCTTTGTTTTTTGTTTGGGATATTCTCCCCAAAAATTATTTTAAAAATAACTTCTATGACATAAAAACATAAGCTCAATAGAAGAGGAACCAAAGAATTAAATATGAAATTTTGAAAATGTTGCTTCACACAATTTGGGTGCGCTTAAAAATCTGCTACAAAAGTGTTCATTTTAAAATGTTGATTTTAATTTTAAAATAATCGCTTTACAAATGAGTTAAACACGATAAGGAAGCTGGCCTTAAGGCTACATAGCCTGAAGTACTTTCTCTGTGCCGCAATTAGTCATAACTTCGTATGATAATATTTATTTTATCATACTAAGTAATGACATATTGCCTTATAAAGTTATAGGAATAACTCATTATTTTTTGACTTTCTGGCAATGCGCGCAGAGGGTGTGTATTTGTCATTACTAGTATTACTAGGTACATACAGGGTGAGATAAAAACTGCAACAAAGTCAAACCCCATAAGTTTTACATTTTTTTTTTAATTTTATTGAATGAAAGCAAGAAATGTCGGAAATAGCATTACATTTTAGAATAAGTTTAGATTTGTTCGAATTGGTCACCTTTGGCACGAATTATGGCCTTCAAACGCCCCATGAAACCGGCAAACGTTGCCCGAATGTTGCTCTGCGCCATTTTAGCCCATTCCCAGCGAAGCGCTTGCTTGAGGTGATCGACGCTTTGGTATTTTTTTAGTGCCAAACTTGCTTTCCAAAATAATTCAGACGCAATAGTCCAACGGATTGGTATCTGGAGATTTTGGTGGAAATGAAGCGAGGAACCTCATTTGGTAATCATCCATTCTTGGGTGGCACGTGCTGACTTGGATGGTGCTGAGTACTGTTGGAATGTCCAAGGTCTGTGGCCAAAATGTTTGCGACCCCAATGTTTTAATACACAGTTCAGTTAATACAGTTTAGAAATACCTTCGCCAAATTGTATCGACTTCGTGTTAGATTTGGATATAGCTCCCATATACAGGGTAAGATAAAAAACTTTATATCTGGACGAGTTCCATCTCATCTAATACTGATTAAAATATTGATATGTGCAAAATTTAAAGAAAATCAGCCATAAGTTATCAATATTATGGGAATAATTGATATTTGATATTTTAACTTTTTGTGGGGGTGGTACGAGAAGGAAGCTAATAAATTCCATGTACTCATCAGATATTTGGTTAAGGGAAATATACCAAGTTTGAAAAGAATTGCCGACCTGTTTCACAAGTTATATAAGTGTTTATAGCACTTTGTGGGGGAGGTGCCAGAAAGGGTAGTCCGATAACTAGCATCTAAGGCTTATTTTGCATTTTATGAGCGTTTTTATTATTCAAAATTTTGACCCCGTTGTGGAGGAGATACCGAAAGAAGTGGGCCCATATCTACCATCTTCACACCAGATCTTGTGTAAATAAAGATATTGATATGTGTGAAATTTAAGATGAATCGAATGCTTATTTCAAAATTTATGAGTGTTATAATTATTCAAAATGTTTACCCGCTGTAGAGGGCGTACTAGAAGAAGTGGCCCGATGTATATACATATATCTTCACCCCTGATCTTGTGTTGATAGAAATATTGAAATGTGTCGAGTTTGAAAATTATCGGATGCTCCTCTCGCGATTTATGAGCTTTATGGTTTTTCAAAATTTTGACCGCTTTGTGGGGATGTACCAGCCAATATCACCAATTTTAACCCCTTGTGGAGTGGGCCGATATTGTCCATTTGCACATCTGATATAGCACTAATACAAATATTGGGATTCCCAAAGTTTGCACAAAATTGGATTATGTTTTATTGTTCTATACGGTAAATTATTTTCGGAACAGTGTTGGCCATAGTATTTTGTTGTAGCAAAATGGTCAGGCTTAATCCCTTTATTGTTGTTTTTATGAAAACAACGTTTGTTTATTAGTGGAGAACGATGGTAATGTTTACCAGGGGGTAAGGTAGGGAATACATAGGTTTCGGTTAGAGCCACCAATCCTCATCAGTTCCTTTGTTTTTTGTTTGGGATATTCTCCCCAAAAATTATTTTAAAAATAACTTCTATGACATAAAAACATAAGCTCAATAGAAGAGGAACCAAAGAATTAAATATGAAATTTTGAAAATGTTGACCTTTTGTGAGGAAAGTACCAGAAGGAGTGGACCGGTATTGGACCGACAAACAAATTAATTTCAAAAAATTTCCAGAACCGAATAAATTGGAACGGTTGCCATAAGAAATTATTATTTTTTGTGTAATTATATATTCTGTTCAACAGATGTTCATATATTGTTGTGGAAATGTGTTTCCTTTGGGTCCTATATTAATTAAATGCTGATGTCATTGTACCATTATCACTGGTTTGTTTTTTTTTTTTCATACGCGATTGATAATGAGAAAATCCATGAAAACATTTTTGCCAGTTGCTGGAAGGTTATTGGACTGCTATCGAAGACAATTTGTCTGGCATGTCGAGATTAAATTTTATAATGAATCAGTACTGCAGAAGATGCTTAAATCCTTAAAATTTTCGAAATTTTGTAAACACATAAGGAATCACTTTGCTGTACAAACTTCTATGCTATAGTATGCCATACTTTCGTAAAATATACTGTGCTTTACTATATGATTCTATAACATAATATACTTAACTATACTATGCTATACTACATTTTACAATTATTTTTAGCTCAAAATTAAAAATGTGGACGCTCAATGTTTTTTGTAAGCGCCTTACAGTATGCTATAAAAATGCTTTAGAGAAATATGTCGAGGGTATTCTAACTAGCGATCTTGTAGCTAGCATACATTTAATATCAGAGGAATATGAAAAGCTTATTTTCCTAAATTTATTTATTTTATATTTTGTAACATATTTTAAAGCGCTTCACACAATTTGAGTGCGCTTAAAAGTCTGCTACAAAAGTGTTCATTTTAAAATGTTGATTTTAATTTTAAAATAATCGCTTTACAAATGAGTTAAACACGATAAGGAAGCTGGCCTTAAGGCTACATAGCCTGAAGTATTTTCTCTGTGCCGCAATTAGTCATTACTTCGTATGATAATATTTATTTTATCATACTAAGTAATGACATATTGTCTTATAAATTTATAGGAATAACTCACTATTTTTTGACTTTCTGGCAATGCGCGCAGAGGGTGTGTATTTGTCATTACTAGTATTACTAGGTACAAACAGGGTGAGATAAAAACTGCAACAAAGTCAAACCCCACAATTTTTAGATTTTTTTTAAATTTTATTGAATGAAAGCAACAAATGTCGGAAATAGCATCAAATTTTGGAATAAGTTTAGATTTGTTCAAATTGGTCACCTTCAAACGGCCAATGAAACCGCCACACGCTGCCGAATGTTGCTCTGCGGCAAAAGTTTTATTCACAAATGATAGAGTGCTCTAACGATAGCATAGTTGTTTTCCAGACAAATATAAAGAAATCACACTATCACGCTCGAATTCCATCCCGAAAAACTTTTTTTCTGGAAAATTCTCACCAAAATGCTTTTGTACGCTTGAGCTGTCACTGGAATAATTTTAACAGGTGTTGTACGAGTGGCTTAGAAATGACAGCAGTCTGAAGTTGGTTGCAGTTTTTTCACCGCAGTCTGTATGTCTACCACCTTTTTTTTTTTGGAAAAATACAGACTCTGTTTGCACATCATGTTAGATGTTTTGAATTTTTGTAGCATCATTTTAGGCGCTCCCCAGATTTTTGTACTCAAAAAAATTACATTTTGTAATAAATTAAAATATATATTTTTTATTTAAAGTATAACGTTTCTTAAAAATTTTAAAATTGTGATATAAAAACACTAAACTAAAAAATGTAAAAAGCTCACTTTACATATGACTCTAACATGATATATAAGTTAAACTTACTTTACGTAAAATCCCCTAACTTTATTCAAGAACACCAAAACATTAATAATTGTCTATTGCCCACTTTCAGGCAAATAAATTAAATTATTTAAAAACAATTACTTTTAACAGTAGTTCTCTCATTTGTCTTGCTAGTTGCTTTAATTCCTTTTAGTTAACACATTCTTTGATGCTGTTTTTATTTTTCGAAATATCCACTATTTTTAGCAACGATAAAACGACCTGAATTTCAATCACCGAAATAGCTGTGGCACAAGTTTTGGTTTTGTTCCGTTAATTGGTGCCAAAAACAGAGAAAAATATTTGACAACACTTTGTGTGTGGCGCTTACACAGATTGACTCAGAACTCGCCGTTCTACTATCGAGTCGCAGCCACAAAACATGAATATTGTTGATGTTGTTGTTAAAAACAAAAATAAACAAATCGAAAAAATGCATTGGATTTTTGGCTAACCTATGTATGTATGCATGGGCCCAATACGGTTGGTTAACCTTGGGCACACACCCCCTTTTTAGCTTTGCATATAGTATGCACATACATACAACGCAACGACAGCCTGTTTACAAGACATGTAATGTAATGCAATGGTGGTGTTGTTGACACTCATACCACACCATTATTAGTGTCAGTCACATGATGGCCGGCTAACAGAATGCACAACAAGTGGATTGTAATTGTAATAATGGGTCTCTGTGTGCAGCGTTTGTGTGTGTTGGGGTTTGCTTACATTTATAACTCAACAATAAAACACCTTCGTGCCATTGTTTGTTTAATAAAAATAGTCTAGTAAGGTAGATAGCTCTCTCTCCGATTTTGGGGGGTTTACAATGCGGAAACACAAATTGAATTAAGTGTGTAAAAAAGCAAGAAAAATCTTTAAATTTTTATTGTATTTGTTGACGTTGTTGTTGTTGTTGCTGTCTTCATTTATAGTGTGTGTATTGTGATTGTTGTTAATTTTTATTTTATGACTGTTGTTGAGAGCAAGTCGAGCCCCCTCTAATACAACTTGGCCCCAGAGAACGTGCGTATTTTGCCTGAGTCTTTTTGCTGAACGTTGACGTTTTGACGCGATCGTATGATCGTCAACAAGAATTCATTGGAATCAAGCAAAAAAAGAACAATACAATTTATTTTTAAGATTGGCGTCCGTATTTGTTTTGCAGTTTTTGTTCACTCTCTTGTTATTTTTATAGAAACCATTGAACAATTGCGCAGCATTTGTTGATGTTTGTAAATATTGTTGTTTTTGTTTTTATTCCTTTCTGATTAGAAAACTAAAACTAAAGTAGAAAATAGCTGTAATATTGTAAGTGGTCGGATTGCACTTTGAAAATATTTTGATTTAAAAAATATTTTTTATTTTGAAAACAAAAAACGCGATCTTTTCTAAGTAATGTTCTAAGAAATGCACACAGTTCAAAGAAAGTACTTAAGGCCCGAAGACACAAGATTTTCAAATATGTCACTTATTCCACAATTATCTTTAGGATTTTATAGTATAAAATGGTATAAATTATTATAGTTATAATACTAATATAGAATATATAAATTACAAATATTAGTAAAATATAGTATGTGGTTTATTAGGTATAGCGTTAAGTTTAAAATATTTAGAAAATCCTCAAAGTATGCTATAAAAATGTAATATATAAAATTTGAAAAAGTCAACATAATGTGTGATCGGGCATTTAGGGTTACTTTTCACACTACATAAACCTCCTTAACACATCAATTCAATTAAATTCAAATTTATTGAGTCTTTCTAATTTCAGCTTTATAGCATACTTTCAGGAGATCCCCACAATTTTACAAATATGGAGTAAAATTTATATATAACTAGCTGAATCCGGTGCGCTGCGCTACCTCTTTCGATATTATATGCATTCAAAATTTTGTTGTTTGTTAAAAAAAAAAAAAAAAACAAAAAAAAAAACAAAAATTTAAAAAGCGTTACTACAGGAGCAGCTGACCATTAGAAAAGCAGGAACATGCCAAATTGAGTCTGCATACACGAACGGTTTATCCTTCGGATTTATTCATTTCATAGCAAATGCCAAGTGTGCAGGAATCGGCATTATTTTGTTGCGATTAGAGAAATCGATGTAGCAAAATATTTCCCCGTAATAATCGTATCCTCAATAACATTGTTGTGTAGATTTTTACTGTTAGCCCAATACCATAATCCAATCTCAACCGATCATCATATCCTAATCGGAACCGCTTTCAATAGAATTTGACAAAATTTACTTTTTGGAGTCTGCATACACGAACGGTTTGTCCTTCGGATTTATTCATTTCATAGCAAATGCCAAGCGTGCAGGAAACGGCATTATTTTGAAGTTAAGAGGCATTTCTGTTGCGATTAGAGAAATCGATGTAGCAAAATATTTCCCCGTAATAATCTTATCCTCAATAACATTGTTGTGTAGTTTTTTACTGTTAGCCTAATACCATAATCCAATTTGAACCGATCATCATATCCTAATCTGAACCGCTTTCAATAGAATTTGACAAAATTTACTTTTGGAGGTTAGTCAAATATGTGAAATCGGCCGAGAATGTATATGGGAGCTATATCCAAATCTTAACCGATTTCTAATTAATTTGTCAAATTTTTTATTGTAAACAAATTCCGGCGCAGATTGTGAATTTCATTGGAATCGATCATACATATCGTGGTTGCTGCATAACATACATGAAATCGGCCGAAATATATATATATGGGATCTATAACCAAACCTCAACCGATTTCAATATAATTTGGCAAATTTATTTTCTGAGCAAATTCCGTCACTCATTTCATATTTTATTAAAATAGAACATACACATCGTGTTTGGTGCATCAAATACACATTCTAAATTTCATTGAAATGTGTCGTACGCGCCTGTTTAATGCATCAACTACATGAAATCCGGCGAAAATATATATGGGAACTATATCCAAATCCGAAACGATTTCAATATAATTTGACAAATTTTATATTTTCAAATTCCGTTACGCTTTCCAAATTGGGAGGTACCTCCGATTCTGATGTTATATCTGCAGTTCCAGGTGGAATTTCAAAAGTTTATATAGCCTATGTTACTTTCAGGTGATGTTGTAACTTACTTGGAAATTTTCAGGAAAATCTGTTCAGCGGTTTTCGAGTCCATAAATTACAAACAAATATACAAACATTTTTCACATATTTATGCATAGTAAAAAGATTAAATAGTTTAGCGTTTCATTTAAAATTTGTTGAAATCGTCTAAGTTATAGGAATACTTAATATCAAACGTAAAAAAGTCCCTTTACACACGACTCTGATCGGATTTGTAAATTAGACTTTTTTGAAGTAATGGCATACTACACTGCACCTTTGTTAGTCTATGTTAAATATAGATTGTATATATTTTGCTATATAAATTCAATATCTGTGCAATCAGCATCACACTAAAGGTCCGAAATGACCTTTTAATGCACAGTGTTAGATGAAAAATCTGCAACCAACTTCAGACTGCTGTTATTTCTAAGCCACTCGTCCGACAGCTGTTATAATTATTCCAGTGACAGCTCATTATATTGTTTACAAGCGTACAAAAGCATTATGGTGAGAATTTTCCAGGAAAAAAAGTTATTTGTGATGGAATTCAAGTGTGATAGTGTGATTTCTTTATATTTGGCTGGAAAAGCACAAGTGGCTATCGTTAGAGAACTTCAGCATTTAAATGTGAATAAATTATTTGTGTTTTGTACCATCGCTGGCTTCCGTGATACTGGTAGCGTAGCCCGACGTCAAGGAAGTGGATGGAAGAAAACAGCAACATCAGCAGACAGGTTCGAAAAGTAAAGAAGCGGTTTGATCGAAACCCGCGTCGCAATGGCCGAAAAATATCTCGTGAGCTGAACATATCGCAATGTTCGGCAAATATTAAAAAAAGGAACTCGGGGTAAAGCCGTTGAAATGCCAAAAAGTGCAAGAACTTACACCGCAAAAGAAAGAAAATAGACTCAAAAGAGTTAAAGAATTGCTTCGCTTGGCCGAAAGTGGTGGATTGCTGAATTTTGTTTTCTCCGATGAGAAAACACGTTGTCCAGCAGTTTGTAAACAAACAAAACGATCGTGTTTACTTGCCAAAGAGGTCAGCTGAAAATGTGCACCTTCGGTTGGCACCAGAACTCAAGCGCCGGCCATGGTGATAGCCGGCTTACCAGCCGATGGTCGCTCTCCGCTCGTATTAATCGTTGCATCAGAATGCATGCCGGATATTATCGCGAAAATATTCTGGAGAGTGTATTAAACCCTTCGGCACGCAAACAATTTGGCCGCATACCTTGAACATTCCAACAGAACTCAGCACGTGCCACCCAAGAATGGTTACAAAATGAGGTGGTTGAAGTATGTAGTCGATATAGTTGAAATGTGGGGCGTTCTGATATTTATACCAGACTTAGATCAGATATGAAATGGACAATATTTGCCCTCTCCCTTGGAATCTCCCCCATAAAGGGTCAACAGTTGAAATAATCCCAATGCAATTCGAAATATATTTAAAAATACTCCCATTGGCTGTGGGTATACATTTGTTGGCAGAAATGGGTAACACTTTTTAGTTTGTTTACATAAAAACTATAGTATTTTTTACCTTCTCAATATTTCTTGATAACCAAGCAAAATGCCCAGGCCTAAAACTTAGCTCCATGCTAAATTCTGCGTCGATTGGTTTATAACTACAAACTGTAGAGTAAAGGCAAAATAAGGGAATTTTTTTTCGGTTTTTGGCTCATTTCAACCCCAAAATAGCAATAGGCTTCTGCAATAGCAATTCTGACCATAACCTCTCCCCCATGAGAAATTTTTGGAGGATCAAGTCATAATTACGACATATAACGTGATTACATATTAACTTACGGACGGATGCACATAGCTAGATCGACTCAGCTTGGCTAGATAGAAAGATCCATAAATAAAATCGCATGTGTAAAACCAATATCCCCCAACACTTAGTACTGTGGGGTATAATATATATTTATAATATATGTATATTATATTGCACTTTATATAATTATATCGTACACAGTTTCTTTTAAAAGGTTTGAAAGCCTTAATGCGTGTAATCAATGTAGATATGTTTCTAAATTTGTTTGTAAACAATCCTGTGCAATCAATTTGGTTGGAAAATAAATATTACGGCTTAGTAAACATTTTAGCAGTTTTTAAACTTCCCTATCAGGAAGAAAGGAGACACTTAAAAACATACTTTCCACATTTGCAAAATTACACGTTGAAAAGAGAATTAAAAAATATAAATCTTTCAACTACCATGATTACAAATTACAAAATATTTAAATTAACTGCATATTATTTATGGGTGTTAAGTATTGATTAATAAGAAAAAAACTTGAACGTTTACATGTTGCACAGAAACTGTTCTAGAACTGCACCCAACAGAAAAATAACTAGTTATATAATTTATACACTTCATAGAACAATAACTGGTAATCATAATAATTAAGTAAAAACGTCACTTATACGCTGCGGAGTGAAATTATAAATATGATAATTAAATGAAATCAACTACTATATACCTCGACACGACATTTAAACCAAAGCCCTAACATAGTTGTTTGAATGTTTTTATTTTTGTAATTCTAAAGTCGTAGTAAAACTTCATTTACATCAGTCGTTGGTAATGCACAGTTTTGTTCAGTACCCGGTAATTAATAATCAATAAAAATATTAATGACGTTATAGAAAAATAAGCACAGCACTACTTACATATGTCAACGCTAAAAAGTATTTGAACAAGAATATGTGTGTGCATTTGTTTATTTGTGTAATAGTAAAGTTGTAACATTAACCATTTTTAATTTATAATACGGAATTTCATTGTATACGGAGGTTGTGGGAAATAAGTTATTATTTCATTGAGTTTTTAAATTACAACTGATTAAGATTTATTAGAGGGTTTCTATAATAGAGGTGTTGATTATTATAGAATGGAATTTGATACTAAAATAAATTATTCAAGTAATCGATAAATCAATACTCTACATTTTACAGCTTTAAATTGAGAGCTTAAGTAATCGATTGCGATTTGCAAAGAGTCTTTATTTTTTGATTTTATGTTTAACCGAATTTACAGGGGGAGGTAAAAACTGCAACAAATTTTTACAATTTTTTTTTAATTTTATTGAATTAAAGCAAAAAACGTTGGAAATTGCATTAAATTTTAGAATAAGTTTAGATTGGTTCGAATTGGTCAGCTTTCGTACGAATTATGGCCTTCAAACGGCAAATAAAACCGTCACACGCTGCCCGATTGTTGCTCTGCGGTAAATTTTTAAAATTTTTTAAGTTCATTGAATGAAAGCAAAAAATGACACTAGATGAGCATCTCCTTTTAAACATTTTTCATATTGGATACATTGATCTTCTTAGGTAATTAATTTCTCAAATCGTGTATAATCTACAATTATTTTGTACAATAAATAAAATAATATTTAATTTTCTCATCATTTCTTATACTTAGAAAATTTTGTGGAAAATTTCTATTTTTTAACGAAATCCATCCAGTGGGCATTTCTTCCTGCAGTTTTATAGTCTGCAACAAGAGCCCACACATCTATGAACGGACTCTTCATGCGCACTCCTCCCCCACACACCACGAATAAATACTTTAACAATTTTATGCAGGAGGAGGTTGCGAAGTAGAAGAAGAAGAACGAAAGCAAAACAACTACACACTGACCTTCCTCAAATAATTTATTATTATTGTTGTTTTTTGCTGTTGTAACAAATGCTACTACTATTGGGCTATTACGACGCGTCAACATGTGCAACGTGACTGACTGACCGACCGCGACGTTGTATTTTTATGTCTGGTAGCACAATAAAAATATAATACGTAGTTCAGATAGTGTGGACAAAAATTCATGGTTTATTATGGCTGACCATTTCTATACGATTACGACTAGTTGTTGTAAAAGGTCATTTGGAATGAATGAAAAGAAGAAGAAGAAGCAGAAGACAACGAGGATTTGTTTTGGTATAATATCGATGGTTGACCTTAAAAAAGGTATGTTTAGACACCGTTTTAGAGTCATATGTAAGGATAATTATTTCAGATTTATCGGTAGAATTTTTGTAGCATACTTTTAGGTACTCCACACAATTGTTAAACTAATATAAGAGAATTTATTGTGCAAAACAAATTAAAAATATTGAATAGAGAGTATATAGTATGCGTACATTAAATAGTATTGTATATTATATAGTTACTATAGCATAGCATTTTTTAAGATTATGCATTTTTAAGAATGCTGAAAAGTGTGCTATAAAAATTCAAAATATGGGGAAAAAAGGACAAATTACACATGACTCCAACATAATGTGTAAATTAGACTTAAGAAGAGAAGCTAAAATAGAAATATTTAAACCAGAAATAATGACAATAATTAATCCTTTATAAAATGTTCCATAAAAATGTTTATAATAATGTCATTGAAAAATATTCAAAACTAACCTCAAAAATCTACCCCCAATTTTTTAAAATATTAAAAAAAACTAATTTTAAAATGACTTAAAAATAATAAAAAAAAAGTTTCTTCTAAAAGAAGAAGATAAAATCTTATTTATCCATAATGAAGTATTTGCAAATATAAAGATTAATGCATTCATATTTTTTTTTGAAATAGAATATTAAAAATCAACGATTTTTTGATAGTTCTTGAGAAATATTATTAAAACAATGTTGATAGTCGTTGAAAAAAATCTTAAAAAAACCCACATTAAAAATTTTGACTGTCCTTGAAAAATGCATTTAAAAGATCCCCGAGAAACTTTCCTTAAAAATGCATTTTTGAGGGTTTGATAATCCTTGGATAATATTCTTTAAAAATATGCAATTCAAGTTCTTAGAATTTGTTAAAGATATTCTTTAAAATGGCCAAATAAACCTTTGAAAAAGCTCGATTAAGACTTTAATAGTTCCTGAAAGAAATTTTTAAATATTTGATGTTAAAAGCTTTGATATCCCTTAGCAGACGTTATAAAAAAAATAAACATCGATGCATACATCCATAATTGTGAAAAAAATATTTTTAACGATTCACGATTAAGATTTTAATATAGCTTGAAAAATTATTCTTAAGTAAATTCAGATTAGGGCTCTAGTAGTTCTTCTTCAAAGGCTAGGACATTGAAAGTCCTTCAAAATTTTTTGAATTCTTATTAAAAATCGACTATTTCAACATTAAAATAATTATTGATTATTTGGTTTTTAAAAAATAGTTATAAACAAGTAAGCAAAGGCTGTAGTCGTGCGGTGCCGACCATCTGATACCATACAACGCAACAATTTGGAAGATTTCGCTTTTGAAATGATGTCCCAGAGCACTGCCCAGATATTATCCTTAGCTTTTTGACCAGGGAAATTTGCCCAATATTTATGCACTTCGTCGTGCTGTTAGTTGTTGTGGATTGGTTTCAATTGTATGATCAGGAACATTTTGGGGGTTAATTTTTCAATTTTAGGTGTTTTAAAATTAAATATTTTTCCAAGCCCCATGCTAACTTCCGCGTCGATTGGTCTATAATTGCGACCTGTAGAGCAACTGTGAAATCAGGAAAGATTTCAGTTTTGGTCTTTTCAACCCTTTAATATTTTGCGATCATCTCGAAAAGCAATATGCTTCTATTCTGACCATAACCCCACCTCCATTTTCAATTTCGTGAGAATAGGGCCAAAATTGCGATCTGTAGCTTGATTACAAATTAACATGGATAGACGGACGGATGAACATACTTAGCTAGGTCGACTTAGCAAGGCGAAATAGGAAGATCCATATATACTTTCCTATGGGGAAAACCAATAATTGGATGTGTTACATAATTTTTGGCCCAATCAAACTTATAATACCCCCAGCACATAGTGTTGTAGGGTATAAAAATGCATGGCGCATTTATTGTTCTTCAGGAACATTTTTAAAAAATCAAGTAATAAGACTTTATAGTAAAAAAAATATGATAAATGTCAATGATATGATGATAGTCCTTAAAATTATTTTTTTTTCAAAGCTCTGATAGTCCTTCAAAAATTGTATTAAAGTACTACGGTTGATGCTTTGAAAGATGTTGAAAACATTTATTTACAAGTCCATTCACAGTCATTAAAAACTTTTATTAAAAGTCCTCGGTTGTAGTTTTTTTTTGTTTAATCATTATTTAGTGTTTAATAGTCCTTGCTAAATATTCTTTAAAAAATCATATCATATTAACTTTAATTGTCCAAATATTTTTTAATTCCGCAATGTTATTGTTGAAAGTTCTTTATATTTTACTACCAAAGATCTGGAAATTCTTTTAAAAATCAATTTTATTATTACTATAAATGGAATTGATATTCCTTCAAATTATTAAAAAATGATTTTGGCTCTTATTTACAATTAAATGTTTGATAGCTTTGCAAAGAATCAATGCTTAGAGTATTATAATTCTCGATTCTACTTTAAAGAACCCTAAAATATGATTCGAAAATCCGCTAATGAAATTTATTATGGACAAATTGCACATTCCCCAATGTCTTGAATATTATTCTTCCGAAAAAAATCTATTAAATTCACCACAACAACAAATATGAACTTTTAATAGCCATATTTGAAATATTAAAATACAATTAACTTGGACCGAAATGGTCAAGTGAATAAAATCGCAGAGAAATATAAATGGAACATAAAGCGAAGATGTGTTATCCCAAATTATGACAATAAAATTTTTAACAACTCCAACCATCACATAAAAAAGTGAGAACTACAACTATATTGTATAATGTACAAACACACACACCTACATAATCATAAAAATCGACAGAGTTGGAACATAAAAAATAACGCCAAACTTTTTCCTTCAACAAAACGTTTTGCAAAAATGAAGGAACATCCCCCGAAGGATTAGCACCACGGATAGCACGCGACCAGCGACACAAGTCCATAAATTTTCGCAAAGCGATATACAAAACACACGCGCACACACATATCTTCATGTGTATACAAATATGAAGTCTTTACTGCCCCTTCGAACAATGAAATGTTATTTGAAATGGACTCCGAAGATATATGGTGAAGTTATAAAGTGCCACAGATAAATAGTTTCTTTTTTATGGACTCTTCAACAGTTTTAAAAGTACTTAAAAATATTCATCTGTGTGTGTTTGAACATCTTCGTCTCCTTGAAGTTCTTAAGCAATGGTCGTTTGGTGAGGGGGGTTGTGAGTTGTTTATAAAAGAATGCCATAAAAAAAATTAAAGTTCTTTTGAGCACATGGTTAGTGTGGTCATACAATATAAGAGCCAAACAATATAAGGACTATATGGACAAGAACATTGCAGTTCTTTCCGTTGTTCCCTGATTATCGTCAACTATTAATTTGTACTGTCTATAGGTTTGACAGAAACTTTTTTATTTTAGACTTCTTATTTACGATATAAAAGCCAGTTCTTCCGGACTAGTTTTCAGGATTTTCAAGCTTTCCGATTTGATGTTGTTTTGTTTTTTATTCTCGATAACTTGTGTTTTTTTACGTTGAGCCCTATTGTGAAAAGAGAGAATCGGACTCTTATGTCACATTTTATAGTTACAATTATTAAAAATTTTGGCCCTTTCTGGGGGAGGTATTTGATGGACCGATATTGTCCATTTTCGCACCTGACCTAGCACTGGTGCAAATATTAGGATTTGTAAAGTTGGAGTAAAAGCGGAAAATGTCGATCTTTTGTGGCGGAGGCACCAGAAGGAGTGGATCAATATAATATTACGATGTACCAAATTTGGATCACATCGGATACTCCCTTCGAGAGTTATCGTGCACACCAGCCAGACGAACATCGCTAGATCGTCTCCAAATGTCCTGGAACGGATTTGGCCCAAAGAGACCTAGGGCTAAAATCCGTTATTTTGATGAGGCACGTTTTGGCCGTATCAATTGATATAAACATTCTATAGCCATATGGCTGATGGTATAAAAACAATGATTAAGGATTTGAAAGCCCTTCAAAAATCTTATTTATAAACACGATTCAGGCTTTGTAGATCTTCAATAATTTTATTTAAAAATCCACGTTTGAGGCATTGAAAGTTCCTTAAAAAGTTTATTTAAAAATCAACGATTGAAGGGTTGAAAGTCCTTAAAAAATTATTTAACAATCCAATATTAGAGCTATGTAGTCCGTTAAACGTCCGTTAAACGTTTATGTTCCTATATTTTTTATAAAATCCACGAATCGGGACTTAAAACATCATTTTTATAAATAAACAATTAGGGCAATGATAATAAAAAAATGATTTTGGAGATTCTTCTGGGTAGATTACTCCCTCTAACTCTCTCTCTCTCTCTCTCTCTCTCTCTTAGAGAGTACAACTTTCTTCGAAAGTTCATAACAGTTAATCTGTAAAGTATACATAAGTATCTTAATCTAACCTTCTTAATAACTTTTTGTGAGCTTTGGTCAAATGATTTTATTTTTGCTACAGAAGCTTCAAACTTGCATAATCTCTGACAATGTGTTGGAATTTCACAGATCTCATTCAAAAATTTTCCAGCTCTCATTCTGAAATATTTTTATTTTCCATTCCCATATCAATTCCCTATAATTGACGTCAGCTGTAATTATTTAAATCTTTATTTCTAGGAGTAAAACGGAAGATTTTTCTCCGCAAGTGATTATTATTATTATTATTGTTTTTGCTCTAGAGGTCCAAAGCGATTTTCTTATTTCCATATGAAATATTGATTGATATTGTGAAATTATTTCCATGACTCTGTAGCGAGATATTTTTAGAATCTATAGAGAAATATAATCTCCATGCAACTGCTGTTATTATTTATAAAGGAAATTATATATTTAAAGAATTTCACAATCAATAAGTATTACCAATTTGACCTAATTGTGTTTCCCATATTCCTCAATTGGTTACGCATATAAAATATATACTACCCGCTTTCTTCCCATCACCCCCTAAAGTCCCCAACCAAATTTAAGCAAAAGACCATCAATTTATTTTGCTGACCGTTCAGTTATTCAAACATAGATTTATATTATCTAAATAACATCCGAGTACAATTTACACATCATCCTGTCTCCCCTACCCCCACTCTGCCATGTCATTCGTAGAAACGCTACAAAGAAAGGACATGGAATTTATGACACTCCATTGAATGGCGGCGAAACATTTGTCAATCTTCTATAGCTTCCTGGTATTGGCAAGCGTGGGGTTGGGGTGGTCAACGACTAACTAACATTTGCAAAAAGGGCCGGTCGCCATGGCATGAATGAATGCCAAGAACATGGCTAAGGAAAGCATACATGAATGTACCTCCAAGAGCCATGAAGTAAGAATTCTAAATCTTTTGTTAAACATCAGCCAAAGAAGCACATTCTGCAAGGCAATAAAAGACAACAGAGAAAAACGGATTTACAAATCATTACAAGAATAGCAAAACTGAAAATCATGTAAGGCAAAGAAAAAAAAAACACAACCACATTCCAAGCAGGAAAACAACACAATACAGAAGAGCTATGTGAAAT
This sequence comes from Musca domestica, assembly GCF_030504385.1. Classification (NCBI taxonomy): domain Eukaryota; kingdom Metazoa; phylum Arthropoda; class Insecta; order Diptera; family Muscidae; genus Musca; species Musca domestica. The sequence continues at coordinate 4,277,825 of NW_026712329.1, read as the reverse complement.
TATAGCTTTACTGAACGACCAGTGTTGAGGGCATGTCATGCAATAAAATTACAGTGTCTTAAGTCTTTAAACAAACACCAAGAGCAGGTGGTAGCAATTGGAGGCCAGGTCACTCACCATTCCAGTAACCGCAAACCAATAATGATTTCAAGTGAAGAACAAAATTCTATTTTTCATTTAATGAGGAAAGAAAACAACAAAATATTTATGCTGCTCTGGGTGCCAAGGAAATCTATTAAGCACAATATGTGTTTTTTTGTCCATTTCACTTCCTCTCCTAACCGACCGACCGCATACATTGATGGTGCATTGTCTCCCGAAATGCATTGACGATGTTACACTTTTATGACATCACAACAAAGGTCTGCCTGTAGCAAGACGAAGAAGAAAGACAATGACTTATGTTCTGTTCTGTCATTTTCGTTTTGTTGTCTTTCCAATGTTCAAATGTTTACATCTACATTTGGACGTTTTCTTTGGCATTTCTTTTTCGCTTTTGAAATATTTTTCAATGACCATTTTTATTTAATGCCACGTTGGGGAGTCGTTAATATTGACACTAATTATAGGCAAAGATTTAAAGGCTAAACTGTGCTGCAACGAGACAGACTGCCAACGAACAACTAAATTATTTTCAAACATGCATCCTCGGTAGTTATTGGGACACGCCTCCAGGGTGTGAGTGAGTATGCCATAAACTATCATCATTGTGTTTAGCTGGTTGTTAGTGGAAGTGGTAAACTATTTAAAATTTTATGGATATTTTGTGCTACTTCGAGAGAAACGGAACTTTAAAACAAGTAAAAACATCATAAAGTTTCATACTTTTATACCGTTCCCATTGAAAAATCTTAATATACTGTGCGACCAAATTCAATAATTACCGGAAAAATGCAACAGATTATGATAGTAGAACCAACAAATGAAGACCCATGTATCAGCGTTTTGAATGTTTGCGTCGAAAAATAACCAAAATTAAGTTAACAATTTCCTACTTTTCCACATTTTTGGAAATTTTCCGATTAAGATTCCTCTGAATCTATGGACTAAATCTCACCTACATGCCAGGAATTCATATAAATTAAAAAGAAAACATTTTAAGTTTTAGAGCCATACTTTTTTGAGAATTTATGCCAAATTTTCTTATAAAGCATCATTTTAGAAGGATGACGTCAAAGACAAAAATATTCTTCGTAAAATTTTACTATATTCTCCGGACTTTCTTCGAGTTGATGTATAAAAGTGACATAAAATTTCGTTCTAGGCGAAATTATCGAAATTTTAAAAACTATATTTTTTGCACAGAAAAAGAAACCATAATTCGATTTTGCTTCAACTTTGCAAATCCTAATATTTGCGACAGTTTCAGGTCAAGCGCGAAATTCCATCGAGTACCTCCCCCACAAAGGGTCAACATTTAGAATAATTACAACTCTTATATAAATGTAATGTCCAATCGTCTTTAAATTTCACACATATCAAGATCGAAATTTTGAATATCCATTAAGATCATAAAACGCGAAATTAACATCCGATTCCATTGAGACTTGGCACATCTGAATGTTTCCATCAACATAGGACCTATTATAAAACCAGTAAATAAAGTCCTAAAGTCGGGCGGGGCCGATTTTATGATACCCTACACCACTTTACTAATTTAGTTGAGCTCCACTTAATAATTAAAAGTTTTTATGGGAGAATTCAATCATACACGCTATGATTATAATTATAATTTAAAATTCAAAGGACTAAATATGCCGAAGCATTTGTATCTTTTAAATTCGGACTTGTATTGCCCATTTGGTGCGAAATTAATTTGAAATCGGTTAAAAATATATATGGGAACTATATCCAAACTGTGGGTAACAAATACAAATAAATCGGATGAACAATATATATGGGAGCTATAACTATATCTGAACCGATCTTCACCAAATTTGGCATACTACCTTCTAGACTAAATTCGGTCGTATGTGCAAAATTCCATCCCATTTGGACAAATATTAGAAGTTTGGTGCACAATAAATGGTAAATCGGACGAAGTTATATATGGGAGCTATATCCAAATCTGAACCGATCTCGATAAAATTTAGCAAATATATTTCTGAGCTGCATTTGATATATTTCCCCAAATATTGTTGTTACAGAGTGCATATTACGGCTGCGGAGGACAAAAATAACAAATCGAATGAACAATATATATGGGAGCTATAGCTATATCTGAACCGATTTCGGTTCATATCTGAAAATTTGGCACACTTATTTTCCGGCCTAATTTGGCTGTATGTGCAAAATTCCATACTATTCGGGCTGATATTACACATTTGGTGCACAATAAAAGGCAAATCGGACGAAGATATATATGGGAGCTATATCTAAATTTTTACCGATTATCTCCAATTTCAATAAGGTTCGTCCTTGGGCCAAACAAATGTTGTTTGCAAAATTTCATCACAATCGGATAATAAATGCGACTTGCATTTTGTTCACAAGAATACATGGACAGACGGACGGACGGACTGACATGCATAAATCAACTCAGAAAGTGATTCTATGCAGATCATCAAAAGGAACTATGGATCTATCTCGTTTCCTTTTGCCTGTTACAAACAAATGCACAAAGACATAATACCCTGACCACCTTGTGGTGTAGGGTATAAAAAGGGTGAAGATCTGGCCATTCCATCTGTACCTCCCCTATAAAGGGTAAAAATTTTGTATATCCATGAAGCTCATAAAACGCGAAATAAGCATCAGGTTCTCCTTATATTTCACACATTCCATTATTTCTGCTAACACAAGATCTGTTGTGAAGAAGGGGTATATCTGTCCACTCCTTCCGGTACCTCCCCATTCCTGACTTGGTACATCTCAATATTTCCATCAACACAAGATCTGTTATAAAGATGGTAGATATCGGAACATTTCTTTTGCTACCTGCGCCACATAGGGTTCAAGATTTTGAAAAACAAAACGCTCGTCTTCACACTACTCTACTTTTATGACAAAAATATACATAAATAAATATTGTATTTTATTTCATTGCGAACATACAAATGAACATATCCAAATATATATACACTCCAATGAATAGAATTTTTATTGAAATATTGCCAATTATTTAATAAAAATCCAAAAGCAAAAAAAAAAAAAACATGCCAAATCATTTTTTTCTTCATTTAATTTGATAACTAAAACTGGCAGAAAATCCCACACGTCTCCTCCCTTCCGTCATTTCTTTTTCTTTCTGTCTTACTGCACGTGTCGCACGGCAAGCATTTGAGGGATATGCGATTTGTGTTTGATGATGGGGCAGATATGAACGCATGATTTCACAGCTAACATATATGACAAACCATCAAACGCTGTTGGATACCGGGAGAGAGAGAGTGGGAGAGACAGACGAATAGTTATATGCCGGAATGGCTGGATGGCTGACTGACTGGACATTTCGAGAATTAGCAACAGCTAACAAGTGGCCGCCTAATGGCTAAATATCCTGGTGTCTTGGTAATCAGTGATGGTATCCATGTGTTCGACAGGAAATACACAAGAGGAGGCATGAAAATCAACTGGATTCCGATTTCTCCATAATGACTTCGTTCGTTTCCATGTTTATAACTTGGATTCCTAATTATGCATAATTCATGAATTCTAAACATGTCTGGGACACAGGAATGTTGGCCAACTCATGTGTGAAGAGGTGAGACAGGGGGAAATGAGTATTTTCTCTACTCAATAGCTTTACTCTTTCAATGAATGAATTTTTATAATAATAAAAATACAAAACCACAACAATAACAAAAAACCTCAAGTTATGCAATTCAATTCTTGTTGTACGCCTGCATTTACGATTCGTAACCATTTCTCGTATATTGTCGTAGTATGATTTGTTGTGGTTGTTGGTATCGTATTTTTTCGAAAAGGAAACCAAGAATTTCTAAATTTAATTTGCTACGTTCACTTCTCGCCCGCTCTGCTTCTTCTTCCCGTATCGTTTTTTTTATTCAATTTATTTCAGTTTTTGTCATAGCATTTCGTTTTGGTGGTGGTTACGTATCATCGTCATCACCGTTCGCTCGTACGTTCCACCAATGACAAACATTTGATTGGGCATTGAACTTCTGCCAAGAAATCTAGTTGCCTCCCATACTGTTGTGAATTCATTAAATAATCGTCCATGTTTCTCATAAGTTATGGAATGCCGTAGTATCGGAATAAAATATCCAAGCTAATTTTCTGAAATAGGAAATGTTTGTGTTGAGAGAAATTGCATACTGACATATGTATGTGAACATTGCACACATGCAAAGACCTATATTGAGTTTTGCGATATTGAATAATTCTGTGCTATGCATTTGAAATGGAAATTTTGAAATAACTACATTTTTTTCTCAAATACACATATGTGGGGTGCAGTGGAATGTATTGAGAATCAAATTATTATTTTTTTTTTAAATTTATAAGGTTTACAAATTCCAAATCTGCAGAGGCTTTTGTTTCTATAAAAGCTCGCAATGACGTAAACTTCATATAAAGGGTGATATGAAAAAACTGACACCAACTTCAGACTGCTGTCATTTCTAAGTCACGCATCCGACAGTTGTTAAAATTATTCCAGTGACAGCTCATTATATTGTTTACAAGCATTTTGGTGAGAATTTTCCAGAAAAAAAAGATATTCGTGATAGTTTGATTTCTTTATATTTGGCTGGAAAACTACAAGTGGCAATCGTTAGCTCACTCCAGCATTCAAATGTGAATAAATCTCTTGTGTCTCATACCACCGCTCGTTACCGTGATACCTGTAGCGAAGTCCGACGTTAAGGACGTGGACGGACGAAAACAGAAACATCAGCAGAAATGGTTCGAAAGGTGAAGAAGCGACTTGATTGAAACCCGCGTTGCAGTAACCGAAAAATTGCTCGTGAGCTGAATATATCGTAATAATCCATTCGACAAAGCCATTGAAATTCCAAAAATGCAAGAAATAGACTCAAAAGAGCTAAAGAGTTGCTTCGCTTGGCTGAAAGTGTGAACTGCCGAATTTGGTTTTCTCCGGTGAGAAAACATTCGTTGTCCAGCAGTTTGTAAACAAAATGATTGTGTTTACTTGCCAAAGAGGTCAGCTGAAAATATGTACCATCGGTTGGCCACCAGAACTCAAGCGCAGGCCATGGTGATGGTGTGGTCCGCCATAACAGCCGATGGTCGCTCTTCGCTCATATTAATCGACCGTGGAATCAGAATAAATGCCGAATATTATCGCGAAAATATTCTGGAGGGTGTATGATTTTTGTAAATTTTCCTACAGTCGCCTAAAAATAGGAATCAATAATGTAAATATTTTACTTTATTTGTAAATATACAGCAAATTTGATTTGTAAATGTTCTCAATTAATTCTTTTTTGTATTAATGTGTTTTCCCATTGTGGAAGCGCAAATTCTTAAAGCATTTTGTGTAATTTTCTTTGCAACAACAGTGTCCTAAGGCACTAATCCAAATCAAAAAATTTTATGTTGTCTAATAACTGTCATATTTTGTCTGCAGACTGTCTGTGTATCTGTTGACACGGTAGAGTTGAACAAGAAAAAAAAAAAAAAAAAAAAGAACCGGTCCATATCAAGATTGAAGCGACCATAAGAATATGACAACCGACAACCAACCACCGCCACTGCCACCATCTCGTCTCATATATTTATAAAGCAATTGCCGATAAATGTTTCCAATCAGAAAATTATGACAGCAGAAGTATGGCAGTTGCCAGCCAACAATGGGGACATTGCCCTAGTTGCAAAGAATAAAGGATAATTTTATACACCAAACTATAAATGAGATGCGGAAAGATGCACCAGAGGGAAGTTCGATTGAAATTCTTATATTAGGACAAATTTAGTGGCCTTACAAGATATTTTCAATTTTTCTTTTCCAAAAAAATTAGTAGAAAACTTTAAGAAATATTAAAGCAAGAAATGAGCAAAATTTGTGTGTGTGTATCTACGCCCCATTTGCTGTGTTGTCAATGTCTTTAATTCGCTGGCTTTGAGTTCTTTCTTTTATTTCTAACTTACAAGATATTACTTAACATCCGTTTCCGGTTTATTTTTTCTTGTCGAGAAAAAGTATATGTATCCTAACCCAACAGTCACAAACTTAAATCATTAGTTTCGCCGTTGACAGCCAAGGATATCAATGGCATGGAAGAATGTGGATGAAGGCAATTATTTGGCGCCAACTAGTCTTTGAACTATTTAGCGGGATTAATCGCTTACGAAATTATTCCAACGGTTACTTTTGCAAGTAGCAACAGTTCTCAAAATAATATTCTCAAAAAGCCAGACAAAAACAGTTAAAGTACCAAACAAATGGCAAAAACTTTTTGCCCCATTTTCATAGGTTTTTATCCTGTGATAAGAATATTTCGCACGAGTTAGTTTCGTACTTTAGTCTTTCTCTTTCTCCCTCCATTTGGTTTATAACAATGTGATAACGTCACTACTTTGTATTTGTTGCAGAGTGGAGAGCTATTTTAAATAATCGATTACACTGAACAAATTAAGGGGTTAGAGGGTTACTGTGTATCACACAGATCGATAAACTACAAATTTTTATGATAAAAACGGAAAAACATTGAACCTTCAAAAGGATTTTTATGGAGAAGTGGTTTCACAGATATATTGCATAAATACTGTTCCAAATTGAGATCTCCCTCTGAGAGTTAGGGTGAGTACAATTGGCATAAAACGGATGGATTACGATCAAGCTAAGGAAATTTTTCGTTATTATTGGCATTTCCAATCAATTAGTGATTGTTGTAACTATTTACAAATCAACCTACTTAACCATTATTTTTACAAGGTGACGTCGTACAGAATAAATAGTTTTTGTTTGACCACCAAAAGTCGACAAATAAGTATAATAATCCCGTTTTATTTTAGAACTGCTTATGTCGCTTGCTGACGTCGAGTCCCGAACCCACAATCTTCGGTTTTGTAGAAGGGTACGCGCACTCTGTATCGAAGATACCCATTACTTGGTAATGAGGAATGCAAGTTCATTTCCTTGTTGATAAGATTGTTTGTTCCCTCACATTTTTACTGGTAGCAGATGTGTCCTAAAAAGGATTTCGTTCGACTTGAACGGGGCTCAAAAGCCGTTATTTTGACAATGCACATTGTGATGCCATTATTATTAAATTATATTGTCCATAGAGACGTTATATAGACCTCCTGCCCATAAGAGGGGTTTCTACAGAAGAATTTGAAGAACTTTTCGGTCCCTAGATCAGCTTTAGAGGTCTTTTGTTTACAGAATAGCTTTTACATGTTTTCTGTCCATAAATGTTGTTTAACAAAACTTCAGAGAAGAGCTTTTTAAAGAGCTTTAAATGTTTTTTTTATAAAATACAATAATTTCAATAATACATTATTAATTGTATTTATGTAAAATTCCCTTATTCAGAGTTAACATATACGAAGCTTTTAGTCCCTTAAGAGATCATCTGGACATATAAAACACTTGAAGATATACCCGGTTCATAGGAGAGCCTTTAATTATATTCTGTCTTTTGAGAGGGCCTTTTAAATATATTCTGCCCATAGAAGTAATTTTAAAAGCCCTCTCATAGAGTTTTTACAGTTCTTCTGTTCATAAAATATCTATTTTTCGTGGAAGAGCGTTTTACGACTTCTAATCAAAAAGGACTTTTGAAGATTTTATGTACATAGAGAGCTATTAAAAGTCTTTTGTCCATAGAAGATCTTTTAAAGGTCTTCTCTCCCTATAAGACCTCTTAAGCTAGTCTGCCCTAATAAGAGCTTTTAGTGAAACATACAAACAAGACATAGTCTTGTCCATAGAAGTGTTTTCAAAGATCTTCAGTTCATTGGAGAGCTTTTAAAGATATTCCATATATAAAAGATGTTTTTAAAGTTCATTTGTCTATAGAAGATCATTATTTGAAGGTATTCTCTTTTAAGGTCGTCTGTCCTAAGAAGAGCTTTTAGTGAAGCTTTTTTTGTCTTGTCCTTAAATTCTCCAGTTCATAGAAGAGTTTTAAAAGGTCTTCTGTTTACAGAGGAGGTTGAAAAGGACTTCAGTTCATTGGGAACTTTTAAAAATCTTCCTTTAAAAAGCCGCTTTTAACCTGATTTTTCCATAAAAGATCATTTGAAGGTCTTTTCTACATAAAAAAAAAACAATGAAAGGTCGTTTGCTCTAAAGAGCTCTTAGAAGTCTTCCATAAATAAAATAGTATCTTCTGTTCATAGGTCGTTTGCTCAAAGAGCTCTTAGAAGTCTTCCATAAATAGAATAGTATCTTCTGTTCATAGAAGAGCTTTTAAGATTCTTCTCTCTTTCTAAAGGTCCTTTTTCCTCTGAAAAACTTTTTTGAGGACTTATGTCCATAAAAGAGACTTAAGTCTCTATGGTCATGGAACAATGTTAAAGGTTAGATTCTCTAAAGGTCTCCTGCTTATTTTCCAAAAGATACTTGTCCAAAGATGAGGTGTTATGTTCTACTGGTCGTGGAAGACCGTTTAAGAGTATTGTGTCTGTAGAAGAATTTCTTTCCATGAATGGTACATACTTTTAGGCGTTTGAGTTTTCACAATAATTCAATATTAATACCATGGTAGAAGAGTATAGGTAGACGCGTCAACATAGCTGCTGGGACAATGAACTGTCAAACCAATTTTGGAATTGAAAATGTTGAAGAAAAATTATTTAAATTTGTAAAAATTGTTAAAAAAAAAAACGCGAATTATAATAGCCTCCGAATGACGTAGTATAAGAAAACATATAAAAATCTACTTATATTTAAAAAAAAAAACATTTAAATTTTTTTGACATATCAATGCTCCCAAGCGTTGGTGCATCTTCCTGTATTCTTCTGCCATGATTAATACCAAGGTAGAAGATAAATACAGGTAGACACCGCTGCTGGGATTATGAACTGTCAAACCAATTTTGGAATTCCAATTTTTGAATGAATAATATTCAAATTTTGTGAAAACGCATATTATTATAAACTCCGATTATATATATTTATATTTGAGAGAAAAAAAAAAATTTTAAAATTTTGACATCAATGTTCTCAAGCGTTGTTGTATCTACCTGAATTCTTCTACTATGATTCATACAATGGAAATATGTGCTTTTAGAAAAAAGGTTCTATAGAAAAAAGGTTATCTTCTATCTATACAAAACCCTTTAAAAAGCCTACTATCCATTGAAAAACTAGAGTTTCTCATGACATGATTATTGTATTATTGTGAAAAATCAAACGCGAAAAAGTACGCATCATTTATAAAATATATATTGTATTAATTTGATAAGTGTATATGTAGCTTATCTCTGTTACTTTCTCAATTTCTATCATATAGCGCAGGAATGGTGCATCCTCTTTTTTACAATAATACCATAAATTATAGCATATTTAGAAGATCTTAAATGAGTCTCGATTTATAGAACACATTTTATAAATCTAGTGTCTATTACAATGTATTCTACTCTAGATAAATTAATTGCTCTCATGGATTGATTACTTTATTTTTCGCGACAAAGAAACACCTAAAAGTATGCATCATTCATTTCAATTGTTTGTTCAGTGTATTTTTCTGTTTATTTTCGTTATAATAAATAGCGATTTTCTTAAAGACAATTTGATCAATTTCTATACTGTAGCACAGTGATTTTGCATGAGAAGTTCCAGTTGTCTCTGTAACTCCCCCACCTATCTTTGAGTGTGAATTTCAAGCAATTGCTGCGACAAGTTCTTTATGAAAATTCAAAGTTCGGCCAAAAAGTTTCCTTTTTCAAATGATGGATTTTTCTGAATTGTTATTACTTTTTCAGGGTTTTTTTTTTTTTTGATATTTTCGATATACACCATATGATTTGAAAGAAAGTTTTTTTTTTGGTTGGGAACAAAAAGTAATAATCGTTGTGGAACTTTTTCAATATCAAATTATTGGCTCATCAATTCGGATGATAATGATTACGATGACTCTCTTGGGGGGTTATGTGTATCAATATTTGGGTTTGATTCATTACTGTGAGGGAGTGATTGTGTCATAATAAGCTCTATTTTAGATTGACATCCAAATAATAGTTCATTTTAATTCCTCATTCTGAGTTATTCTAATTTCCATTTAATGACCGGAATGTGTAACATTCGCAATTTGCGCCAACTTCACAATTGCATTTTTTCATCATCATTCAACTTGTTTATTTATAACGTGTGACATTCGAGTTCAATGAAACAATTAAAAATCAATATATGTATATTATTGTTATTTTTTTTTGTTTTATTTAATGGACGCCTGGAACGTATGATTGCTTGGAGACGACCAATCATCACAAAATGAATGAAATAAATAATTCAATTGTTTACCTCGGCTTGTTGTGGTGGTTCTCACAAAATTTGAGCAGCCTTTAATGGGTTATAAATAATTCGTTGGTGTCTGAGTGTGTGTAAGTGTGACCATTTCTGATATGATTTAGAGTTATTTCTAAAGTAAAAAAAATCGGGGGAATGGAAAAATCTCACGCTTAAAATCAGTTTTTTAAAGAAATACAATTTCATTCAATATTCCATGGCGACCTAACTTTGTGTATTGTTTTTTTTTTTTTGTATTGGTATATGTTTATACTAAGAGATTTGTTTTTGTTTTCTGAGGGAGAGATGACAAAAAATATCAATGAAGTTTTGGTTTTTTCATAATTATAAACACCGATTGGCAATGATTTCTTTATAATTATTGGATTATTTGCAAAAGCGTTGTGCTTGCCATTGTGATGTGTACAGAACGGAAAAACACTCAAGTTTTAAACAAGCAAAGTTGTGGAATGAATAATCTTTGGATGGGAAATCTCCCTATGAATTATCCCAATTGCCGATATCCTATCATGTCCCAGTAATCAGTTTGGAATAATTTTTACAGAACGGAAAAACACTCAAGTTTTAAACAAGCAAAGTTGTGGAATGAATAATCTTTGGATGGGAAATCTCCCTATGAATTATCCCAATTGCCGATATCCTATCATGTCCCAGTAATCAGTTTGGAACAATTTTTAAGGCTTTTAAGATTTTAACTGATGATGGTATTATTTGATAACACCAAAATGCCCCTCATCGCAATAACGATTTACGATTCTAGGTCTCTTTGGACGAAACCATTTTAGGAAATTTGAGTCGATCTAAGGGTGTCCGTCCGTTCGTCTGTCTAACTGGTTGGCTGGTGCGAACGATAACTCTCGAAGGATGTTTCTGATTTGGTTCAGACTTGTACATCGTATTATTATTATAAACTTAAATCGAGTTCGGAGATGGTTAAGTTCGTCAATCCGGCTCCACCCCCACAAAAGGCAAAAGTGTTAACAGAAAATAAGTTTTCGTTTAGAACAAGAAAGGATCATCCAATTTTAAATAAGATTTGTAAATGGACAATATCGGTCCAATTCTTCTAGTACCTCCCTCACAAAGGGTCAATATTTTGAATAATCGCAACGCTTACAAAATGTGAATGAAGAGACCGATTATCTTCAAATTTAACATATCCAAATTGGTCTAACAATTCTAGATCTTGTATGAAAATAGAATTTATGAGACGACTCTTTCTGGTACCTACCACGCAAGGGTCAAAATCTTGAATAATCGCTACGGTTATAAAATGTGAAAGAAGAGTCTGATTGTCTTCAAATTTCGCATATCCCAATATTTTTATACCCTCCACTACATATAGTATGGAGATACTAAGTTCGTCATTCCATTTGTAACTCATCGAAATAATAATTTCAGACCCAACAAAGTATAAATATTCTTGATCAGCGTAAAATTCTAAGCCGATTTAGCCCTTTTGTCCGTCCACCTGTTGTAATCACGCTAGAGTCAAAACGAATAGAGATAGGAAGCTAAAATTTTGCACCGAACTTTATTTTGTCTGCAGGTAGGTCAAGCCCCCATATAAGGGGGTACCGTTATTCAGTATTTTGATGATTTTAACCAAAATGGAATTGTTTGAAACTCTACAGAAGGAGTTCTCCGTGACTACTCTACCCCACAAGTAGGTCGTATCGTATATCCCCCATATATCTATACCTCCCAATATTCGGTATTTTGATGATTTAAGTCACATTTTTCAATGGAATTGGCTTAAAATCCACATAAGGTGTCCCTTCTGAGTACTTTACCCCCTGAAAAAGAATTATCTATATAGGTCTACGTTTTAGTGTAGTACCCATATAACGCTACCCCAAGATATTCGGTATTTCCAGGAGTTTTGCGACATTACTCACCAGAATTGTGTCAAATTTCATATTTGAGGTTCGCAATGGGTGCTGAAACCTACTCTCCATGCAGGTCCAAGTCTTAGTATAACCCCCATACAACGGTACCTCCAGATATTCGGTAGCTTGATGATATTATCGACATTATTCACCGGAATTTTTTCGAATTTCGTATTTGAAGTTCGGAATCGTTACTACAGCCTATAAAAAAACTAACTTAACCTGCACCACGTCTACAGCCTATAAAAAAACTAACTTAACCTGCACCACGTCTTCGTATAGCTCCCATATAATGGTTTTTATTTGAGTGGTATTTTTCGACGGATTTTTTTTTTGTTAATTATTCATGTTCTTTACGAATGGTACGGGCCATAAAAAGTTCAGCCCGACCGAACTTAGCTACTTTTTTTACTCGTTTACTCTCTAGGACTAACATGAATATAGGATACATCGGACTACTCCTTCTAGTACCTCCCTCATAAAGGGTCAACATTTTGAATAATCACCATGTTGTGATAGAAGAATCCCATTGTCTTCAAATTTTCAAATTGTAGATCTTGTATAAAAATCAAACAGATCAGACCACTCCTTCTGGTACTTACTCCACAAGGGTTACAATTTTGAATACTCATCGCTCACTCTTTTGGTACCTCCTCCATAAAGGGTCAACATTTCAAATAATTATAAGTCTGGAGGATGTAGTCGATATAGCTCAAAGCTGCTACGTCAAAATATTTATGTCAGAGTTAGGTCTAATGCGAAGGGAATAATATTGGTCACATGTTTTAAACTCACTTTGGGGTTTTCCAATGTGGAGGATAAAAAAATTGGGTCCATTTATTCTGAACAAAAAATGGACGCCTCACTATCTCCAGCGTTTTTTTTTTTTCTGTTGAGGTAGTTTTCTGAGTGTAGATCCCGATAGCAACAGAAATAAAAATACCGTTAAGAAAATACAAAAAAATCTTAAAAATGTTGAAAACGTGATGGGACAGACGCAATTGTTTCATATCCTTTCCTTCTTTGAAAAGGTTATTCTTTGATATTTCAACCTCCAACAAACATATGGTCAGATTTCATGTTTAATTTCTTATTTTATTATCATTTTGTATGACCCCTTTTGGTTTAAGAGCGCGAATTTTTATCAAACGTTTCCATCTAAATGTGATTCGGTCGTTGTACTACACCGTGCATTTGATCAGCAGCAGCAGAAGCTAGGGCAGCCCTAAATTACATAGAGTTTTACTAAATGTTGGCGGGCTTTTTTTCGTTGTTGCTGCCATTGGCATTGCTAAATAATGGCCGTGTATTTGTCTATCCACCAGACCTTTGCAAAGCAAAACTGTGTTGAGAATATTCACAGCTGACTTTTGTGTACTATGACAGGTTGGCGGAGAACGTTTATATTTTTTTGCCACATATTTTCTTTCTTTTTTTTTTGTTTTGCCCAGGTTGCTTTTGAATGATATATTTTATCTTTTAAGAGATTATAAATTGTTGTTGAGTTGACAACCAAACCGTAATTTGTTGAATGAACTGTCACACGGTGGATACATGCGCGGGGGTGGGTAAAAATTTGGTGCTGCTGTTCCCAAAGCAAACCATTGCAGATACAAAAAAAAAAAAAAAATATATATTTGCAGCTATACAAATATATTTATCAACAAATGAAAGTAGTTTTTTTCCATTTTATATAAAATATTAGAAAAAACATACCAACACACACACAGCAAACAAACATTAAGTCATTTGCTTAAATTATAAATTATTGCAACACCAATTAGGTTATCCATCATCTACATATACACATACACACGTATTTGAATATATAATCTTAATTGTTTTAACGCCTTTAGCGTAATCTATAGCAAAAAAAATTAAAATGCAAAGTTACTTCGTTTTGGGATAGAACTAAAATTGGATTCCAGAGTTATATTTAGTCTTGAAATGCAACCGGTTTTATGCTATTTTTTGGAAATGTCAATTGCAGCATTCAGAGAATGTTGTTTTACCAAAGTGCTTCATTATCTTATCGGAGAATTGGGAATAGAATACATTTCCAAGGCTACTGACATAGTTTATACAGAATTTCTTATAGCTTATCTGCATAGTCTGAAAATAGACGGATGAAGTTTGTCGGAATGAAAAATACATTTTTAGAAGAAAGGGTCGAACAAAAATTGGCTTTCACCTCATTTATCTCCCTTCATCTACCTCACCTTTTTCACATAAAACTCACTTTTCACGTTTTTCAATGTGGCGCAAAAATAAAAAAAATCAAGAGTCTCTGTTGTTTGATAAACGCCTCGAACACCTCTGACATATGAGGGGCGAAGGCAATTGATATATTTCTGACAAATATTCCGACCCACTCCATTAAAAGGTTAGTTTTTGAATATTTATAAATTCTACATAATACAGAATTCATATTTGTACTATCTTCTTTTCCTTTTTGAGCCAAATAGTTTCCATCGAAAATACAAATTTCTCGGCTTGAAGCACAAAACTCTGTCAACATTACCAAATTTGTATTTTATTGGGATTAGAAAACTTTGAATAACACGATACTTAATATATAAAGCCCTAAAATGAAATTATTGGTCGGGAGATTAAAAACTCGTTTAAAATTCGCTCTTCCGACCTAATACCAACAACTTCTATTAGACCATACTGCAACACACAGAACATGAGGAATGTACCGTTGTATGAGGGTATACTTATGTTAAATATCAGTTGTCGGAACATTTTCTATATATATATATATATATATATGGACGTTACTCCGAAAGATGGACCTTCATTGACATTTACTGAGAGTCATGTTAAATTGGAAAATTTTGCCATGACGCCCTAAAAACCTAAAATCGAGAATATCTTGATATACGACCTGTACCAAATCGTTGGTCTACAAAATATGAACATTTAACCAAATTAGTTGGAACAAGTAAAAAAGCAGCTAATGCCATCGTTTGGTATAAACTTGCAAAATGTTGAGAAAATTTCGTCGAAAAATACCGTTTAGATGAAAATCGTTATATGGGACTATACGAAGACGAGGACCTGCAGACGTATTTAAGATTTAAAAAAAAAAAATTTAACGCATTGTATTTTTTCAAAAGAGAGTATTCACAGCTTTACTCTTTGTCTATCATAGGCTTTTTTACTTGTTTATCATAGTTTTGTAGTTTCCATTAAGATCTTCAAATACGAAATTTTAATCGATTTCGGTCTATAATGTCGCTTGTATCATGAAAATACCAAATATTGAGAGAAACTTAACCTGCCTACTGACAAAATACACTTGTGTGCAAAATTTTAGCCTTCTATCTGAATTCGTTTAAAAGATAGCGCGAATTCAACAGACAGACGGACAGCCAGACATACAGACAGAGCTTTACTCTGATCAAGAAAAAATATTCTTTGTTGGGTCTGACGATAGTTAATATATCTTCCATAGTATGATGGAGGAGGCTAAGAGGTAATAAAAAATATCTGAAATCTGGATATGTGTCATACCAAATAGTGCACCGATAGAATTCATACTTTGTACCAATGATTCAAGACTTTATACAAAGATTTCTATACCTTTGCGTATGGTATGGGATAAATGAAAGCCTTTAAATAAGTTTTGCCAGAAAACCCAAGACTCTTTCAGGGTTTTGATCTACAAATCAAGAACTATTAAATCCGCTTGGAATTTTCCTCACCCAGATTTCACAGGCAATTTTATAAATCATAATGAAATTTGAGCTAGAATATTTCTTTCTTTGCCTTCTTCCTTCAAAAATTAAATATTATGGGAGATTTTGACTCAGGTAATTTCTACAACAAAACTCTTCTTAACAACCTTACTAATTGTTTACTTTTATTATTTGTTAGTTTTGTTTTAATTTATTTAATAACAAAAGGAACAAGTGTAGTTAAAAGTTACAGAATAGGTCTACAGTTCTGCTAAAATCACAGTAGAAAATCTTAGATCTTAATATACAACAGAATATTTTTTCATCACTTAGAATAAAAAAAAAAACATTTCCTTGTTGTTTTCCTCTTGCAGGTTCGCAATGCAAGGTTTCACTGTATAAAACATAACACAAAATATCACATTTCTATTTCTCATATTATTTTTTTTTTGGTAATTTTTACCTATTGTTCGTCTGCCAATCTGTTTGCATGTCTCTGATAAATGGGCGACATACTCTTTTAATATTGTCATAGGAGAATCTTCACACAAATATACCAACGTTAGAGTATGTATGTACATAATTGACAATATGTGTTGGTATATTATTGCTGTTAGTGTTGTTATACTTTATCATCAGACAAAAATTTTGATAATTATGCATATGTTTTTTTTTTTTGTGTTTTTCTTCTTTGATGATGGTTATTTAACAAAAAAAAAAAAAAAAACGTAAAAAACGTGTGTGATTTTCAAATATTTTGCTTGAGAACAGCGTTATTGGAAATGTCGCTTTGGAGAAAGTTTGTCAATAAATAACTTGGAACATATATATAATTACATTTTTTTTAAATTTACGACGATTATTTTAGTTGACAATTTTAATCCTTGCATGAGTAAAAAAGGACCTTCTTGATATTTTTTTTAAAAACTATTCGAAAAATATTCTACAAAATGATTTGTCATTTAATTCTTCTATAGGTCTTTGTGGTAGTTGGATTAGTATTTACTTGCTATGACATCTGTTTGTTTAAATGATAGGTTAATATGCTGTTTTATAAGTAGTAACTGATGACAAAATAAGTACATTTATATAAATAGAAGGCCATTGTTTGTATATGTTTTTTCTAACTGGGTATAAATAAATAACATTGGAAAGTCATAAAATGGTCAGCTACCTTTCCTCTAATTGCTAAATATATTTCCACCAAATTTGTAATCTAAATTGGTTCCGAAGACTCTCATACTTTTTGCAAATGGGGTTTGCCAAAAATAAATCGTTAGAATTATTCAATTTTTTATGAACCTGCTGCAAGATAATCGTTATCAGGGCACGTGCTTCAGATTATATTCTTTTAAATATAGATAGAAATGTTGAAGTTTAATCTAAAATTATGCTACGAAAATCTGACGGTCTTCCATTTTTTCTAACACGCATTTTAATATCATTTTATTTGAAATCAGTTCATTAATGAGATTAAGATTTTTAAAGAAAGAGGTAGATGTGACGTTGAAAAAAATTATTATTTTATACCTTGCATCACTTACTCATAGACAAGCTTGTCTTTGATGCAAAATGTAAATATCAACTAAATTTCCTTACCCATTACAACTTTGTGTGACTGATTTCCTTTTCGATTCTATGATATGTGAACCCCATTTTGTTGACTCAATTTTTTTTTTAAATACATTTGAATGAAGAAACTACGCAAATTTCCCAAAACAAAGTTGTGATCAATAAACACACTGTCTTAGTGCCTTTGTTCTGACATACAAAAATTTCGCACCGACATTTAATCAATGTGTCAAGGCAAGTCACTGGCCTGTCAATCAGATCGATAAAATATATACGTGCATACATACATATGCTTTTATATGACAAAGTACTGAGAGCAAAAAAAAAAAAAAAAAAACTCCCAAAATAAACGCCTGATATTAATATTAACTCATTAATTCTCATATTCCATTTAAGACACAGAAATTCATAAATACATATGTATATTATATGTATATTTATATATGTATATATAGTATTTATAGTATTTATATTTATATATGTATTATAGTGTTAATATAATAGGGTGGGTAAAACTCAAATCAGTTAAATTTTGAAGTCTTCTTTTGTCTGAGTAAATATTTTCACCCAGAAAAAGTAAATACTAATTTGACTACTACTATCTAATTTGAGTTGTATGGTAATGTCTTACTGGTAATGTAAAAGCTATGTTCTTGTAATTTTTTGTTTAGACCATTACTTACTTATCAGGCGTGCTCTTGTCATTATTTGTAATACGAATGTAGAGAAGAAGGCTAATTTTACTTTAAAAAGTATTGAGATTTTCTTTATAATTATATTCGGAAAAATTTGGTAATTACCTGTGTCACTTTCCAGCAAAAACTCGCATCACCAAATAATGGGTTTATTTTAATTGTTCTAAATAACCCTTTATTTTTAACATACTGCTTTAACAGTAGAATAATATAATATAATGACAACAACATACCCCATGTATTATCAGTATAATGAAAAATAATGAGTAATTTCTATATAATTTTTAAGGGAAATAACTTATTTTCACATTACCAAGTAATAAGCAGCCGCGGTAAAAAATTAAAGCAAGTAAAAAGCTGTAAGTTCAGCCGGGCCGAAAAATACCGAATGTAGCCGTTATATACGACGACATGGACTTGCATCATCAAAATCATCCAAATATCGAATATAAGGAGTTACTATTATATGGTTGCTATCATTATCCATCCCTTGCGAATTTCAAATACCAAATTTGAAGCAATTCCGACGAATAATGTCGCTAAAATCATCAAAATACCAAATATCGGGAGGTACCGTTATATGGGGGCCATAAGATGACGTGGACCTGCTCAGGCAATTTTCTTTCATTGGCTGTAGTATGCATTACGAACTTCAAATACCAAATTTGAAACAATTCCGGTTAATAATGTCGCTAAAATAATAAAAGTACCGAATATCGGGAGGTACCGTTATATGTTAGCTATACCAAATCGACATAGAAATTAACTTTGTGGGGTGTAAAATGTATATTTCGAGGTGTTACAAATGTTTCGGTCTAAAAATAAGAGACTGTTTTTGAACTTGTTTATTGGCTCTTGGTGACTGTTTGGCACCATACCTCTACGAAATATTTTTTTTTTTTTCAAAATTTATAAATTAAGAAGTAACTCTGAAACCAGCTGCTAATTCTTTTTTAGCCAATTTTTTAAAAATTCTGAAGGAGTACCCCCTGGGAAATGTTGGCCTGTGAAATATTTTATACTCAAAACTATGCTAAAGACACCCATTACTGGAAAATCAATTTTTTTAAATTTATAAATTAAGGGGTAACTCCGAAACCAGCTGTTATTTCTTTTTTTTTTAGCAATTTTTTTCCATATTCTGAAGGAGTGCCTCTAGAAAATGTCCGTTTGTGAAATAATTTTTACTCAATATTTAATCTTCAAAATAATAAAATAATTTCTGTTACTTTTGGACATTTTATAAATTACATAATGTTAGAGATTTTTTTGAATCGACTATCGAAATAATCAAATAGGTAGACCATCGATATGTGGTTTTTGTTCACAGATAAATTTAAACTATTGTAAAAAAATATCGACAGTGTCGTGTTTAAGTGCATCATATGCCATTGTTAATATAATGCGTATGACATTGAACCCATATTCTATCATTTGTCTGATCTTATTTTCTGATTGAAAAAATTATTCTTATTTTAGATAAGTATTTTTGATTTTGGTAAAGATTTATAGTACGTTTATATATATGAGGGTTAACCCACTGGATTTGGATTTAAATTGTCATATCCATTACTTTTACTTCAAATAAATCCTCTCAAAGAAGGTTAACCCTACAAAAAGTTCTAATGTAAACATGGCATTATACACACATCATTTGCATTTTGAATAATTTGGGTGAACAATTCTGCACCACCTCCAAATTTTATATAACACGAACACTAAGATAAGAGACATGAGGCAACAGATTCGAAACTGTTTTGGTAATCGAAAAAAATCACACACTACACTGTATCACTCCTGCGAAACTAAAGGGTTGTTTGAAGTCTTAAATCTACTCCAAGTATTTTATTATTTTTTTCTTTGATATAACTCATTTTAACCTCTTGATAATAATAGATTATTCAGCTTATACAGCTTCCAAGTTTCTGGTAATTTTTTCAATACCATTGGCAGAATGTTTCGGCACTTTACGTACCCCTTAACAAAAATTACAATTTTACAATTTTAGCTAGAGACACCAACAATTTTTTTCTAGTAGATATTTAAATCATATTCCCAAAAACTTTAAATACCAAATGTACCCTATTTTTCTTACCCACTCTAATATCACTGAAACCACATCATTTTTCTTTCCATTTTAAAATTGACTTTAAACCTAATTCAGGGGGGTCTTGTGGTTGTTAACTTCATGAATTAATAATAAAAATTTAATTTAATTGTATTGCCGTGCTGGAAATGCAAAAAATACTATAAGCCGAGGCGTGATAAAATACGCTAAATATTAAACATTTATGAATGGAAGTGTTCATTCGTTCATCCGCACTGGGAACATGCAACACTCGAACATTGCATGACAAGACATGGTGACAATTGGCAGTGGAGGTTTTGCGAGCAAATGAATCACACAGTATATATATATAAGTGAATAATGTGTAATAAAGAGTTCGCAGAACGTATTGGAAGCGGAAAAAAATTGAGATTGTCGAACCATAATGGTCACGGTTTTATCACATAATTACATGTGTTCCACATGTCCAACTCGCACTGTTGCCAACGCCAACTGTCAAACAGATAACAGCATCACTCCAGCAATGAGTGTTCAGTTGCGTTTTGTACTACTACTGTTTTCTTTTATCTCAAGTCTTATTTGTAGTTCTTTTCGGTATTTTCTTTAGATTTTTTATGACATCACACTCCGTTGCTGATATAAAGTTAAAAGTTGTCATTTGACTTAATTTGTGATTTTCTTTCCCAATTTTATTTGCGGAAGGAATACTTCTATGAGTGAAATGATTGTGCATGTTCTGAGAGAAAAGACTAGCCCTAAAATCCCAACTGCTCCTATTCAGAGACCCCAAATAGACTTCCAAACACTAGGATGACCGGTAGCTCTGTTCCCATTAGTGCCTTTTAAGTTTTGCTGACAGGGTACAGGCTGTAGCGTAACGAACACTTTGTTTATTGATTTCACTTTGGCAACAATAACTACTTACAAAACATCATACTTAAAGCATACTTTAAGATGGAGATGATGTAGGAGATAAGTACTTACCAAACCACCAAAAGAGGCAAATTATATGTTCGAAATAGTAGTTGTTCAAGCAAAAACTTCCATTGTCAAATAATAAGCATAGTAATTAATTTTTGGCAATCGCAACTACTTACATATCAACCTACTTACTCATTATTTTTACAAGGCGATTTTGATTTGTCAACGACGTTTCTCATTACTGGGTAATGAGGATAAAAAACTTCATTAGGAAAGATCTGTTATTTTCAACCTACCGGCCATTCATTAAGGGGTTATTCCGCTTATACAGTTTTCAGGGTAAAACGCTAAAGTAGAATTTTCGAATCAGCGACTTTAGACTTTGAAGTCGGACGTGTCCACTTAAACGCTTGTAAGTTTTATAGGAATACTTCAATATTTTACCCTCTTCCATAGGTATATTAAATTTATCATTCTGTTTGCAACACATCTAATTATTCGTCGTAGGCCCCATAAAGTATTTTTACATACATAATCAGCATACAATTCAAAGTCGATTTAACGATATTCGTCCGTGTTGAAATCACGATACATTTTGGTATTTGGTGTTGAAAATGAGTCATATCGGTCAACGTTTTCGTTGAGGTACCACATAACGGTACCTCCCGATATTCAGTATTTTAATGATTTTAGTAAAATTTTGTCACCGAATTTTTCACAACTTATTATTAAACATTTGTAATGAGTTCTACCTCTGGTGCCAAAACAGTATTCATATAGGTTCACGGTATCCTATACCCTCTATATAACGGTATATCCCAATATTCTGTATTTTTAAGAATTGACTTTTTCATCTGGTGGTACAACATTGAATTATAGGTCTACATTTTCCTATAGGACCCATGTAACGGTACCTCCCGATATTCGGTATTTTGACAATTTTAGCCACATTTTTTAGGATTTTATTTTGATCTCCTGTGGCTAACCTCCATATAGGTCTAAATTTTCCTATAGCCCTATACAACGTTATCTCCCAATATTCGGTATTTTTATGAATTCAACCACATTTTTTTACGGAACTATTCAAAAGTTGTATTTTAAATTAATTCTACATCCGGTGTCGGAACATTGCAAATATAGACTTACGTTTTCCATATAACGGAACCTCTACATATTTGGCATTTTTACGAAAATGTAGAAAATTTTCTATCGGATTTGTTAAAAATCGGAATTGTTTCTAATTTAACATTTTTATTAAAAAATATTTTTAAGCAAATAGTTCGGCCCATCCGAATTAAATGTTTTCTTATTTTTTTTAGCTTACTATTAATACAGAAGAAATGAGGCTGTCGTATTTTGCTGTGTAGGATCTTCTGCCCATTAAAGAATTTAATCACAAAAGATATCTATTTCTCTTCATAGAAGAATTCAACAAATCTTCTGGCCATAGAACACTTGTCAGACTTGTTTCTATTCATAGAAGACCTTCAAAAGATCTTTGATCTATGGAGGACCTAAAAATAGCCTTTTGTGAATACAAAAAGTCTTCTAATCATAGGGTAACTTCAAAAGTTATTTTAGACAGAGTAGACCCATAGAAGATGCTCGAAAGGCATTTTTTTCATTGAATAGGAGTACTCATAAAAAATTAAAAGACCTTCGAAGAAGAAAGTTGGAGAGTATTATCTTTATAGAAAATCTTAAGACGGTTGTTTCTTCATTGGAGGGCTTTAATAGGCCTCTTTATCATAAAAAAACCTTGAGCTTTCTTTTCAGTGGGGAATTTTAAATGGGGGTTTCTCCATAGAATACCTCAACTCTACATTTAATAGAATGACTTCTATAGAAATAAGGTCAGGTTAGCGGAAGGAAAAGAGTTATGTCTTCACAAACATACTTTAAGGGCCATTTATCCTTGGAAGCGCGTTGGAAGATCTTTGATTAATATTAGAACTTTAAAGGGGATTCTGTCCGTAGAGGGCCTCTAGAAGCTCTTCAGCTATTAATACACGTATCTTTACGTTTCGAATAAGCATTAAAAAGATTTAATTGCTAAACTTAATATCTTTTAAATATATGTATGAAAATATTCCAAAAATTAAGATAAGTAATTCGATTTTCAACGAATCCATACATAACGGAATATCAAAGTAAGACACCTATGTATATGTGTCGTATATACATTACTACCAACTACTTCTCATGCATATTTCAATATTTTGCCCTTCCCTACCTTCTATTAAAACCCTTTCGTTGCGTATTATTTTAGTCCAACAAAAAAATCTCAAAGATTTAAATAAATATCCTTATGCTAACATCCTTTAATAACCTTAAAAGTAATGTGTAAAGGTTTTCAGGATAATGTTCGAAAAGTACTAAGTGATGTCTATGTCTCGCAAAAGTGACGCCAAAAGAAAAAGTTTTGTTCGGGGTATTTAGTTGTTGTTAGAGACAGACAGACAGACATTCGTTCGTTTATTCATACACCCCCTCAACGGGGTAACGAAATGTAAAGTTATGATTTTTTTTGCTGCAGCGGCTGTGGGTCCTTCTTCTCAGTTCAATGGAAATTTGTTCTCAGTCTCATTCCAACCAATATAGTTTCGGTTGTGTGTGCGCGTCATCGACCATGAATCCTTTAGTTTTGTGGGTGATCCTGTTCTTGCATGTGGATGGAGTGGGATGCCTAACACACGTTGATGTATGGCGCCAATAAGGCGTTGTAGTGGTAAAGGAAGAAGCAACCAAAAAAACGTCGTCCTATTCAAGCGACATTTGGAAAAAAAGAAAAGAAGAAAAGTTTTTTTTCTGGTACAGGAGGAAAATTGACTGTTCAACGGGTTTTTCACACACACGCACATACATAGCAATGCGTCTATATGTCTGCCAGCCTGGAATACGTCGTTATGTCTTCTTTTTGTCTCTGCCAAAGTAGGAGAAGAGAAAAAACGCTAATGTAAGGTGGTTTTCAGGCTATCAACACAAATTCCCGTTTAGTTTTATGGCTGTTACACTTCTTTTTGGCTTTCCCCACCCCTATCCAACACAAGTTCACGTAGTTTTCCTGTCGTCATCACACTGGCATTTTTTACAGACACCATTACGCCTGATGACAATCGAACGTTCGTTTGGCTGTTCAATTGTTGGACCTGGTATAGATTTTTGCTACATTTGTCGTATTTATGACTGCGTGTTATAAAATATGAATTGACAGTTTAAGTGATGATGGTTTGTGTCTGAGAAGGTTCAGAGAAGATGGAAAAAAAGAATCCTACCGGTGGCAACAATTGTTCATGATGATGATAATAATGATGTCGTTGCCTTGGCTGCTGATTTTGCGTCTTACGCCACAAGCCAAGAACATCCAATTAGTAGTATGCCTTGCTATTTTTTCTTCGTAGCTATCTTCATTTTGTGTTTTGAAGTCAGAATCTTCTTCAACAAATTATGTTATGAAAAAAAGCAAAAAAAAAAAAAACAAAAAGTCTAAGGAAATGTCATAAAATATTATTGCCTTCAAACAATGAAATGACATTTGAATTACTTAGAAGATATATGAGTGCATATTTCTTCTTGTTCTTCTTCATTAGCAATATTTGTTTTAGGTGATATTTTTCAAAGTGGGGAAAATACGAAGCGCTATTCAGGGGGAAAATTTGCAGCGAATTGGAAAAAATACTAAATTGTTCTGAAATAATCAAGGTTTTTATCACCAAAAAATTTATGTCATTTTTATACCCTACAACACATAGTGGAAAGTTGATAATCGGAACAGATTTAGATCCCACATATCTTCAACCAATTTCGGGTTAATTGTCCACAAATATAGGAATACATTACCTGTATTTCGGTACATCCCACCGAATTCAGTCTAGTAGCAAGTTAATCAAATCTGGAGAAAACGATTCAGATATAGCTATAGCTCCCATACATATGTTTCATCCGATTTGAGGTTTCAAGTCCCTCACAAGCGTAATATGCATTCCACAACAATGATCTTTGATGCCAGATTTCAAATACAGCTCTGAAATAAGTGTCTCATATTTTTTCAAGATTGGATCAGATTTGGATATAGCTCCCGATTTCAACCAACCGATTTCATGTTAATTGTGCACCAAATGGCCAATATCTGTCAAAAAGTCCTGATTTGATTTTGGTACATCCGACAGAATTCAGTCTAGTAGCAAGTACATTAAATTTGGTGAAAATCGGTTAGATATAGCTCTCATCAGATTTCAAGTTCATTGTGCAAATAATGATTAATGTCACTCCAAATGGAGTGAATTTTGGGACGTATGTTTCCATTTTGTGCAACTCGGCTCCGATATATATTTTTTTAATATAATCCTTCTCCAATATTGAAATAAATTCTTTTGTTACGGGAGCTCTACTAAATATGCATAGTGGTGTAGGGTATCATATAGTCGACACTGCCCGACTTTTGACTGGTTTATTTTATATTGCTTTCAGGTGTCAACTCGAACAAAGTGCGAGAAGAAATGTATTTAAAAATTAATTACAAGTTTTGGGTTTTTGTTGGGAAACATTGATGCAAATAATTTTTGGTGTACAGTTTTTTTGTAGCTTATAGTGAAACTTGATGTAGAATACTTTTGTCTTTGGCGTCATCCTTCTAAAATGATGCTTTGTTGGAGATTTTTTTTCACAAACTAACGAAAATTAGGCCATAAACCCTAAAATGTGTTTTTATTATACAAGGTGGCGCAAAACTAATCCTCCCATAAGAAACTGCTATACATTTTACGATTGCCCCCTAATGGCTTAATTACAGCCTACAAATAGACATTCCGATGTTTGTCGTGTAATTAAGACATTAGGGGCCAATCGTAAAATGTGTAGCATTTTCTTATAGGAGGATTACTTTTGCGCCAACTTTTGTATGAATTCTTGGCATTTAGGTAAGATTAAGACTTTTGACGTCTTCTAGGAGCTATAGAATTTTATGACTTATGATATTTTAACTTGCTACGATCCCGTTTAAAGACAGCTTTTAACAACATTAAAAAAGAACAAAAAATACCAAAAAGGGGGGGGGGGGGGGGGGAGTGGTGAACCAAAGCGAACCCAATGCTTAAATTAACTAAATTAATTGCTATAAACTTTCTGTCTTTCGGATCTCAAGAATAATTCAGATAATTAATTAATAATAATAATTAATAATAATTCATCGATTTAATTTATTAAAACATTATCCTCTCTTTTATTTAATTGCAGAACTCAATTAGACATAATCTCTCTTTACATAATCGTTTTATGCGTGTACAAAACGAAGGTACCGGCAAATCTTCGTGGTGGATGCTGAATCCGGATGCAAAACCTGGCAAATCGGTGCGCCGACGTGCCGCCTCCATGGAAACGTCGCGCTATGAAAAACGTCGGGGGCGTGCCAAGAAACGTGTCGAAGCTCTACGGCAGGCTGGTGTGACCGGTATCAAAGATAATACTCCGTCGCCGAGCAGTAGTATAAGTGAAGGTCTAGATCATTTTCCCGAGAGTCCATTGCATAGGTAACTATTATCTTTAAACAAACAAAGAATATATTTATTAAATTTACTTTAAATAGATAAAAGTTTGTAGTTATTTTTAGAATTTTGTTTCTTTTTTTTAAATCGAAAATTACAATTTACTTTATAGCAATAGTAGTTTAGAGATGCTTGAAGTTATTTCTATATTTTTGAGCGAAATTAATCTGATCTTTTTTAATTTTGTGATTCGAAAAATTTTGCACATTTATTTATCGAATAACTAAGTTTATTATAGCAATAAAATATATATTAGCTATTTTATATTAATGCAACACAAGTCAGCTTAGTTGCTTCAATTTTTTTTTATTTCATTTCATAAATATTTCATCGAGATTATTTCATAAATATTTTAACGATTTCCGCTTTCATAAAAACCGAATAAAGTAGTAAAGGGCTTTATTCGCTCTTTTGAAAAAAAAAAACAGAAACTTCACATTAAAATAATGTTTTCTATTCAAATCGAACATTTTATTTTATTTATTATTATTCGTTCTTAAAATAATGTTACATTGTCCTGCAAAAGTTTTATCTTGGATTTTGACCAAAACCGTAAGGCCATGCAAATCTTCATAGGATTTGCCCTATATTTATGACAAAAATTAAAAATATAAAAGACAAATATTCATATGTTTACTAGCATCTTTTTATGCGATTTTTCTAAATTTTATCCTTTATACCAAAACGCCATTCTGAATTGGTGAGAAATGTCAAAATCCATCCAGCCGTTCATGAGTAATAAGCGGTCCAACTAACATTCCCTTCTTGGAACATCAATGTAACAGTCAAAAGTGACCTTTTCGTGTATTTGCGTTTTTGCGGGAATTAAAAATATTTGCGGAAATTTTGGTATTTTTAAACCCTTCACCTTGAAGCATCCCTAAATATTCGTGGTAGACCCCATGAAGTATATATATTCATAATCCGCATAAAAATCTAAGTCGATTTAATGAAGTCCGTCTGTCTGTTGAAATCACGATACAGCCCACATTATTTGACGTAGAGCTTCAAAATTTAGGAAAACAATTTGTGGACAAAAAATCCATCACTACAAAAACAAAAACTTTGCTGTGAAAAAGATCTGCCAATAGAACTTGAGTCGAACCTGGAGAGTTTCTAGTGTATAATTCGCATATGCTAATTTGCAATAAGTTCGAAATATATACTACTTTCCAGAGAACGGCCCTTGTAAGCCATCATCCACTTAACCAACGGCGCTTAACCAACGGCGAAACGCGTCGCATAGTGATGAGTGTGTGATAGTGTCTATCTGGCTTTCCTTTTCACTGCAAATTTCAGATCATTAAGCTCGTCTCGAAAGAGAAAACAAACACATAAATTTGCATTGTGTCTGTGATGGTTGGTATTAAAAATGCGATATATCGGTCCACGTTTTTGGTATAGTCCCCATATAGCGGTATCTTCCGATAGTCGGTATTTTAATGATTTTTGCCACATTTTTCCACGGATTTGTCTAAAATTAGTCTTTGTAGGTCATAATGGGCTCTAGCCCGTGTGGGAATGTATAGGTCCACGTTTTGGTATAGCCCCAATATAACGGTACCTGCCTATATTCGGTATTTTGATGTTTTTATACCCTACAACACTATGTGTTGGGGGTATTATAAGTTTGATTGGGCCAAAAATTATGTAACACCACGAAATATTGGTTTCCCACATAGGAAAGTATATATGGATCATCCTAGCTCGCCGAGATGAGTCGATCTAGCTATGTATGTCCGTCCGTCCGTCTGTCCGTCTGTCCGTCTGTCCATGTTAATTTGTAATCACTCTACAGGTCGCAATTATGGCCCGATCTTTACGAAATTTAGAATGGAGGTGTGGCTAGGGTCAGAATAGAACCCTATTCCTTTTTGAGATGATCGCCAAATGTTTAGGGGTTGAAATGGACCAAATACTGAAAAAATGTCGGATTTTGCAGTAGCTATACAGGTCGCAATTATAGACCAATCGACGCGGAATTTCGCATGTAGCTAGAGTTTAGGACGGGGAAGAAGCCTACCAATTTGGGTGGTCATCGGATAATATTTAGCGGGTAAAATAGACCATATATTTTGTTTTGAAAAAATTCAAAATTTTTCATTAAACCGCGAATATTTTAAATCCCGGCGAAATCACAAAGCCATGAGAAGGTTACTTCTGACCTTTACATTGATGTTAACATCCAAAAAATCGGATATATAGCAAAATATGTGCGATATATATGTTTATCAAAGAAGATATGCTTGAAAGATCTCTTATATGTCTAGAACGGCTGAACTGATTTCGACAGTTCTCATTAATTCAGAATGGCCTCTTGGCAGGAAAGAAAAAACGTCTAAAAAAATCGCATAAAAATATCTCTCTAAAGATGAAAATATTGATTTTGTAAAATTTTCTCATATTTTTTCAATTTTGTCATATTTTTGGCATATTTTCATTTTGAATTAAACATTTGGTAATATTTCTACAGCTAACAAAACTAAGTATTTAGGATATCATGATATCATATACAGATCGCATTTACGGCCCGATCCTTACGAAATTTTGCATGGGGATAAGATGAGGGTCAGAATAGAAGCCTACTTTTTTTGGAGATGATCGCCATATATTTAGGGGTTGAAATGGACCAAAAAACTGCAAAATTGTCGGCAGGTCGTAATTATCGCCCGATCCTCACGCACATTTGAAAGGGGGTTACCGGACATTGCAAAAGCCAAATAATTTTGGATGGCCATCCAAAAATATTCAATGTGTGAAATAGTTTGCCAACTTTTGTAGACTAAATACGAAAATGTCCACTCCAGAGACTTTTTCGAGAATTCACAAACACAGGAAAGACGCACTTCTGACTATTTCGTTAACGAATATAGTCAAATGTCTGTATCTCATATAGATGCGTTTCAGTCAAAAACCAATAATAAATGTTAATATTTTACCACTTCTAAGAAATTATAGGTCTTTGAGAAATATTGGTTCCAGATCTAGGAAGACCATTTACGTGCAACATCTACCAATAAATTGGAAATGAGCAAATTAGTTTAAGTTGCTATTATTCGAAAATTAGAGAACGAAACCTGATGGTTTTCTTTTATTATTTGTCACAATATCTTGTGGAATTCTTTCGAGTATCTCGCCTATATAAACTGTATCGTTTATTATAGTGTTGTAGGGTATTCAACGGTCGGCCCGCTCGACTGTAGCCTTTGCTTACTTGTTTTGCCATGGTTTTAAACGGATTTGTCTAAAAATTGACATTAGTAGGGTATAGTGGGTTCCAGCTTGTGAGGCGAAACTTTGTATGTATAGGTGCATTTTTTGGTATGGCCCCCCATATAACGGTACCTTCCGATATTCGGTATTTTAATGATTTTTGCCACATTTTCCCACGGATTTGTCTAAAAATTGGTATTTGTAGCTCATAATGGGTCCCAGCCCGGTGGCAGAATATTGAATATTTAGTTCCAAGATTTCTTATAGCGCTTATATAACGATACCCACCGATATTCGGTATTTTGTCCTAATCACATTTACCTACATAATTGTTTTAAATTTGGTATTTTATTAAACCAGAAGTATTAAATTGCCTATAGAGGTTCCCGTTCTCGTATGACCCCATATAACGGCTTGACTCACTTTATGGTTTTTTGATAAGTTTAACTGCATTATCCAAACTGTCTTACTGGTATATGAAGATTAAAGTGAAACACGCTTGAATTCAGATACTTTTATATAAAAATGTTTTCTTTACCCTAAGGTGGGGGGTATTAAAAGTTCGGCCCAGCTGAACTTAATGTTTTTTTTTTTACTTGTTTTCACAAAAATTATGGTTTATCATGCGCCAAATATAATTCGATGACCATCGATGAAAGGCTTCTACCAAATTCTGACCTCTACCAACCAACTACAAACATAACAATTTTTTCTGTTTTTGATCCATGTCAATCCCTAAACATTTTGCGATCATCTCTCCATCTCCATGCAAAATTTCGTGAGAATCGGGATCATAATTGCGACCTGTCGTCTGATTACAATTTAACATGGACAGACGGATGGGACATACATAGCTAGATCGACTCAGCTTGGCGAGATAGAATGACCCATACATAACATCCTATGTGCAGGACTAATATTTCGAAAATTTTAAAAACATGAAAAGATCATATTGATCAAATCGCAATATTTAGTTAGCACATAGTTTAGGATTAAAAATGCAATGGGGGTCCATTTATTGCTGTGTTTCCCTCACAAAAGGTTAACGTTTTGAATAATAATAACTTCCTTTAATATTGTGCATGAATGTTGGATATTCTTTAAAAGTCCAAAAGTCTAAAGATTTCGAAAAAGATTTCCAACACATGGAATTTAGGGTATGAAAAGAAAAATAAAAGATTTACAGAAAAAATAAATTTAACAATTTAATATTTTTTATTTGTTTCATAGATTTAAAATTTTGTAGTTGCTTTACGAGCTTGCATTTTAAAGCAAATCGATTTTTGTAGCGATTAAAAATGTAGATTAGCTACATTTGCTCCGCATGTGAGATTAAATTATTCACCCAAAAAACAACTTAATTCTAATTTCTTGCATTTTGTTTTTAATTTTAACAACACTTTCTTTGTTGCTTTTTGTTTAAATTTTTTCTTTATTTTGTTGTTCTTTTTTATTTCCTTTCGCATACAACATCTAACACACACATGCCATTAGTGGTTTTCCCATATCGCCGGACTTTAGACAACGTGCTTCTTCAAATGCCAGTTCCTGTGGACGTTTAAGTCCAAGACCTCTGGTAAATTTGGACTACGATTGGGGTTTCCCGGCTGATTATCAGAATTCAGCATCGGCTGCTACTATGGACAAGTTGGCTGGTTCCATGGCCGAGGAGTTGACACTGCAAAAGGACCGGATGCAGCAACAGCAGCAGCAGCAACAGCAACAACAGCAACAACAAGGGTCAGTTGTTATTTTGATTTTTTCTTGTGTTGTTTTTGTTTTGGTTTTCTGTTTTTAAACTCCCCACTCATTTCAAAATTTATGTTGAAAAAAAAAAACTAAAATTAATTTTTTCCAAGCAATGCATGTAGCTAAGCTTAACAATATTACACTGTAAAATTAACATTTGCATGATTTTGATGTTGTTTCATAGCATTCCAAACAAAAATCCTTAAAGTATTTCTGTCAATATTGTCAAATGCGAAGCAAAAACCGATCTATAAAGTCAAGTGTTCTTTTTATATTTTGATCTTTTTTTGGAAACAAACGGTCATATGGCTGGCATAGGTTTAGCACGGCTTCGGGAATGCCCACTCAACCCCCACCGCCATATCCTAGCAACAATCAGCAACAACAACAGCAACCAACCTATACGCTCAATGGCCCCATGGCACAGGGTTACAGTAATTTGCCCACACAGCAATGTATGCTGCATCGTTCGCTCACCTGCACCTGTTTGCGTACAACACGTGAGGTATGTACACAATGACCAGTCACCAAGTACCAAAAGGTTTTTATTTCCTTTCCAATTCTCTCTCTCTCTCTGCTCCCTTTTAGGGCCTCTCGCCAAACTCAGTTCAAACTATGTCACCCGCCTATCCAAACAGTGAACCCTCATCGGATTCTTTAAACACTTATGCCAATGTAGTTATTGATGGTGCCTCAGGAGTCTCATCCGATGGCAGTGGCTCCAATCATTTGATGCTGCAGCATCAACAGCAAAGACAATTACAACAACAACAGCAGCAGCAGCAACAGACCCAACAACATAGCTCAAATTTAGAAGGTAAGACCGCCGAAGAAGATCTTCTGTTGTTTAGTAAATATTTTTGTTTATTAGTAGTTGTTGTAGTTTATTTAGTTGTTATTGTATTTGTGGTGGTGGCGGTGGCATATATTGATTTTGACATATTTTCCAGATAATAATTGCGCATCAACTTTAATAGGACAATACTTGGGTGCTCTGAACAATGAGGCGGCACCAATTGACGAATTTAATATAGAAAATTTTCAAGGTGGTTTGGAGTGCAATGTTGAAGAGGTAAGTTTGAAGAAAAATATATGTAATATTTAAGTCCATGTTGACTTCCATCAAAAAAATTACTGTTTAATTTACACATGTGCCAAAAATCCATATTTTTCTAACAAATGAAGATAGAGGTATGGATCGTGTAATCGGACGATGATATATATGGGAGCTATATCTTATTGTTATAGGGTATTGGAGTCAAGCAAAAGAACTACGTATGTGGTATTCATCTTAATTTCACTCATACTTTTCTTAAAAAAAAAAAAACATGGATAGGCAGATGAACCGACGAACTGACATGCATAAGTCGACTCAAAATATAATTCTATGGAAATCACCAAAGAATCATTGACCCATGCTATTATACTTTTGCATGTTACAAATAAATGCACATAATACCTTCTATCACAGCGTGGGGCATAAATATATACTTAAAATGATTGCAAACCCATCCTGACGCCTAAATGAACAATAACACAGACAAAATTACCTAGATAGAACCATGGTACAATGAAGAGAAGGTAGGACAACTTTGAAAAAACTGCAAGCATAGAGGTCTACCTGTTTGGCTTGTAATGTCGGAATTAGTATCAAAACAATGAAAAATCAAACAACTTGTTGCATTTATTTTGAATAAATAATTGAAAACCGCGATAACTGCATACGTTGAAATAACATTTTGAATATTTTCTGAACAACTTTTTTTGTTATTGAAAAGAAAACACACATATAAACAAACAAAGATGACATATTATCATCATAGCCCTACCTTGATATTATTATACCATGGATAGAACCATTAAAAATGCCAATAACATTGATTGTTTCAAATTAAAAATTGTTCGAATTTGGTTCTACCTCCTATCACTTTCCACCATTGTCTGATGGCCACACATTCTGATGGAGTTGTCTAATAATCTTTTTCCCTAGCATCCAGATGACGGTGCCTCTCTATATTCGGTGCATCTCTATTCAACGGTCAGTGACTGTAGTCAGGGTAAAAGATATTTGTGCATTTCTTTGTAACATTGAGAGTGAAACGAGAAAAACCCATAGTTATTTTTGAGGATCCTCACAAAATCACTTTCTGAGTCGATTTATGGATGTCCGTCCGTCTGTGTGTATATGTTAAATCATTTGTTTGGCCCAAGGTAAACCCTACTGAAATTTGAGATAATCGGTCAATATTTAGATAGAGTTATTTTATGTATGTGTATATGTCTGATTTGTCTTTTGTTGTGCACTACATGTGTAATATTAGCCTAAATAGCGACAACATTGAGCTTACAAACAGTACGTCAAATTTGGTGAAAATCGGTTTAGATATAACTATAGCTCCCATATATATCCTTCATCCGATTTGTTATTTTTGTCCCTCACAACCTTAAAATTACCTCCAACAACCTTAAAATTACCTCCAACAATATTATCTCCAAATATCAACAATATTCGGGAAAATACAGGGCAACAAAGTAAAAAGCCACAATTTTTAAATTGAATGAATCCAAAAATATTTGAAATAGCATCAAATTTTAGAATAAGTTTAGATTTGTTCGAATTGGTCACCTTTGGCACGAATTATGGCCTTCAAACGGCCAATGAATGTTAGCCGAGTGTTGATCTGCGTTATTTTGGCCCATTTCCGGCGCTTGCTTGAGGTGATCGACACTTTGGTAAACTTGCGTTTCCAAACCAACCTTGCATTCCAAAATACTCCAGACACAATAGTCCAAGGGATTGGTATCCAAAGATTTTGTTGGCCATGGTGCGCTGGTATTGAAGCGAGGAACCTCATTTTGTTACCATTCTTGGGTAGCGCGTGCTGAGTGCAAGGGCGCTGAGTCCTGTTGGAATGTCCAAGGTCTGTGGCCAAAATGTTTGGGTTCCCAAGGCTTTAATGCGCCCTGCAGCATTTATTCTGATGCCACGGTCGATTAATACGAGCGGAGAGCGACCATCGGCTGTTATGGCGGTCCACACCATCACCATGGCCGGCGCCTGAGTTCTGGTGACAAACCCAAGGTGCACATTTTCAGCTGACATCTTTAGCAAGTAAACACGATCATTTTGTTTGTTTACAAACTGCTGGACAACGATTGTTTTCTCATCGGAGAAACCCGAATTCGGCAGTTCACCACTTTTAGTTTTTTCATATCTCTCTGTATATTTGATTTATGTTTTATTGTGCACTCGATGTGTAATATTAGCCCAAAGAGCGACCAAATTGAACTTACAAAGATGTACGTCAATTTTGGTGAAAATCGGTTCAGATATAACTATAGCTCCTATATATATCAGCTATCAATTTATAGAGATCGTTTCAAATTTGGATATAGATAGATGTAACTCTATTAAATATGCATAATTGTGTGGGGTACCATAAAGTCGGGCCCGTCCGATTTTTAACCTTTCTTTACTGGTTTTATATTTATATTTCTAACGGGCTTGTTTAAAATTTGGTGTTTATAGTACGTTATAAGTTGTACATCCGGTAATGGAACATTGTCAATGTATGTCCGCATTTTTCTATTGCCCTCTTATAATGGCACGTCCGGATGTTCAGTATTTTGCTAATTATAGGCAGATTTTTAACAAATTTCTTTCGGGTTAGTAAAATCTAAGTTGTAAGGAAGTTTTAGAAATAATCAATTGAATTGTAATTGGGTGCTCAACCAGAAAAGATTCTATATTCAGTAACTTTTTAACAACTTTATTCTTTGTTATTTTTTCAAAAATTTATTTGATTGTTTTATTTTTTTACACTAACAAAAGAAAGTTTAACAACGTTTCTATTAAAAAGAATTACTGCATTCCTGTCAAATAATTGAAATAGCATGTTTCGCGATATCTGGAAAATTGTTTGATCTATACCATATTCTGTTTATAAGTAGATTATACAGTAAAAATTGGAATTGAAGGATGAATCCTTATTTCTGAGTTTTCTTGAGAAAGGTTGATGCATTTGTAAAACTTTATTGAATGCTGAATAATAATGGTGGAGATTAGAAGTACGAATGTGGTTCTCAGGTCTCTATTCGGCAACACCTGACAAGTCCATGTTAAATAGTATTTATGCTGATACTTTCATAAATTGGATCCAATTATAACCTCTCCATTCATTGTTCGCACTAAAATGAGAATGTCTGTCTCAACAAAACAGATGAGTTTTGATACAACTGAAAATAAAAAAAGTCCGCCGGCGTGAACAGCCACTGGCAGTAACAAAGACCTATGACCTATGAGGCATAATTCCCTTCAGTGTGAGAAATGCTCCAAGTTGCCCACCATTAACATAGATTCAAAGAGAAATACAGCATTACCAATTATTTTCTCGCATATTTGTAGGGGTTCAATGGAAAGACATTGTATATAGTCAGTCATGCCATGTTGTTCGAGGAAGGGCGACATCACCCTCAACAATCTCGATTAGTCTGGCACAATAGAGATCCGTATTTGCCACATTACCAATTATTTTCTCGCATATTTGTAGGGGTTCAATGGAAAGACATTGTATATAGTCAGTCATGCCATGTTGTTCGAGGAAGGGCGACATCACCCTCAACAATCTCGATTAGTCTGGCACAATAGAGATCCGTATTTGCCACTTGACAGATAATCTCCATATTACTTTCTATTATAGAATAATGTTTTTTTTTTTTTTTACGAAACTAACAGCTTTGCAATATTTACTACCAATGTCACGATTTCATCGCAGCAAAGAATTTATTTTGACTTAGTGATCGAACTTTAAGTTTATTGTTTATTTATTTATTTATTTTTTAAACAGATTTTAAACATATTCCTATTTTCCCGTCATTTTCAGCTAATGCAACAGGAAATAAGCATTGATGGTCTACTCGACATTAATATACCACTGACAGATGTCAATAGCAGCAGCAATGTAAATAACAGTGTCTCAAATGCTGGTCATATGGGAGCCGTAAACAATGCGACAACATTAGCCAATACAACAACTGCACCTCTGACAACACAGCAGCAATTGCATGCTCAGCTGCAGGCTCATTTGCAACAGCAGCAACAACAAATGCTACAACAACAGCAACAGCAGCAACAACAACATCAGCAACAGCAGCAGCAACAACAACAGCTACCGCCAATGCTTAACAACAACAATAATACACCAATGACAACCGGCCTAGAATTGCCGGTGACACAATCGCCAACATCCAATCTTAATGCCATAGTACAATATCCACAGCAGAGCGTCGTAACGCCACCATCCTGGGTGCATTGATACAACCGTTTGGTCCAATACTTCCCATATAGTCCCATTATACATCATCAATATCAACATCAATATAGCAGAAATGGATATGTCAGCAGCAGTAGCAGCGGAAGCGGCAGCGTCAGTAGCAGCAATAACAGCAACCCCAACTCCTACCACCATACAGCAAAGCACGTCGAATGCTGTAACAATAAAAACAATAAACGTAAGCATAGCTTACGCCAATTGTGAGGAGCAGGAGAAGTTGTCTGTCCCCGCAAGCATGTATTGAACCAGTGAAATTCCTCAAAACTTCTCTCAGCTCTGTTTTGTACCGGGAAAAAATAGTTAATTTGGTAATAATAAATTCAAAACAAGAAATAAAAACTATACCGGAGAACTGATGCAAAGGTTCACCAAAAAAAATTTGTTCTAATTAATTCAATTACAACAACATCTTAAAGAAAATATAATTAAAAAAAAAAACAATGAAAACAAAGGATAATTTAAGGACAATAGTGTAAAAAATAAATAACAAGAAGAAATAAATAACAAAATTGTACAGTAAAAAAACCCGAACTAGCTTTTTCTACATTTTTAAACTCCCATTCCAAAAAGCTGTAGCAGGAAATGTTTAACAAATCAAAGTAAGTAAAATTTAAGAAATATGTTTTCCTCCCCTATTTGTCAGAACAAAGAAACAGGAGGGGGCGGGGTGTATGAAGTCTAGTAGCCGGCCAAGATGTCTATATTAATTTAAAATGGCATTTCCACATAAATTATGTTAATATAATAAAAATGTCCTCCTTTCTCTGTCGCTCTCCTCCGGCAGCCCGTCTTTCATAATTTCACACAGTTATAAATTATGAATATGAATGAACCTATTTTATGTTTGGCAGAGCAGAAGAAAAAAGCGCTGAATATATTAAAATGTTGTTCTTAAGGAATTGCTTTTGTCTCAAGGAAATATTTTTTTTTTTTTGTGGACAAAGTCTCAACCAACCATTTCTTCAATGGAATGACATATCAGCTCATTGACTTATTTAATTTATATCTTAAAGGGAGAGAACTGGAGCGTAGAGTACCGTTTGAGGGTTCTAATATTTTTGTTAATAAAATTGTCATGAAAAAAAAAAAAATTCCAAAAATACTGGTGGATTAATAATGAATTGCTTGGAATATATTAAATTAAAAACTTTATGCAATTAGGAAATAGGCGTCTTAAAGGTAAGTTTCTGAAAAATTCACAATAAACATTGAATTTTAGAATAAAACCCTTTGGCAGTAATAAATATTCATAGCGGTACATAAACGTGTTTTTAAACCAATTAGGGTACAAAACAAAACAGAAAATTAAATACAAAAAAATCTCACGCACTATAGTTCCTATCGCGTATTTTTATACCCTACAACTACAATATTCCACAGAAATGTGTTATGC
Source organism: Musca domestica (assembly GCF_030504385.1). Taxonomy (NCBI): domain Eukaryota; kingdom Metazoa; phylum Arthropoda; class Insecta; order Diptera; family Muscidae; genus Musca; species Musca domestica. Next base: position 4,239,367 of record NW_026712329.1, on the reverse strand, counting down.
ACATCTTATATGGAATCTGACACGCTCTTAAAACATGAAGGAGCTGTAATAATTTTATTCTTATTAAAATATACGCAATATTGTTAAGTTTTTATTTTTATACCCTACAACACCATGTGTTGGGGGTATTATAAATTTGATTGGGTCAAAAATTATGTAACACCTCAAAATATTGGTTGCCCACAACGGAAAGTATATATGGATCTTCCTATCACGTCGAGCTGAGTGGAGCTGTACGTCTGTCCGTCAGTCCATGTTAATTTTTAATCACTATATAGGTCGCAATTATGGCCCGATCTTCACGAAATTTAGAAGGAAGGTGGCTAGGGCCAGAATAGACGCCTATTGCTTTTGGAAATGTTTAGGAGTTGAAATGGACCAAAAACTGAAAAATTTCCTGATTTTGCAATTGCTCTACAGGTCGCAATCGACGCGGAAGATAGCATAGAACTAGAGCTTAGGGCTGGGCAGAAGCCTTCTAATTTTGATGGTCTGATCTGTGATAAAGTCAAGTTTTCCATTAAACCGTGAATATTTTTAATATATAGCGAAGTATATACAATGTATATATACAAAGGAAGGGAATTTTAGCTATAATACTTATATCTCAAGAATGGCTAGACCGATTTTGACAAATTTTGTCAATTCAGAATGTCCTCGTAGCATAAAAGTATAAAATCTAAGAAATCGCATAAAAAGATGCCAATAATGATGTTAATATAGATTTGGTAGTATTTTGTGACATTTTTTTATTTTTTCATATTTTTAATCGCATGCGGTTAAATTAATTTGACTTATAATATTGAAGTGTACATTTTGAAATATTTTTCACCTTACAACATAGGTTGGGGTTATATACAGGGTGCAATTATCGTCGGAAATTTTTCACAAGAGGGTTAAGCTCAGAAGGGCTAGGTCTATGGTTTTCAAAGATGTTCGCAATATATTTAGGGGTTAAAATGGACTAGCAACTAAAATGTTCCTGATTTTGGAACCGTTATAAAGGTCACAAATAGAAAGCAAAGGACATGAAATCTCTCATGAAGTTAGAGTTTAGGACAGCGGGTAGAATGGACCACTACTTTTGTGTGAAAAAATACCGCATAACTTATAGGCTTTTATACCCTACACTACAAGGTGGTCAGGGTATTATGTCTTTGTGCATTTGTTTTTAACAGGCAAAAAGAAACGAGATAGATCCATAGTTCCTTTTGATGATCTGCATATAATCACTTTCTGAATTGATTTATGCATGTCAGTCCGTCAGTCTTGTGAACAAAATGCAGGTCGCATTTATCAAACGATTGAGATGAAATTGTCCAAACGACATTTGTTTGGCCCAAGGACGAACCCTATTGAAATTGGAGATAATCGGTAAAAATTTAGATATAGCTCCCATATATATCTTCGTCCGATTTGCCTTTTATTGTGGACCAAACGTGAAAATAAGTATGCCAAATTTGATCGAAATCGGTTCAGATATAGCTATAGCTCCCATATATATTGTTTATCCGATTTGTTATTTTTGTCCTCCGCAGCCGTAATATGCACTCTGTAACAACAGTATTTGGAGAAATATATCAAATGCAGCTCAGAAATACATTTGCTAAATTTTATCGAGATCGGTTCAGATTTGGATAAAGCTCCCATATATAACTTCGTCCGATTTACCCTTTATTGTGCACCAAACGTCTAATATTTGCCCAAATGGGATGGAATTTGGCACATACGACCGAATTTAGTCTAGAAGGTAGTATGCCAAATTTGGTGAAGATCGGTTCAGATATAACTATAGCTCCCTTATATATTTTTCATTCGATTTGTTGTATTTGTTAGCCACAGCCGTAATATGCACTCCGTAACAACGATATTCAGGGAAGTATATCAACTACAGCTCAGAAATATCTTTGTCAAATTTTATCGAGATCGGTTCAGATTTGGATATATCTCCTATATATATCTTTATCTGATTTCAAATTAATTTTGCACCAAATGGGCAATACAAGTCCGAATTTAAAAGATAAAATGCTTCGGCATATTTAGTCCTTTGAACTTTAAATTATAATTATAATCATAGGGTGTATGAATGAATTCTCCCATAAAAACTTTTAATTGTTATGTGGAACTGAACTAAATTAGCAAAGTGGTGTAGGGTATCATAAAATCGGCCCCGCCCGACTTTAGGACTTTCTGTTCTGGTTTTTAGCTGATTTCGTTGACGAATATAGCCAAATATCATAGACAAGCAAATCATATAGATGAGTCTAAATTTGGAGATACAGAGGGGCCTCTTACTTTTTCCTGATCACACAATTGAAGCCAATAGAAACGCCCGAGAAGAGAGTTAAGGACAGAGAAGAATTCTAGCATTTTGGATGACCAAAATTGAACTAACAGACCGACGGAGTGCATAAATATTGGGCAAATGTCCCTTGTCAAAATGCAAAAGCGAAATCTTCCAAAATGGATTTTTATATAAAGGGGCTTCTAACATATTGTAATGTTCAAGGGTATCACATGGTCGGCCCCGCACGGGTATAGCCCTTTCTTACTTATTTTATAATTGAATTGTTAATTGTTTAACGTTAGCTAAAATCAAGTAAGCATAGACTATAGTCGGGTGGAGCAGACCATTTTATAATCTACAACATTATAATTTGCGGTAAAGTTTCTGCAGATCTAAAACCCTTTTGACTGGACTAAAGATTTCTCTATGACGCATCCCCATATCTACTACGTAATAAAAGCTAATGTAAAATCTAATTGCATCACTTTTCGAATAATCATAATAGATCTGGGGCCAAATCACCGCAGTCGAAATCGAGTACTTCGTAATGTAGTTTTCGCAGACCACCACAGTCGTTATCGAATTGTTTCTACTCGAAGTTGTACACGATAGGCAGTATATTATCGAAAACAAAGCATGAAGTGTTTTTGCGCGGAAAAAAGGAAAACAGAGAGAGAGAGAGAGGAAGAATTTGGTGTACTAAAAAAATTAATGTCTATGGGTCCTTAGTTAGGAACTGTAAGGCGACTGCAAAATCTAAAGAATTTTTAGGTTTTTGGTCCATGTTAAAACCTACATATTTTACGAACATCTTCCAAAACAATAAAAAAATTTCGTGAAGATCGAACGATAATTGTAATTATCGTTCCGAAGTTGATATGAAGATTTTTTTTTAAGATTCTACCTCTGATGGTCTAATATAGTCGCCATATAATGGCACCTCCCGATATTAAGTATTTTGGTTTTAGCCACAATTTTCCATGGCAGAACATTGTGTCTAAATTTTCCTATGGTGACATATAAAAGTACCTTCCGCTATTCCGTATTTTGACAATTTAAGCCATATTTTCTAACGGATTTTTGTAAAAGTTGATATTTGTTGTTCACATTGGGTTCAGCAAACGATATCAAACATTATCAATATTGGTCCACGTTTTCCAAATAACGGTACCCACAGATATTCAGCATTTTGTCACATTTGTCCACTGTTTCAATTTTGTCAATATAGGTTTCCGTTTTTGATATGACCCATATAACGGCTCCACCCACTTTTTTATTATTTGAAAACTTTAACTGCATTCTCCAACCGAATTCACTGGTATTTGCAGTTTAGAGTGGAACACGTTTGAGTCCAGATATTTTTATACAAAAATGATGAGTTATCGTTGGAGGGAATTTAACGTTCGACTCGGCCGAACTTAATGTTTTTTCTTGTTTTTTTATTTTTTTTTTATTTTTTTTTTAATAGGCCAGGTACAGGACCTTTGCAGTTGCACAGGTCTTAGAAACCAATACAGATTTTAACCTTCAAACTTCAGTAAATTCATAATTTGATTCATATATCATGAATAGTGAGCCCCTTAGATAAATGGATTCAAAAAACTATCCCCACAAACTAAGGGTCAGCCTGCTGAACGAATTTCCAAATAATTCTAAAAGGTGCCAAATTTAGTGCATTTTAGTGCTTATGGTACATGTATTGTGAGAATTTCAAAAACCCCTCTAGTTTGTCTATCCTGCGCAATATCAAAGACTCTCACTCCATACTCCAGATTTCCAGTTCCATTCCTTTTTTCCTACTTTTTATTAAGTGTTTTCAAATGCCCTGCCACGTATCAACCAAACCGCAAAAAGGTGATCCTAATGCCAAATTTTATACTTCCAACTCAATCCCTTATCCAAATACCAAATTTAGCCTTTTTCCAATTTTTATACCCTCCACCATAGTAAGGACGGTATATTAACTTTGTCATTGTCGTCTCGCAATATACATTTTAGACCCCACAAAGTGCACATATTCTTGATCAGCATAAAATTCTATGTCGATTTAGCAATGCCCGTCCGTATGCCCGTCTGTGAAAATCACTCTAGCTTCCGAACAAATTGATGTAGACTGATAAAATTTCCCTAAAATGTGTATTATGTTTTCAGGGCTTTTGATATTGAAATGGCTCATGTAGGTCCACGTTTTGGTATAGCCCCCATATAATGGTACATCCCGATATTCGGTATTTTGAAAATTTTAGCGACATTATTCACGGGAATTGTTTCAAATTTGATATTTGCAGTTCGTTATGGATGCTACAGCCTATGACAGGAGATTGTCTGTGCAGGTGCACGACTTCGTATAGCCCCCATATAACGGTACCTCCCGATATTCGGTATTTTGATGATTTTAGCGACATTATTCATCGGAATTTTTTCAAATTTGTTATTTAAAGTTCGTAATGAATACTACAGCCTAAGACAGAAGATTTTTTCTGCAGGTCCACGTCTTCATATAGCCCCCATATAACGGTACCTCCCGATTTTCGTTATTTTGATGATTATGTAAAGTTCGTAATGGATACTACAGCCTAAAACAGAAAATTGTCTGTGCAGGTCCATGTCTTCGAATAGCCCCCATATAACGGTACCTCTCCACATTCGGTATTTTAATGATTTTAGCGACATTATTCACCGGCATTGTTCCAAATTTGGTATTTGAAGTTCGTAATGGATAATACAGGCTATGACAGAAAATTTTCTGTATAGGTTTACGTGTTGGTATAGACCCTATATAATGGTATTTATTTTAGCTACATTATTCACGGATTTTTTTTTTTCAAGTTTCGCAATTGAATATTGTAATGGCTTATGGCAGGTCCACATCGTCGTATAGACCCTAATATAATATCTTCATTCGGTATTTTTAAGACTTTAACAGAATTTTTAACCTATTTTGTTTTAAATAGCTAAATTCGTTCCAAATGGTGGAGGGTATTCAAATTCGAAACTACAGTTTTTTTTACTAGTTTTGACTAAAATGTTGATTCGAAAGGGCGGGAAAGAGATTTGGATCAATCTGAACTTTGTTTCAGTAACAATCATTTCAGAATATTGATGACAACATTGAACAAGTCTGTAAAAAAAATAAAGTTCTGCAAATCCTTTTTAGTTTTGCTTCACCAACCTAACAACATCACCCAAACCTGAAACTTCTCATCTTAAAATCAAAAATGACAATTTGGAGCAAAATTATGTTTAAAAAAAATACCAATTATTTATTTAGTCACACAGGAAACTTTTCAAGTTTCTGTCTAATGATCAAATGACTTTAATATTCCCGACATATATATTCAATACAACAATTGTCGATACACAAACACAATGAGCTATTCCCCCTCTCTCTCACTTGTCTTTTCATTTCTATTAATGGTAATTTCCGCTATATTTTCTTTTTCGTTGTAATATTTAACAATAAATGTCTTCTTCTAATATTCTAATGGCAAATTGACTTCCTTGTTATGGTAAAAGCATAGATTTTTGCTCCAATTTTATTCGGCGGGTGAGTGGTGGTGTGGATGTTTGAAATGAAATGAGGGTTGGGTATGAGAGGCCACTAAAGGTTCAGTGTTTTCATTTCAATTACAGTAATTTAAGCTAAAACCCAACGTTTGAAAACAAAACGCGTTCAAGGGAAACAAAGCGAAATACCAACAAGGAAATTGTTGTTTTTTTTCACAAAGGACTTTAGGTCACCGTTAACATAGAAAATCTTGGCTGTTAGCTGGGATCACTAACCATGGCATTGTAGAATTTTTTTCGTTTTCTTTAGGAAAAATGGAAATTCTTGGTTTAATAAAGTTTCCGCATATAATTGAATTGAAATAAATATGGTTGTTATACGCGAATGTAAGTAGGCATCAGTGTATGAAGAAGTACTTTATGAATGAACGAAAAACATGATTGTAATAATTGATTAATGTAAAGCTGTTTGTGGAACGAAAAGGTATTAAGGAACAAAAAGGTATAAACATTTTACAGCTTTTAAATAAAATTTAGGTGGCATCGAGATTACGGTCATATACCCGTTCTTACTACTTTTCTTTATGGTTCAGTTTTGTTATCAATTTCTTTAGGAAAGGATAGAGTTCGCATTATCGGGGTTTCATTATTACATTTTTTTTTTAAATAATTGCATTTTTCAGAGATATCATAGAGTATTTAAAAACAAGAAGCAAAGGCTACAGTCGAGCGGGGCCGACCGTTGAATACCCTACAACACTATAATAAACGATACAGTTTATATAGGCGAGATACTCGAAAGAATTCCTCAAGATATTGTGACAAATAATAAAAGAAAACCATCATGTTTCGTTCTCTAATTTTCGAATAATAGCAACTTTAACTAATTTGCTCATTTCCAATTTATTGGTAGATGTTGCATGTAAATGGTCTTCCTAGATCTGGAACCAATAGTTCCCAAAGACCTATAATCTCTCAGAAGTGGCAAAGGTTTAACATTTATTATTGGTTTTGGACTGAAACGCATCTATATGAGATACTGACATTTGACTATATTCTTCAACGAAATTAGCGTTAGCGAAATAGTCAGAAGTGCGTCTTTCCTGTATTGGTGAATTCTCCAAAAACTCACTGGAATGGATATTTTCGTATTTTGTCTACAAAAGTTGGTAAACTATATCACACATTGAATATTTTTGGATGGCCATCCAAAACTGCTTGGCTTTTGTAATGACCGGTAACCCCCATTCAAATGTGCGTCAGAATCGGGCGATAATTACGACCAGCTGACAATTTTGCAGTTTTTTGGTCCATTTCAACCCTAAATTTATGGCGATCATCTCCAAAAGAGTAGGCTTCTATTCTAACCCTCATCTTATCCCCATGCAAAATTTCGTAAGGATCGGGCCATAAATCCGATCTGCATATGATATCCTGATATCCTAACTACTTAGTTTTGTTAGCTGTAGAAATATTTCCAAATGTTTAATTCAAAATGAAAATATGCCAAAAATATGACAAAATTGAAAAAATATGAGAAAATTTTACAAAATCAATATTTTCATCTTTAGAGAGATATTTTTATGCGATTTTTTTAGACGTTTTTTCTTTCCCGCCAAGAGGCCATTCTGAATTAATGAGAACTGTCGAAATCAGATCAGCCGTTCTCGACATATAAGGGATCTTTCAAGCATATCTTCTTTGATAGACATATATATCGCACATATTTTGCTATATATCCGATTTGTTGGATGTTAACATCAATGTAAAGATCAGAAGTAACCTTGTCATGGCTTTGTGATTTCGCCGGGATTTCAAATATTCGCAGTTTAATGAAAAATTTTGAATTTTTTCAAGACAAAATATATGGTCTATTTTACCCGCTAAATATTATCCGATGACCACCCAAATTGGTATGCTTCTTCCCCGCCCTAAACTCTAGCTACATGCGAGATTCCGCGTCGATTGGTCTATAATTGCGACCTGTATAGCTACTGCAAAATCCGACATTTTTCCAGTATTTGATCCATTTCAACCCCTAAACATTTGGCGATCATCTCCAAAAGAAATAGGCTTCTATTCTGACCCTAACCCCACCTTCGTGCAAAATTTCGTAAGGATGGGGCCATAATTGCGACCTGTAGCGTGATTACAAATTAACATGGACAGACGGACAGACGGACGGACGGACATACATAGCTAGATCGACTCAGCTCGGCGAGCTAGGAAGATCCATATATACTTTCCTATGTGGGAAACCAATATTTCGAGGTGTTACATAATTTTTGGGCCAATCAAACTTATAATACCCCCAACACATAGTGTTGTAGGGTATAAAAATAAAAATTATAGTGTTGAATTTTATTGCAGTTTTTTATCTCATCCTGTATAGGTTGATCGATTCTAGGTGCAATATTCCGAGGTGTTACAAACATTTTGGTCCAATCATACGTTTCGATTCTTTCAATGTTGTTATACCCTACAACACTATGTGTTGGGGGTATTATAAGTTTGATTGGCCCAAAAATTATGTAACACCTCGAAATATTGGTTTCCCACATAGGAAAGTATATATGGATCTTCCTAGCTCGCCGAGCTGAGTCGATCTAGCTATGTATGTCCGTCCGTCCGTCTGTCCGTCTGTCCATGTTAATTTGTAATCACGCTACAGGTCGCAATTATGGCCCCATCCTTACGAAATTTTGCACGAAGGTGGGGTTAGGGTCAGAATAGAAGCCTATTTCTTTTGGAGATGATCGCCAAATGTTTAGGGGTTGAAATGGATCAAATACTGGAAAAATGTCGGATTTTGCAGTAGCTATACAGGTCGCAATTATAGACCAATCGACGCGGAATCTCGCATGTAGCTAGAGTTTAGGGCGGGGAAGAAGCATACCAATTTGGGTGGTCATCGGATAATATTTAGCGGGTAAAATAGACCATATATTTTGTCTTGAAAAAATTCAACATTTTTCATTAAACTGCGAATATTTGAAATCCCGGCGAAATCACAAAGCCATGACAAGGTTACTTCTGATCTTTACATTGATGTTAACATCCAACAAATCGGATATATAGCAAAATATGTGCGATATATATGTCTATCAAAGAAGATATGTTTGAAAGATCTCATATATGTCGAGAACGGCTGAACTGATTTCGACAGTTCTTATTAATTCAGAATGGCCTCTTGATAGGAAAGAAAAAACGTCTAAAAAATCGCATAAAAATATCTTTCTAAAGATGAAAATATTGATTTTGTAATATTTTCTCATATTTTTTCTATTTTGTCATATTTTTGGCATGTTTTCATTTTGAATTAAACATTTTTTAATATTTCTACAGCTAACAAAACTAAGTAGTTAGGATATCATATACAGATCGCATTTATGGCCCGATCCTTACGAAATTTTGCATGGAGATAAGATAAGGGTCAGAATAGAAGCCTACTCTTTTTGGATATGATCGCCATATATTTAGAGGTTGAAATGGACTAAAAAAACTGCAAAATTGTCAGGAGGTCGTAATTATCGCCCGATCCTCACGCACATTTGAATGGGGGTTACCGGACATTGCAAAAGCCAAGCAGTTTTGGATGGCCATCCAAAAATATTCAATGTGTGAAGGAGTTTGCCAACTTTTGTAGAGAAAATACGAAAATGTCTATTCCAGTGACTTTTTGGAGAATTCACAAATACAGGAAAGACGCACTTCTGACTATTTCGTTAATTTAATTTGAAATATATATAAACTGTATTGTTTATTATAGTGTTGTAGGGTATTCAACGGTCGGCCCCGCTTGACTGTAGCCTTTGCTTACATGTTTTTTTTTTTTTTAATTTTATTGAATGAAAGCAAAAATTGAGGAAATAGCACGAATTATGGCCTTCAAACGGCCAATGAAACCGTGACACGCTGCCCGAATGTTGCTCCCCTGTATTTTGGCCCATTCCCGGCGAAGCGTTTGCTTGAGTTGATCGACACTTTGGTATTATTTAGTGCCCACCTTACTTTCCAAAATACTCCAGACACAATAGTCCAACGGATTGGTATCCGGAGATTTTGGTGGCCATTGTGCGCTGGGAATGAATCGAGGAACCTCAGTTTTTAACCATTCTTAGGTGGCGCGGGCTGAGTCCTGTTGGAATGTCCAAGGTCTGCGGCCAAAATGTTGATATGCCCAAGGCTTTAAAATACCCTTCAGAGTATTTTCGCGATCATATTCGTCATTTATTTTGATGCCACGGTCGATTAATGCGAGCGAAGACCGACCATCGGCTGTTATGTCGGCCCACACCATCACCATGGCCGACGCTTGAGTTCTGGCGGCCAACCGAAGGTGAACATTTTAAGCTGACCTCTTTGGCAAGTAAACACGATCATTTTGTTTGTTCACAAACTGCAAGACAACGAATGTTTTCTCATCGAAGAAAACATAATTCGGCAGTTCACCACTTTCGGCCATGCGAAGCAACTCTTTATCTTTTTGAGTCTATTTTCTTCCTGTTGCGGTGTAAGTTCTTGCACTATTTGGAATTTCAATGGCTTTACCCCGAGATTATTTTTCAATATTTGCCGAATGGAATATTGCGATATGTTGAGCTCACGAGCCATTTTTCGGCCACTGCGACGCGGGTCGCTTTCTTACTTTTCGAAGCATTTCTGCTTATGTTGCTGTTTTCTTCCGTCCACTTCCTTGACGTCGGGCTACACTACCAGTAGCACGGTAACGAGCGATGGTACGAGACACAGAATAATTACATATTGGAAGGATTAGGGCTACAGACCTAGCCCTAATCCTTCCAATATTCTGTATTTTGAAAATTTTAACCACATGTTCTAAATGACAGAAGTGAGGCATACCCGCATGTCCGTCTGTATATTATAAATTGTAATTACGCTACAGGTCGCAGGTATGGCCCTATCCTCCAAAAATTTTGAATGGAGGTGCGGATATGGTCAGTATAGAAGACTTTTTGGAGATGATGGCAAAATTTTGAAATGGCCCAAAAAAAACCTGATTTTGCACTTGCTCTACAGAGAGTTTAGGGCTGGGCAGAAGCCTACCAATTTAAGTGGTCATTGAATAATATTTAGCTGGTGAAACAGGCCATAACTTTTATGAAGGCAAATATAAAAAATTTTTCATTAACTGCGGAAATTTTAAATCCAACGAAATCACAAATTCATTGGACGGATTTTTTCAATTCACGCCAATTCAGAATGGCGTTTTGACAAAAAAGAATAAAATGTAGAAAAATCACATAAAAGAAAATCACATTTTTGCTGGTAAAATCCTGGTAAAAAGATTGTCAAAGTGTCAAGTTCCAAATTACAATAGACCTGCTAAAAATGTGCCTAAAATCACCAAAATACCAAATATTCGGAGGTATGAGTTATAAAAAGAAATAATGAGCCTGTATCAGTAAGCAACTATTACAAAAGACAGAACCCATTACAAAGTCAACATGTCAAATTTTAAAAGATTCCCCGGAAAAATACAGCTGAATTCCGAAGAATACCAAATATAGGGAAATACTGAAATATGAAATATGCTAACCTATATATAGGCAATGATCTACCGCAGAAGGCAGAACTCAATAAGAACCCTTAGGACCAAATTCCGTTTGAAAATGTCGGGAATGTTATATGAGGGATATAGAAAAACGTGGACCTATATAGACAATGTTCTGCCAAAGGAGGTAGAACCGGTTACAAATTCTAAGTACCGAATATTAAACAATTCCGCTTAAAAATGTCGGGGGTAAGTGCTATATATGGATAATGTTCTAGACAATGTTTTAAACAATTCTGATAGAAAATGTGATCAAAATCGCTAAAATACCGAATGTCGGGAGGTACAGTTATATGGGGTATACGAAAACGTGGATCGACATGACATATCTACGAACTTAACCTGCCTACTGACAAAATACACATGTGTGAAAAATTTCAGGACTCCATCTTAATTCGTTCGAAAGATATCATATTTTTAACAGATTAGATGAGTATTTCGAGTAGTTACAGACGGAATGACGAAGTTAATATTATATGTTTCTTCGCAACCCAAAATATTGCATAATTGGTCCCTACATCATAAAATGCTAATTATTTCACCATTAACATTTTAATTCCAGCATATCAACTTTTCTTCAGATTGTTTTAAACGATAATCTTTTTATGGACTCAATTACTGTAAAAAATTTAAAGAAAAATTGTGCCCAATAAAGTAACCATGGCTTTCTATCCCCCCACATTTGTAACAATTTAAATATTTTAAGTATTCAAATTACCGGTAATGGGCAATTTGTTGTGCTTACCTGCCATCCTGGTGATGTTAAAAATGTGCCACTTAAAAGTTTTTTTCTTCTCTCCAGCACAATGAAATTAAGTGATAACTTGATTCATTGTCCATTTGCCTGTTCCACGGTACACAAGGGCAGGGTACGAATAACCACCTACCCTCCTTTTTGTTGAATGGACGACGGCGAGGGTGCCTTTGGAGTGACTACTTGCTATTTGATGTCGACTAAGCTTATGAAAAATTAATTATATCCTTGGGGTATGGCAACAGCACACCAACGACGCAATAGCGACGATGCTTTTTTAACTAATGGTAGCTAGCCATTGGAGTAGTTGTCCTGGGCAGAAAGGTAACACGAACATAAAACAAATCAACCATGAAAATGAAGAATTAGCCAAGGGAGAAAAAAGGTACATTTTTTACCTTTAATGGTGTAACTTTGGGCAGAATTCCCAGAGCTGTGATTTTTAGTTGCGTTAAACCTTTTTTATACAAAAAACAAGTAAGCAAAAGCTACAGTCGAGCGGGGCCGACCGTTGAATACCCTACAACACTATAATAAACGATACAGATTATATAGGCGAGATACTCGAAAGAATTCCACAAGATATTGTGACAAATAATAAAAGAAAATCATCAGGTTTCGTTCTCTAATTTTCGAATAATAGCAACTTAAACTAATTTGCTCATTTCCAATTTATTGGTAGATGTTGCACTTAAATGATCTTCCTAGATCTGGAACCAATATTTCCCAAAGACCTATAATCTCTCAGAAGTGGCAAAAGATTGACATTTATTATTGGTTTTTGACTGAAACGCATCTATATGAGATACAGACATTTGACTATATTCTTCAACGAAATCAGCGTTAACGAAGTAGTCAGAAGTGCGTCTTTCCTGTATTTGTGAATTCGCCAAAAAGTCACTGGAATGGACATTTTCGTATTTAGTCTACAAAAGTTGGCAAACTATTTCACACATTGAATATTTTGGATGGCCATCCGAAACTTCTTGGCTTTTGCAATGTCCGGTAACCCCCTTTCAAATGTGCGTGAGGATCGGGCGATAATTACGACCTGCCGACAATTTTGCAGTTTTTTGGTCCATTTCAACCCCTAAATATACGGCGATCATCTCCAAAAAGAGTAGGCTTTTATTCTGACCCTTATCTTATCCCCATGCAAAATTTCGTAAGGATCGGGCCATAAATCCGATCTGTATATGATATCCTGATATCCTAACTACTTAGTTTTGTTAGCTGTAGAAATATTACCAAATGTTTAATTCAAAACAAGTAAGCAAAGGCTACAGTCGAGCGGGGCCGACCGTTGAATACCCTACAACACTATTATAAACGATACAGTTTATATAGGCGAGATACTCGACAGAATTCCACAAGATATTGTGACAAATAATTAAAGAAAACCATCAGGTTTCGTTCTCTAATTTTCGAATAATAGCAACTTAAACGAATTTGCTTATTTCCAATTTATTGGTAGATGCCGTAAATGGTCTTCCTAGATCTGGAACCAATATTTCCCAAAGACCTATAATCTCTCAGAAGTGGCGAAATATTAACATTTATTATTGGTTTTTGACTGAAACGCATCTATATGAGATACAGACATTTGAATATGTTCTTCAACGAAATAGTCAGAAGTGCGTCTTTCCTGTATTTGTGAATTCTCCAAAAAGTCACTGCAATGGGCATTTTCGTATTTTGTCGACAAAAGTTGGCAAACTATTTCACACATTGAATATTTTTGGATGGCCATCCAAAACTGTTTGGCTTTTGCAATGTCCGGTAACCCCCATTCAAATGTGCGTGTGGATCGGGCGATAATTACGACCTGCTGACAATTTTGCAGTTTTTTTGGTCCATTTCAACCCCTAAATATATGGCGATCATCTCCAAAAAGAGTAGGCTTCTATTCTGACCCTCATCTTATCCCCATGCGAAATTTCGTAAGGATCCATAAATGAGATCTGTATATGATATCCTGATATCCTAACTACTTAGTTTTGTTAGCTGTAAAAATATTACCAAATGTTTAATTCAAAATGAAAATATGCCAAAAATATGACAAAAATTGAAAAAAATATGAGAAAATGTTACAAAATCAATATTTTTAGCTTTAGAGAGATATTTTTATGCGATTTTTTTAGACGTTTTTTCTTTCCTGCCAAGAGGCCATTCTGAATTAATGAGAACTGTTGAAATCAGTTCAGCCGTTCTCGACATATAAGAGATCTTTCAAGCATATATTATTTGATAGACATATATATCGCACATATTTTGCTATTTATCCGATTTGTTGGATGTTAACATCAATGTAAAGATCAGAAGTGACCTTGTCATGTCTTTGTGATTTCGCCGGGATTTAAAATATTCGCGATTTAATGAAAAATTTTGAATTTTTTCAACACAAAAGATATGGTCTATTTTACCCGCTAAATATTATCCGATGACCACCCAAATTGGTAGGCTTCTTCCCCGCCCTAAACTCTAGCCACATACGAAATTCCGCGTCGATTGGTCTATAATTGCGACCTGTATAGCTACTGCAAAATCCGATATTTTTTCAGAATTTGGTCCATTTCAACCCCTAAATATTATGCGATCATCTCCAAAAGAAATAGGGTTCTATTCTGACCCTAGCCCCACCTCCATTTTAAATTTCGTGAAGATGGGACCATAATTGCGACCTGTAGAGTGATTACAAATTAACATGGACAGACGGACAGACGGACGGACGGACATACATAGCTAGATCGACTCAGCTCGGCGAGCTAGGAAGATCCCTATATACTTTCCTATATGGGAAACCAATATTTCGAGGTGTTACATAAATTCTGGCCCAATCAAACTTATAATACCCCCAACACATAGTGTTGTAGGGTATAATAAAAATATGCCAAAATATGACAAAATTGTAAAAATATGAGAACATTTTACAAAATCAATATTTTCATCTTTAGAGAGATATTTTTATGCGATTTTTTAGACTTTTTTCTTTCCCGCCAAGAGGCCATTCTGAATTAATGAGAACTGTCGAAATCAGTTCAGCCGTTCTCGATAAGAGATCTTTCAAGCGTATCTTCTTTGATAGACATATATAGTGCACATATTTTGCTATATATCCGATTTGTTGGATGTTAACATCAGTGTAAAGATCAGAAGTAACCTTGTCAAGGCTTTGTGATTTCGCCGGGATTTAAAATATTCGCGGTTTAATGAAAAATTTTGAATTTTTTCAACAAAAAAGGTGTGGTCTATTTTAGCCGCTAAATATTATCCGATGACCGCCCAAATTGGTAGGCTTCTTCCCCGCCCTAAACTCTAGCTACATGCGAAATTCCGCGTCGATTGGTCTATAATTGCGACCTGTATAGCTACTGAAAAATCCGACATTTCTTCAGTATTTGGTCCATTTCAACCCCTAAACATTTGGCGATCATCTCCAAAAGAAATAGGGTTCTATTCTGACCTTAGCCCCACCTACATTTTAAATTTCGTGAAGATCGTGTCATAATTGCGACCTGTAGCGTGATTACAAATTAACATGGACAGACGGACAGACGGACGGACGGACATACATAGCTAGATCGACTCAGCGCGGCGAGCTAGGAAGATCCATATATACTTTCCTATATGGGAAACCAATATTTCGAGGTGTTACATAAATTCTGGCCCAATCAAACTTATAATACCCCCAACACATAGTGTTGTAGGGTATAATTAATGCAGGAATTTGTAAAATTTGTTTAAGTCGGCAGGATAGACTGATGTTGTTATTTTGTTTGTAACACTTCTAAAAAATTAGTGTCATTGTGAAATTAGTGTATTCAATTTAAACTTAACCTACCAAAAAACAAGTAAGCAAAGGCTATAGTCGTGCGGGGCCGACTACAATATGTTAGAAGCCCCCTTATGTCCAAATCCATTTTGCCAGATTCCGCTTTTGAAATTATGATATGGAGTACTGCCCAGATATTACCCTTAGCATTTTGACCATGGACATTTGCCAAATATTTACGCACTTCGTCGTGCCGTTAGTTGTTGTGGTCCATTTTACAACTAAATATAATCCAATGGTCATCCAAAATGCTTGAATTCTTCCCTGTCCTTAAATCTCTTCTCAGGCGTGTCGATTGACTTCAATTGTGTGATTCATTTGAACCCTTAAATATTTCGCGATCATCTCTAAAAGTAACAGGCTCCTCTGTATCTTGAAATTTAGACGTATATTCGTCAACGAAATCAGCATAAAAAGCCAGAAGTTCGCCTTTTGTGTATTTCGGATATCGCCTGTAAGTAATGTTGGTATTTTTTCACACAAAAGTAGTAGTCCGTTCTATCCGCTATCTTAAACTCTAACTTCATGCGAGATTCCGTGTCCCTTTTGTTTCTATTTGTGACGTTTATAACGGCTGCAAAATCAGAAACATTTTTAGTTCTTGGTCCATTTCAACCCTTAAATATATTGCGGACATCTTTCAAAACAATAGGACTGGCCCTTTTGAGCCTAACCTTACCCTTGTGAAAATTTTCGTGAGGATCGGACGATAATTGCAATATGTATATAATAACCCCAACCTGTTAATATAGATTTTTATTTTTTCATATTTTTTATCGCATGCGATTTTTTCAATTTGACTTATAATATTTAGGTATACAGGTAACCTAAATATTATAAGTCAAATTGAAAAAATCGCATGCGATAAAAATTATGAAAAAATAAAAATCTATATTAACAGCATTATTGATTGACATATTTTTATGCAATTTTTTTTTAGATTTAATCTTTTATGCCAAGAGGGCATTCTGAATTGACAAAATTTGTGAAAATCGGTCTAGCCATTCTTAACAGATAAGCATTCTAGCATATATCCCTTTCATTTGTATTTACGCATTACTATCGGCATGTACGTAACGGTCAGAACTGACCTGTTCGTCTATTTTTGATTTCGCCAGGATTAAAAATGCTCGTGCTTTAATGAATAATTTGACTTTAATTTAACACAAATGTTATGGTCCATTTCACCCACTAGATATTGACCGATGACCATCAAAATTGGAAGGCTTCTGCCCAGCCCTAAGCTCTAGCGCCAAGCTAACTTCCACGTTTATTGGTCTATAATTGCGACCTGTAGAGCAAGTGCAAAATTAGGAAATCTCCATCTCCAAAAACAATAGGGTTCTATACTGACCCTATCCCCAATTCCATTTTCAATTTCGTGATGATCGGGCCATAATTGCGACCAGTAGCGTTATTACAAATGAACATGGACAGACGGACGGACGGACATACATAGCTAGATCGACTCAGCTCGGCGAGATAGGAATATCCATATATATACTTTCCTATGTGGGAAACCAATATTTCGAGGCATTACATAATTTTTGTATAATAAACATAAAGTGTAGTAGGGTATAATTAGAGCCGTTATACGTTTGTAGTTGCAAGTGCAAAAAGTGCCGGCAATGTCATAACATGCCCCAATAAAAACCAGTAAAGAAAGTCTTCAAGTCGGGCGGGGCCGACTTTATGATACCCTACACCACTTTGCTAATTAAGTAGAGCTCCACATAACAATTAAAAGTTTATATGGGAGAATTCAATCATACACGCTATGATTATAATTATAATTTAAAGTTCAAAGGACTAAATATGCCGAAGCATTTGTATCTTTTATATTCGGAATTGTATTGCCCATTTGGTGCACAATTAATTAGAAATCGGATAAAGATATATATGGGAGCTATATCCAAATCTGAACCGATCTCGATAAAATTTGGCAAAGATATTTCTGAGCTGTATTTGATATATTTCCCTGAATATCATTGTTACGGAGTGCATATTACGGTTGTGGGTAACAAATATAAAAAATCGGATGAATAATATATATGGAAGCTATAGCTATATCTAAACCAATCTTCACCAAATTTGACATACTAGCTTCTGGACTCAATTCGGTCGTAAGTGCCAAATTCCATCCCATTTGGACAAATATTAGACGTTTGGTGCACAATAAAATGTAAATCGGACGAAGTTATATATGGGAACTATATCCAAATCTGAACCGATCTCGATAAAATTTAGCAAAGGTATTTCTGAGCTGCATTTGATATATTTCCCCAAATATTGTTGTTACAGAGTGCATATTACGGCGGCGGTGGACAAAAATAACAAATCGGATGAAAAATATATATGGGAGCTATAGCTATATCTGAACCGATTTCGATCAAATTTGGCATACTTATTTTCAGGTCCAATCTGATCGTACGTGCAAAATTCCATACAATTCGGGCTGATATTACACGTTTGGTGCACAATAAAAGGCAAATCGGACGAAGATATATATGGGAGCTATATCTAAATTTTTACCGATTATCTCCAATTTCAATAGGGTTCGTCCTTGGGCCAAACAAAAGATCTTTGCAAAATTTCATCTGGATCGGGCAATAAATGCGACCTGTACTTTGTTTACAAAAATACATGGACAGACGGACGGACGGACGGACGGACAGACGGACGGACGGACATGCATAAATCGACTTAGAATGTGATTCTATGCAGATCATCAAAAGGAACTATGGGTCTATTTCGTTTCCTTCTGCCTGTTACAAACAAATGCACAAAGACATAATACCCTAACCACCTTGTGGTGTAGGGTATAAAAACCAGTAAAGAAAGTCTTCAAGTCGGGCGGGGCCGACTTTATGATACCCTACACCACTTTGCTAATTAAGTAGAGCTCCACATAACAATTAAAAGTTTATATGGGAGAATTCAATCATACACGCTATGATTATAATTATAATTTAAAGTTCAAAGGACTAAATATGCCGAAGCATTTGTATCTTTTATATTCGGAATTGTATTGCCCATTTGGTGCACAATTAATTAGAAATCGGATAAAGATATATATGGGAGCTATATCCAAATCTGAACCGATCTCGATAAAATTTGGCAAAGATATTTCTGAGCTGTATTTGATATATTTCCCTGAATATCATTGTTACGGAGTGCATATTACGGTTGTGGGTAACAAATATAAAAAATCGGATGAATAATATATATGGAAGCTATAGCTATATCTAAACCAATCTTCACCAAATTTGACATACTAGCTTCTGGACTCAATTCGGTCGTAAGTGCCAAATTCCATCCCATTTGGACAAATATTAGACGTTTGGTGCACAATAAAAGGTAAATCGGACGAAGTTATATATGGGAACTATATCCAAATCTGAACCGATCTCGATAAAATTTAGCAAAGGTATTTCTGAGCTGCATTTGATATATTTCCCCAAATATTGTTGTTACAGAGTGCATATTACGGCGGCGGTGGACAAAAATAACAAATCGGATGAAAAATATATATGGGAGCTATAGCTATATCTGAACCGATTTCGATCAAATTTGGCATACTTATTTTCAGGTCCAATCTGATCGTACGTGCAAAATTCCATACAATTCGGGCTGATATTACACGTTTGGTGCACAATAAAAGGCAAATCGGACGAAGATATATATGGGAGCTATATCTAAATTTTTACCGATTATCTCCAATTTCAATAGGGTTCGTCCTTGGGCCAAACAAAAGATCTTTGCAAAATTTCATCTGGATCGGGCAATAAATGCGACCTGTACTTTGTTTACAAAAATACATGGACAGACGGACGGACGGACGGACGGACGGACAGACGGACGGACGGACGGACAGACGGACGGACGGACATGCATAAATCGACTTAGAATGTGATTCTATGCAGATCATCAAAAGGAACTATGGGTCTATTTCGTTTCCTTCTGCCTGTTACAAACAAATGCACAAAGACATAATACCCTAACCACCTTGTGGTGTAGGGTATAAAAAGAATAAATGCTAAAATGTTGTCTTCCAATGTTAAATCCCGCGGTTTCCTCCATTTTTGCGGCGATTTCGGTATAACACATATCTGTAATATTTCTAATGCATTCTTTGCACAATCGAGATATTAAATGGCGATATACTTTTTATGTCGTTTGTAACTAAACGAAATTATCAGCATAAAATTCTAAGTCGATTTAGCCATGTTCCTCCGTCCATATGTTGTAATCACCCTAGAGTTCAAACGGCATGTGATAGGAAGCTAAAAATTTGAACAGAGTTTGTTTGTGTTTGCAGTCAGGTCAATTTCCAAGATGTGCCATATCGGTCCATGTTTTCATATAGCCCCCATATAAAGGCGCCTCTCGATATTGTCTAAATCCTGTGTGAGAACTTTGTCTAGATTTAAAGATTTTAGCCACATCCTCTAACGGAATAGTTTAAAAGTTAGTATTTAGAGTTTGCAATGGGTTCTTTATTATGTGGCATAATGTTGTCCAGTTAGGTCCACGTTTTTCCATAGCTATAGTTACTCCCTAGCTATAGTAACTCCCGATATTCGATATTTTGACGACACCCCCAATTTAAAATTCAGCATTTAGGGTTCATAATATGTTCGAACTCCTGTGACAGAACATTGCTTATATGGGTTCATGTTTTTATATAATACTAGCTGGCCCGGTCCGCGTTGCCGGCCCGTAGTTTTTCTATCTAGTTTTTCTATTATATTTTTCTATTATGCATATTTGTCAAAGCATAATTATTCACAGATATGACTGATATAAGTGTTCACAAATCTATTAAAAAGTATATATCAATCTTATCCCATGTAAGGGATCAAATTAATTTTTAGTATGGTAAAAAGCGTAGCAAAATTTTCCAGACAAATGAACAGTAACTTGGAATTCACTGTATTTTGTACATCTCATAATTGAGGGCTGAATGATTTAAGAATAGCTCAAGTTAATTACTTTTTTTAAAACCATTAGCACCTCATATTGTGCATTGGAGTCCTCATAAGTCCCCCTAATCAAAATTCTAAAATTTGTAGATATGTTGACATTTTTATGTAAGATTTTCACCACCCAAATACACATTTTTAGCAAAATCTTTGACATGTGGTAAAATCAGGAGGTTCCTTTATATAGGCACTACTCCGAAACATACCTACAAAATTTTCTTCTACCCCGTATAATCCAAGATGACAAATGGAGGCCAAATCAAAAATATAGCAGAACAACATAGCATGTCAAACTTAAAAAAAAAATTCGCGTGATTTGAATAAGTAAAAATAGTTTTATCCACCTCATAATTGAGGGCAGAATGATTTCAGAATAGTCAAATATACTTACTATTTTACACCCATTACCGTAAGATGGGAATTAATATTATTTGCCATTTGAATTGTAAGTTGGAGACCCCATAAAGTCCATATTTTTCATCATAGTATAATTCAATGACGATTCAACAAATATTCGGTCCCGTGCTACTTTCTTATATTTGTAATTTGTTCATGTTTTCACAATTTATTTCATATAGATGTACATTCCAAATCTACGTTCCCAACCAATATTCTCTTGGGGGTTACAAATTCAATAGAATACAAAATTTTCTTTTCTGACCACACATTAGATGTGAAAGTGGACTTGGGGATAATCCAATGTGGGGACTTTAGTTAAATAAATTTCTATGTGGAAATTATTTGTATGATGTTTCCTTACCACAGGGTAGCATAAATACAATTTTTTTAGCCAAATCAATTGATGAATGTGGTCAAGACCAATGTGGGCCCTACTCTGAAAATTTCAAATTTTATGCGAAGAGGTTCTCTACCCCCTTAGAAACAAAGATGCCAAATAAAGGCAAAAAAAAAAAAATGATCAAGACCCCAAAATAGCTTAATCATACGATGGTTATATAAATATAAAATCGGGTTGTACCTTTATCCGTGAGTTATGATCGATATCATGACCTGCAAATGCGATTTAAGGTATCTTGAATGTTTGGGAAGAATTTCTGGAAGATAGAAATCCTTTTCTTACTAAAAGTCCCATTCGCTCTAATATTTTGCACTCTTTAAATTTTACTGATTGTATTCCCAAAGAATATTGCATTTTGAGCTCTCATTGGACGGATTATTGTCACATAAAAGAAGTAGGTGCACGCTTTGAAATGAGCCCCATTTGGCTTTGTCGGTCATTTTTGTTTGTTTAAATGTGTTCGCATCTTCCAGCTGAACCACGATGTAGGCCCTGGAGTTGAAAGTTAGATGTCAGTTAACATCGTATTTCGCTATTATTTTATTTTTTGGCGAAAAATTGTATATAGTGAAAAATTATGCTTTATTTTACTAACAAAAAATAGATAATACAAATTGAAAAAAAAAAATGACAAAAAAAGAAAAAGCAATTTAAAAAAATCCTGATTCGCTGATTTTTTACAGCAAATGATTAAAAGTCCTAACAAAATTTGTCAATAGAATGTACTATTACTTAAAAATTCGATTCCATTGACAATTTTTTTTCAATTTTTTCCCGATTTGAGAATTTGCAATGAGATCTCTTTTTCGTGATTTTTTAGCGATTTTGAAAAAGTAATTATCTTTTAGCTTTGGTGTGATCGCGGTTAATTATTTCGATATCATATATTCCGTTTCGCCACCACATAACTCGGTACTACACTTCCATGTAACCCGCCATCAATTTCAGTTCTCAAGAAATCAAGTCAATTAAATAAATTGGTATTAATATTCGAATTCAAAAATAAAAAATGTAAAAAACACTACAAATGTACATTAGAAAAAAGTAAGTCAAAATGAAAAAAAATAATGCAAAATAAAACATTACTATTGTACATTTCAAAAGTCAAAATGAAAATGTTAATACACCACATTTTTACGCGATTTTTTTGGATATTATCCTTTTCGGACAGGAGACGATTCCGAATTTGTATGAATCGTTAAAATCAGTCCAGCGGTTATTAAGTTATAAGCGTAGTAACTAACACAACTTTCTTTTATATATATAGATTATATATATAAATGTACCTTCCCATATTCGGTACTTTGATGAGTTAGGCTAAGATACTAGCAGAATAGCTTAAAAATTGGCATTTATAGTTCATAATGGAGTCTATCTTCTGTAGCAGAACATTGTCTATACAAGTCCACCTTTTTGTATAGCACCGATAAAATTTTACCTCCTAATATTCGGAATTTTTACGATTTTAGCCACATTTTCTAACGGAATGTTTTTAAATTTGAGATTTTAAGCTTATAACGGTTTCTACCTCATGTGACAGAATATTGTGCGCGTTTTCATATAGCTCTCATATAAAGGTATTTCCCCATGTTCGGTTTTTTAAATTTTCTAAGGGAATTACTTAAGATTCTGTATTTGGATTCAGTGATAGGTTCTTCTGCTTATATAGAACAATTTCTATAGCTCCTATCTTCCGGATATTAGGTATTTTGATGATTGTTGCAACTTTTTTTTAAGAATTGCTTGAAATTTGGATAATATTTTCCTAATAACTGGAATTTCGACATTTACAGACATATTTGTACATGAGTTACTTTCCAAATTGTGGAGGATATAAATGCTGCTTTTTTAATTGTTCAAACTTATTTCGGCAAATGTTGGTAATTTAAACTACTAAAAGGAAGAAAACATCCTTTCAAAAAATTATAAGTATAGATCATATATGAAGGTATCCCCAGACTTTACCTTTCCGAAGTCTTAGCCACATGTTGTTGAGACACTTTTAAGTACGTGAGAGTATCATGCTGTTTTGAGTACGTGTATAAGGCATTGATAAAGCTTGATAAAGTAATTTGGCATCTTTGTAAAATTTTATCAGTACTGAGGTCCTTTGGATGATGTGTTTAAAGTCCTGAGGATGATTTGAGAAGGTGAAAACTGTTTTCAAGCATATTTAATAAGATGGATATGTTTTTAGGCACATAGGTTAATATCGATACTGTTTTGAAACACAATTGTTGGGTGGTTTAAAGCACCAAAGTACTTTTTAGAACGTCGATAGTAATGATTCTTGGATAATGTTGATACGGTCCTTAGTAACTTTAACATAGGTGAATGATGTATTGATAGCAGCGTTCGAAAATAAACAGTACACTAACATAGTGTACTGTACCGGTAAAGTATCACTAAAAAAATTTTTAGCGGTAGTGTTTCGGTACACTACCACTAAATAATATTTTAGTGATACTGTACCGGAACACAACGATGATCGTAGTGTACCGCAGTCGGAGCGCTAAAAAATCGTAGTGTACCGCAGTCGGAACACTAAAAAATCGTAGTGTACCGGAGTCGGAGCACTAAAAAAACGTAGTGTTCCGCAATCGGAGCATTAAAAATCGTAGTGTATCACATGACCACATTAAAAAATCGAAATCATAAAACTGATTTTAAACACTCAGCCATACACTGTAAAATATTTAGTTTTTTACACCAACACTCATTCATTTTTCGGTACCACAAAATAGCAGGTAAATTATTTGCATAATAACCCATTGCAATGCAACCACTACCGATACATTATTTTTTTATTGTTCCGCCATGCGGTACACTACGATTTTGTAGTGCTCCGACTGCGGTACAGTACGATTCTTATTGTGCTCCTGTGCAGTATCACTAAAATATTTTTTAATGGTTGTGCTCCGGTACGGTACATTATCTTAGTGTACCACTCCACCTCGGAACGGTACAGAACACTACGGTACAGTACCATGCTGTTTATTTTCGAACGCTGATTGATAGTAATCCTATATAACAAATTTAGGCATCTGAGATACCGAGTAAAATGTATTGTGTCATCTAGCATAGAGCGGAGGCTGTTTCAAAACCTGACTAATCTTAATTTGAATTGAGATCAAATGGGATATAGAAAATTTCGGATTCATAATCGGACAGAGATCTCAAAATTTGTGTACAATTCTACTTTTAATTTTTTTACGCGGATGTTGGGTAGCTGCCAGATGTGGTACTGTCCATTTTTGCATACGACCTTATCTTGATATAAATATTACCAAGTGTCTAATTTGAACTAAAGCGGATAATCTCATAAGTTCAGATGAGAACAATGCTTTCTGTTGCAACTTTTTAATCTTTGTGGGATGTACTACAAAAATTGGACCGATATATTCCATTTTCACACTTGCCTATTACAGCCAAAACTATGTGCTATGATTGAAAGGATTATTCAAAATTTTGATAGTTTGTTTGAGAAATACTTGGAGGGATGAGCTGAGTTAGTCCAAGTAATTGAATGAGCAAAGTTTGAATTTCGCATTCTATAACAACAATGATTTTCGAAAGATTGACCCTTTAAATGAAAGGTATTAGAAATAGTGCCAATTTTGAGCATAGTCGAATACTCTCTTCTTCTGCGATGATGTGCAAATTTTTTCATCCAATCTTGGTGTCAGAAGATTTGTCCGTTAAAAAAAAAATAAATAAATAAACTCACTTTATATTCATACGGCTTATGCTATAGCTGATATCACAAAAATGTCGAAACTACTTCGTATTTAAACAAGACCTGTCGCTACTTTAGCTTACCAACAAAATGCCAAAAAATATTTTAAAAAAATAATTTTTTTTGTGCTCAATGACCATAAATTATACCAGTATAGGGCATTTAATTGTCGATCCAACTTGCATCTTGCTCATTATTTTTTAAGAGTACAAATTTTAAATTCTTTAATCTAGCCCAAGCTGGCCAAGGAAAGAAATTGCATTTGAATGACAGGCAAACTTTGTTGATGGCACGAGTCGAAGGACGCTAAAAGGAAATCCTTTTAAGTTCGTTTTAACTGATAAATTAATTTACGGCAAACCATTTTCATTTTTTTTAAATAAAAGAATGCTGTTGCCAACATTATCACCATCTAAGATGACCAATAAGACGTTATTTTGCGGGAAGAACATTTTTTCACACAAGCTTGAGCGTATTTCGATACACCACTCTCCCAACCCTACTGGTAAGTTTTTTTAGCTGTCAGTAGAATTTTTTTTTGCACTTTTTTGTTGCCGTTGCTGTTTGAGGTACAGCCCGACAAAGAAAACTTTTTTCACAAAGTGTCTTCAAAAAGTTGCTCCTTTTTTGGCCAGAATTCTTTATGTTCTTCACACATCACTCCAAGTTGTCGACATTGTTGGACCAACAAATTGAATTCTTCTCCCAGCAGAAAGTCGATGTAATCCAACAATTAGTTAAAGGAATTCCAATTTCGTATTCTGAGAGTTTACCGTTTTTTACTTACTTTGGTGCTGTTGGCATTGAGGTCTTAGAAAGTTTCTGTTTCTGGGCAAAGTAAAAGTTTGACACAAATCATGCATCTCATAAAAAAATCAAATAAAAAATAAAAAAATTCTGTTCTAAGATGGAGGCATATAACTTATTCGCTTGGACATTTCATTTCAGTTTTTATACCCTACACCACAAGGTGGTTAGGGTATTATGTCTTTGTGCATTTGTTTGTAACAGGCAGAAGGAAACGAAATAGACCCATAGTTCCTTTTGATGATCTGCATAGAATCACATTCTAAGTCGATTTATGCATGTCCGTCCGTCCGTCTGTCCGTCCGTCCGTCCGTCCGTCTGTCCATGTATTTTTGTAAACAAAGTACAGGTCGCATTTATTGCCCGATCCAGATGAAATTTTGCAAAGATCTTTTGTTTGGCCCAAGGACGAACCCTATTGAAATTGGAGATAATCGGTAAAAATTTAGATATAGCTCCCATATATATCTTCGTCCGATTTGCCTTTTATTGTGCACCAAACGTGTAATATCAGCCCGAATTGTATGGAATTTTGCACGTACGATCAGATTGGACCTGAAAATAAGTATGCCAAATTTGATCGAAATCGGTTCAGATATAGCTATAGCTCCCATATATATTTTTCATCCGATTTGTTATTTTTGTCCACCGCCGCCGTAATATGCACTCTGTAACAACAATATTTGGGGAAATATATCAAATGCAGCTCAGAAATACCTTTGCTAAATTTTATCGAGATCGGTTCAGATTTGGATATAGTTCCCATATATAACTTCGTCCGATTTACCTTTTATTGTGCACCAAACGTCTAATATTTGTCCAAATGGGATGGAATTTGGCACTTACGACCGAATTGAGTCCAGAAGCTAGTATGTCAAATTTGGTGAAGATTGGTTTAGATATAGCTATAGCTTCCATATATATTATTCATCCGATTTTTTATATTTGTTACCCACAACCGTAATATGCACTCCGTAACAATGATATTCAGGGAAATATATCAAATACAGCTCAGAAATATCTTTGCCAAATTTTATCGAGATCGGTTCAGATTTGGATATAGCTCCCATATATATCTTTATCCGATTTCTAATTAATTGTGCACCAAATGGGCAATACAATTCCGAATATAAAAGATACAAATGCTTCGGCATATTTAGTCCTTTGAACTTTAAATTATAATTATAATCATAGCGTGTATGATTGAATTCTCCCATATAAACTTTTAATTGTTATGTGGAGCTCTACTTAATTAGCAAAGTGGTGTAGGGTATCATAAAGTCGGCCCCGCCCGACTTGAAGACTTTCTTTACTGGTTTCTTTGTGTTTTATTCAAATACGATTTAAGTGAATTAAAACTCGAGGTATACGATTGCTACTGCTCGTCTTTTTTTTGTCTACAACTTGGCAATGGAATATCATAAATGCTGCCATCTAATTTGGTTGGTAGATTAGGCATTATGTCGAGAATAAAGTTTTTTCCACTCGCACCTTTTCTAAGTGACAGTTAAATTGGAATTATGTAAATTATCTTAATAAAGTTAGACTTGCTTCATATGCCTCATTGAAATCTATTAAAAAATTTAAATATACAATTGAATTTTATTTTTAGAAATTTGATTTGTTAGATAAAGAAGTATTAAGAAATTCAGAAAAAAATGTGTATTGAAAACTTGATTGCCATGTAAGATTTTCAATTGATTCATGGATTCATGTATTTTTATGGTTTTGACAACATTTAAACAATATTTAGAGAAAACACACCAAAAATGATGTAAAGGAGCAAGAAGAAGACTTTTAATACAGAACAAACTTGCAAATTTTCGAAAATTCAATTGAAACCAGTAAGGAAAAGTCAAAAGTCGGGCGCGGCCGACTATATGATACCCTTCCCCACTATGCATATTTAGTAGAGCTCCCGTAATAAAAGAATTTGTCTCAAGTAGATCATACCATCTATCAACATTTGGCTTTAGAGCAGTTATAGTTTGCTATATAGTGCATAATATCACCTGGAGTAGGCTTATATTAAAAAAATATATATGGTAGTCAATTTGCACAAAATGGAAACGTACGTTCCTAAATTAACTCAATTTGGGCTGATATTAGCTATTATTTGCATAATAAACCGAAAATTGGATTAAGGATATTTATGGGAGCTATATCCAAATCTTAGCCATTCTCGATAAAATTTGGCAAAAGTTGTTCCGAGCTTTATAAGATATCCGAATCCATATTACGAATTTGAGCGACTTAAACACCAAATCGGATGAAAAACAAGTAAAAAAGCAGGCCGGGCCGAACTTTGAATACCCTCCACCATTTGGAACGAATTAGGACATTTAAAAAAATAAAAATAAAATCCATGTAAATTCTGTTAAAATCTCGGAAGGTGCCGATATATGGGGGGATAAACGATATTGTGGACCTATATAGACAAATCTATGTCTATGGATTATATCCAAATCTGAACCGTTCTTGATAAAAGTTGGCAGAAGTATTTCCAAGCTTTATAATATATATGGTACCAAACATCATTGTTGTCGAATGCATATTACGAATGCGAGGAACTTAAACATAATACCCTTACCACTATGTGGTGTATATTAAAAAACAATTCGAGTATTTAGAATTTCAGTTATATGGAGGCTGTAAAAAAACTTAGATCTGGAGCCAATTATATGCCAGAGAAGGCGGTGTCCAAATGGACCTGTAAAAATGATTTTCTGTCATAATAAGTAGTAACCATTACGAAGTCCTAATAAAAAATTTTAAACAATTCTAACAAAAATTTAGCATAAATCATCAGAATACCGATTGTCGTTAGGAACAGTTATATGTGGGGGCTATACGAATATGTACATCATTTTCTATCAAAGAAATAATTTTCTTAACGAATGTCGCTCAAATCTTCAAAAGAAGGTGGTGGACCTATATGGGCCATTTTAATCCCAAAAGTTTTACTGAACTGAAATACATTTAAGTGATATTTTCTCTACATACTTATTTTAAAATTTGCATACCCTTCATACTACGGAGGGTATATTAAGTTGGTCATTCCATTTATAAATTCCCAAGTAAGTATTAT